>NC_057802.1:2140869-2885056 GCF_018294505.1 Triticum aestivum | reverse complement strand
CCGACACGGCACCCCCCGACCCCGACACAGCACCCCGACACGATACCACCGACACCCCGACCCTCGACACATGTATTATTATTATGTACATATATATTATTAATTAGTTCATGTTATTAGGTATTCAATTTTTTATTATGTTCACGATGATGATACACACTTAAATTTTTTATTATGTTTATGTTGTACTAGTCCTGGCCATCTCAGGCCCGGCCCTGTTGGCCCACCCAGGCCTGGCCCTAAAATCCAGGGCCTAAGCCCGATGGGCTTGCCCGTGGGCCGGGCTTGGGCCTGAGTTTTGAGCCCACCAGCAGGGCCTGGACGGGCTTGGGCTTGGCATATTGGCATTTTAAGGAAGAGGCCCGGCCCACGGCCCTAAGCCCTAAGGGCTTTTCAGGGCTTTTTACCGAATGGGCCGGGCTTGGGCTTGAAAAGTAGGCCCGATGATAGGGCCTGGGAGGGCCTGGGCCTCAGTTTTCTGCCATGGGCTTTTTAGGCCTGGCCCAAGCCCGGCCCGGCCCGGCCCATGGCCAGATATATGTTGTACTAATTTCGTTTACTCTTTGTCATTGCAGGTGTTGACAGATGGTGGGTGTGGGTCGAGAGCGCTCCGAGCCTCCTTCCTCGGCGCGTGCTAGGAGGTGTGCTGTTATTCCACCCCAGCACCTTCGGAGAGCGCTGGTAGACAGCATGCACTCACCGGCGGGCGCTTCTTCTTCGGCCGGGAGAGGCTGGGGGAACATGAAGAGGGGTGCAGCTAGAGGTGGACGTGGCGGCGGGAGAGGTAGGAAGGCTGCTGCGCGTTCCTCGCCGCTGCCCCCAGTTGATTCTTCGGACCACCCGAGTGCTCCGTCTCAGGTGGACCCGTCAGACTTGGACCCGTCTCGGACTCCGGTCCACGAGCCTCGGGCTGACGAGCCTCGGGTCGCCGAGCCTACCTCCAACGAGACTCGAGTCCCAGAGTCTTCGTCCCAGGAGACTCGGGTCCCAGATTCTTCATCCCACGTTACTTCGAAGACTAGTGGCCATGCTGATGGTGGCTAGGACACCATGTCTGACAATAGCTACAACGATGGCGAGCTGGTTGAGGGGGGCAAGAAGGTCTACCAGCGTGGTGGTACAAAGCTCCCATCCGTGCCGGCGACCCGCGACCAGAGGTGGTTGATTGAGCCTAACGGGGAGAAGTAAGTGCATTTAGTCTTTTTTAACCTTTTGCCTTCATGTTTCTTCAAATTAATATCTAATGTGTTGGCCTTGTCATACTGCAGGGGTTCGATACACGCCTCTGGTGTCCGCAGGCCCAACCAGGTCCTTGGTGTGATTTGTCGGCACCACTTCCCGGGGTGGCTCACGTTGCCCGGTGAGGGTGAGGTTCCACAGCTAGCACTGACCTGGGAGCTGTACGAGGCTGCCCCGGCCCCGTCGGGGGAGAGGGTCGACGGTGTCGTGTGCGAGACGGTGGCCGACATTGTGAGACAATAGTTTTGGGTAATTTCTCCTTTACAGAATTAAAAATCAATAGTACCTGGTGATTGTACTAATCAGTGTTGTCTTGTTTGATTGCAGACCTTCTCCAAGTGTCTTGAGGAACACGAGGCGGACGTGGCTCTGGTTCTCGAAGCCGAGTGCAAGTGCCTACTTCAGAACTTACGGTACGAGGCTCGGGTGCAGGCTGTTCGAGACTACTACGCCTCGACTAACATCAGGAGGGCCAAGAAGAAAAGTCGTTGCAAGTATCTGAGTAAGGAGAAGTACATGAAGGTAATTACCTATTCTTAAGGCCTTGTACTTAGTTTCCTTGATTTGATTCGTAGGCATAGCGCTAAAATTTCTCTTTGTCTAACTTAGGTGCCCCCGAGATGGTGTGCGGATAGGATGGACTATTGGGAGAGGTTGGTGGATGAGTGGTGCTCTCCCCAATGGCTAGCCGTCCACAACAAGGCCAGGGATAAGCATGCCCAGATGCAAGGTGTGCCACACCATCAAGGGAGCTCCAACCTGTTTGAGTACGGGGATCACTGGGTATGTGGTTTGAGCCCTTAACGATTCATGCAATTTCATTCTTCATGCTAGCTTGAGCCCTTAACTAATATTTTGTTCCTCTCTATTAGGCGCGACACAACAAGAAGGAGGTGCCACCGCTGTACGACCTCTATGCCATGGCGCATACTGCCCCATACAAGAAGGCCAAGGCATTCTCGGAGGATGACCTCGATCATCCAGAGAGCTTCACCAACATCTCCACCCACGACAAGCTCGTGAGTTACAGAGACTTTGGGAAGACGATGAAAGGGGAGGACTTCAACCCGAGCCAGAGTCCTTTTGATCATGAGCTCGTGATGCTATCTAGTGAAGGGAGGAAACATGGCTCGGTAGCCATTGTGGATGGACTGATACGTTGTCCTAGAAGTCTCCTGGAGATCAAGAAGCACCAGACGAGGTCTCTTCCTGAGATGAGGCCTTGACCACGGCCAATGGAGCTCGCCATCAAGGCTAGGACCCAGGAGCTTCTGGCGGAGGCAAACAGGCAGGCGGCGCAGAGGGAGAGGGAGTTGGAGGAGAGGACGACTAGTATGTTGGAGGCAGAGAGGAACCAGAACGACGCAGGTCATCGGGCCCTATACGATCTCCTCGTGGTAAATTTCTCCTACATATTAGCCAAATCATGCACGTAATATCCGTTTCATTACTAACTAATATGACCGACTCGTGAAAACAAAATGTGCAGCCCATGTGCGAGAAAAACGGTCAGACCCCTCCGCCGATGCCCCAGATTGGTATAGCGGACACGATGAGTTTCATTTGAATGGTCATTAGTTACTAGTATTCACATTTCAGTTGCATCATGCTAACTAGACATTGCAAATGATCTTTGGTGCAGCACGCCTCCCGACAAGCATCGATCGATCCTTCTCCGTCTCGCACTCGCGCAACCCCGACCGGTCCTTCCCCGTCTGGCACTGGCGCAAACCCGACTGTTCCTTCACCTCCGTGATGATGGTAAGTTTTCCCAAGTGTTTTGCTTAACAAATGCATATTTAGCTTAAGAAATGACCTACTTAGCTCCAAAATGACCTATACTTAGCTTAGTTTCCTAAAAAATGACATAATAACCTTACTTAGCTCCAAAATGACATATTCTACCTAGGATAGCTATAAAATGACCTATACTTAGCTTTTTTTTCCTTCAAAATGACTTGATATGCTTAGTTAGCTAGAAAATGGCATAACTACCTAGGATAGCTCAATAATGATCTATAGCTAGCTTAGCTAGTTCATTTATGACATAATTAGCTCACTTAGATAAAAAATGGCATAACTACCTAGGATAGCTAAATAATGATCTATAATTAGCCCAGCTAGTTCATTTATGACATAATTAGCTCACTTAGGTAAAAAATGGCATAATAACCTTGGTTTAGCTCCCAAATGACCTATACCTAGCTTATTTTTCTCGAAAATGACATAATAACCTTACTTAGCTCTGAACTGACATACTTTACCTAGGATAGCTGTAAAATGACCTATACTTAGCATTTTTTACTCCTAATTGACTTAATATGCGTAGTTAGCTAAAAAATGTCATAACTACCTAGGTTAGCTCCAAAATGGCCTACACTTACCAATTTGTCCTTCAAAATGAGTAAATATGCTTAGTTAGCTCAAAAATGGCATAACTACCTAGGTTAGCTCCAAAATGACCTATTTACCTAGCTTAGCTCTAAAATGACCTACACACTGAGCATTTTTACCTAGCTTAGCTAAAAAACAGCATTTTTACCTACCTTAGTAAGAAGAAGAAGAAGATACAGAAGAGGAGAGGAGAAAAAGAAAGAGAAGATAAATTCTTCTTCTTCTTCTTCTAGCTAGTCTTCTTCTTCTTCTAACTTTCATCTTTCCTACTTTGCAGATTTGCTTTAGATGAGGAAACTTGCATTGATGTACTCTTCTACTTGTGCTTCCTTTTTGTTTATGGAAACTTGTTTTGGATATGTATGTTCATATGGATATGTTGTTAGAAACCATTGTATGTTGGATATGTTGTTGGAAACTTGTATGTTGGATATTTTGTTGGAAATTCATTGTTGGTATGCTTGTTGAAATTATTTTGAAATGTGTATATATATATCCGTGAAATTCTGTCAAATTGAATGAATTTAAGAAAAAACAGAAAAAAAAGAGGCTATACAGGCTCTTTGCCGTCTGACAGCAGAAGGCAAAGCTGCCACATGTCAGCTACCTGACCAACCTGTGGTGCACTGGGCTGCGGACAGCAAAGATGCAAAGGCCTTTACGTCTGCCAGCTGACGGCAAAGCACGCCATTAACCCTTTAACGGACCTAAGCTGTCACGTGTGCCGTTCAGGCTCTTTGCCGTCTACCCTTTGCATATTTGTCGTTTGCCAGTAGACGGCAAGAAGGCCTTTGCCGTAGCTTATTCAGCCAGACATGTTGCCGTCTTCTGGCTGGCGGTAAAGACCTTTGCCGTCCGCCAGGCATGCCTTTGCCGTCAAGCCATGGCTGACGGCAAAGTGCCTGATTCCTGTAGTGATATGAGGTCCTTGTAAGTTGTAACCTCTATCTTCAGGATTGTCCAGATCATATTCCTGGCGATGTGTTCCGTGACGGAAGTTGTTTGTACTGACTCATCAATTGAACTTTACGTACATGGATTGGTGGAAGTCAATGGTGACCGTATACCATACACAATGATAAGTGTAGTAAACCATGCACTCACAAAATTAAGTTCAGTGTACTACTACGGTTGACAAAATTTTGATGAGCGGTCGCCCTCGCTCGAGTGATATAATAAGAGCTGACTAGTTACATGTTCCTATTTTTTCCCCACAGAACCAGTCCATTTCCCCCACAACACGAAATTCGCTCGAGCTCCAGCAGGCTCGGCCTTGGAGCTCAGCCCTGCCTCCGTTTCTTTCTTCTCATAGGAAACCGAGAGCATGATTGGTTAGATCCTAATAGTTGGCATGCTAAAATTTGGCAAATGTCAAATATTGGCTAGTGATTGATGGATGACTGACCTTTCTTGCCAATCTCATGAAAAGTGGACAAATTTTGGCACTTTCTGTTTTGCCAAATGTTTTTTTTTTTGCGAGAGATTTTGGCAAATGTTGATTTGTCAAATAGCCAAATGTTAGCATCAGATCAGCTTGGCTCCGACTTAATCACTTATAATTTCATAGGTTCTGTTCCTCAATCTTCATCATGTCTTTGACAATTAGGAAGTATGATTCTCATGCTGAAAAGCTTAGGAAGAAACAAAGACTAGAAAAAGAAGCTCAATATACCAAAACGGTGCTCTCAGTAGATTTGTTGTTTAAAACATGAGGGTAGTTTTTGCTTCACTACCCCTTTATAGATTTTAGCATCAGTATTTTATACATGTCCAAATATAATACAGAATAAGACAGATTTGAAGTTATACAATGAAGTGAGAGTATGCTTTAGCAATATTAGTTCTCCCTGGGCCTCGAGGGAGACGCCCTGAGTTAGTCTCCGACTGACTTCCTCCGTTCCAAAATAGATAATCCAACTTTTATACTAAAATTAGTACAAAGTTGGGTCATCTATTTTGAAACGGATGGAGTAAAATTTATGATCAGGAGCGCCCTCGCGAGGCTGACCACAACCTTCGAGATGGCCGGCCTGTCCTTCCCATGCGGGTACAGGCAGCACTCCGCCGTGCGTGCCACGAGCTCCAGCGCCTCCAGCTGCCCCGCCGTGGCCGGGCGGCGGTCCAGCACATCCCGCAGCTTGTTGTTCCGTATGGCCAGCAGCGCGGAGTCCACCTGCAGAGTGGCCGGATCCTCCCCCGTCAGCGCCTCTAGCATCACCGTCCCGAAGCTGTACACATCGCTGGCCGGGCTCACACGCCCCGTGCGGCGGTACTCCGGGTCGAGATAACTGGGCGTGCCGACGACCTCGGCGACAAGCTGGTCGCCGGTCGCCTCCTGCAAGATCGCTTCGCCGAAGCCAGACAGGCGCGGTGACCAGCTTCCGTCAAGGAGGATGTTGAACGAGCTGACGTTGCGATGGATGACCGCGCGGCCGTGCAAGTGCTCGATGGCCTGCGACGCGCCCACCAGCACCTCGACGCGCGCCTTCCAGGTCGCCCTCACCGGCGACGAGCTAGAGGAGCCGCCCCGCAGGCGCGCTCGAACGCGCGCGCGCCGGCGCAGGCGCATCAGGTGGTCTCTGAGCGTGCCGTTGCTCATTTGCTCGTGCTCGTAGACGAACATGCGGTCCTCCTCATCGGAGCACCAGCCGACGAGTCGCACGATGTGGTCGTGCCGGAGGGGGGAGAGGATGTAGCGCTCTGCCACGAACGCGCCCTCCACGTTGTGCCGCCCGTTCTTGTTCAGCACCTTCACGGCCACCTCCGGGCCGTCGCGGAGACGGCCCTTGTACAACGCCTCCGAGCTGCCTCGTCTGAGTTCGTCGGCGAAGTAATTGGTCGCCGCTGCTGTATCCGCCCACGTGAGCCTCACGGGGCCGGCAGGACGAGAGGAACTGCCCGGCGACGGCGCTGTCGTCGTGTGGTTGCGAGGGGAGCGGCCGGCGGTGGTATTAAAGACCAAGTTCAAGAGGTTGATGTAGGAGTCGATCCTCGTACTGACCTCCTTCAAGCTGTCGGCATGGCAGCGGGCGCCGATGAGCTGCCTGGCTGTGCTCCAATTCTGGCAGGCGAGGACCAGCTCGTGCGCTTCGCCCAGCGTCTTGCCCAGCTCTCTGAGCGGCCGATCCACATCCGCGTCATGCGGCAGGCGAGGAAGCACGTCGCCGATGATGGACAGGAGGACGGCGAGGTACTCGCACTCCCGCTTGTTCTGGCGTGCCGTCCTCGCAGCATCAATGATCTTGGAGATGAGCCTGCCCACGGTCCCGACGAGCTGCGCCACCAAGGCGGTATGCCCTAGCCCGTCCATGACTCACTGTATACTGGTACCAAGCAGGAGGGAGGAGGGGAGGAGGAGGAGGAGGAGGATGTACTACTAGCTAGAACTAGAAGAGGAGTATATGTTTTCTGTAGGCACGCAGGGCCTGGATATATTTGCCGCGTGGCGTACGTATAGTTGGTAGGTTGGCACGGTGTGACATGAGAAATGCAATGTCCAGAGAAGAACATTTCGGATCCTTTCGCTCTCACCATTTAATTTCGATTCTGATATACAGAAATTGAAAGCTACCTAGGCGATGGAGGAGTGTTCGAGGAAATTCCGCCCGCGCGAGGTGATGGACGGGCCATGCATGCATGTCTTTCATACTGCCGTCAAACACGCGGTTTCCACGGCCTCCCCCGCGGTTGAAATTTTCTCTTGACCGAGACAGTGTTGATGTTGGCTAAATTAGCAGTTTTTTTATCAACATAATCTACACAAGAATCATGTCGACTGTGTCAATAATATAAATTTCACATTTTTCTTTTGCGAGTGAATATAAATTCCATATTGCATAAGCTAATCATACCAGTATGTACTAGGTATAGAATATGCATATTCATGAACATACTAAATACTAGTGCAAACACATAAACCAATAGACACAGGATGAACACATCATACCTCGACTTGGGAAGGTCGAAGCGGCGGCTACCACATTCTTCCTAGCATCAGATACCTCACAAATAGCAACGGCAGGGAAGTCGAGAAAGTGTTTGAAGTCGCCATTCTCCCGATGCAGGATAAAGAAGGATATGGTTCAATGTGGTGGTGCATGATTTAGCTAAGTTTAGTTTTGATAACCAGTACGGTGGAACTCTTATAAGTTTGTAATATTATATGGGTGGTGTTTTCGAAAAAAAGGATGGGGTTCACGAGGACTGATCTTTCGTACACCGTGCAAGCGGTGGAGGTGGTGGAGTAGCACGAAGCGGCAGAAGGGAGAGGAACTATGGTGTTGGTTCGTGCCAGAAAAGGTAGAGCATATGAGATCTGATCATGTCACAGTTAAGGTTGCCAGCGTATGTAATGCGTTCGTTAATAAATCGTGATTAATTATTCATTTTCCACCGGAAAAATTAAACAACACATCTGACATATATATGAGCAAAACTCTAGTTCAGGAAATAAAATGCTCAAACGGTGGAGAAGGAGCATGCGTAAACCACTCCTCTCCTCATGATCCAATCAGATGTGAAAGAGAACCCCTTATAAGTCTGTACCAACTCTTCTCCGTTCTATGGATGAGACTAAACTTCCCACCATATTATGAATCCACACAAGGGCCTCTAAGATTTATCCAGGAATTATTTGATTATTCGGTCTAAAGCCCACCGAAAATTCAACAGATGATGAAGTGTGTGATCTTGGGTGCCATGTTGTGGAGTGAGTTGGGTAAGGTGGCAACATTTACGCAACTGGCCAGGCAGTGTAGGTGTCAGTAAGCTCATCTCCTCGATCATGTTGTTGGATCTGCGACCCCACGGCTCGGTTCCTTAGATGTATCTCTCAAAAGTCAAAACTCATCTAGGGCTATCACAAATACATATGATTGCAATATATTTCAATAAAATTCATTGTATGGATCATGGATAATTAAAACATCAAAACTGAATCTAAAAATACATATAATTTATTTTAGTACAAGTGGAGGCAGCCTGCCCCGTAGTTGGTAAGTTTTTTGGGGGAATTTAATTCATTACATGGAGCTAGTCGCTATCGGGACTTTATTGTTTCTTTCAGCGAAGTCGCTTTAGAGACTCAGTCTGTCCCAACTTACAGTGGAATAATGCAAATTGTTGAACCTATGGCAATAGAATCTAAACTTACATTGTAATGCAAATTATTGGAGAGCGCTGCACCTAGGCATGAACAGTGAATTTGAATAAAATACTAATAAATTCAGAAGAATTTGAATTTTTTTTAGGCATCCCAGATTTTCGTGTGCGCAAGGTGCGTGCAAATTGTCATGATGTTTGGACATCTAAGGAGCTCGTGCGAAGAAAATATATCAAAATTTGGGTGTCTGAGAAACCTCGAAACAGAATACTGTTCAAAGACAAAAGGAAAGGTTTGTGAGCTCCTCAGGTGTCCAAAGACCATGAAATGTTGCTCCTAGTCGACATGAGCATCTTGGATGCCTGAAAATTTTATATTTTAAAGAAAATTAATATATTGTTTCATTTACTGTTCACTGAGTGGGCAGCGTTTTGAATTATCAAAATCATTGAGCTTAGAAACTAAATTTACACTGTAGTACTATTTTGAGCGTCACCTTCCGGGGCTATCGTCAGCCTATAGTGACAACCGTTCTCCGTAAATCACAACCCTGTGACCATATGTTGAGTACTCATTTGACCTTTGGATTGTGCAATAAACAAGCGTATGTATGTCCTTGTGAATATGTTTATCGAAACTACTGTGCGTACGAACTTAGGATGCAGCATAATTGTACGATGATCAACCGACTGGTCTGTAGTTTGGTCATTACAATGGAGTGCAGCGTGAATTATGAATAACTTGTAGACTAGAATGTACGTGGAGAGAAGATATGCTCGGATCCTTCTCTCTCGCCCATTTAATTAATTTCAGATTCTGGTATTTGAATGGTCGCCGCGCGCGTGAGTGGAAATTCTGCGGCGATCGACGTCGGCAGCAGGTCTTCCTCGATCGCTCTCCATCAGCACCCGTGACTACGTACTCCCTCCGTCCGAAAATACTTGTCATCAAAATAGATAAAAATAGATGTATCTAAAACTAATATACGTCTAGATACATCCCTTTTTATTCATTTTGATGACAAGTATTTCCGGACGGAGAGAGTACTATATATGGTGTGATTTTTTTTTTGAGATACGGTGTGAATGAAATAATTAATGGGTGGTCATCAAGGTCAGCGCTCATCATACGGCCGACCCTAGCCAGTGCCTCACCTTCCGGCCGGTGACAGCGAGCCCTCCTCCATCATCCACACACGCATTGCTCCACGGTCCATGCTAGCTCTGCGTAGACGGAGCGGTCTCGACGGCTTGGCCCGGAACGAACTTTCTCGACAGAGATGGGATGGCGCGCTACACACCTTCTTTCTCCACAAGCAAGCTGTAGCGACGTGCGCATCCATGGCAACTGATTAGTACTCCAGTATATAGTCCCCTCATTCCAGAATGTGTGGTGCAACATAGATTTTTTTAAAGTCGATCCCTTGCAGGCTTGGACAAAAATATATGGAGGAAATTTTCGATAGAAAAATATATTAAATAAACATAATTGAAATATGTGTTTCATCACACACCTAATGATGTTTATCTTGTATTTTTAATGTAGAAATATTTATTTATAATTTTGATCATACTTTGTGAAGTCTGATTTTTTTTTAAAAATAGTTACGCACTACCTTATGGAACGAAGACAGTGCTATATATGATATATGTAACTTACATGCTGCCAGTCCTATTGGCAGCCAAAGTTTGACCTATAATACAAGGGGAGGTGTGTACAAACTAAAAGGGAATCCTGTAATAAATAAACCAGTCGGATCATGTTATCGGTACCAACACAGTTCTTCACGGTAGCCATATCGTGTGGTTCATAATAAACCCGTGTTAAACCCGTTTGTGCATGTAACCCTTGGGCCAATGATCTTTTCATGTCCCATAGTTTAATAGTATACACGCTCTTTCAAATTAAAAAATCAAATCGATACAGGAAAAATTCAGATAAAAAAACACATAAAACCTGATTAATTTTGAAAGACCAAGGACAGGATGGCCAAACTACCAAGCTAAATTAGGTTTACAACATGGTCATATGGCAAGCACACTAGCCAAAAGCACTACATCTATCTAATTCACAATACTGGAGCGAGAGGCTACACACTGGATGGCAGGTCTAGGCCTTTCAAGTTTCACGGAACACGACAAACCACAACATCCTAGCGAGCGCCACCACACGCACCCAAAGGCGTCGACCTCGAAATTGTAGGTTGTAGCGCCAACCCGAAAGGAGGGTTGAGGGTGCGGGCACGGCAACCCCTATGTCGCCTAGAGAGAGAGCAAAATGGAGTAAACGGGGCTTTCTTCTGTTGTGAAACTTTTTGAAGAACATTTCACTATAAATTAAAGGAAACTAGACACAATTCTTCAAAGTCGGATATTGTGTGTTAGGTCATGCGGCTACCATGGCACTGTGAACTGGGCTAGGTACGCACACACCCGTAGGCTCATTTCCTTGATTATGTTGTAAGAGCTATGATGTTGACGCCGCAATTATACTATGTTCATATTTGGTGGATCAAATTCCTATCCCTGGTAGAGAATTGTCAGGTCCCTAAGCGCAAGGGTTTGTAGTTAGCATGCAAGTTTTCCTCAATTAAGAAACCAATGAAATAGCAGTTTTTTGACAGACAATGCAAATAGGACCTTTATATATAACTTCACAAACATGTTAGGTTTTCATTTCATTTATAAATATTAATAAATATTTAGTTCAGAGCAGTTCTGAATGAGCACTCATATGTCAGAATAAGTGAAATGGTGAAGCCTAACTCCTACATCTAATTAAAATACCCTAACTCCAGCATCTAATTAAAAAACACTAACTCCTAAATCCACTGCAACATTGAATCACAAAGTTTACTTACATATATCATCGGATATAAATAAATCCAGTACAAATAACACTAACTCATACGTCTAATTAAAATATCATAACTCTTACTTCTACTGCATCATTCAGTCACACCATTTAATTACATTTATCTCTGCCTATAAATGAATCCAATACAAAAAAAACCTAACTAAACATCTAATTAAGAAACACTAACTAGTACATCTACTACATCATTCAATCACAGAATCTATATAACTGTCTATAAATTAATAATACAAATAAACCTTAACTAATCAACTAATTAAAAAGCCATAACTACTACATCTACTGGATGATTCAATCATAGATCCTACATATAACTGGCTATAAATGAATCCAATACAAGAAAACCCTAACTAAACAACTAACTAAAAAACCCTAACTACTACATCTACTGGATGATTCAATCACAGATTCTATATATAACTGTCTATAAATGAATTCAATACAAATAAACCTTAACTAATCAACTAATTAAAAAACCATAACTACTACATCTACTGGATGTGATTCAATCACAAATTCTACTTATCAGTGGCTCTAATTGAATCCAATACAAAAAATCTCCAACCAAACATCTAATTAAAAAACCCTAACTACTACATCTACTGGATGTGATTCAATCACACATTCTACATATCAGAGGCTATAACTGAATCCAATACAAAAAGCCCTAACTAAACATCTAATTAGAAAACCCTAACTACTACATCAACTGGATGTGATTCATGTAGGAGATATGCCCTAGAGGCAATAATAAATGTTATTGATTATCTCCCTGTTCATAATTATGTTTATGTTCCATGCTATAACTGCTGTGGTTCCCGAGCCTGTATATCCATAAAGGCTCTGTGGAGAACCCATATGCACGTGTGGAATAATAAACGGTAAAATGTATTCCTAGTCATGCCTCTAAGACTAGCTCAAGTGTTGCATGATGATTATGTTTTCCCAATCATGGGCATGTCTATGCCAAGCAACTTTGAGGGCACAATGTCAGGAAGGACATTTGTGTTGAATCGACCCGAATTGATGTTATGCTATGAGATACATTCGTCACAAGTTAATGGTTTATAACACAGAGATAGTTAATGTTTGCATAATTCCTTAGACCATGAGAGTATCGAGTTTCTTCATGCTTGCTTCATGAACTTTGGGGTTTGTTAAACGTCATCCGTAACTGGATGGCTATTACGGCGGCTTACGGGTTCATGGGAAAGTATGTTAAGTAACTTGATAGCTCGAGATTGGGATTTGCTCCTCCGACGATGGAGAGATATACTCGGGCCCCTCGGTGTTACGGTGTCCATCATCGTCTGGCCAGACACTTTGTGATTTGATCACGGGGATGCCGGAACACGAAACGAGAAAAGAGAACAAAACCGGTAACGAGGTAACTTGCATAGTGGACAAAGTGTTGGCCCACGGGGATGCAATAAATCTCACCTCAGGTGTTTGTGATATATCGTGAAGCAACAGGAATAGCTCACCTCAACTGGAGGTTCACTCGAATATTCATTCGTGTGGGTATAGGGGTCAATATGGGTGTCCACGGCTCCGATGTTGATCATTGATCGGAAGGGGTTCCAGGTCATGTCTATACTTCACCGAACCTATAGGGTCACACGCTTAAGGGTCATCTATTTGCTGAATACTAGACAGGGAGTCTGAGAGAAAATCACCGAAAAAGTTTCGGACACCGAAAAGTTTCGGACAGCGGAATCGTACCGCAGAGAGAGGTCATCGGATAAGTTTCGATGATACCGAAAAGTTGTTTCGGGATACACCATTAAGTCAAATTGGTTTCGGCACATGCCTGATAATTCTTGGAGGATGCCAGAATCATTCTGGAAGCTTTTTGGAATTTTCTGAGATAAAAACCGGAAATGTTCCGGAGCTGCCGGAGCCACTTCAGATGCGTTTCACAGATGAAAATCACTAAAACCGGAATTGTTTCGGAACACGTTGAAAATCATTTTAGTGGGTACTGGAAATGTTCTTAGCCCACATAAATATTTTCAGTTCGATCAGACGCTGAAAAATGTCGTCGTGAATAGTGAAAATCAGCTTTATGGTTACTTTATGGAAAGCCACGTTTTGGGGCTTTGCTCCAAAAGATCTTGGGGATGACATGGATGGATAGGAGCCATTTTTTGGGCCCCTCATGGGGGTGTGGCCGGCCACATGGGGTACCCCCCCCCTTGGGGACCCTCTTGTTCCTTGGTTTCACTCCGAGGTCCTTGTGGAAGGACTTCATTCATGTGCATTTTGGGTTTTTTGTGAAACTACCCTACCCCCTTGGGATTTCCTATAAATAGAGGTGGAGGGGCAGCCCTCCACACTCATCCCTTGCTCTCATACACATGCCATGCATTATCTGGCTTCTTCTCTCCCTCCCACGAAAAAAGTTTCGTAGAGCCGTAAGGCTGTCTGGGTTCCGGCAGGAACTAGTTCTGGACGGCGAAGCCCTGCCGGATAGATGACACCGTATGTGTGCAACTCTGTAGAGAGATCGTAGTTTCGGTCTTAGTTCGTGAGTGCCTCCTGAAGGGCTGTCCGTGTGACCGTCCGAGTTTCGAAGGTCCTCCCGAAGGGCTGTCCGAGTGACCGTTCGAGTTTCGAAGGTCCTCCCGAAGGGCTGTCCGCGACACCGTCCGGGGGGCTGTTCGACCGCCTCCCGGAGGGCTGTCTGAGGAGCAGATGAGGGTATACATCCTCGCGGTTGGGAGGTTGTAAATCCTAGCTGCGGGGATCTGCACCGCCGATCGTCATCGACTCTACTTCCCGCTGCGCTACGAGTCGGTAACGAAAAAGATCAAACCATGTATGCAGTCTTCATAGTGGTCCTGGGCTGGTGCGTAGGTCGGAATTTTTTTGTTTTCTGCTGCGTTCCCCTACAATTCAATCACAGATACTACATATCAGTGGCTCTAATTGAATCCAATACAAAAAATCCCCAACTTAACATCTCATTAAAAAAACCCTAACTACTTGATCTATTGGATGATTCAATCACAGAATCCAAACTTAACCTTCACTATAAATCAATCAAACATCTAAAAACCCTAATTATCAGAAGGGGATGCAGCAAATAGC
Source organism: Triticum aestivum (assembly GCF_018294505.1). Taxonomy (NCBI): domain Eukaryota; kingdom Viridiplantae; phylum Streptophyta; class Magnoliopsida; order Poales; family Poaceae; genus Triticum; species Triticum aestivum. The sequence goes on along the minus strand of NC_057802.1, from coordinate 2,870,358 downwards.
AACAACAAAAAACCCTAACACCTAAATCTACTGCTTAATGGGGGTAACTAGCAACGGAGGGGACTGCTGGCAAGGATTACCTGCAGGTCCACGTGCTCGCTGCCGGCCTCCGTAGGTCCATCAGACGGGCCGCTCGACGCCGTCACGCCAAGCTCCGGCATAGCTGAGTCCGCCACGGCAGAGTCCGCCACGGCCACCTTCTTCTCCTCCAGATCCGCCGCCGCAGCGACCAATCCAGCGCGTGGGGATGCAGCACCTCCTGCACCCGCGACGCCGACGAGGGTCTGCACGGCATCTTCCACGGTCTCCGCGACCGTCTTCTGCAGATCTCCGTCCGCGACGGCGGCTTCACCACGGCCTTGCTCCATCCGAGCCAGAAGCAAGCAGGAGAAGAGAGGCAGGCGGCGTTCGTGAGCGAGCAGGTGGGGTGGCCGGTGAGGGAGACGATGAGGCACAACAGAGAGGAGGGAGAGGGAGGCGATTTGGAGGAAATGGGGTGGGCGATGCGGCCGGTGCCCGTTCCCCTCCTCTTATACTAGGGGCCTTTTTTTGGAAACTATCCACGCACACGTGCACGCGCACGACCGCGGGGAAACGCAACCGCCAGCATATAATACACGTACACGCCCGGCGTACAGTAGTACACAGGCCGGCGCGTGCTCGTACAGGGCTCTACGACTGGTCTACGCGCGCTCTACGCCCACCTGAAATGACCATCGTGCCCCTCGTTACTATTGGAAATATGCCCTAGAGGCAATAATAAATGGTTATTATTATATTTCTTTGTTCATGGTAATTGTCTATTATTCATGCTATAATTGTATTGTCCGGAAATCGTAATACATGTGTGAATACATAGACCACAACCTGTCCCTAGTAAGCCTCTAGTTGACTAGCTCGTTGATCAACAGATAGTCATGGTTTCCTGACTATGGACATTGGATGTCATTGATAACGGGATCACATCATTAGGAGAATGATGTGATGGACAAGACCCAATCCTAAGCATAGCATAAAAGATCGTGTAGTTTCGTTTGCTAGAGCTTTTCCAATGTCAAGTATCTTTTCCTTAGACCATGAGATCGTGCAACTCCCGGATACCGTAGGAGTGCTTTGGGTGTGCCAAACGTCACAACGTAACTGGGTGACTATAAAGGTGCACTACGGGTATCTCCGAAAGTGTCTGTTGGGTTGGCACGGATCGAGACTGGGATTTGTCACTCCGTGTGACGGAGAGGTATCTCTGGGCCCACTCGGTAATGCATCATCATAATGAGCTCAATGTGACTAAGGCGTTAGTCACGGGATCATGCATTGCGGTACGAGTAAAGGGACTTGCCGGTAACGAGATTGAACATGGTATTGGGATACCGACGATCGAATCTCGGGCAAGTAACATACCGATTGACAAAGGGAATTGTATACGGGATTGACTGAATCCTCGACATCGTGGTTCATCCGATGAGATCATCGTGGAACATGTGGGAGCCAACATGGGTATCCAGATCCCGCTGTTGGTTATTGACCGGAGAGGCGTCTCGGTCATGTCTGCATGTCTCCCGAACCCGTAGGGTCTACACACTTAAGGTTCGGTGACGCTAGGGTTGTAGAGATATATGTATGCGGAAACCCGAAAGTTGTTCAGAGTCCCGGATGAGATCCCGGACGTCACGAGAGGTTCCGGAATGGTCCGGAGGTGAAGAATTATATATAGGAAATCCAGTTTCGGCCACCGGGAAAATTTCGGGGGTTACCGGTATTGTACCGGGACCACCGGAAGGGTCCCGAGGGTCCACCGGGTGGGGCCACCTATCCCGGAGGGCCCCGTGGGCTGAAAGTGGAAGGGAACCAGCCCCTAGTGGGCTGGGCGCCCCCCATGGGCCTCCCCCCATGCGCCTAGGGTTGGGAACCCTAGGGTGGGGGGGCTTTCCCCTTGCCTTGGGGGGCAAGGCAACCCCTTCCCCCCCTTTGGCCGCCGCCCCCCCTTGAGATCCCATCTCCAGGGGCCGGCGCCCCCCCAGGGGGCCTATATAAAGGGGGGGAGGGAGGGCAGCAACCTACAGCTTTGGGCACCTCCCTCCTCCCCTGCAACACCTCTCTCTCTCTCGCAGAAGCTCGGCGTAGCCCTGCCGGAGACCCGCTACATCCACCACCACGCCATCGTGCTGTTGGATCCCCATCAACCTCTCCTTCCCCCTTGCTTGATCAAGAAGGAGGAGACGTCGCTGCTCCGTATGTGTGTTGAACGCGGAGGTGCCGTCCGTTCGGCGCTAGGATCATCGGTGATTTGGATCACGACGAGTACGACTCCATCAACCCCGTTCTCTTGAACGCTTCCGCTCGCGATCTACAAGGGTATGTAGATGCACTCCTCTCTCTCGTTGCTAGATGACTCCATAGATTGATCTTGGTGATGCGTAGAAAATTTTGAATTTCTGCTACGTTCCCCAACAGTGGCATCATGAGCTAGGTCTATGCGTAGTTTCTATGCATGAGTAGAACACAAAGCAGTTGTGGGCGTAGATGTTGCCAATTCTTCTTGCCGCTACTAGTCTTATCTTGTTTCGGCGGTATTGTGGGATGAAGCGGCCCGGACCGACCTTACACGTACGCTTACGTGAGACAGGTTCCACCGACTGACATGCACTAGTTGCATAAGGTGGCTAGCGGGTGTCTGTCTCTCCCACTTTAGTCGGAACGGATTCGATGAAAAGGGTCCTTATGAAGGGTAAATAGAAATTGGCATATCACGTTGTGGTCTTACGTAGGTAAGAAACGTTCTTGCTAGAAACCTATACAAGCCACGTAAAAACTTGCAACAACAATTAGAGGACGTCTAACTTGTTTTTGCAGCATGTGCCTTGTGATGTGATATGGCCAGAAGATGTGATGAATGATATATGTGATGTATGAGATTGATCATATTCTTGTAATAGGAATCACGACTTGCATGTCGATGAGTATGAAAACCGGCAGGAGCCATAGGAGTTGTCTTAATTTATTGTATGACCGGCATGTCAATGAAAAACGCCATGTAATTACTTTACTTTATTGCTAACCGTTAGCCATAGTAGTAGAAGTAATAGTTGGCGAGACAACTTCATGAAGACACGATGATGAAGATCATGATGATGGAGATCATGGTGTCATGCCGGTGACGAAGGTGATCATGCCGCGCCTCGAAGATGGAGATCAAAAGGCGCAAGATGATATTGGCCATATCATGTCACTTTATGATTTGCATGTGATGTTTGTCATGTTTACATCTTATTTGCTTAGAACGACGGTAGCATAAATAAGATGATCCCTCACTAAAATTTCAAGAGACGTGTTCTCCCTAACTGTGCACCGTTGCAAAGGTTCGTTGTTTCGAAGCACCACGTGATGATCAGGTGTGATAGATTCTAACGTTCGAATACAACGGGTGTTGACGAGCCTAGCATGTACAGACATGGCCTCGGAACACATGCGAAACACTTAGGTTGACTTGACAAGCCTAGCATGTACAGACATGGCCTCGGAACACAAGAGACCGAAAGGTCGAACATGAGTCGTATAGCAGATACGATCAACATGGAGATGTTCACCGATGATGACTAGTCCGTCTCACGTGATGATCGGACACGGCCTAGTTTGACTCGGATCATGTATCACTTAGATGACTAGAGGGATGTCTATCTGAGTGGGAGTTCATTAAATAATCAGATGAACTTCATTATCATGAACATAGTCAAAAGGTCTTTGCAAATTATGTCATAGCTTACGCTTTAGTTCTACTGTTTAAGATATGTTCCTAGAGAAAATTTAGTTGAAAGTTGATAGTAGCAATTATGCGGACTGGGTCCGTAAACTGAGGATTGTCCTCATTGCTGCACAGAAGGCTTATGTCCTTAATGCACCGCTCGGTGTGCTGATCCTCAGCGTCATCTGTAGATGTTGCGAAACATCTGACATACACGTTTTGATGACTACGTGATAGTTCAGTGCGTAATGCTAACGGTTTAGAATTGTGGCACCAAAAATGTTTTTGAAACGTCGCAGAACATATGAGATGTTCCGAAGACTGAAATTGGGATTTCACACTAGTGCCCACGTCAAGAGGTATGAGACCCCTGACAAGTTTCTTAAGCCTGCAAACTAAGGGAGAAAAGCTCAATCGTTGAACATGTGCTCAGATTGTCTGAGTGCTACAATCACTTGAATTGAGTGGGAGTTAATCTTCCAGATGAGATGGGGATGGTTCTCCATGTCACTACCACCAAGCTATTAGAGCTTCGTGATGAACTATAACATATCAGGGATAGATATAATGATCCTTGAGCAACTCGCGATGTTTGACACCGCGAAAGTAGAAATCAAGAAGGAGCATCAATTGTTGATGGTTAGTAAAACCACTAGTTTCTAGAAGGGCAAGGGCAAAAGGGATACTTCATGAAACAGCAAATCATTTGCTGCTCTAGTGAAAAATCCCAAGGTTGAACCCAAACCCGAGACTAAGTGCTTCTGTAATGAGGGGAACGGTCACTGAAGCAGAACTACCCTAGATACTTGGTAGATGAGAAGGCAGGCAAGGTCGACAGAAGTATATTGGATATACATTATATGAATGTGTACTTTACTAGTACTCCTAGCAGCACCAGGGTATTAGATACCGGTTCAGTTGCTAAGTGTTAGTAACTCGAAATAAAAAGCTGCGGAATAAACGGAGACTAGCTAAAGGTGAGATGACGATATGTGTTGGAAGTGTTTCCAAGGTTGATGTGATCAAGCATCGCATGCTCCCTCTACCATCGAGATTGGTGTTAAACCTAAATAATTGTTATTTGGTGTTGAGCATAAACATGATTGGATTATGTTTATCGCAATACGGTTATTCAGTTAAGGAGAATAATGGTTAGTCTGTTTATTTGAATAATACCTTCAATGGTCTTGCACCTAAAATGAATCTCGTTCGCAGTGATACACATGTTCGTGCCAAAAGATATAAAATAGTAATGATAGTACCACATACTTATGGCACTGCCATTTGAGTCATATTGGTATAGAACGCATGAAGAAGTTCCACGTAGATGGATCTTTGGACTCACTCGTTTTGAAAAGATTGAGACATGCGAACCATGTCTATTGGTATATATGCATGAAGAAACTCCATGTAGATGGATCGTTTGGACTCACTTGATTTTGAATCACTTGAGACATGCAAATCATACCACATGGGCAAGATGACTGAAAGGCCTCGTTTTCAGTAAGATGGAACAAGAGAGCAACTTGTTGGAAGTAATACATTTGATGTGTGCAGTCCAATAAGTGCTGAGGCACGCAGTGGATATCGATATGTTCTTACTTCACAGATGATTTGTGTAGATACTGAGAATATTTACTTGATGAAACACAAGTCTGAATTATTGAAAGGTTCAAGTAATTTCAGAGTGAAGTTGAAGATCGTCGTGACAAGAGGATAAAATGTCTGTGATATGATCATAGAGATGAGTATCTGAGTTACGAGTTTGGCACACAATTAAGAAATTGTGGAAATAGTTTCACGACTAATACCGCCTAGAACACCACAGTGTGATGGTGTGTCCGAACATCATAACTGCACCCTATTGGACATGGTGCATACCATGATGTCTCTTATCGAATTACCACTATCGTTTATGGGTTAGGCATTAGAGACAACCGCATTCACTTTAAATAGGGCACCACGCAATTCCGTTGAGACGACACCATTTAGAGAAACCTAAGTTGTCGTTTCTTAAAAGTTTGGGGCTGCGATGCTTATGTGAAAAAGTTTCAGACTGATAAGCTCGAACCCAAAAGTGGATAAATGCATCTTCATAGAATACCCAAAACAGTTGGGTATACCTCCTATTTCAGATCTGGAAGCAAAAGTAATTGCTTCTAGAAACGAGTCCTTTCTCGAGGAAAAGTTTCTCTCGAAAGAATTGAGTGGGAGGATGGTGGAGACTTGATAAGGTTATTGAACCGTCACTTCAACTAGTGTGTAGCAGGGCACAGGAATTTGTTCCGGTGGCACCTACACCAATTGAAGTGGAAGCTTACGATAGTGATCATGAAACTTCGTATCAAGTCACTACCAAACCTCGTAAGTCGACAAGGATATGTACTACTCCTAAGTGGTACGGTAATCCTGTCTTAGATATCATGTTGTTAGACAATACTGAACCTACGAGCTATGGAGAAGCGATGGTGGGCCCATATTCCGACAAATGGTTAGAAGCCATGAAATCCGAGATAGGATCCATGTATCAGAACAAAGCATAGACTTTGGTGAACTTGCCCGATGATCGGCAAGCCATTGAGATAAATGGATCTTTAAGAAGAAGACGGACGTGGACGGTAATGTTACCGTCTATGAAGCTCGACTTGTGGCAAAGAGTATTTTCACAAGTTCAAGGAGTTGACTACGATGAGATTTTCTCATCCGTAGCGATGCTTAAGTCCGTTGGAATCATGTTAGCATTAGCTGCATTTATGAAATCTGGCAGATGGATGTCAAAACAAGTTTCCTTACCAGTATTCGTAAGGAAAGGTTGTATGTGATACAATCAGAAAGGTTTTGTCGATCCTAAGGATGCTAAAAGGTATGCTAGCTCCAGCGATCCTTTCATGGACTAGAGCAAGCATCTCGGAGTCAGAATTTACGCTTTGATGGAGTGATCAAAGTTTTTGGGTTTATACAAAGTTTGTTAGAAACTTGTACAATAAAGTGAGTGGGAGCACTACAACATTTCTGATAAGTATATGTGAATGACATATTGTTGATCCGAAATGATGTAAAATTTCTGGAAAGCATAAAGGGTTGTTTGAAAGGAGTTTTTCAAAGGAAGACCTGGATAAAGCTGCTTACATATTGGGCATCAAGATCTATAGAGATAGATCGAGACGCCTGATGATACTTTCAAAGAACGCACACCTTGACATGATTTTGAAAGAGTTCAAAATAGATCAGCAGAGAAGGAGTTCTTGGCTGTGTTACAAGGTGTGAGTATTGAGTAAGACTCAAGACCTGACCACAGCAGAAGAGAGAGAAAGGACGAAGGTCGTCCCCTATGCTTTAGACGTAGGCTCTATAGTATGCTAAGTTGTGTACCGCACATGAAGTGTGCCTTGCCATCAGTTGGTCAAGGGGTACAATAGTGATCCGGGAATGGATCACATGACAGCGGTCGAACTTATCCTTAGTATCTAGTGGACTAAGGAATTTTCTCGATTATGGAGGTGAAAAGGAGTTCGTCGTAAAGGGTTACGTCGATGCGAACTTTGACACTAATCCGGATGACTCTGAGTAGTAAACCGGATTCGTATAGTAGAGCAGTTATTTGAAATGGCTCCAAGTAGCGCGTGGTAGCATCCACAAGATGACATAGATATTCGTAAAGCACACACGGATCTGAAAGGTTCAGACCCGTTGACTAATAACCTCTCTCACAAGCATAACATGATCAAACCAGAACTCATTGAGTGTTAATCACATAGTGATGTGAACTAGATTGTTGACTCTAGTAAACTCTTTGGATGTTGGTCACATGGTGATGTGACCTGTGAGTGTTAATCACATGGTGATGTGAACTAGATTATTGACTCTAGTGCAAGTGGGAGACTGTTGGAAATATGCCCTAGAGGCAATAATAAATTGGTTATTATTATATTTCCTTGTTCATGATAATCGTTTATTATCCATGCTAGAATTGTATTGATAGGAAACTCAGATACATGTGTGGATACATAGACAACACCATGTCCCTAGTAAGCCTCTAGTTGACTAGCTCGTTGATCAATAGATGGTTACGGTTTCCTGACCATGGACATTGGATGTCGTTGATAACGGGATCACATCATTAGGAGAATGATGTGATGGACAAGACCCAATCCTAAGCCTAGCACAAGATCGTGTAGTTCGTTTGCTAAGAGCTTTTCTAATGTCAAGTATCATTTCCTTAGACCATGAGATTGTGCAACTCCCGGATACCGTAGGAATGCTTTGGGTGTACCAAACGTCACAACGTAACTGGGTGGCTATAAAGGTGCACTACAGGTATCTCCGAAAGTGTCTGTTGGGTTGGCACGAATCGAAACTGGGATTTGTCACTCCGTGTAAGCGGAGAGGTATCTCTGGGCCCACTCGGTAGGACATCATCATTATGTGCACAATGTGACCAAGGAGTTGATCACGGGATGATGTGTTACGGAACGAGTAAAGAGACTTGCCGGTAACGAGATTGAACAAGGTATCGGGATACCGACGATCGAATCTTGGGCAAGTAACATACCGATAGACCAAGGGAATTGTATACGGGATTGATTGAATCCTCGACATCGTGGTTCATCCGATGAGATCATCGTGGAACATGTGGGAGCCAACATGGGTATCCAGATCCCGCTGTTGGTTATTGATCGGAGAGGCGTCTCGGTCATGTCTGCATGTCTCCCAAACCCGTAGGGTCTACACACTTAAGGTTCAGTGACGCTAGGGTTATAAAGATATTAGTATGCGGTAACCCGAAAGTTTTTCGGAGTCCCGTATGAGATCCCGGAGGTCACGAGGAGTTCCGGAATGGTCCGGAGGTAAAGATTTATATATGGGAAGTCTTATTTTGGTCGCCGGAAAAGTTTCGCGCATTATCGGTATTGTACCGGGAGTGCCGAAAGGGGTCCGGGGGTCCACCAGCCCCGGGGGGCCACATGGGCTGTAGGGGTGTGCGCCTTGGCCTATATGGGCCAAGGGCTCCAGCCCCAAGAGGCCCATGCGCCAAGAGATAAGGGAAAGGGAGAGTCCTAAAGGGGGAAGGCACCTCCGAGGTGCCTTGGGGAGGATGGACTCCTCCCTGGCCGCACCCTTCCTTGGAGGAAGGGCCAAGGCTGCGCCCCCCCTCTCCCTTGGCCCTATATATAGTGGGGGGAAGGGAGGGCAGCAATACCTAAGCCCTGGCGCCTCCCTCTCCCTCCCGTGACACATCTCCCTCCTCCCGCAGCGCTTGGCGAAGCCCTGTTGGAATCCCGCTACTTCCACCACCACGCCGTCGTGCTGCTGGATCTCCATCAAGCTCTCCTCCCCCCTTGCTGGATCAAGAAGGAGGAGACGTCGCTGTTCCGTATGTGTGTTGAACGCGGAGGTGCCGTCCGTTCGGCGCTAGGATCATCGGTGATTTGGATCACGACGAGTACGACTCCATCAACCCCGTTCTCTTGAACGCTTCCGCTCGCGATCTACAAGGGTATGTAGATGCACTCCTCTCTCTCGTTGCTAGATGACTCCATAGATTGATCTTGGTGATGCGTAGAAAATTTTGAATTTCTGCTACGTTCCCCAACAATAGTGTGGCTATGTTCCATCTTTAGCACACAAAGTATTAAATCATGCACAACCCTGATGACAAGCCAAGCAATTGTTTTATACTTTTGATGTTCTCAAACTTTTTTAACTTTCACGCAATACATGAGCGTGAGCCATGGATATAACACTATACGTGGAATAGAATATGGTGATTGTGGAGAAGACAAAAAAGAGGAGATAGTCTTGAAGGAAATATGCCATAGAGGCAATAATAAAGTTGTTATTTATATTTCCTTATATCATGATAAATGTTTATTATTCATGCTAGAATTGTATCAATTGGAAACTTGATACATGTGTGAATACATAGACAAAACAAAGTGTCCCTAGTATGCCACTACTTGACTAGCTCGTTAATCAATGATGGTTAAGTTTCCTGACCATAGACATGTGTTGTCATTTGATGAACGGGATCACATCATTAGGAGAATGATGTGATGGACAAGACCCATCCGTTAGCTTAGCATAATGATCGTTTAGTTTTATTGCTATTGCTTTCTTCATGACTTATACATGTTCCTCTGACTATGGGATTATGCAACTCCCAAATACTGGAGGAACACCTTGTGTGCTATCAAACGTCACAACGAAACTGGGTGATTATAAAGATGCTCTACAGGTGTCTCCGATGGTGTTTGTTGAGTTGGCATAGATCGAGATTAGGATTTGTCACTCCGTGTATCGGAGAGGTAGCTCTGGGCCCTCTCGGTAATGCTCATCACTATAAGCCTTGCAAGCAATATGACTAATGAGTTAGTTGCGGGATGACGCATTACGGAACGAGTAAAGAGACTTGCCAGTAACGATATTGAACTAGGTATGATGATACTGACGATCGAATCTCGGGCAAGTAACATACCGATGACAAAGGGAACAACGTATGTTATCACTACGGTTTGACCGATAAAGATCTTCGTAGAATATGTAGGAACCAATATGAGCATCCAGGTTCTGCTATTGGTTATTGACCGGAGATGTGTCTCGGTCATGTCTACATAGTTCTTGAACCCGTAGGGTCCGCACCCTTAACGTTCGATGACGATTTGTAATATATGAGTTATGTGATTTGGTGACCGAATGTTGTTCGGAGTCCCGGATGAGATCACGGACATGACGAGGAGTCCTGAAATGGTCGAGAGGTAAAGATTCATATATAGTACGATATTATTCGGACACAGGAAGTGTTATGGGGGTACCGGGTACATATCGGGTCACCGGAAGGGGTTCCGGGCACCCCCCGGCCAAGATATGGGCCTTATTGGGCCTAGGGCGGGACAGACCAACACCCCCCATATGGGCTGATCTAAGTGAAGAAAGGAAAACGGGAGGAGGAAAGGAAATAGAGGGAATAGGATTCCCCCTTCCTTTCCCCTCTCCCCTCTTTCCTTCCCCCTCCGGAGATAAGGAAAGGGGGAGGCCGAATTGGAGGACGCCCCCAAGTAGGATTCCTCCTACTTGGGGCGCCCCATGGCTGTCCCCCTCCCCCTCATAAGCAAGCATTAAGCATAATTAACACCGAATAATGCACCACAAGTAGGATATAATTTTCATTGCATGATTATTGACTTCCGTGCATGCATAGGGAATCACAAACCTTAACACCAATATTCTTACTAGAGCACAATTACTCATCAACATAACTCACATATCACATCGTCATATCTCAAAACTATTACTAAGAATCAAGTTTATTTTGTCCAATGATCTTCATGACCTTTTCTTTTACTTTATCCTTCTTGGATATCTATCACTTTGGGACTAACTTTTATGTGTTGCTTTTCATAAGCTCAAACAAATATAAATGAAGATCATGAGCATAACAATTTTTTCTTTCTCTCAAAATAATTTAAGTGAAGCAAGAGAGAATTACTTCAAATTTTTACTAACTCTCAAACAAATATAAGTGAAGCAAGAGAGCATTTCTTCAAAAATAACAAAGCACACCGTGCTCAAAAAGATATAAGTGAAGCACTAGAGCAAGTCCTAGTTCATAAAAGATTTAAGTGAAGCATAGAGAGAAATTCTAACAAGTCATGATATAATTTTGGCTCTCTCAAAAAGGTGTGTCCAGCATGGATTGATGACTTAAAACACAAAATAAAACAAGCAAAGACACATATCATACAAGACGCTCCAAGCAAAACACATATCATGTGACGAATAAAAATATAGCCTTGAGTAAAATACCGATAGTTGTTGGAAGAAAGCGGGGATGCTACTCGGGGGCATCCCCAAGCTTAGTTGGTTGATCATTCTTGGATAATAGCTTGGGATGGCGGGGCATCCCCAAGCTTAGGCTCTTACATCCTTCCTTCATCCATCGTAAGATAACCCAAAACTTGAAAACTTCAATCACACAAAACTCAACAAAATCTTCGTGAGATCCGGTAGTGTAAGAAAAATAAACTACTACTATAAGTGTTGTATAAAACCAATTATTATTTTGTTTTTGCATTATATCTAGTGTATTCCAACTTTTCTATGGAAAAAACTCATCAAAGAAAACCATAGAGCCATCAAAATAAGCACACAACACAAAGAAAACAGAATCTGTCAAAACAGAACAGTCTGTAGCAATCTGATTTAAACGAATACTTCTAGAACTCCAAAAATTCTGAAAAAATAGGACGACCTAAGAAATTTGTATATTCATCTTTTGGGCTGGTTAAACCCAGATTTGACCAACCCATCCATAGCGAGGCCTCCTCACTATGTAGAACCACTCAGTACTGAGGAATAGCTGGTTTGTGAGCAGTGTGTCCTACATACATACGTCACTACTAAAGGGTCGAGTGATGAGGCATGTCAGCAACGAGAACATTACCGAGAGGCCTTCCAAATCGACCCATTAGTGGTGGTTTCTATAATGTTTTTGGCGGTTAGGGTTGCAGCTACTAGCAGAGCTTACAAAAGACACACCGCTAGCAGTACAACCCATCACGCGCTACCTATCAATAGCCGGAGCTGTTGTGAAGCATATCCCATAAGCAATCATATACATTTCATACACATTTCAAAATGCATTGCACGGTTTTATACACATTTGACATTCATTACACAATTTCATATACAATGAATATGCACGTAGTACGTGCACACATTTCATACACCCACTTTATGGATCTTATATTGCATGTACTCATGTTTGCAACATTCAGAATCTCCACCAACTCCGTTCATCTTCAAGGTCATCCACACATTTCACATCTCTGACCTTCCATTTTCTTCCCTTCTCTTTTTTTTCGGGAGGGAAGGTTCGCGAGTTCCATTATCAACCCCAGAACATCTAACACTTGAGGTCCTTGTCACCTCCTTCAAGATTGTCGAGATCATACTCAAGGTGATGTGTTTACTGGTCGGAGTTATTTGTACTGACTCAGCAATTGAACTTTTGTATAGTGTGAATGAAATATAATATTGTCACCTTCGTTGCATTTTGGTTAGACTATACAAACTGCTTTCAAAAAAGTGTCGCAAAAGCATATGTCATCCTTTTTATTTAACTTATTTTGCAAAAGAATAGCTTCGACCAACAACTTCCTCTCCTTAAAGGCAAAGCACTCTTCCTCCTGATGAATCTTGTAATAATGGATAATGCCTACTTAGATAGTTGGTCGTGCACAAAAACAGAGAAAAGATAAACATGCTTAAGAATTATTGGAGTAGCGTATTTTGTGTGCATTTTTGACCATCATCGGGTATTCAACTTAAATCAAATGTACATATGTTTATTTTTGATTTTTTTTTAGAGAAGACTAAGACTATGGGTATATCTGTGTGGATCAAACCGGTGAGAGGGGACAATACAAGTAAGTAATGTTTTTAGTGTTTTTTCACGTGAGATGAGGGAGGAGTGAAGATAAGAATAGAACATACAAGAACAACATTTGTTATAAAAAATAGCAACATCCACGATTCAAACTAGGACAAGTGAGCACATATCAATTTTTGAATATTTGACATGTTGATTCTAACATGTCCACGCATATACCATTCTAACAAGCATAGTAAACAAAAACTTAATCAAGCAAAATTACTACAAATACTAGGGGAGATAGATACCTAAGCAAAATTATCTAATAATACACATACTAGTTTCCAACTAGAGTTTGTTTCCACCGATGAGCAGCTAAGCATTCTCGTGAGTACGTCTATGGCCATCTTGTTCAAAAAGGACACCGATGGTGTATCTATGTCAAGATTTTGTGAGAGAAAAATCATATATTATTCAGCATATATTCCAACACACTATTCAACATATATTTCGGAACACATGCATCTAAACGGTTTAAACCCAAAGTGCCCGAAACCCTAGCAAACAGTTCATATAAATTTGTATACGTGGTAGTACATAAATAAAAAATACCAACAAACAATAAATCTAATGGTTGATACTCCACTTAAATTGCCTGAGCCCAATGTGATTCCTTAGTATTAAAGAGAACATAATAATTCATAACAAACTTTGACATACCATTGAAAATATATTCCACCCATCCTACAACTCGGTAATGATAGCTACTCAACTAGGTATGGTTGCTAATAGTGGTTTACTCTTAATGAACACCATTTCGGGAGTGTTGTTCAGCTCCTAGGTGTATATGCACCCTGGTTGAGCAACTTTTCAGAAAAAAGAAACAATGTTTCATAAAATCTGAATTTTTTATGATAAACATTATTGCTTTTTCCTCAATACTGTATGGATGTCGAGAGCCGCGTGTTAGAGTAGTCATTATGGTATACGACTTCTAGTCCAAGTCAGTTTTGTACCCCTACCCCAAGTCGGTTTGTACCCTCTTATATACTCTTGTATGCCGCACCAAATCATCAATAAGCAACAGTTTTATTCAGCTTTCATGGTATCAGATACCGGTCCCAGGGTTTAGGGTATGGCTCCGCCAACGCCGCCGCCGCCCGGCTACTTCGCTCTCGGCCCTCACCATAGCGCCAAGGCTGCCAACGCCGCGGCTGCTTCTCTCTCGGCCCTCACCATAGCTCCACAAAACTACCCTGCACCTATCCTCGCCGCACCAATATCTTTTGCTGACACAATCTCCGACGTCAGCCCCTACATCCCCATAGTTCTTGATCTCGCCGCCCACAACTACTACCATTGGAGACATCTCTTCGATCTCCACCTCGGCCGCTGCAACCTGCGCTCGCATGTTGCCGCCAACTGTCTTCCCCGCCCCGACGATCCGCAATGGTTGAAAGACGATCTCGCGATCGTCCAGTGGTTCTACACCCGCATCACCACCGAGATCTTCAACATGCTCGATCACGACGGCGCCACCGTTGCCAACATCTGGCACTCCCTCCGTCAGCTCTTCCAAAGCAACACCGACGCTCGGAAAAACGCTCTCCACACCGAGCTTCGCAATATGGTGCAAGGAGACGCCCCGGTGAACCTGTTCTGCCAGCGCGTTAAAACCATTGGTGATGAGCTCCGCGAACTCGGCGATACAGTTAGCGACTCACAGCTAATCTATATCGTCGTCGTCGGCCTCAGCGAAGACTTTGACAAGCAAGCCTCGTTCATACCGATGATACGGCCCCCTCCTACCTTCGCTGAAGTTCGTTCCTTGCTACAACTCGCGGCGGAAACACAAGCTCGCAAGGACTCTCGCCCCAAGGTCTTTCATGCTGCGGCTCGTCCTCCTCTATCGTCTACACCAGCGCCGCCTTCCAGGCCGGCTCCTGCCGCCGGGCCGTCCGCATCGTCATCTGTTGAACCGCCCCCAGGTTGGCGTCCTAGTCCGAACTACCGCGGCAAAAACCCTATCTACAGGCCGTCGTCGACTCGTTCGGTTCCGCCTACGACATCACCAGCACCGAGTCCTGCACCACCCACCAGTGCTCCATCTGCGGTTGCATGGCGGCCTCCTCATGATCCTTGGACGGGGCTTGTTCAAGCATGGCCCATGCCCTGGTCCGCTCCGTCCACCCTCGGTGCTCCGCCGGCATACTTAGGTGCCTGGCAACCCGGCCTTCGGCCGCCTACTGGTGCTCCCGGGGTTCTCAACCCCCGACAGCCGGCCAATGCCTATCACGCCGCCCCGACGTATGCTCCTTATGGTCATTACAGCACCGACGGCGGCGCCTACTACACACCTCAGCCGGCCCTGCTCCCAACGCCACCCCCACCACAGCCGGCCAATGCCTACTACACTCCCCAGCCGGCCCTACTGCCTTCACCATCGTATCCGCCGGCACCGCTTCCGACGCCACCCTCACCTGCGACGCCGAGCTGGGATCAAGCTGACTTTCTCCAGGCCATGAATAACTTTGCTGCACAAGGAAACTCAGGTACGGATTGGATCTTTGATTCAGGGCCCTCTAGTCATATGTCTGCATCTAGTAATTGGTTATCTTCTTGCACTAAATCTCCTTTCCCTTCCATTATCCTTGGAGATGGATCATCTATTCCTATATATTGTGTTGGTCAGGCTCAACCTCCCTCTTCCACCAAACCTCTTTTACTTCGCGATGTTCTAGTTGCACCCGCCCTCATTAAAAATCTTATCTCTGTTCGCCAATTTACTTGCGACAATCTAGTTTCGGCTGAATTTGACACTTTTGGTTTATCTGTGAAAGATTACCTAACCAAGGCCGAGATCGCTCGCTTCAATAGCTCCGGTGATCTTTATTCTCTTAATGGAGTTCCTGCCGCCACCCCTCCAACATCCATGCTGGCCTCCGTCGATCTCTGGCATCGTCGCTTGGGCCATCCCAACCCCGCCGTCTTAGCTTCTATGCTTAGTGAATTTACCATACCATGTAATAGGGACTCTCATAATTCTGTGTTTTGCGAGTCTTGTCAATTAGGCAAACATGTGCGTCTTCCCTTTAGTTCCTCTAGTTCTTATAGCACTTATCCCTTTGAATTAATACATTGTGATTTATGGACCTCTCCCATTGCAAGTGTTTCGGGTTTTAAATACTACCTTGTTATCCTAGATGATTTCACCCACTTTGTCTGGACTTTTCCTCTACGCAACAAATCCGAGGTCCATTCTCTTTTCCTTAATTTTCAACGCTATGTGTCTGTTCACTTCTTCCTCCCAATTCGCTTTATCCAATGTGACAATGGTCGCGAGTTTGATAACATTAAAAATTGTACTTTCTTCTTACAACATGGCATCCTGCTTAGGTTCTCATGTCCCTACACCTCCCCTCAAAATGGTAAAGCAGAACGCTCTCTTCGCACCCTCAATGATATAGTTCGCACTCTCCTCATTCAATCATCTATGCCTTCCAAGTTTTGGGCTGAAGCCCTACACATGGCCATCTTCCTTCTAAATATTCGACCTTCTAAAACTAAACCCAACACTACTCCCTAATATTCCCTCTTTCTTTCCCACCCCGACTACTCCGCAGTTCGTGTTTTCGGCTGTCTCTGTTTTCCCAATGCCTACGCCACTTCTGCAAATAAATTGTCACCACGCTCTATCCCATGTGCTTTTCTCGGCTTCTCTGACGAGCACAAAGGCTATCGCTATCTCGACCTTCACACCGGACACGTTCATGTCTCTCGTCATGTCACGTTTGCTGAGCACATTTTTCCTTTCTCACAACGCACTACTACACCATCCAACACCCCTAGCTCCGCAAACACCCCCTCTCCCCGTCCTTTCCAACTATATACTCCCCTACCTGCCGAACACAACTTATCACCACCACCATTAACACCCACCATAGCCAATCCCAACCATACACTCACCCCACCCGAGACGTCTCCAACACCCCCGACCCCTGCTTCCTCCCCAACACCCCCGGCCCCTACTCCCACTCCACCACCCAGCCCTGCTCCCACTCCACCACC
This sequence comes from Triticum aestivum, assembly GCF_018294505.1. Classification (NCBI taxonomy): domain Eukaryota; kingdom Viridiplantae; phylum Streptophyta; class Magnoliopsida; order Poales; family Poaceae; genus Triticum; species Triticum aestivum. The sequence continues at coordinate 2,853,178 of NC_057802.1, read as the reverse complement.
CAGCCCTACTCCTTCGTCCGACTCTTCCGCTGCGCCGGACTCACCAGTACCCACCTTACCCCCTCGTGCTATTCCTACAGCAGCCCCGATTAATGATCATCGCATGCGTACTAGGGCCAAATAAGGATTTCATCAACCCCAAGACCGCCTAAACCTTCATACCTCCGTATCTCTCACTTCTCTTCCAAAGAATTACAAAACTGCTCTACTTGATCCCAATTGGGTCGCTGCCATGCAAGAAGAATATAATGCTTTACTTCAAAACAACACCTGGCAACTTGTTCCTCGTCCTCCCAATACAAATATTGTTTCTGGCAAATGGATTTTTCGCCAAAAGTTCCACTCCGATGGGAGCCTCTCACGATATAAAGCCAGGTGGGTTTGTCGTGGCTTTTCTCAGCAACAAGGAATTGATTACGAAGAAACCTTCTCTCATGTTGTTAAACCTAGCACCATTCGCACCGTTCTTAGTGTTGTTGTCTCCTCTTCATGGCCCATTCACCAACTTGATGTTAAAAATGCTTTCCACCATGGTTCCCTTCAAGAAACTGTCTACTGCCAGCAACCTCTGGGTTTTGAAAATCCATCCTTTCCAACTCATGTATGTCTTCTTCAGAAATCTCTCTACGGTCTTAAACAGGCCCCACGAGCTTGGTTTCAACGCTTCTCCTCCTTCATTCAAACTATAGGCTTCACTCCATCTCTCTCCGACACCTCTCTTTTTGTGTATCATCAAACTTCTGACACTGCCTATTTACTTCTCTATGTAGATGATATCATTCTTACCGCCTCCTCTCAAAAGTTCTTAGATCATATTGTCTCTCTTCTTAGATCTGAATTTTCTATGACTGACCTAGGACTCCTTCATCATTTCTTAGGCATTGCTGTTGTTCGAGATTCCTCCAGCCTTTTTCTTTCCCAACGCCAGTATATTCTTGATCTTCTTAAACGTGCTGGTATGCTTGACTGTCAATCATCTCGCACTCCTGTCGATACTACTTTTAAACTTTCGGCTACCGGTGAACCCTTTTCCGATCCTACTCTCTATCGTAGCCTAACAGGTGCTCTCCAATATCTCACCATTACTCGTCCTGAAATCTCTTTTGCTGTTCAACAAGCATGTCTCTATATGCATGATCCCCGGGTTCCTCACTATAATCATGTTAAACGCATTCTTCGGTATTTAAAAGGAACTCTCAATCATGGTCTCCACCTCAATAATTCTTCTCCAAACTCGCTTACCGCATACTCTGATGCAGACTGGGCTGGTTGTCCTGACACTCGAAGGTCCACTTCCGGTTTTTGTGTTTTTCTTGGTAACAATTTGATTTCTTGGTCTTCGAAAAGACAGGTTACAGTCTCACGTTCGTCGGCCGAGGCTGAGTATCGCGATGTGGCACATGCCGTTGCAGATACCATCTGGATTCGGCAGTTACTCTCCGAGCTACACAGGCCTATTGAGCAGGCCACTATTGTCTACTGTGACAACATATCAGCAGTCTACATGACCAGCAATCCAGTTCAACACCGACGCACAAAGCATATTGAGATCGATATTCATTTTGTTCGTGAAAAGGTTGCTCTTGGTCAGGTTTGGATGCTTCATGTTCCCTCTACGGCTCAGTTTGCTGACATTTTCACCAAGGCACTGCCTACTAAGCCAAGATATCTGTTTCAGTCTCAACGTCGTCGAGCCTGCCGTTGATACTGCGGGGGGATGTTAGAGTAGTCATTATGGTATACGACTTCTAGTCCAAGTCAGTTTTGTACCCCTACCCCAAGTCGGTTTGTACCCTCTTATATACTCTTGTATGCCGCACCAAATCATCAATAAGCAACAGTTTTATTCAGCTTTCACCGTGGACCAGCCGTTGAAACCGCGTGCTTGGCGCCTAATCAATGGCGCTGAAGCTACTCACGGGAATTTCCACGAAAACCTCGATCACCAAGCTCGCTTTCAATATATCAGAACCACAGAAAAATGTTGAGAGCGAAAGGACCCGAAATTTTCTTCTGTGGACATTTCTCACACCGTGTGCGTGCCGATCGACCTTAGCAACTATGCATACTACCTAACGCGGCAAATACGTACCTCCTCATCTAGAAAACATATATAGTACTCCCCTGTGTCTACTAACGCAGCTCCGAGGTGTTGTACAAGGGCCGTCTCTGCGACGGCCTCGAGGTGGCCGTGAAGGTGCTTATCAAGAACGGGCGGCAGGACGTGGTGGGCGCGGTCGTGACGGATGTCGAGATCCTCTCCCCCTCCGCCACCCACACATCGTGCGACTCGTCGGCTGGTGCTCAGAGGAGGATGACCGCATCATCGTCTACCACCACGAGCATATGAGCAACGGCACACTCTGAGACCACCTTCTGCGCATGCGCAAGTGCGCGCGCCTTCGAGCTCGCCTGAGGGGCGGCTCTAGCTTTAGCTCGTCGCCGGTGAGGTCGACCTGGAAGACGCGCGTCGAGGTGCTGTTGGGCGCATTGTGGGCCATGGAGCACTTGCATTGCCGCGGGGTCATCCACCGCAACGTGACCTCGTTCAACATCCTGCTGGACGGCAGCTGGGTGCCGCGTCTGTCCGACTTCGGCCAAGCGATCTTGCTGGCGGCGGCCGGAGACCAGGTCGACACTGAGGTCGTCGGCACGCCTGGTTACGTCGACCCGGAGTACGGCCGCACTGGGCGTGTGTGTTAGCAGTTAGCTCCACTCCCTCACGTACTGCATGCATCTCCCACGATCCCATGCCCGTACTGGCGCACTGCGCCCCCTCTCTCTCTCTCATGTACTAACGCACCTGCGTCCCTGTTGTACTGGCGCCCCGCGCCTATATATTCTTGGCAATAGCAATGGCAGCACCCAAGGTGCTTTGCTCTCTCATTCCATCCATCCACATGGTATCAGACGCTGGTCTACTCCTTCGTCGCTGAACCACCTTTCTGCTGCCTCTCTCCCCCCGGAACTGCCATGGCACCTCCCACTCCCCCACCTCCTCCTCCCACTCGCACCGGCCATGGAACCGGCGGCGCGCCCCGCACCCCTGCTACGCCGGTCTCCTTCTCCTCCACCCAGACCCTGCTGATGCCGGATGCGTTCGCCCGCGGCCCGCTCTTCCGGCCGGACCCGGCTGCGTCGTCCTCCACGGGCGTCCGCGACCTCTCGCCCCTCGCCGGTGTCTTCATCAACCAGCAGGTTCCGCTCGTCCTCAGCCGGAACCCACCCAACTTCTCCCAGTGGCGCACTCTGTTTGAAGTCACCTTCCAGAAGTACGCCGTTCTCGACCACATCTCCGGCGCGCCTCGTCCCACGGATCCGGTGTGGCTGCAAGAAGACGCACACATCGTCTCGTGGCTCTACAACCGCATCAGCCTGGAGGTGTTCGGGCTCGTCCACCAGCGCGGCGCCACCGCCGGCGAGGTCTGGGCCGCCATCTGCAGTCTCTTCCTGGAGAACCGCGAGCATCAGGTGGTCTTTCAGGCCACCGAGTTCCGACGGATCGAGCAGGGGTCCTCATCGATCCTCACCTACTTCGCCCGGCTCAAGGAGTGCGCCGATCGCCTCGCCGACCTTGGCTCTCCCGTCGACGACCGTGGTCAGGTGCTCAACATGATCCGCGGTCTCCACCCCCGCTTTCGTTATGCCGTACCCATCCTCACCATGCAGAGTCCCTTCCCCTCCCTCCTCCGCTGTCGTGCCTTCCTTTTGCTCGAGGAGGGCCGGCACTCCGCCGAGCACAGCACGGAGACCGCGCTCCACGTTGGGCGCGCACCGAGCGACAACAACGGCGGGGGACAGGGCAGTAGCGGCAACAACGCCCGCAACTCCGGCGGAGGAGGGTGTTACAAAGGGAAAGGCAAGGGCAACTACTCCGGCGGGGGCTCCTCCTCGCACTCCGGCGGGGGCTCCGCCCCGCACGTAGGTGGCGGGACTCCTCCTCGCCCAACCGTTCCGGCTCCCGCACCCTGGACTGGCATGGTCCATGCGTGGCCGATGCCATGGCGCCCTCACGCTCCTGGTGCGGGCATCCTTGGGCCTCGCCCCAGTGGCGCGTCTCTCTTCGCGGGTGTGGCTACGCACTACGGCGCCAACGCATCGCCGCCGCCCCCAACCATCCCGGCGCACTGGACTGCCGGCGTGGTGCCGCCACACCCCCTGTATGGCGCTCTGGACAGCCGGAGTGTGCCCAACTCCACCACGCAGCCTGCCTGGGACCAGAGCGCCCTGGTGCAGGCGCTCAACGCCATGGCGCCGCAGCAGCAGCAACCTCCACCGCCTGGCTCCGACTGGTACATGAATACCGGCGCCACCGCTCACATGGCGTCGTCTCCCGGTATGCTCTCCTCTGCTACTCCCTGTACTTCTTCTTGCATAGTAGTTGGCGACGGGTCCTCGCTTCCCGCCACACACATTGGCCACCACACCATCCCTACAGCACACTCACCTCTCTCCCTTCAAAGTGTTCTAGTTTCCCCGCACCTCATCAAGAACCTCATATCTGTCAAAGCCCTAGCTTGTCACAATCCTGTTAATGTCAAGTTTGATGACCTTGGTTTTTCTATTGAGGACCGAAGAACGAAGAAGGTGATCCTCCGATGTAACTCCGACGACGACGAGCTCTATCCCATGTCCTCACCCTCCCCACCAAGCCACACCCACCATGCCCTGACTGCCGTCACCCGTGATCTGTGGCGTCAACGCCTTGGGCACCTCGGCGCCGATGCTTTGGACCACACTCTCAAGAGATCGTCGCTGGATCATGTAGCTAGCCCTAGCACTACCTGTCAAGCATGTCAACTAGGCAAAAGTGTTCGTCTACCGTTTAGCGCTTCCGAACATGTGTCGTATTTCTCTTTCCAGCTTGTACATTGTGATGTATGGACCTCTCCCGTGCTTAGTGTTTCCGGTTATCAGTATTATCTCGTGTTACTCGATGATTACAGCCACTTTGTATGGACATTCCCACTACGCCACAAGTCTGACGTGTTACGCACTCTCCGCACGTTTGCTACATTCATCCACAACCACTTTCACCTATCCATACTCACTGTACAAACCGACAATGGAAAGGAATTCGACAACCATGCATCACGTCAGTTCTTCTCCTCGCTCGGCATTGTGCTCCGCTTATCATGCCCCTACACATCGCCACAGAACGTCCGCGCCGAACGTGTGCTCCGGACACTCAATGACATTGCCAGGTCAGTCCTCCTTCACGCGCACATGCCGTTCCCATACTGGGTCGAAGCCCTCAACACCGCCACCTTCCTCCTTAATCGCCGTCCGTGCCGACCACGACACAACCAAACGCCGTTCTTCCTCTTATACGGTGTCCACCCCACATACACTACCCTGCGGGTCTTTGGCTGCTTGTGTTTTCCAAACTTAGCAGCCACCGCACCTCACAAACTCGCGCCCCGCTCGGCACCCTGCGTCTTCCTCGGTTACACCGCAGATCACAAAGGCTACCGGTGTCTTAACCGGGCCACTGGTCGGGTCATCACATCTCGCCACGTCGTCTTTGACGAACACAGCTTCCCGTTCCGCACCGACCAACCAAAACCTGCACCGGTCGCTGATCTCCTCGACGACCTACCTGTCGTACCCAACCGTCCCCGTTCCCAGCCCTCGCACACGCCCATGGTTGTGCTAACCACATATCCTACAACGCCGGCCTCCCCGCCCCCGTCCTCACATGCTACCATGTCGGGCTCTCCAGTTCCCTCGCCAGCCCCCTCTCCGCCACGGGCCGCCTCGGTCACCCCTCCGCCACAGCCTGACACGGTCACCACTACCACGCCCTCGCCAGCCCAGGCTTCCCAACGCCACCCCCCTCCTGCACCTACACACAGAATGCAAACACGAGCCCAGGCTGGTAAATTCTTCCCTAACCCCAAATATGAACAACATCACGTCACTACAGCCCCATCCAACATCTCACCCATCCCCAAAACCGTGCGTAAGGCTATGCAAGATCCTTGTTGGCTTTCTGCAATGCAGGTGGAATACAGGGCACTCATGGAGAACCGGACGTGGCGCCTTGTCCCTCGACCTCGCGGCGTGAACATCGTCACCGGCAAATGGCTCTTCCGTCACAAGCTCAACTCCGATGGCTCGCTCGAACGCTACAAAGCACGCTGGGTGGTGCGCGGCTTCTCACAGCGCCCCGGCGTCGACTTCGACGAGACATTCTCACCGGTGGTCAAAGCGGCCACAATCCGGGTCGTACTCACCATCGCCGCCACACGCTGGTGGCCCGTACACTAGATGGATGTCAACAACGCGTCCCTCCACGGGCAACTCTCCGAGCAAGTGTACTGCCTGCAGCCGGTCGGCTTCGTCGACCCTGGTCGACCCGAGCTCGTGTGCCTGCTGGACAAGTCCCTCTACGGACTCAAGCAGGCGCCGCGAGCTTGGTTTGGCCGGTTCGCCGCCTTCGTCCACAGCCTCGGCTTCACCAGCTCGCAGGCGGATCCGTCGCTCTTCGTGCTCCACTCCGACGCCGGCACTGCCTATCTCCTGCTGTACGTCGACGATATCGTGCTCACCACCTCGACGTCGACGCTCCTCCGATGTCTCCAGCAGCTCCCGTCGGCCGAGTTCTCCATGAAAGACCTCGGGCCCCTGCACTACTTCCTCGGGATCGCCGTCACTTGCACCACAGACGGCTTCTTCCTCTCCCAGAGCAAGTACGCCGACGACCTGCTCGAGTGCGCCAACATGCAGGGCTGCAAGCCGGTGCCCACACCGGTCGACACGTGCGCCAAGCTGTCCGCCAGCGACGGCGCCCCCATCTCCGACGCCTCCAAGTACCGCAGCCTCGTCGGCGCCCTCCAGTACATGACCATGACTCGGCCGGACATCGCCTACGCCGTCCAACGGTGCTGTCTGGTGATGCATGACCCCCGCGACGTCCATCTTGCGCTGGCCAAGCGCATTCTGCGCTACCTACGCGGTACCACGACGCATGGGCTCCATCTCCGACAGTCCGGCTCCCTCGACCTCGTCGCTTACTCCGACGCGGACTGGGCCGGCTGCCCCGACACGCGCCGCCCGATGTCCGGCTACGTGGTGTATCTCGGTGACTCACTCGTCTCGTGGTCGTCCAAACGACAGGCAACGGTATCTCGCTCGAGCGCCGAGGCGGACTACCGTGCGGTTGCAAACGCGGTCGCCGAGAGCTGCTGGATTCGCCAATTCCTTGGCAAGCTCGCTGTACCTCTACCTCGCGCCAGCATCATCTTCTGCGACAACATCTCGTCCGTCTACATGGCGGCCAACCCCGTCCACCATCGCCTGACCAAGCACATTGAACTCGACATCCACTTCGTGCGCGAGAAAGTGGCGTTGGGCGAGCTCCGCGTTCTACATGTGCCAACCACTCAACAGTTCGCCGATGTGCTCACCAAGGGACTACCTACGGCGGCTTTTCAAGAGTTCCGGTCCAGCTTGTGCATCCGGCCGCCGGACGCTCAACCTGCGGCAGGGTGTTAGCAGTTAGCTCCACTCCCTCACGTACTGCATGCATCTCCCACGATCCCATGCACGTACTGGCGCACTGCGCCCTCTCTCTCTCTCATGTACTAACGCACCTGCGTCCCTGTTGTACTGGCGCCCGGCGCCTATATATTCTTGGCAATAGCAATGGCAGCACCCAAGGTGCTTTGCTCTCTCATTCCATCCATCCACAGTGTGAGCGCGGCGAGCGAGGTGTACAGCTTCGGGGTGGTGATACTAGAGACCCTGACGGGGGAGGATGCCGCCCGCCACCATGCAGATGGACTCGGTGCTCCTGGCCATACGGAACAGGAAGCTACGGGATGTGCTGGTCCGCCGCCCCGCGGCAACGCTGCGGCAGCTGCAGGCGCTGGAGCTCGTGGCGCACACGGCGGAGTGCTGCCTGTTTTCGCATGGGAACGACCGGCCTGCCATGTTGAACGTTGTGGCCAACCTCGAGAGGGCGCTCACGATCATAAATACTAAGCAGTCAGCAATTAGCTGAAGCTATTATGTCTGCAGTAGCTACTTGTAAGTTGCCTCACAGCCGGAGGAGAGGCCGGAGGAATGAGGTTGCTGCCTTGCTGGAGTAGGGAGAAGAAGAGACCAGAGGAAGAAAAACAAGTCCCGGCCGTTTGGATCTCAATCCAACCATGAGGAAAAATCGACGGGGATGGCGATGGCGATGGCGACGGCTCACCAAAATTATATATATTCGGTCCTTATTACTACATCATTCGGGCGATGGTGATGGCGACGGCTCACCAAAATGTTGTCAACCATACTCGTACACTGAACATAATTGTGTGTGTACATGGTGTGTGTACTACATCTATCATTGTGTAGGGTATACCGTCATAATTGACTTCCACCAACCCCGTGTATAGTTGAGTTGTTTTTTGTTTTGTTTAGGTCGACCTTTGCTAAATGTAATTATGAAAGTGTGTAATTTCAAGTTACTTTATTTTGCGAGTTCTTATATGATTATATTAGAGCATCCACAACCGGACCCCTCAAATCCATCCCAAATGCATGGCCAGGTTGCCCGGTAACTGAGCGGCATAAAATTGCCACCCGACCAGACCTCGCAAATGCAGCCTAAATCTGAAGCATTTTGCAAGAATCCATTGTTGGCGTGGATGTATTTGATGTCTTTAAATTAGGAATTGCGATTGCAAATGGCATTATTTGAGGGCCGCCCGGTCACTCTCCATGGGCGCGCCCACAGACGTACAGGACTCCGGAGCAGGCGATTCCGGTGTAGATGCTCTTATATAGTTTTGGTATGGAATGTGAAGTATGATATGGTAACTGCTCACTGGCATTATGTAATGAACCTCTGGTTGATATCATGCAAGCACCACTCAACTGGACCGAGATTAGGTGACTTGAACATGGCAAGTCACGCTGCAACATGTCGCAACGCATCAGACCTCCATACCACATCCAGCGGACAGCGGGGCTCCAAAGCAAAATTGTCTCAACACGTACGCCTGCGTATTCATGGATGGCGGTGTAATCTTCAGATATAATCTACCCCATCTTAGGTTGGACTTTTTATTATTGCTGTAAAATCACCTTTTATTTTTGTTGTGTGACGTGTTGGTTGTGTGCACTATGCTACGCAGAGGCCTGGCATTTCTTAATGCTCCCTCCGTTCCTTGATATAAGGTGTATAGATTTTTGAGAAAAAATCCAAAATATAAGGTGTATTGCGTTGCACCAGTCGTCTAGATAATGTTTTTAGGGATTCGATTACATTTCCTTATATTAGGAAGGCTCCTCTATTTTCTCATGTAAATTAGTCAGGTGTAATCTCGCCCAAAACTTATGAAATTTTCCCTCCACGTGCCTTCTTTAATTTTCGTGCCAAAAATTATACACCCTATATTAAGGAACGGAGGGAGTATGATTATATACCTCGATATATCAATCGAATGAAATGTTTTGTTATAAAAAAATCAATCCGGCAAAACTAAACAAGGAAAAATGCATCGTCTAACACAACTAAACAATAAAAAATGCTTCAGACGCGCTGATATAAACAAGCATCGTCTAACTTCAGCCTCTAGTGCTATGAGTGAACCAACAAAGAAAAATGATTCAGACTTTGCTGCTAGGCATCAATCCAGCACAACAGAACAAGAAAAGAAAATGCTTCAGACTTTGACGCTTTCAACCATTAGAAAATACAAACAGCAGCTTTTCAGTTAGTTTTTTTTTTGCAGGGTAAAATTTGAGTTTTATTCCTCAGAAATAGTGTTACAGTCTGCTAATACATTTCCTTTACATTGTCTGGGATATGGCACAACCAGACCGACCAATATTAGTTAGACTATGAGCAACTCTATTCTGACTACGCTTTATCTTTAACGGAACAAAACCACGAAGAGCCAAAAACTACTTCATTTGCAGCGTTAATTGATCATAAGCTGGCCGGTCCAGAGACTCATCTGTCAAAGAGGCAATCGCAGTCGAACAATCAGATTGGAGCATAATAGGTAATTCCGACCTATGAAAACTCAGTGACAGGCCCTCCAAGATGGCACTGATCTCTGCTTCTAGGGCAGTACAAACATTAGAAAATAGCAATACACATGCTGTACATACATTAGAAAATAGCATGGTATATGTACTGAATAAGCTACGATGAAGATTCAGCATTAGAAAATAGCTATCATGTATACTTCCACTGCTGCACAGTATGGCTACGGTAAACAGTAGCACCGATATTATTCACGAGTACATGCATATGCGCCAGTTTATTGCACAATCGAGACGACTACTCAACATGGTCACGCCTCACGCGGTCGTGGTTTACGCGGAACGTGTGTGCGTGAGCTTGGCCAGGGGACAACTAGTGTCCGTAGAGGTGAGCCCTGTCTCAAAATATGAGGAACGTAGACCAAATGTAAAATAATAATGTCTATGTTTTGTTTCTAGTATGAGTTCAATAATTTGCATTCCAGTGCAAGTTTGGATTCTAGTGCCATAGGTTGAATAGTTTGCTCTTTTTTTTTTTTTTGCACTGTGAGTTTGGATTCTATAATTTGCATTGTTACGCGTGTAAGTTGCAAGTTGGGACAGACTTAGTCTCTGAAGCGAGTAGCTCCATATAATAAATTAAGATTCCCCACAGAAAACCTAGCAACTAGCTCCACTTGTACTGCGACTACTTCTGGTTGCTGATCAGCTAATAATAATAGGGGGAACACTTTGGTAGCACTCGTAATAGATTGTCCTTGAGCCATCATGGCGACGCTTGTGGTTGTGGGGCATGCGGCAGCGGTGACGTAGCTCGTCGGGAACGCGTTCGGGCGCATCTAGAAGATCAAGCGGCGGTGGAGACGGCGCGCCAAAACAAGCATCAACGGGGTGTTGTCTAAGCCTGCCACAAGAGCCGGAACTGGTGCCGTCGCTCAAGAGCTCAACAGCACGCTGTAGGAGGCGCACGGCATGGTGGTGGCCTGTCGGGACCGGAGCTCCGGGAATCTGTTCTTCAGGTCCCGCCACCGCGTACGCCGAGTGCTTCACTCAAGTCAACCTCAGGATTATATCCGACATCACCATCCTCCACTTCTTCCTGCTCAACATCATCGCCTGCCGGCAGACGACGACGATGGCCATGGTGCCATCGTCGGAGGAGTCCTGCTCAGGCTACCTGCAGCAGACTCAGATGGTGGTGGTACCCGATTGCCCCACGATGTTCACGTTGGCAGAAATTGCAGCGGCGACCAACAACTTTGCCGTCGAGCTCAGCGGAGGCTGCTCGTGGAGGGTGTACAAGGTCGTCTCCACAATGGCCCGGAGGTGGCCGTGAAGTTGCTGGACAAGCACGGGTGGGAGGACGTGGAGCACGCGTTCTTGACGGAGCTCGAGATCCTATTTCCCCTCCGTCGCGGCCAAATCGTGCCACTCGTCGGCTGGTAGACGGAGGAGAAGTTTGCATCCTGTGGCGTGGACTTGAAGACTCTCTTCACATATATTAACATGAACATGTTTAGGATGATCTCCATCGTGTGGGCCCAACGGCCCACCGGGCCCTTATATCTGGGGCGCTCAACCCACTATGGTTGACGGGGCCCTGTCACCTGCACTATATAAAGAGGTGGGGGCCGGCGGCTCGCATCACGAGGTTCGTCTCACAGCCGTACACCCCACCTATCCCCTACAGATCTAGGGTTAGTGTAGTGCTGATGGGAAACGCCGCCACCACTTCGCCCACTACTCTCTGCCATCACCGGCCACCCCCACCATGGCCGGCACCGGTGGCTCCTCGAGCCACAAGGAGAAGGTAATACCTACCACCATTGTTAGCGGAATCCCCATGCCCACTGGATCAACATGTCCTATCAATGGTATCAGCCCAGGTTGGCGTTGTCGATTTTCGGTAGCAACAGAAATCCTTCTCTCCCCAAAGAATCCTAATTGACAAGGCAAAGAAAGTTTCCTCGCTGGAGAAAGTAGCGGCGCCGTCATGGCCGCGCCGTTCCTCTCGATCCCCACACGCATCGGCAAGCCGAGGTGCAGGGAAGAAGAACAACCCCATGGGGCAAAGGGCACCACCAACGAGCCGTTTGACGGCGGCGCGTTCACCCTAGACGTACTCGTGCACGCCGGCAAAGGGGTCAGCAGGGGCGCCACATCGGAAAGTCGTCGTATCTCTCTCTGCCTTCTGGAGATGGAGGAATGGAAACGAAGGGGAAAGGGAAGGGGGCTCGCGTTGGCGCGGCTCGCCGCCGTCACCGGCGACCGGGGCGCAGCCGCGTGCCTCTATGGCACTGGATGCGGTGGACGAAGGGAGATAAGGAGGGGAAAGTAAAAGAAAAGGCGCGGTGGCCGGTCGACGCCGTCGCCGGCGCTCTGGCCCGGCGCGGTGGCCGGGCAGGAGAGTGAGATGCGGAGAGCGAGAGAGGGATGAGAGCGGCGCATGCGGGGGGAGGGGAATGAACGAGGGTTTCGTCGCCAACTGGATTTGATCCAACGAGAACATCGGGCGACCGTCCGATTAGATCGACGGCCCAGATCCAAACCCTAACCCGCTGCAGGCTGCTGGGCCGGAAAGGGAGCAGGCCAGCTGGCCCGCTGGGCCGAAAGAGCCGCGCGGGCGCAGCCTCGCAGGCGCAACTGCGCGCGCTGGGCTGAGGCCTGCTGCCCCGCGCGCTGGGCACTGCCTTTTTTTTCTAAAAAAAAGAAATGTCTTGAAAAGTAAATAGAAAAGTTTATGATATTTTTGTTTTTCAGAAAATATAAAGTTTCTGAAAAGTAAAATAAAAGTTTCCGAAAATGAAAATAGAAAATTTTCAGAAAAATAAATGTTCCTGAATTTTATAAAGAAAATAATAAAGTTCATGAATTTTTATTTAGTGAAAGAAAAGTTTCTGTAAAAAGAAAAAGTTCATGAATTTTCTATTCATGTTTCCGCTGCAAATAAAAATAAAAGTGATCTTTTAAAAGTGAATAGAACCAAAGTAAAAGATTAAATTGTTGCTTCTCTAATGCATTTTTTGAACCAACTGGTTAAAATATCTTAGAGAGTAAAAGAGTACATAATTGTTTCTGAATACAATATTGTAAAGTTTCTACTGCAAAGTAAAAGTTTTATCCTCCAATTAAATTGGAACCAACGGGAAAATTTAATTGGAATAACTGTTCTTAGCAATGTTTTTTCCCCTGTGGGTGAAATCAAATTCAAATAGTTTCCCCTATGACAGAAGAAAGATATTTGTTTTTAAAGTTAAAATATGGTATTGTTATTTTCTAACCAACGTTGATGATAACAGTATTATAATTCTATGAGTCTTATGTTCAAAGCTTAAATCTCTAATAAATTTTGTATCAAAGTGATCATTTTTCTGAGAAGAGTTAAAGATGAAGAAATGCTCTTGAACTAGAGAAATGTATATTTCTTGTTTCCGCTGCAATAAAGTTGACGATGATGATTATTTCTTATCAAAGTTGTTTAATAGAAATATTATCATCACATTGTTTATGAGTTATATGCATTATTTCCATTTCAGCCCAACGGTGATATGGAATTAATGTAGAAGAATGAGTTTTATTCTAATTCTACCACAACGGTGATTTAGAGTATAAAAAGGAAGTTTTACAAAAGTTTAATGTGCATATTTTTTAACCAGACCAACGTAGGGTTATTTTTATGCTCATTATTGTTGATTATTGGCTAAGTTTTCTCAGACTAAAAGTTTTCCATGCTTTCATTCGTGAAAGCGAATGGCTGGGTACTTGTGACCCAAAAGATGACCAGGAAAGGTCATAACGTGAGGGAGTATTTTCTCTCTAAAGAATGGCTTCAAAAGAAAAGAATTCTTGGATATTAATCCAAGAGAAGAAAACAGATAGAGATTTTTCAGTCAACATGATTTGAGATGAAACAAGCAACATGCGTGTTTAATTTGACCAATGTCGGATCAAGCATGTGTGTCAAAGAGCATTAGGATTTATTCCTAAATTTGATGATTGAATAATGCAATCAAAAGAGTCAATTCTTGTATTTATGTCCCTTACAGGGAATTACCCGCATAGTGGGAGAAGATGATTATGATAAAACCCGCATGGCGGGAAAAGTCTAGGAAAATACCTGCGTAATTAACGGGGTAAAGTTGACATATTATTATGTCAAAAATCTCGTATGGTGGGAGAAATTCTGGCAAAGGACTTATCCTGTATGATAGGAGAAAGATATGATGACTCATGTGCTTTTAATGTGTCCCACTCTGGGAGAAAAGTATGGAGTAGCTATTATGCGTTCCTAGTATCAACCATACACCTTATGTGTAATGGTCATTAAGCACTCAATAAATCCAAAGAGAATAAGAGTTACAGACGAACCTAAAGATAAGAATGATATGCAAATGTGACTTGCAAAAGTACTAATGATAAAGAACTTCTTTGAGTTTCTGAAATGGAATGAGGAAAAAGTACTCCCATACTAGTTAAAAGATAACTTCATTTTGTATGAAGAGATAACTTCATTTTGTATGAAGTAATCTGATGAATGAAGTAGATAATCAAAGTTTCCTCAATTCACAAGAGTTATCAATGTTTTCGAAATTGTGGCAGAAAAGTTCTTGCCACATTTCGAGGGGGAGAAAGAAATATGAGATAAATTAAGAATGATGAAACTCCCCTATACTTTAGATAATGTGATGAAGAATGTGATCGTCTAGGGGAGTACGACGGTCATATTAATACCCCTAAAGAAAAGAAATAGTTGTATTTCTGGATCTTTTACAGTTCCGAAAGCAGAGTAAGGAATACTAAGACGGTGCTTAAAGTGCCATAAAGAAGAAAGTTTTAACAGAATAAACCCAAATTATAAAGTTTAAAGATACGCCATTTTTAGTGAAGATGGAGTAATCTGGGGGAGCATGTTGTATGACCTATACAACACATGTTGTTAGCTCTATAAAGGATGAATGAGTAAACATGGATCTTGTGATACAGGTCCTGTAAAACCTATTGCCTCTTGGAAATGAAAGACTATAGAATTAGTTTGCCTCTTGCAATGACAGAGCAACAACATCCCCATATGAAAGAAGTGCCAGTACCTGAGACACTGATGGTCTCAAGGAATGAGAAAATCAGATACTTCTGATTACTATAAAGTCTATGTTAGTGAAATTCAAATGGAGGTTGATCCGACCTCATTTAAAGCGCTCATTCGAGCTTTGAGAAGTGTCTGCTTATCTAAATGATAAGAGACTATGTGAGATGAAATGAAATTGTTGAATCCCGACGATGTTTGGGACTGATGAGTAATTTCCAATGGAGCTAAAACAGTAGGCTGTAAAGAGTCTACAAGGACAATGTGACTCCATAGGAAATATGTAAAGGTGTAAAACACGACTTAAATCGAAAGGCTTTTGCGCGTTTTGCACTGAATAGATTACAATGAGTGTTGGTAGCACATCATGATGTGAGTTACATCAGATGAAAGATATTATGATCTGAGTTACATCAGATGAAAGTAAAGAACACAGGGGATACTGCCTGAAGAAGTCTTTTATGGACTAAAGCAATCAAATGTTGTTTTGGGTTAAAGAAAATGAGAGGACAATTGTATTCGTGCAAAGTTATAGAATGGGAAATTCATTTCCTAATCCTGTGCATGTGGATGACATCCTACTTGCTAGTGGTGATGTCAACCTACTGCAGGAGGCGAAAAGAAGTTCTTGTCTTCAAAGTTCAAAAGAATGTTCTCGGTAGAGTGTCTCTCGTTATAAGTATCGAGATTCACGAAGAAAAGAATAAAAGGGGGTATTAGGGATGTCGAATGGACATGCTAAGAAAGGTCTCTAAGGTATGCATGCAAGAAAACCTACGTCTGTTCTTATAGTCAAGGGTAATGGAAGTGGAAACTATGGTGTTCCAAAAGTTGATGAGAAAAGATTGAAAACGGATATGGTGCCATATGCTTCAGCTGTTGGAAGCTCAATATATTACCCTGACACAGTCCACGTATCCGGGTTGTTTTGGCAATGTCCAGTCCATATATAGACCACTGAAATGGAGTCAAAGATATCAGCCTCATGCTGAAAGAAATAAGTGCTCTCAAAAGATTGTGAGTACAAAGACAGGACTTGTGAAATGTATAGCAAAATCCACAATTGTCGCTAACTTTCGCACATGGAGTTTTGGTGTGGAAAAGCTCCAATGAATGAAACAATTATCATCAATGTGATGCAAAGATATGTTATAGCTTGATATGAGGCTGAGGGACAGGCAAAATGGTTAAGGAGACCTGTACCCGGAGTTGATAATGGTTGACAACAGTGATAACTATTTTAAGTCTTTCGCTCCTATGACAACGAGTCAAGTGTTGATGCCAAACACACTGACACAGAGTTATGCGTTGTAAAGGAGAAAGTCCGGAATTATGTAGGAATGCTTGACGCATAAAATCAACAGACAAGTGTTTGTAGATCTACTTATTAAAGGCTTACCGCCCAGTGTGTTCGAAGAACACACAGTCGACATGGGTTTTATGGTATAGTCTAAAATTTCCGGACAATAAAAGGGCCCAAGGTTAAAGAATTTGTTTCAAAACAGAGAGGTACATTGTGGCTGTCTAATTCTATCGGCAATTGAGCTATGACGATGAAACAAGTTCTATGTATTGATCTGTTATGAAACGAGTAAAGTAAAAGTATAAGGTCAAAAGTAAAAGTTGAGATCAAGGGGGAGAATGTTAGGATGATCTCCACCGTGTGGGCCCAACGGCCCACCGGGCCCTTATATCGGCGCCCTGATCGGGGGCGCTCAACCCACTATGGTTGACGGGCCCCTGTCACCTGCACTATATAAAGAGGTGGGGGCCGGCGGCTCGCATCACGAGGTTTGTCGCACATCCGTACATCCCACCTAATCCCCTACCGATTTAGGGTTAGTGCAGTGCTGATGGGAAGCGCCGCCACAACTTCGCCCACTATTCTCTGCCATCACCGGCCACCATCACCATGGCCGGCTCCGGTGGCTCCTCGAGCCACAAGGAGAAGGTAATACCTACCACCATTGTTAGCGGAATCTCCATGCCTGTGGTTGAATGGTTAGAGAGACTATGGTAACCCCAGTCTGTGGTTGAATGGTTAGAGAGACTATGGTAACCCCAGTGCATCAGAGTTCAAGTTCTGGTGCTCACATTTAGAGACAATTTGGTTCATGCCCTGGGCTTCATGCCTGGCAAAAATTGATGCTGGGCAGTAGCCTGAAAAAAAGTACGGAGTTGTTTGGTTCTCAGCCACATCTTGCCACACTTTGCCATACCTAACCTTAGGCAAGTTTGACCAAGTTAGGTAGGTGTTTGGTTCTACCCACACCTAAGGCAATGATTTTTTATGAGCAGTGAACCCCACATGTCATAGACACAAAAAGTGTGGCAAGATTCCCTTAAGCAAGCCAAAGTGTGGCTAACAATTTGAACAACTCAACTAAGGCAAGTGTGGCAAGTGTGGCAAAAAACATGTGGCAATATATGGCAAAGATAGTCACAATCCAAACAGCCCCTACTTCTGCCTGGGCAGACATGCCTGTGCACATATTGTTTGGTTGGACTCCTTGGCAAATAGGCAGCAATAAAAATTTCGGTGTGGCAGACAAAGTGACCGGCAGTGTACTCGGGAACCACAAATAATCAATGCATGTGTGCTAATCAACCTCAAACAACATTTGCCGGGATCCCAGGCATCCCATTTCACCCGCCTGAGCCAGGCTATTCGAGCTGCCTACCAGGCCGTCGGCTGCAGGCCAGGGAGGCATTCAATATTTGTGGCCTCCAACCAAACAATATCCAGGCACATCCAGGTAGGTCTCAGGTTAGGCAATTTTTCTCTGGGGTCTGAACCAAACTGCCCCTTATTTCTAGATTTATTTCAGGATTTCCGGCGATATCCATTCAGTGTGAGGAGATGTTTCCGTTGACAACGAGATGTCTACGGTGAGTTTATAAATTTTAAGGTGATATGCCGGCTCAGTCTTTCGGAGGTGCTCATAGAGGTAGGATGTGCATTTATGCGTTCATAGGGGTGAGTGTATATGAGCGCTTGTGTCTGTACTGTGTTTAAAAAAAAACTCATGAAAGGGGTGTTGCACGAAATAGAAACAAAAATAAAATTTAACAAAATCCATTACTCACACACACGTGCAGGATGCACACGTTACACACCTCTGGCTATTTATTTATTTTAACAAACCTCTGTCTAATTAATCGATCAATCTTTGTACGAGGTCTATGGACTGCTGGAACAAGCCTTTGCTCGTGGGCTGCTACAAGACACAGGAAAACAAAACGATCGACTGACGCTACAAACATTAGTTAACGAGCGTTTCTTCGGAAGCCTCGCAACGATCATCATCACGTGTCGCGTTTTGGGTGTTTCTTTCGAATATTGTTTTTCTATTTTTTCGCATGAGTTTTCGGTTTTTTAAACGGGTTTTTTTTGACTTTTCGATTTTTCATAGGTATTCCTTAGCTTTTGGAGAAAAAATTCAACAAAAACTTTTTGCACGAAAAAACATAATTTTCTTTTTGCTTCCGCGAAAGGCACCGTTTTGCTTGTGGGAAAGACACGGTTTTGATATCGCAAGAGGCACGGCTGTGCCTCTCGGAAACCAAAAAAACCCTGTTTTCTGTTTTTCTTTGCTTCCACGAGAGGCACGGCAGTGCCTCTCGAAAATGAAAAAAACACGTTTTGTTTTTTTCTTTCGTGAGAGGCACGATTTTGCTTTTGGGAGAGGCAGGCCATGCCTCTCGTAAACGAAAAAAAATGTGTTTTCTTATTTTTTCACGAGAGCCACGGTTTTGCTTACGGGAGAGGCACGGCGGTGCCTCTCGGAAAAAAACGCATTTTCGTTTTTTTCTTCCACGAAAGGCACGGCCGTGCCTCTCATAAACGGAAAAAAAATGCATTTTCTTTGTTTTGGGAGATGCATGGTTTTGCTTCCGCGAGAGGCACGACCGTGCCTCTCGGAAACGAAAAAAAACGAGTTTTCTGTTTTTTATTTCTTCCACGATGTGCTTCTCGGGAACACAAAAAACGCGTTTTTTGTTTCTTTTCTTCCGCGAGAGGCACGGTTTTGCTTCCGCAAGAGGCACGGCTTTGCTTTCGCTAGAAGCACGCTTGTGCTTTCGCGGCAGGCACGGCCATTCCTCTTTCGAAAACTGAAATAGAAACCGTGCTCCCAATTTCAGATTTTTTGTCTAGTTTTTTCGTGAAAACAAAAGTTCATCAAAATCTATCAACATGAGATGTAGTTTTGAAAATCTCGACGCGAGGAATCCAACGGTGAAAACGGTTCGAGATTTGGATGCACGGTTTAAGAGATAAAATAATTTGAATAAATGAATATACGAAAAAAGAAAAAACTCCCAGATTGCAACAAGCGGCGCACATGCAACACACCACTTATTACAACCTAAAGAGCTGGGAGTGATCTTTGCAAGGTGTACTCCTCAACTAGTGATTTCACATTTTCAGGTGATTGGAAATTGAAAGAGAGGCTCGTGAGCCATTGGATAGAGAGCGAAAAGCTAGGGTTGTAAAATTAAGACAAAAAGAACCTTTGTTTGTTGATCGTCAAATATTGTTTTTCTCTTTCTCTTGTGGGTTTGTTTTTCCCTCTTCTCGTGAGACGATTACGAGTCTGTTCCAGGACCAGTGATTCTACCACTATTCCGTACTTTCTCATGTTCTTTTTGTTTGAGATCCTGCCACCGTTTCTTACTCTAGTGTTTGTTTTTGATATGTTCTGTTCTAGTTTATTTACGCAGATGTTATTTACCTTTTCTCCGTCAGATTGCATGACTTGTTTTATCTCTGCTATAATAGTCATGTTTTATCGGACGCGGAGTATCTGCTCCCAGGCTCATCTGCACCGGCGCTTAGATTTTTTTTTCAAAACAAATACTAGAAAAATTCAAAAAAAACCACATTTTTTGTGGTAGAAAATTTGATGCGTGAGGTTCGCTCCAAATTTCAACTGATTTGGACATCTGAGCAGCTCTTCGCAAAAAAAACAAATTCAGGGTCTGTAAAAAAGTTTACTATTCACACAATGTTCTGACCCAATTTGTCTTTTTTGCCGAGAGCTGCTCAGATGTCCAAATCAGTTGAAATTTGGAGCGGACCTCACGCATCAAATTATCTACCACACAAAAAATTGGATTTTTTTGAATTTTTCTAGTATTTGTTTTGATTTTTTTCTGCGCGGAAGCAGATGAGCCTCGGCACCGAGTTGGATTTCTGTGTTTGATCTAGTTTTTCTGTTAATAAAATCTTTTGGTAAATTGCTCATATTTCCAACACAAAGAAGGCCGATATGTTTCATTAAAGACGGCCAGCTTTTGACCAACTGTTTTTAGTCACAAAAAGGTCAAAAATGAAAAACAATGATCATTCTGTGACCAATATTGATGGTCGCAAGTTAGAATATTTCTTGTAGTGTTTGTGATCTTTGGTCTAGAGCTCAGGAGATTACCCTTGCTCCAGGCATTAGAGGTAGCATCCGCTGGAAGTTCATGGCGGACGGTTGCTACTCTACGGCAACTTCGTACAGGATGCAGTCCGCCGGGTTGATCAAGTCTGCATTGCCACATTTGATTTGGAAGATTTAGGTGCCCCCTAAGATTAAATTTTTCTCTTGGCTCATCCTGCAAGATATAATTTGGAAGGCTGGTAGACTGCAACGCAAGGGCTGACCAAAATGTGGCCTTTGCCAACTTTGCAAGAAGGAGCCAGAGTCGGTGGCCCATATTATGTTCAAATGCCGCTTCACTATCAGGGTATGGAACTTCATTTTCGACTGGCTGGGATGGAAAATTTCCACCCTTTCTTGGGCGGACTTTGAGATGGTGAATTAATGGTGGATTTCGAGCGAGGATCGGCCAAGCTACTCCAGGAAGGCGGTCAACTACCTGCAGATGCTCATATGTTGGGAGATTTGGAATGAAAGGAACGCCCGAGTCTTCCGCAATAAGGCTTCCCTACCTTCGAGGGTGGCGGCATCGATTAAGGATGAGGCGAAGACCTGGGTAGTTGAGGGGCTAGGTTTCTTGGGAATATTCTGCCGGGAGAGTGATCCCTTTGTTCGGACTTGAGTGGTCCTATAATCATTAAGACAATGTTTTCTCTTCTGCTTAATTAATGAGATGAGGCAAAGATTTTGCCTCCGTTTCAAAAACAACCAACACAAATAGCTACTACTTTTTCTTATTTTTCGTAAGCATAACAAATAGGCAGACATGCAGGTAATTAAGCACGTCAATGCATGCACAAGCACACACACATAAACAGCTCAGCCGCTTCTTGGCCCAGTCCAGATAAACATGGCAAACTGTAAGTGCATCTAGTGCCACCCCTAGTTGGTTTTGGAGTATTGACGACAAACCTGGTTGAGGGACTAATGTGTTTGTGAGAATTGCAGGATAACACAGGTAGTAGTCCCTCATTGAATCGGTTTACCTACCGGAGATGACCCCTAAAAATGTGTGAAGACATTGAAGACAATGGTGGTATGTGAAGACAATCACAACGAAGATTATGACTCGAGAAGACATTTACATTAAGACTACGAAGTGCGAAGACATAGCTGTTTCATATTTCCTTTTCTTCTTTGTTGAGTCATAGGAACCACCGTACTGTTAAGTGGGGTCCAAGTGAATAAAGTCAGAGTGACTGAAGTGATGCTCAACCAAATCCTATGTCTTCGAGGGAAGACAATGAGAGCAAATCTTATCCAGAGCTGGATGAGTCAGCTTTACTTGTAGCCCAAGTCAAGCTGCCGCGTGTGTTTGAAATCTAACCGTTGGAACACGTGTCAGTTCCTTAGTGACCCAGGGTCATTTCGGACAAATCAAGTTGGGTTGCCTAGTGGCCATAAACAGCCCACCCCCTACACCATAAATTGGTGGCTGCTCAGAGTTAGTGCACGACTTTTGTCGTTTGAGAGCAACCCACCTCGAAGCCTTTGAGAGAGAGAAATCCTTGCGAGGACAAAGCCCAAAACACCCAGAGCCAAAGAGTGTTAGGCATCACTGAAGTCTTTCTGTCCGCGTGATCTGAAGACTTGTTACACTTGAGGACTGTGAATCCTCCAGCCGGTTAGGCGTCGCGTTTTGAGCATCCAAGAGCCATTGTGGATCGCCGGTGAACGAAGTCTGTGAAGGTTTGGAAGTCTACCTTGAATACTTACCAGAGTGATTGGGCGAGGACTAGGTGTCCTTAGCTCAAGGGGAATAAGGTGAAGACACGGTCTTCTGAGTTGAATCTCAGCCTCCCTAACCAGACGTACAGTTGTCACAGCAACTGGAACTGGTCCAACAAATCCTTGTCCTCACCAAGCAACTGGTTCTATCTCTTCCCTCACTTATTTAAAGTTTGTCTTCGTGAAGTCATTTGCATGCTTGCCTGATCTGTTTGATTTCACTGTGTGACGACTATTGTGTTTGGCTTCATACTATCTTCCATCTTGATCCATACTACCTAGCTGCTAATAGTCTTCGTGCTTTAGCTTCATTACTTGCTTGACTATGGCCAGTCTAGTGTAGTCTACCTTCCGCTGCAAATCAATAGGTTCATTTCAATTGTTTGTCTTCAAAACTCTCATGTTTTGAAGACTTTCATAAAAATCGCCTATTCAACCCCCTCTAGTCGATAACTAGCACTTTCAATTGGTATCAGAGCAAGGTACTCCCTTGTTCTGTGTGATTCGGTTTAACCACCTGGAGTTTTAGCTATGTCGACTGCAGGGATAATCAAAGTCTCCGCTGCGTGCCCTGTCTTCGATGGCACTGATTACTCCTACTAGAAGAATAAGATGCGCAATGCATCTTGAAGCCATTGATGTCGACCTTTGGTATGTCGTCAAGAACGGCGTTCCCAAGGGCGGTGAAGGTGTAACCCCTGCTGATGTCAAGAAGTTCATTCAACTGGATTCCACTGCGAAGAATATCATCTGCGGTCATCTGACCAAAGGATAGTATGGCCGTGTGAGTGCTCTGGAAACTTCGAAGCTAGTCTGGGACTGGCTCTCCAAGGTCAACGAAGGCGTCTCAACCCAGAGAGATCAAAGGATCAGTGTCCTTCGCAACCTCTTGATACGTCTCCAACGTATCTATAATTTTTGATTGCTCCATGCTATATTATCTATTGTTTTGGACATTATTGGGCTTTATTATTCACTTTTATATTATTTTTGGGACTAACCTATTAACCGGAGGCCCAGCCCAGAATTGCTGTTTTTTTGCCTATTTCAGAGTTTCGCAGAAAAAGAATATCAAACGGAGTCCAAACGGAATGAAACCTTCGGGAACGTGATTTTTGGAACGAACAAGATCCAGGAGACTTGGACCCTACGTCAAGAAACAAAAGAGGAGGCCACGAGGTAGGGGGCGCGCCTACCCCCCAGGGCGCGCCCTCCACCCTCGTGGGCCCCCTGTTGCTCCACCGACGTACTCCTTCCTCCTATATATACCTACGTACCCCCAAACGACCAGATACGGAGCCAAAACCTAATTCCACCGCCGCAACCTTCTGTACCCACGAGATCCCATCTTGGGGCCTATTCCGGAGCTCCGCCGGAGGGGGCATCGATCACGGAGGGCTTCTACATCAACACGATAGCCCCTCCGATGAAGTGTGAGTAGTTTACCTCAGACCTTCGGGTCCATAGTTATTAGCTAGATGGCTTCTTCTCTCTTTTTGGATCTCAATACAATGTTCTCCCCCTCTCTCGTGGAGATCTATTCAATGTAATCTTCTTTTGCGGTGTGTTTGTTGAGACCGATGAATTGTGGGTTTATGATCAAGTTTATCTATGAACAATATTTGAATCTTCTCTGAATTCTTTTATGTATGATTGGTTATCTTTGCAAGTCTCTTCGAATTATCAGTTTGGTTTGGCCTACTAGATTGATCTTTCTTGCAATGGGAGAAGTGCTTAGCTTTGGGTTCAATCTTGCGGTGTCCTTTCCCAGTGACAGTAGGGGCAGCAAGGCATGTATTGTATTGTTGCCATCGAGGATAACAAGATGGGTTTTTTTGTCATATTGCATGAATTTATCCCTCTACATCATGTCATCTTGCTTAAGGCGTTACTCTGTTTTCATGAACTTAGTACTCTAGATGCATGCTGGATAGCGGTCGATGAGTGGAGTAATAGTAGTACCTAGATATTCTCATAACTATGCTCAATTCTGTCAATTGCTCAACAGTAATTTGTTCACCCACCGTAAAATACTTATGCTCTTGAGAGAAGCCACTAGTGAAACCTATGGCCCCCGGGTCTATCTTCATCATATTAATCTTCCAACACTTAGTTATTTCCTTTGCTTTTTTACTTTGCTTTTATTTTACTTTGCATATTTATCATAAAAATACCAAAAGTATTATCCTATCAGATCTCACTCTCCTAAGTGACCGTGAAGGGATTGACAACCCCTTATCGCGTTGGTTGCGAGGATTTATTTGTTTTGTGTAGGTACGAGGGACTCGCGCGTAGCCTCCTACTGGATTGATACCTTGGTTCTCAAAAACTGAGGGAAATACTTACGCTACTTTGCTGCATCACCCTTTCCTCTTCAAGGGAAAACCAACACAGTGCTCAAGAGGTAGCACCTCTTCAACCGCTTCAAGAGAAATGACAATGAGAATGTCCAGCTCACGTTTGATCGCCTCACTGATATCACCAATGTGCTTCATGCACTCGGCGCTACTGAGATCACCAAGCATGAAATTGTCAAGACACTCCTGAGATCCCTTGACAGCTCATTTGATACACTAGCCCTGATGATACAAGAACGCCCTAACTTCAAGACTCTCGATCCGTCTGACATACTTGAGAGGCTCAACACACATGAGTTCCAACTATCTGAGAAAAGAGATATCTATGGTCCCAACTATGGACGTACTCGTGCTTTGAGGGCAAAAGCTGCTTCCTCATCTGAAGAAGAATCTGACTGCAGTTCTGGGGATCCTGAAGACATTGGAAAGGAGCTTGCTATGCTTGTGAAGAAGTTTCAGAAATTCACCAAGAAGAAAGGCTTCAGAAAGTCTTCAAGATCCAGCTCAAGAAATGATGATGCTTCCACTCATGACCACAAGAAGAGAACATGCCACAAGTGCAAGAAACCTGGTCACTACATCTCTGAGTGTCCTCAATGGGACAATGAGAACAAGAAGAAGAAAAAGAGCAAGGAATATGATTCTGATGACAAGAAGAAGAAGAAATCCTCAAAGTCTTCTTCCAAGTCCTCGTCCAAGTCTTCATCACATAAGAAGAGCTCATCTGGCAAGGCTCGTGCTTTTGTTGGCAAGGAGATGGATTCAGAGGAGGAGTCTGCTTCTGAGGAGGCAGAGGTGGAGTCTGAGGAGGAGTCCGACTCTGGCATTGCAAGTCTGGCTCTAGCCACAGCCTACGTTGCCAACTCCATCTTCAACACTGAAGACAATGGCTCCGTCACCAATGCTGATGCTAATGACAAGGACGACTCTGCTCCCACCTACTGCTTCATGGCACGTGGTGCCAAGATAAACTCACGCGATGCTTACTTTCAAACATCAAGTGAACATGACTCTGATTGTGAATCCAAACCCAGCTACAAAACACTTGCTAAAATTGCAACTGAACAATAGAAAGCTATGGAACATATTCAAAAACTGTTAGACAAAAGCGATGACCTGTTGGACGCGGAAATGACCCGATCTCAGTCCTTAATTGAAGACATAAAAAATCTTCATGTAAGGTACGAGGAACTTGAAAGTCGTCATGAAACGCTCTCAACCACTCATGAAAAGCTTTCCTATGACTATCTTCAAAGGAAGCAAGAACTTGAGAAACTGAGAGCAGTTCATGAAGATCTTCAAAAAGAGAACGAGTCACTTCACGCTCAACAGATCAGTCCCGCTCAGGAAGGATTTGAACCACCATGTCTAAAATGCATTGAGCGTGATAACGCTACTTCTGTTGCTGAATGTTCTACTACTGCTACTGTCACAATATCTTCAACTGCTCATGTGGTAACTAACCCCTCTGCTGAGGATGCCACTACTATTGCTGATGAAAATGCTAGGTTGAAGACATTGCTTGAGACTGGGACGTATAAAAGTCTCAAAGGGCATCAGACACTATGTGATGTCCTCAAAAAGCAGATTCTGAACCGGAACCCTAGAAAAGAGGGTGTTGGGTTTGAGGGGAAAATGAATGTTGATGGTTCTTAGTGGAAGCCTGAGCAGTACCCCAAAACCACATGGGTTGCTGCAAAGGGACCTTCAGTGGACCCATCCACCTTATCTGGCTTCACTTGTGCTAACCCGATTGTCATTGATGAATCCTTTGATGCAAACGATAAATTGTTTAAGAATCATAATGGTGAAGTGTTTGCTAGGTATATTGGTACTAACTGCAGGAATGGACCACCTATGGAGAAGATCTGGGTGCCCAAAAGGTGTCTTGAGAATCTTCCTGTGAATGTCATCATGACACCACAAGGGAAGAAGACAAACCCCAGACCAATGGCTTCATATGGTCCAAAGGCTTCATACAGACAGAGGATTCAAAAGAGTCACCCTAACGCCAATGTTTTGCAGGGAAATCATACTCAAACTTATGAATATGAGCGTGTGTCCTCAAACCGCTATGTTCATAGGACTAAGAACTATTCTGCTTATTCATATGAGTATTATTCACCTCCTGCAAGGCTATTTGCTAGGGATCCAAAGCCGAAGTTCTCAGATGCTGCACTTAGACTCATTGCTTCTAAGCCACCCCTGAAGATGTGGGTGGTTAAGAAAAATTAACTTTCTTTTGCAGGGAAAGGTCTCCAGCCGGAAATCAAAGGCGTCCGATGCTTATGCTGGGGACCTAAAACATCTTGTGGGGCGCAAGATAAAATGCCCAAATGGTCTTACTATGTATTTTGTTCCTGAATCGCTTGCCAATCATCCTATCAGTCCTAACCTTGATCTGAGCTTTGATAATCCTCTTGTCCGTCAAATGTTTATGCTTCACAATACTCTTGGTGAAGCCTATCCCCCTAACTGTACTGTAGGGTATGACACCACATGCTTCAGAATGGATTATGGACAGTGGATGCACTAATCACATGACTGGTGATCGAAGTCTTCTCATGGACTCAACCTTACGTCCATCTGACAAGAGTCACATCACATTTGCTGACACTGGTAAAAGCAAGGTATTGGGTCTAGGTAGAGTTGCAATCTCAAAGGATCAGCACATGGATAAAGTGATGCTTGTTGAATCCCTTGGTTTCAACTTAATGTCTGTCTCAATGCTTTGTGATTTGAACATGATTGTGATATTTGGAAAATATCGTTGCCTTGTTCTAATGGAATCTGACAAGTCTCTAGTCTTTGAAGGGTATCGGAAAGATGATCTATATATGGTAGATTTCTCAGCAGGACCACAGTTGGCCGTATGTCTTCTAGCAAAAGCTTCAGAGTGCTGGCTCTGGCATCGGAGGCTAGGGCATGCTGGCATGAGGAACCTGTACACTCTCGCGAAGAAGAAACACGTCGTAGGCATCGAGGGCGTCAAGTTCAAGAAAGATCATCTGTGTGGTGCCTGCGAAGCTGGAAAGATGATGAGGGCCAAGCATCCCTCGAAGACAATCATGACGACATCTCAACCCTTCGAGCTGCTACACATGGACTTATTTGGCCCTACTCACTACTCTACTCTTACTACCACTGCTTGCCTCTATGGCTTCGTCATTGTTGATGATTATTCAAGATATACATGGGTGCATATAATCCTCTACAAGAATGAAGTGCAGGATGTCTTCAGACGCTTCGCAAATCGTGCCATGACGAACTATGGCATCAAGATCAAGCACATCAGAAGTGACAACGGCATAGAGTTCAAGAACACCGGCCTCGACCTTTACCTTGATACATTGGGCATCACTCATGAGTTCTCTGCTCCATACACACCTCAGCAGAATGGCATCATGGAGCGCAAGAACAGGAACACTCATTGAGATGGCTCGGACGATGCTTGATGAATACAAGACTCCAAGGAAGTTCTGGCCCGAAGCCATTGATACTGCATGCCATGTCATCAACCGTGTTTATCTTCACAAGCTTCTGAAGAAGACATCCTATGAGCTCCTAACTGGTAAGAAGCCAAACGTCAGTTACTTCAGAGTATTTGGTGCTAGGTGCTGGATCAAGGATCCACATCACACTTCAAAATTTGCACCGAAAGCACATGAAGGTTTTATGCTTGGTTACGGAAAGGATTCGCACTCCTATAAAGTCTTCAACCTCTTTCACTATAAAGTGGTTGAAACTGTGGATGTGCGGTTCGATGAGACTAACGGCTCGCAAAGAGAGCACCTGCCAAATGTGCTACATTAAGTCCCTCATAGTGAATCAATCAAGCTTATGGGAACTGGAGAAATCATACCGTCTGAAGCATAGGCTGAAGAGGAACTTATCATTTCTGCACCTAATCAACCTGAAGACAATGCTCAGCCTAAAGACAATGCTCAAAATGAAGACAATGATCAGCAAGAGCAAAATCTTCGTCCAACTCATCCTCGTGTTGCAAATGAAGTACAGATTGAGAAGATAATTAATAGCATCAATGCACCTGGTCCACTCACTCGTTCAAGAGCAACACAACTAGCAAATTTCTGTGGGCACTTTGCATTTGTCTCAATATCTGAACCCAAGAAAGTTGCTAAAGCCTTCATGGAACCTGAGTGGATTCAAGCTATGCAAGAAGAGCTTCAACAGTTTGAGCTGAACAATGTATGGGAATTGGTCAAGCATCCTGATCCTCGTAAGCACAGTATCATTGGCACCAAATGGATATATCGCAACAAGAAAGATGAGCATGGTCAAGTTGTCAGAAACAAGGCTCGTCTCGTTGCTCAAGGATACACTCAAGTTGAAGGGATTGACTTCGATGAAATATTTGCTCCTGTAGCTAGGCTTGAAGCCATTCGCATAATGCTAGCCTATGCAAATCATCACAACATCCTTCTGTATCAAATGGATGTGAAGAGTGCCTTTCTCAACGGCAAGATTGAAGAAGAAGTGTATGTTGCACAACCACCTAGGTTTGAAGATCCAAAACATCCTAATATGGTATACAAGCTCAACAAGGCACTGTATGGCCTCAAACAAGCCCCTCGCGCTTGGTATGATACACTCAAAGACTTCCTGAAGAGAAAAGGCTTCAAACCTGGTTCCCTAGATCCCACTCTCTTCACGAAGACATATGATGGTGAACTGTTTGTGTGCCAAATCTATGTGGATGACATTATCTTTGGCTGCACTAACCAGAAATACAGTGATGACTTTGGACACATGATGCAAGAGCAATATCAGATGTCCATGATGGGTGAGCTGAAGTTCTTCCTAGGTCTTCAAATTCGTCAGCAAAGCAACGACATCTTCATATGTCAAGAGAAATACCTCAAAGACTGCCTGAAGAAGTTTGGAATGCAAGATTGCAAAGGTTACACGACGCCAATGCCAACCAAAAGTCATCTGGGTCCTGACGCAAATGGTAAAGAGTTCGATCAAAAGGTATACCGCTCCATGATTGGTTCTTTACTTTATTTATGTGCATCTAGGCCAGATATCATGCTTAGTGTTTGCATGTGTGCCTGATTCCAAGCGGCACCAAAGGAATCGCATCACTTAGCTGTGAAGCGAATTCTTCGATATTTGGCTTACACCCCAACACTAGGATTATGGTATCCAAAGGGCTCAGAGTTTGATCTAGTTGGATTTTCGGATGCTGATTATGCTGGTGACAGGGTGGATCGCAAGTCTACATCAGGCACATGTCACTTTCTGGGACGATCACTTGTCTATTGGTCTTCAAAGAAGCAGAACTGTGTATCGCTCTCCACAGCTGAATCTGAATACTTTGCTGCTGGATCTTGCTGCGCTCAACTTCTATGGATGAAGCAAACTCTCAAGTACTATGGCATCCATCTGAAGCAAGTACCACTCTACTTCGACAATGAAAGCGCCATCAAGATTGCGATCAATAACCCAGTTCAGCACTCAAAGACAAAGCACATTGAAATTCGTCATCACTTCCTTAGAGATCACGTTATGAAGGAAGATATTGATATCATTCACGTCAACACTGAAGAGCAATTGGCAGATATCTTCACAGAGCCCTTGGATGAGAAAAGGTTTTGCAAATTGCGGTGTGAGCTAAATATTTTGGAATCCTCAAATGTCCTGTGATTAGGCACACATCCTAACACTTATGCATATTGATGAGTTAGATGTGCAACACACGAAGTAATGTATATCTTCAATCAATGAAGACATACACTCTAAGTGTGAATACATTAATGCGGAATTTGACTTCGGAGCGCCATGATAATTGTGCGCCGTGTCTGGGTCTAATACTTCCTATACGGTGGGTAACGCCACCACCAAACTTTAGTTTAGAGTGGTTCATTTGGCTTTACATTTGCTATGTCTTCGCATTTGATTTATCTTCAACATTGATTTGTCTTCATGTTGATCTTCACTTTGTTGTTTTAGTCTTACTCAGATATATACATATATTTGTGTTTTGTCCTCTATAGCATTCACTTATAGCTATGTCTTCTCGTTTGAATCTTTTAGACTAAGTGAATGTGATCGGACCCTAACCTCTTCTATGCTTCTACCTCAAATTCTATCTATCCAAATCATATGCATTCTATTGAAACCATCGAATGTCTTCTCTGCGTCCTTGTCAGCAGAAGATACAGAGACAAAAATTGAATCTGTTTTAAATGCTAAATCCTTATTGCCTGAAACCCGGAGAAGCCGGAACGACCACCCGACAGTCAAAGCGTGCGTGGGAACATGGAACAACTTCCAATGTGTTGCATGTTTGCCATGTGTCCCTCAGATGTGAACCGCCAGGGGCACCTGCGTAATTGCGCTATGTTGTCCCTCTCCTTCTAAATACACATCTCATTGCGGTCAAAATACTTCTTCCACCTCTCAACCTCGCACGAACCCTAGCACCACCGCTAGCTCCCAACGACGCCGGCGACAAAGCGCTTAGCTCCCGCGACCTCACCGACGCCGTCCTCACGCCGGCCGCGGACCTCGTCTTCTCCGCCGCCGCCATAGGTGTCTTCCGTCGCCAAGTTAGGGCACGAAAGATCGAACTGCTCGGCCTCCTCTCTACTCCGTCTAGCAGTTCTTCATGTGGTAATTAAATCTTACTTTTACTGCCTTTTTGATCTGATAGATTCATCCTTCTCAACCAAAAGTGGTTTCTGTGCCTACAAATTTGGATCTATCATGTTCTGCATCTCATAACATGCCTAGTATATTCACTTATGCTTCACACATAGTTAGATTCCTCACTTGTACCTATTCTTGGATTCGTACAAATCTGGAACCAACTCTCAACATATAAGTGAATGTCTTCGCGCTATGAGGTCAATGTCTTCAAAACTGATTTATCTTCTGAGAATGCATATGACCTCTTCCCCTTCCCTCGCATCTCTAATGTTGTCACAGGTACATGTCCGTGGGAGAATCCCTTGGCTCTCATAGTCTGCATTCATTTGCAGAGTTCTTACAGCATCACATACGTTCACCAGAAGCCAGTTCCTGTCTGACCAGCAGAAGGAAGCCTTTGCAAGTTTTGAAGCCATTCATTTTGAACTACATGGCCAAAGAAAAGTCAACTAGAAAGGGCGGCAGACAGCGCCGTGGGGGCACTTCAAGGGATTTGCCACCAGATCTCTATGAACTGTACAAGACTGATCCTGAAGAGGATTACAATCAACGCAAAACTCGAATCCAATGGATTCAGAGATATTGGGCCGAGCAATGGTTCAAATACAGGTTCATGACCCAGGAGTATGCTGAGAAAAATGCCATCAAGTGTCTGTGGGGTGATATTCTCTTTCGAAATCTTCAACCCAAGAACAGAGCTGAAGCTATTGCTCAGGGTTTCTATCCTTGTATGGTTCGTGGACCACAGCCTGCCAATGCCGACCCATCGTCATTGCTATGGTGTCGTGACGACAATCTTTTCAAGAGAAACTTCCAGACTGCAAAGGCATCGGCCAAAGAGAACAAGAAGTCACTGGGATTAGACTTCAACCCCGGTCCATTTGCTCCTCGGGCCGATGGCACACGTGATGCTGAACCCAATGTCATCGGGCCCTTCTACAACCTTGAAGGTCTTCTCACTCACATTGCTATTCAGGGGGTAGTCGTTGAGCACTCTGCAGACGACGCTGATTCTGATGAAGCGCCTGCTCCACCCAAGCCACAAAAGCAGAAGAAACCAAAGGCTTCAAAGCCCTCTGCTGCACCTAAAGCTTCGCGTGCAAAGCCACTGGCCACTGCACCTCCTGAAGCCAGTGTGCAGTCTGAAGATCTCTCTCGCATCTCCAAGAAGACCGAGAAGAAGAAGAAACCCATCCAAAGTTCTGGTCAAGCACTGACCCCTGCTGCCGTTCTGAGGAACGAGACTGAAGCCATTGATCTGTCAAGTGACGAAGATCTTGGTGATGACGCTCTTGAGCTGCTGATAAAGAGCAAGCAAGAGGCGGAGATCTTCAATGATCTGCCCCTCTTCGATGTGGACATCTTGAATAACTTCATTGATGAGTGGTTTGAAAATCCGAACCTCAGCATCGATGATCTTCAGCTTCCAATTGGCATCAGTGTCTCCTTCCATGGAGCCATTGCTCATGAGCTCGCTCTGGCTCAGAAGATTGTCGAACTGAAGAACAAAATTGACTATGAAAAGGCTCAGTTCAAGGAGCACATGGCCAAGCTCAGCGTGGCTGATGTTCAAAAATTCAAGCAGATGTTGCATGACCTCAAGGAGGCATTTCACAAGAAACGGGAAGAAGCCAAAGGTTCAAGAGAGCGAATGAAACACCTCACCGCCAAATGTGTTCAAGCTCACAATGAAGCAGAAAAGCGCAAGGCTCTTGGGCGTCCAGGCATTGACCCCAAGATGGCTGCCAAGAAGAAGAAGCCAGCTGTGGCCCAAGCTGAAGCACCAGGGCGGGAAGCACCTCGCATTGTCTTCCCTGCTAGTATGACAGGCACGAAGCCTAAGGTCCCCATAGTTGCTTCGGAACTTAAGAAAACAAGGGCAGCCGAAGCCGAAGCCCGAAAGTGCAAGAACAAGAACACCACTGACGATGCTCCACCGACCAAGAAGAGGAAGACAAAGAAGAAAGACCGGGCTGCTACCACAGAGCCCCTTGTCATCGAGCCAATCTCAGTTGCTCGTCCTGCGTCCGAACACCGAGAGCGTCAGTTAATTGTTCATGAGCCTGCTACCATAGAGGCTCCTGAAGCTGAAGAAGATCCAGCTGTTGACCCCACCGCAGCTGAAGACATTGGTCGCCAAGACAATGTAAATGATGATGAAGTCCTTCCTCAGATTGAGCACCAAATGGTATCATCGCCTGTTCTCACGAACAATGAACTCATCAGCATTGGTCGTCCTTTGACGCCAATCGCTCAGGATGATTCATGGGCTGATCGCCCTCAAGACTCCCCCCGTCAAGAAGAATCACCAAGTACTCCCCCAACTCAAGTCACCACTCCGATGCTTGATGACGACGACTATGTGGTCTAGCCAACTCCCTCTCCAAAAGTGTCGCCCGCATTTCGAAGGCTTCGCAAAGGATCAAGGCCACAAGTCGCTCTGTCGAGCGTTCCAGAAGGAGATGAGCACCACAACTCAGTGGCATGACAAGTGTTTCCTGACGCCACTCTGACTGTGAACGTCTTTGAGTCTAAAGCAAAAGCTGTTGAAGACATTCCGGCTGCATCAGCCGATGATCAGCAAGAACCCCGACAAGAAGAAGAGCATGTTGCCACACCCCCTACCAACCAAGAAGATGTTCTTGAGGAGAACGTGTCCGACCCTCCAGCTACTCAAGTGGAGGTTGATAATACTGAGGCGGCCACCAACACCAATACTGAAGCCAATGACGTTGTCATGGCTGAAGCAAATGTGGCGCCTGAAGTTAATGTGGCGCCTGAAGTGAATGTGACCCTAGAAGCCACTGTTGCACCTGAAGCCATTGCGCAGCTCGAAGCCCAAGTCAATGTCGATGCTCCTGTGCCCCCTCCAAGGCCTCGTACCATTGAGCTGGCATTTGACCGCGGCCAACCTGTCATGGTTCATTGGCCTATTCTGGTTCCTCCTCCTGCTCCCGGACCACAATTTGATTATCATGTGGAGCACAAGCCTCGGGTCCAGAAGCCAAAACCTAGGCTGCCAAGGTTTTCAGGTACTGCAACTTCACTAGGATCGTTTAATGTGAATGGCTTCATGGCACACAACACCTTCTTTGACAGCGCCAAGAACCCATATTCCAAGCCAAGAATATTATCTGATAGGTTCTGCAGTTATCAGCAGCTCAGTTACTATTCCTGCATTTTATACAATCAGGGGCACATTTTTTCCCATATGTGTCTAGACTGCGAAGCCATTACTGGCCTGCCATGCTTGGAAGAAGCCCTCGACTGTTTCAGAGATGCAGGCCTTCTACAGTTTGTGACACAAAGAAAATTGAAATGAAGAGCTTCTGTTGCAATTCTATGCCACCCTCCACATTCGCGGCTACAACAGGGATCCAAAGACATGGGTCCTTGAGTGGATGACAGGCAATGTGCACCACGAAGCCAAAGCTCTTGATATTATTGAGCTCACTGCCTTGCCCACTCCAGGAGAACTCTATGAACCTGTATGTCAGCTTCACCGCAATGCTTTGGAGAGCATCTTCCAGAATCCAGAGCCAAACATGAGCCAAATGCTGAGCATGATGAAGCCACTGTCGCAAGACGCTGAATATCCAAAGGAGTTCTTTGTTGAAGACCTAGAGTATCCGCCCCGCACTATTTATCATATCATCAGGCGAACTCTATGGCCTATCAAAGGACATTCTCCTGCAGCAAAGCTTGAAGGAGCAATGAAGACATTGGTTTTCTATATCTTCAATGACATCAGTTTCAATGCTCAAGACTTCTTCATCAGGCAATTGGCTGCATCTGGCTCTGATCTTTTTGGACTGAAGTTTTATGCTCCGTGGGTAATGCGCCTCATCAAGCTTCATTCTGCTGTCAACTATCAGCCTTCTGCGCGCAATCATCTCATATTCTTGCCGGAAGTTGATCTGTCTGTCGAAGCCATCTACCCGGAGCCTGCCAAGGAGCCAATTTATCTTCACAATGCCGATCACCAAAGCTTCACTCAACCCATTGAAGGAGTTCTTGCTGCTACTCGTGTTTATCCTTTGGCTGGCAATACACGTGCACCTCATCGTGCACATACTGAAGCCACTGAAAGCACAATTGCTCAAAGGCCTCGGAAGCGATCTCGTGTTCTCGATGACCGAGAGCTACTCGTCGCCCTGCATCAAAAACAGGATAAGCATCATGACTAGCTGAAGCGGCAGATGCAAAGCCTCTTGGTGGATATTAATCGCATTCGAAACCTTGCCACCAAGAATGCTTTTGTCACTCATGAAACCTGTCGACGGTCGTGGAAGAGTCTGACATTGCTGAGCTCTGAAGCTGATCTTCACCAAGATGGCTTCACGGAGAGATTGAAGTTTGATTCCACTCCTCCCAGGAATGTTGTCTTGCGTCGGACTCCCTCACTCGAAGACTCTGACTAATCTTCCTCAGCAGCAACTGTTAATGCTAGAGTCATTGGTGATGAAGATGATGCTACTTCACCAACTACAACTTCGCCTTGCATCGACACTGCACCAAGTTCTTCTGCACCACCGGACCTCAACGACGACCCTGCTGCTTCACCTACTCCTCATGGGGATGGGTAGACGCTCTATGTCTTCAAACCTTTTTGGTCCTTACTAACAAAAGGGGGGGAAGCATATGAGTTGATAGTCTTCCAACGGGTCCATATAGGTGGTTGCTATACTTTTTTCTAAGTGCTTACAACTCTCGCTTTTGATACATTTGGTTCTTTGAGTTGTAACACTTAAACTTGATGGTCGTCTGCTACCTTTTCTGTCAACTATGTGATGCGATGATAAATTCGCATGTGCGGCGATAAATTCCGCATGAAGTCATTTCGCAGACGTCCATTTTTCATTATGCATGTCATTATCTTTGTTACATCTTTTCATGCATGATGAATTGTCTTCAAAAGTTGAAGATGATCTCCACAAGTACAACCTGCCATGTGCATTTGCATTCAAAGCAAAATACTTATATGCACATCTTCAGGGGGAGCCTTTTGCTACTTATGAAGACAATACCTTAATCCTTTACAATTTCACATACTTTTATCCCCGTTGAAAACTTCAACCAGTTTGTCATCAATCACCAAAAAGGGGGAGATTGTAAGTGCATCTAGTGCCACCCCTAGTTGGTTTTGGAGTATTGACGACAAACCTGGTTGAGGGACTAATGTGTTTGTGAGAATTGCTGGATAACACAGGTAGTAGTCCCTCATTGATTCGGTTTACCTACCGGAGATGACCCCTAAAAATGTGTGAAGACATTGAAGACAATGGTGGTATGTGAAGATATTCACAACGAAGATTATGACTCGAGAAGACATTCACGTGAAGACTATGGAGTGCGAAGACATAGTTGTTTCGTAGTTTCCTTTTCTTCTTTGTTGAGTCATAGGAACCACCGTACTGTTAAGTGGGGTCCAAGTGAACAAAGTCAGAGTGACTGAAGTGATGCTCAACCAAATCCTATGTCTTCGAGCGCAGACAATGAGAGCAAATCTTATCCAGAGTTGGATGAGTCAGCTTTACTTGTAGCCCAAGTCAAGCTGCCGCGTGTGTTTGAAATCTGATCGTTGGAACACGTGTCAGTTCCTTAGTGACCCAGGGTCATTTCGGACAAATCAGGTCGGGTTGCCTAGTGGCTATAAATAGCCCACCCCTACACCATAAATTGGTGGCTGCTCAAAGTTAGTGCACGGCTTTTGTCGTTTGAGAGCAACCGACCTCAAAGCCTTTGAGAGAGAGAAATCCTTGCGAGGACAAAGCCCAAAACACCCAGAGCCAAAGAGTGTTAGGCATCACTGAAGTCTTTCTGTCTGCGTGATCTGAAGACTTGTTACACTTGAGGACTGTGAATCCTCCAGCCAGTGAGGCGTCGCGTTCTGAGCATCCAAGAGTCAATGTGGATCGCCGGTGAACGAAGTCTGTGAAGGTCTAGAAGTCTACCTCGAAGACTTACCAGAGTGATTGGGCGAGGACTAGGTGTCCTTAGCTCAAGGGGAATAAGGTGAAGACGTGGTCTTCTGAGTTGACTCTCAGCCTCCCTAACCAGACGTACAGTTGTCACAACAACTAGAACTGGTCCAACAAATCCTTGTCCTCACCAAGCAACTGGTTCTATCTCTTCCCTCACTTATTTACAGTTTGTCTTCGTGAAGTCATTTGCATGCTTGCCTGATCTGTTTGACTTCACTGTGTGACGACTATTGTGTTTGGCTTCATACTATCTTTCATCTTAATCCATACTACCTAGCTGCTAATAGTCTTCGTCCTTTAGCTTTATTACTTGCCTGACTATGGCCTGTCTAGTGTAGTCTACCTTCCGCTGCATATCAATAGGTTCATTTCAATTGTTGTCTCTGAAACTCTCATGTTTTGAATACTTTCATAAAAATTACCTATTCACCCCCCTCTAGTCGATAAGGAGCACTTTCACAAACACTTACAATGCATAGTCACACTCACATGTCATACGCAGCTATAGGGGTGGAATTCGAGCCGAGTCGAGCCAGCTCGACTTGACTCGCTAAAGCTCGTTTCATTAACGAGCTAGCCCGACTCGACTCGTTACTATAACGAGCTCAAATCTAAGATTGGCTCGACTCGTATAACTCACGAGCTGGCTCGTTTAGCTTGTTAAGCTCGTTAAAGATATGAACATCAGACCTTACAAATACGATAAAAAGAAACTCAGAATTTAGCATGTGCATATGTGATCATGTACGCGTGAGTCTCCTGGGTAGCTCGGCCTTGAGCGTCTGGGCCTTGTATTGGGACGCAAGGTGTTTAGTGGTTGTATTTTACTACCCTTAAAAAACACTGATTTTGTTGGGACGCAAGGTGTTTAGTGGTTGTATTTTACTACCCTTAAAAAACACTGATTTTCTTTTACCAAGCCTAACGAGTTACACAAGTACTCGTGAGATCGACTCGTTTAACTTGGTCTGTAAATGTTCTTAAACTAAAACTCGGCTCGGCTCGTTATTCTTCGAGTTCGAGTCGATTCGAGCCGAGTCTCGAGTTACTCGTTTAGCTCGCGAGCTTCGTGCTTTTTTTCCAGCCCTACGCAGCTATGTAGAGATACACGCATGCACACACACATAGGCAGCAGTTACAATTCCACACACATAGTAAACAAGCAGTCATTATTTTTGCAAGACTGTGAGCCTCACACGTGTGGTACTCCCTCTATCTCATAGCGATAATCCTACACCTACGAAGACTAACGTAATTCTCTTACGTAACCTTCCATCAATACTCCCCCCCCTTTTAAGTGTGGTGGGGCCCACCTTCTCTCTAACCCCAATCATAACGTGCCACCAGTCTAATCACATAAGGATTACGTTAAACCATTCGTAGGTGTAGCATTACTCATCTTTTTTAGAATGAAAGGGCTGCGCCCCTGTTCCATTTCATAAAGAAACGAAACAACAGGTCCAGAGTATATTATATCAAGAGAGCTCACGACGGACAGCAGGCACGCTGCCGCAGTAAAAGCATCACAAAGCTATAGCAACGCAAAGCCAGAACTAAAACCAGCAAAGTAAAATAGCAAAATAGCAAACACCGCTAGAAGCACTTCCAAACAGAGTGAAGCTACAGCCATATTTGCCAAAAGAACAGATCTAAATGGTATTTCCATGCCTCAGCCAGGATCTAGCCACAGCAACAGAGGAGGGCTTCTCGCTTTCGTCTCCAACTCTTTCATAGCCCACCCCAGCTTGTCCCTGGCACATCCCGAGGAAAGGCACTCCCATGTAGATAGATTTGACGTTGTTCTCTTCCAAATAGCCTGTAAACCAGGCCAACAAACGTTATTGAAAACCATGTCATTGCGAGTTTTCCAGATCGCCCACAGCCCAGCTGCATGGACAGTATTAATGGCAGAAAACTTGTCTCCCCTGAGCCAGTACGAGGAGATAGACATCATATTGATGTCTTCACTCACTCCAGTAACGGCACAGATGGCTTTCCAGAACTCGACAGCAACAACACAAGCACTAAATAAATGGGAACAAGATTCTTGCTCTGAGCAAAATACACAAGAAGGATCACCCACCTCTTGTCTTTTGCTCAAGTTATCTCTGGTCAGCGGTTTATTATTGACCAAAAGCCAGAGAAAGATCTGAATCCTGGGGGGAATTTTAAGTTTCCAAACAGCAGGAGAACTAGTAGGCAGAACTCCTCTGAAATTTATAAACTTATAGAAGGATTTAACTGTATAAACCCCTTTAGAATTCAGATTCCAAACTGGGGAGTCATCCTCATCTAGCAAAAGAATGGAACTAGTAATTTCTACAAGTTCAAACCAAAGAGCCATCTGCTCCTGAGTAAAACATCTCCTAAAAGTAAGCTTCAGGGTATGGCCATCCCAGATTTTATCAATAGTGGCATTATGTTCATTAGCTAGGTTATATAGATCCCAGTACTGGGTAGCCAAAGTAGCATTGCCAAACCAATGATCCTCCCAGAATCTAGTCCTCTTACCATTGCCAACCTTCCAAGAGAAGCCAATCTTAGCAGCTTGTGCTGCCCAGAGCACCCCTTTCCAGAAACGGGAGGCTCCAGCAGCAGAACAAGCAAAAATGTTATGATTCTGAGGATTATATTTGGAGTCAATAATATTCTTCCAAATTTTGCCCTCAGAGTTGTAGTATCTACTAATCCAAGAAGCTAATAGGGCCAAATTCATGTCTCCTATGTCAGTAATACCAAACCCCCAAACTC
This sequence comes from Triticum aestivum, assembly GCF_018294505.1. Classification (NCBI taxonomy): domain Eukaryota; kingdom Viridiplantae; phylum Streptophyta; class Magnoliopsida; order Poales; family Poaceae; genus Triticum; species Triticum aestivum. The sequence continues at coordinate 2,813,193 of NC_057802.1, read as the reverse complement.
CTTCCTCATATTGATGGAGTTCCAGGCAGTCAAATGATACTTGTGATGGCCCTCATAATCATCCCAAAAGCAATGAGCTAATTGGGAGTTAATGAGTTTAATAGCCCACTTAGGAAATTTTATAAAGCCCATAAGATAAGTAGGGATACTAGCTAAGCAGGCTTGGACTAAAATGAGTCTCTTGCCAAAGGAAATCAGTCTCCCCCTCCATCCAGCTGCTTTCTTGATGATCTTACCAACAGTAGGTTGCAGATCCTCTTTTCTAATCTTGCTAAAATGCAGAGGGGCACCCAAGTACTTAATAGAAAAAGCACTAATTTTACAAACCAAGGTTTGGGAAAAAACTAAAGCCTCATCCCTATCTATATTAATAGGAACAAGGTCACATTTGTGAAAATTGATCCTCATACCGGAAATCCGCTCAAAACAAGACAAAAGCAATTTAAGGTTTTTGGCAGCATTACTCATCTCAGAGTGTAAGACAGTTTTTCACACTAGGAAGTACCTTAAATAACATGACCAACATCACCGGCAGAGCTATGTGCACTTCAAGTCCAGCGGGCCATGCCCCCCCCCCCCCCCCCCCCCCCCCCCGCGCCTTTGATTAATTCATGAAGGATCATTTTTTCAGAGGGCTTAGATTCTATTAAAAAAATCAGTATTTTCGCCCCACAAGCTACTGATGACGGGTGGGGCGGTGGCGGGTATTTCCAAACGTGCCCGGTGTACAACATAGGATACAGGGGAGTCGATCCGGTCGGCGGAGGTAGCTCTTTCTGCCCCGCCGCGAAACCGGCCAAGATGGAGACAGTGGCTAGCGGCCGGCCCGGATGTCAGTGGGCCGGTGTGAGTGGAGAGTTATTTGGGTGTGAGTGGATAGTTATTTTGCATAAAACTCCCTAGGCTTTAATTAAACGTCACAAAAAAAGATCACTGTGTATTCCTAATTAACATGGAAATCTTACCAGCCTCGTACGGGGGTTGTGAACCTGGGACCTCCAGGTTACATAGCATGTACGCTAGTCGCCGGGAGAAACAGTACTTTGTGTTCAAATGTTAGCTGGAAACTTTTATCTCTTCGGTTACTAAGCTCCCAAGAAATAGCGATCGCAGAGCGATTCTGCGTTTTCTCTTACTGCCCTGTCCCCACCTGACAGATGGTAAAATGCCGTGTCCACTGCCTGGGCTTTGCGCATGTCACCCATTTGCCATATCGTCGGTTCCTGATGGGCCAGGCGTTGCTTAGAGCATCTCCAGCCGAGCCCCCAACAAAGCCCCCCAGGCGATTTTTCGGCCGCCGTCGCCAAAAAACGGCCCAGTCACGCCCAGGGGCCCTTTTTTCGCCGGCTCGGGCCGAAATTGGCGCCGGCGGACCCAACCCGAACCCGGCGCGCTGTGGGGCGCTCGGGGGCGCCGGGCGAATCGTTTTTGGCGCGAAAGCTCCGCGGGCCAGCCGCGTCAGCGACACCGCCCGCCTCGTCTTCTCCCGACGCCTCGGTTTCCCGCGGGGAATCAATGGCAAGGCTGCCGCCGGTCAGCTTTGCCATTGATTCCTCACGGGCGGCGCGTTCACGGGGCGGCGCGCCGACGCCTCCCCTCCCTCGGACTCGTACACACGAACGCGGCACGGCTATATGTGGCCTCGCTCGCTTGTGATGAGTGCCACCTCTCCACCTCTCCCGAGCGCCGCCGCCGAGCTCTTCTCCCCCAGCCCTCCCTCTCCCGAGCGCCGCCGCCGATCTCTTCTCCCCCAGCCACTCCATCTCCCGAGCGCCGCCGCCGATCTCTTCTTCCCAGCCACTCCATCTCCCCGATGGCTGAGCAGCACCGCCGAGGCCGCGACGAAGGAGGAGGAGTCATCATCGACGACAGCGACGACGACGACGCGCCGCCGCCACCAACCGGGGAGGGGTCCAGCAGGGGCGCCCGAGTCAAGGAGGAGAAGGCCGACGATGGCGGCGACGACGGCGACTTCTCGGCCTTCAGCAAGTTTTTTTTTGATTAGTTTTTATATGTAATGGCGACTACTCGACTTAAATCTGCGAATATAAGCCAAGGTTTGCCAAAATTTGACGTGTTTTAGCCGAACTTTGCGTAAATTTGCTACACAAATTTTTTTTCCCGCGCCTGGGGCCGGCCCTGGGGGCGGCGGCTGGGGGCCAACTCGCCCCCAGGCCCATTTTTTTCGCCGGGTCACCCCTAGGCGGCAATTTTAGGCGCCCCCTAGGAGGTCAACGGCTGGAGATGCTCTTACATGGGCTTTCATCACCGCTTTTCTCAGCAGGTAGGCGGTTGCGTGGACGGTGATAAAAACACGCATTGAATGGCTGGCTCATGGGGATAAAAACACTTATTTTTTCCATTTGCGAGCAAGAAGGAGATGAAGAAAAAAACAAATTAAATCTTTTCAAAGGCCAGATGGTAGTGTAACAGAGGATACAACGGAGATGCAAGAAATGGCAACGAATTTTTATGGTTCTTTTTATAATTCAGAGGGAACTAATAATATGAACCAGGTTTTGGAGGCAGTCTCGGCGAAAGTCACTCAGGCGATGAACAATATTTTTAATGCTGAGTACACTCAGGACCAGATTAAAATCGCTCTGTTTCAAATGTTCCCGTCCAAGGCGCGGGCAGATGGTTTTCCAGCCCACTTTTTTCAGCGTCACTGGGATGTCTGTGGGTCTGATATCACGGGAGCTATATTGCGCATAATTAATGGGACTGAGTTTGCAGAAAGCATCAACGAAACTATTTTTGTTCTAATACCAAAGGTAAAGAATCCCACCTTACTATCAGAGTTCAGGCCTATTTCGTTGTGTAATGTTCTTTACAAAATTGCCTCCAAAGTTATATAACGTCCGGATAATCAAGCTATAGTAACCTCGCGTTAGTTCAAAACGATTCGAATTCATATTTGATTTTTTGTCAAACGTCAAAGACTTTCAAACATTAAAACAAAAATGTTCGGTATGTGACTTAATTAAGTTTACTAAATTAGGTACAACCTATGTATTTTTACAAAACTAAAATGTTAGGTAGATAAAGAGAAAACAGAAAAGAAAATAAAGAAAAATGAAAGTATAAAAGAATAGACGTCCCAGCTCACAGGCCAGGCCGGCCCACCTGGCCCAGCCGACCGACCCACCCCCACTCCATATCCCCACCAGGGGAAACCCTAACCCACTACCGCTCTCCCACTCCCCCCCACGACGCCACTCCCTCTCCCCCTCTCCTCTCGATCCCATCTGGATCGGGGAGGGGCCCGACCCCGACGCCGCCTGGATCGACCGCATCCACCGCCGCCCGAGGACCGCGACATCGTCGTCGCCGGACTGCCTCCCCGCCGTCCTCTCCGTCACCTACTCGTCTCCGTCGTCTGCGCGCGTCGTCCCCGTCCTCCCCCACGAGCCGCTACCCCGAGCCTCGCCGCCCCTTGTGCCCCTGCAAACGCCGGTGAGGCCCTCGGCCTCCTCTTTCCCCCACTGCCGCTGCGGTCCTCCATCGCACGCGCCGGCCGTGCCCGCGCCACCGCACTCACCTCGCCGCGGACCTCGCGCCGCCGTTGCTACGCCCGGCCACCGCGCCCCCACTCTGGCCTGCTCCGCAACGCCCAACACGCCGCCCCCTGTCGCGCCCGCCGTCGACCCTGGCCCCCGCACCGCGCTCCTCCCCTCTCTCGCTCGCGGCCTTAATCGCCCCCGCGACCGTCTGCCCCTGCTCGCGCGCCTGCGCGCCTCGTCGCGCTCACCCCGCCCGGTCCCCGTGCTGCTCCTCCGCCTGCCTCTCGGCTGCGCCCGCACAAGCACGCCGCCGCGGCCTTCTACCGCTCGCGCCTGCTGCCATGGTCGCGCGTGCCTGCCCCGACGCCCCTGCTCCTCGCGTCACCGCCCCCGGTTCCCCTGCTGCTCCTCCTCCCCCGTGCCGCCGCATTCGGCCCGTCCCTGCTTGCCGCTTCCCCGACGCGGCTTTGGCCACTACTCGCTGTCGTCCACCATTCGCCTCCCCCGCCCTGCTGCCCTCCAGCCGGCGTCCCCTCCGGCGACCGCCCGGCCTCGCCGGCCTCGTTCGCCGCGGCGCCCCTGGGCGTGCACCCGATCGGGTCGCGCCCGAAACCCGCTAGCGCCCGCGCCCGTTTGGCCCCTGGGCCTATGACAAACGGGCCCCAGCGCCCCAGAACGGTTTTATAAAAAATGGGAATTTTAATAATAATAATAATAATAATAATAATAAATAAAATATTAATTAATTAATTAATCAAAAAATTACTAACTTAATTTATTCTGTATTAGTTTAACCTAATCATTTTAGTTAACTAATTAAGCCTAATTAGTTTAACCTAAAACCTAATCAACCTATCAGTGTATGACAGGTGGGTCCCACTGGGCCCACACGTCAGTTTGACCAGTCAACACCTCTGTTGACTGCTGACGTCATGATGACGTCAGCAAACGCTATTCTGGATAATGTGAATTAAATTAATTAAATAAATTCTAAAAATGATTTAAAACTTTAGAAAATCTTATAAAATAAATCGTAGCTCACATGAAAATACTTTCTACATGAAAGTTGCTCAGAACGACGAGACGAATCCAAATACGCAGTCCGTTCATCCGCCACACATCCCTATCATAGCGAACATGCAACATTTCACCTCCGGTTCATCTGCCCTAAAACGCAAAACACCGGGAATACTTCCCGGATGTTTGCCACCTTCGCTGGTATTACCTACCCCTGCGTTAGGTCACCCTAGCACTACGTATTGCCATGTTATACTTTGTGATGCTTTGATTGCTCTGTTATTTATTATGTTCCCCCCTCCGTTACTTCTTTCCGGTAGACCTCGAGGCCATTGCCGTTACCCCTGTGATCGACTACATCGACGGCAACCCCTCCTTCTTGCCAGAGCAACCAGGCAAGCCCCCCCCCCTTGATCACCAGATATCGCCTATTCTTCTCTATACTGCTTGCATTAGAGTAGTGTAGCATGTTACTGCTTTCCGATTAATCCTATTCTGATGGATAGCTTGTCTTTGCTACTACTGTTGTTACCTTTACCTGCAATTCTACATGCTTAGTATAGGATGCTAGTACTCCATCTGTGGCCCTACCTTCTTGTCCGTCTGCTGTGCTATACTACAGGGTCGTGATCACTTCAGGAGGTGATCACGGGCATATGCTATATACTTTATACTGTTACATTACTTATGATACTGTTCGGAGATGGGGGCTGAAGGGGCAGGTGGCTCCATCCCGGTAAAGGTGGGCCTGGGTTCCCGACGGCCCCCGACTGTTACTTTGTGGCGGAGCGATAGGGCAGGTTGAGACCACCTACAAGAGAGGTGGGCCTGGCCCTGGTTGGCGTCCGCGGTTACTTTAAAATAACACGCTTAACGAGATCTTGGTATTTGATCTGAGTCTAGCCACTGGCCTATACGCACTAACCAACTACGCGGGAACAGTTATGGGCACTCGACGTTGTGGTATCAGCCGAAGCCTTCTTGACGTCAGCGATTGAGCAGTGCGCGCTGGATTGGACCGTAAGCCTGCGCTTGTATTAAGGGGGCTAGGTCTGCTTCCGGCCGCCCTCGCAACGTGCATGTGTGCAATGGGCGATGGGCCCAGACCCATGCGCCATAGGATTTAGACCGGCGTGCTGACCTCTCTGTTGTGCCTAGGTAGGGCTGCGACGTGTTGATCTTCCGAGGTCGGGCATGACCCAGGAAAGTGTGTCCGGCCAAAGGGGATCGAGCGTGTTGGGTAATGTGGTGCACCCCTACAGGGAAGTTTATCTATTCGAATAGTCGTGATCTTCGGTAACAGGACGACTTGGAGTTGTACCTTGACCTTATGACAACTAGAACCGGATACTTAATAAAACACACCCTTCCAAGTGCCAGATACAACCCGGTGATTGCTCTCTCACAGGTCGACGAGGAGAGGATCGTCGGGTAAGATTATGCTATGCGATGCTACTTGGTGAACTTACCATCTACTCTCTTCTACATGCTGCAAGATGGTGGTGGCCTGAAGCGTAGTCTTCGACAGGATTAGCTATCCCCCTCTTACTGGCATTCTGCAGTTCAGTCCGCCGATATGGCCCTTTACAAATATACCCATGCATATGTAGTGTAGCTCCTTGCTCGCGAGTACTTTGGATGAGTACTCACGGTTGCTTTTCTCCCTCTTTCCCCCTTTCCCTTCTACCTTCTTGTCGCAACCAGATGCCGGAGCCCAGGAGCCAGACGCCACCGTCGACGACGACTACTACTACTACACCGAGGGTGCCTACTACTACGTGCAGTCCGCCAACGACGACCAGGAGTAGTTTAGGAGGATTCCAGGCAGGAGGCCTGCACCTCTTTCGATTTGTATCCTAGTTTGTGCTAGCCATCTTATGGCAAACTTGTTTAACTTATGTCTGTACTCACTTATTGTTGCTTCCGCTGACTCGTCTATGATCAAGCACTTGTATTCGAGCGCTCGAGGCCCCTGGCTTGTATTATGATGCTTGTATGACTTATTTTATTTTAGAGTTGTGTTGTGATATCTTCCCGTGAGTCCCTGATCTTGATCGTACACGTTTGCGTGTATGATTAGTGTACGATTGAATCGGGGGCGTCACAAGTTGGTATCAGAGCCGACTGCCTGTAGGAATCCCCCTTCCACACTCCTTGGCCGAAGTCGAGTCTAGACATTGCAAAACTTTTACTAACATGGTTGTGCGGCTTACGGGCCCACGTCGCCATTGGGTGGTATTAGGATCTTTTACTCCTCGATCTTTACTCTGGGACTCTGAGCTCTCTTCTATTCGGGTTAAATGATTTTGCTAAAAACAAAACTAACTTTAGGTTCTCGAAAGTACTTTCTCCCGGAGAGCCCCTCACTTCAGATGATCGCCTGCTGCACTAGAAGATTCCGAAGTTACTCTACGATGTTCTCTCGAGTCTTTGTGCCATCGCATTTGCGATTTCCTTCCACCGCCAACCCCTATGAAAACTGCATACACTTTCCATTCATACAATCATTCCCCGTTGATCTTGTTATTACAAGATGTCCCGAAATTCTCTCTGTTGTCCCGAGAATCCTTTGAGCTCACTGCCTTGTAGTTCTTTACCACATGAATCCCCCTACGGATAATTCCTCACACTTATCGAGTATCCGTTCATCCACAGTTGATTCCTGTGTTTCACAAAAGTCTTCGAAATACCATTCGTTCTTCTAAAAATCCTTGACATCCTAATGCTCTTGAAATGCTTGCTTACTAGCATTATGATTAATCCCATAAGTCTGGTAATCTTATTAGCATCCTTTGTCAATATCATTTTGAGTCCATTGATTCAATATGTTGCGTATGCTCGCAATCCTCAATCATATCCTAGAATTCATCCTTCCCGCCCAGACGTCATTTTTAACATGAGCTGGATCTCAACAAATCAAATTATCGTCGGTTGTACCCCTAAGCTTACTCAAGTTATCCATCCTTAATCAGAGTGTTTGCTTCTGATCCCTTGATTTGGAAATCATAAAGTCCTTTGCATCTGAACTTTGAATTAGTCAGTTGTTTCTATAATCCAGTGCCTTTGCATTGTTTCTTCCTTTGATTGTGCCGATACTCACATTAACACTGTTATGGACCGTCAGATACTTTGTTGGATTTTATCTGACAGCGTCCTTCATATTCAATAATCTTCTGAGCCGTCCGCGGATACATAATGCCTTGGGTAAATTGTATCCTCTTCTTTCTCAACCTTGTGCTACTTTCGAGCTTGTATTATTTACTCTGAAGTTTGTGGTATATGTTCCTAAGATGCCCCGATGGGTTGAACCAACGCCTTCCCTAATCTGTGTGAGCCCGGAAGATTTCATGGGTCATACTTATCTGGTATTGCACCAGGTAAAACTTTCAACAACTAATGTCATTTTCAAATTATGAGAGGTGAATGGAAGGTTATACATTGAAGAAGTGGGAGTCGGCCTTGAACTTGTGTTCATGTCCATGGACCCGATGTGGAACTTATCATGGAAGCTTCTTGCAAAATATTTAATCATTTGGGTAATTCTTTTGGTGTCATTAAATTGGATCCCCTGCAGCTATGGTTCCGACCATATTCTTCTTCTTTGATCCTATTTCTCGGACAAGTTGAAGTACTTGTCTTCTGCAGGTCAATACATCTATCCAACCTCTATTCTGCTCTACCTTCGAGTATACCCTCAGGTATCTCGAGAATATCACGGCTTCTTATGAGTTCTTCATCAACTATTATTCTCGCCGATCCCAGTGCCCCCGGGTTATGAGTTAATAGTCATTTGAGAACACCAATAAGTGAATCGATTCAGCACGCCGATTCAATAACTCTATTCATGGCTTATGAGTTTAATAATCCTTCAAGTCATTCCTAGCCTGATTGGCTATATCATTATCGTGCTAAATTTTAACCGTGCCACCCGTTCCTTATTACCGGAGCACATCTTTCGACAATAAGCTAAGCTTACGTCGATTTCCTTGTCTTATCGTTTCACCTCGAACCACAATCTGGATTCTGAGTTTATGACGTACCCTTGGTTCCAATAACCCTTCGCTTCATCATTCCTTTGGCATGATGTCATCGCTGATTGAATACATCTTCATGAAATCTCTCAACAAATGTGTCGTGATCATCATCAACCTTATGAGCTCTTCCAGGATATCAATCGGATTCATGATGAGAAATACCATCCTTGCCCTCGACGAATTGTGTTATCATCGGCCACTTTATTGCCTTCCCTCCAACACAAACTTGCTTGTGTTTTGTGTTATACCTTGAGTTCCTTGCTATCTAGCATTTGTTCTTCTTTACCTTGGAATATTACCACCTTTTATGTCAAGAATGTCATGGGAATTTTACCACCTCTTGAGAATTCTTGATACAATTAATACTTCTCACCATCACCATTCCTTCTTGGCCCCGTGTTGTTTCCAATCGAAAAACCAACAATTGAACTTGGATGTGCGAATTCAAAACTTCTAGCGGTCCTATTGCTTTGAAGTTAATGGTCGACATTTCATTCTTAGACCATTGGTTATCGAATCACCATTCTAAGCATTGATCGTACTACCTAAGTGTTGGGAATCGTAGCATAATTTAAAATTTTCCTACGTTCACCAACATGCATCTATGGAGTATACTAGCAACGAGGGGAAGGGAGTGCATCTACATACCCTTGTAGATCGCGAGCGGAAGCGTTCCAATGAACGTGGATGACGGAGTCGTACTCGCCGTGATTCAAATCACCGATGACCGAGTGCCGAACGGACGGCACCTCCGCGTTCAACACACGTACGGTGCAGCGACGTCTCCTCCTTCTTGATCCAGCAAGGGGGAAGGAGAGGTTGATGGAGATCCAGCAGCACGGCGGCGTGGTGGTGGATGTAGCGGGTCTCCGGCAGGGCTTCGCCGAGCTTCTGTGAGAGAGAGAGAGAGGTGTAGCAAGGAGGAGGGAGGCGCCCAAGGCTGTAGGTTGCTGCCCTCCCCCCCTTTATATAGGCCCCCTGGGGGGCGCCGGCCCTGGAGATGGGATCTCAAGGGGGGGCGGCGGCCAAAGGGGGGAAGGGGTGGCTTCCCCCACAAGCCAAGGTGGGGGCGCCCCCAAACCCTAGGGTTCCCAACCCTAGGCGCAGGGGGAGGCCCAAGGGGGGCGCCCCAGCCCACTAAGGGCTGGTTCCCTTCCACTTTCAGCCCACGGGACCCTCCGGGATAGGTGGCCCCACCCGGTGGACCCCCGGGACCCTTCCGGTGGTCCCGGTACAATACCGGTAACCCCTGAAACTTTCCCGGTGGCCGAAACTTGACTTCCTATATATAATTCTTCACCTCCGGACCATTCCGGAACCTCTCGTGACGTCCGGGATCTCATCCGGGACTCTGAACAACTTTCGGGTTTCCGCATACATATATCTCTACAACCCTAGCGTCACCGAACCTTAAGTGTGTAGACCCTACGGGTTCGGGAGACATGCAGACATGACCGAGACGCCTCTCCGGTCAATAACCAACAGCGGGATCTGGATACCCATGTTGGCTCCCACATGTTCCACGATGATCTCATCGGATGAACCACGGTGTCGAGGATTCAATCAATCCCGTATACAATTCCCTTTGTCAATCGGTATGTTACTTGCCCGAGATTCGATCGTCGGTATCCCAATACCTTGTTCAATCTCGTTACCGGCAAGTCTCTTTACTCGTACCGCAATGCATGATCCCGTGACTAACGCCTTAGTCACATTGAGCTCATTATGATGATGCATTACCGAGTGGGCCCAGAGATACCTCTCCGTCACACGGAGTGACAAATCCCAGTCTCGATCCGTGCCAACCCAACAGACACTTTCGGAGATACCCATAGTGCACCTTTATAGTCACCCAGTTACGTTGTGACGTTTGGCACACCCAAAGCACTCCTACGGTATCCGGGAGTTGCACGATCTCATGGTCTAAGGAAAAGATACTTGACATTGGAAAAGCTCTAGCAAACGAAACTACACGATCTTTATGCTATGCTTAGGATTGGGTCTTTGTCCATCACATCATTCTCCAAATGATGTGATCCCGTTATCAATGACATCCAAATGTCCATAGTCAGGAAACCATGACTATCAGTTGATCAACGAGCTAGTCAACTAGAGGCTTACTAGGGACACGTTATGGTCTATGTATTCACACATGTATTACGATTTCCGGACAATACAATTATAGCATGAATAATAGACAATTACCATGAACAAAGAAATATAATAATAACCGTTTATTATTGCCTCTAGGGCATATTTCCAACAGTCTCCCACTTGCACTAGAGTCAATAATCTAGTTACATTGTGATGAATCGAACACCCATTGCGTCCTGGTGTTGATCATGTTTTGCCCTAGGGAGAGGTTTAGTCAACGGATCTGCTACATTCAGGTCCGTATGTACTTTACAAATATCTATGTCTCCATTTTGAACACTTTCACGAATAGAGTTGAAGCGACGCTTGATATGCCTGGTCTTCCTGTGAAACCTGGGCTCCTTCGCAAGGGCAATGGCTCCAGTGTTGTCACAGAAGAGAGTCATCGGGCCCGACGCATTGGGAATCACCCCTAGGTCGGTAATGAACTCCTTCATCCAGACTGCTTCCTGTGCTGCCTCCGAGGCTGCCATGTACTCCGCTTCACATGTAGATCCCGCCACGACGCTTTGCTTGCAACTGCACCAGCTTACTGCTCCTCCATTCAAAATATACACGTATCCGGTTTGTGACTTCGAGTCATCCAGATCTGTGTCGAAGCTAGCGTCGACGTAACCCTTTACGACGAGCTCTTCGTCACCTCCATAAACGAGAAACATATCCTTAGTCCTTTTTAGGTACTTCAGGATATTCTTGACCGCTGTCCAGTGTTCCATGCCGGGATTACTTTGGTACCTTCCTACCAAACTCACGGCAAGGTTTACATCAAGTCTGGTACACAGCATGGCATACATAATAGACCCTATGGCCGAGGCATAGGGGATGACACTCATCTTTTCTCTATCTTCTGCCGTGGTCGGACATTGAACCGTGCTCAATTGCACACCTTGCAATACAGGCAAGAACCCCTTCTTGGACTGATCCATATTGAACTTCTTCAATATCTTGTCAAGGTATGTACTTTGTGAAAGACCAATGAGGCGTCTTGATCTATCTCTATAGATCTTGATGCCTAATATATAAGCAGCTTCTCCAAGGTCCTTCATTGAAAAATACTTATTCAAATAGGCCTTAATACTTTCCAAGAATTCTATATCATTTCCCATCAATAGTATGTCATCCACATATAATAAGAGAAATGCTATAGAGCTCCCACTCACTTTCTTGTAAACACAGGCTTCTCCATAAGTCTGTGTAAACCCAAACGCTTTGATCATCTCATCAAAGCGACTGTTCCAACTCCGAGATGCTTGCACCAGCCCATAGATTGAGCGCTGGAGCTTGCATACTTTGTTAGCATTCTTAGGATCGACAAAACCTTCCGGCTGCATCATATACAACTCTTCCTTAAGGAAGCCATTAAGGAATGCCGTTTTGACGTCCATCTGCCATATCTCATAATCATAGTATGCGGCAATTGCTAACATGATTCAGACAGACTTCAGCTTCGCTACGGGTGAGAAAGTCTCATTGTAGTCAACCCCTTGAACTTGTCGATAACCCTTAGCGACAAGTCGAGCTTTGTAGATGGTCACATTACCATCCGCGTCCGTCTTCTTCTTAAAGATCCATTTATTTTCTATGGCTCGCCGATCATCGGGCAAGTCAGTCAAAGTCCATACTTCGTTTTCATACATGGATCCTATCTCGGATTTCATGGCTTCTAGCCATTTGTCGGAATCCGGGCCCGCCATCGCTTCTTCATAGTTCGAAGGTTCACCGTTGTCTAACAACATGATTTCTAGGACAGGGTTGCCGTACCACTCTGGTGCGGAACGTGTCCTTGTGGACCTACGAGGTTCAGTAGTAACTTGATCCGAAGCTTCATGATCATCATCATTAACTTCCTCTCCAGTCGGTGTAGGCACCACAGGAACATCTTCCCGCGCTGCGCTACTTTCCGGTTCGGAAGGGGTGACTATCACCTCATCAAGTTCCACTTTCCTCCCACTCAATTCTTTCGAGAGAAACTCCTTCTCCAGAAAGGACCCATTCTTGGCAACGAAGATCTTGCCTTCGGATCTGAGGTAGAAGGTATACCCAATAGTATCCTTAGGGTATCCTATGAAGACGCATTTTTCCGACTTGGGTTCGAGCTTTTCAGGTTGAAGTTTCTTGACATAAGCATCGCATCCCCAAACTTTTAGAAACGACAGCTTAGGTTTCTTCCCAAACCATAATTCATACGGTGTCGTCTCAACGGATTTCGACGGAGCCCTATTTAAAGTGAATGCGGCAGTCTCTAAAGCATAGCCCCAAAATGAGAGCGGTAAATCGGTAAGAGACATCATAGATCGCACCATATCCAATAGAGTGCGATTACGACGTTCGGACACACCATTTCTCTGAGGTGTTCCAGGCGGCGTGAGTTGTGAAACTATTCCACATTTCCTTAAGTGTGTACCAAATTCGTGACTTAAATATTCTCCACCACGATCTGATCGTAAGAATTTTATTTTCCTGTCACGTTGATTCTCAACTTCACTCTGAAATTCCTTGAACTTTTCAAAGGTTTCAGACTTGTGTTTCATTAGGTAGACATACCCATATCTACTTAAGTCATCAGTGAGAGTGAGAACATAACAATATCCTCCGTGAGCCTCAACACTCATTGGACCGCACACATCGGTATGTATGATTTCCAATAAGTTGGTCGCTCGCTCCATTGTTCCGGAGAACGGAGTCTTGGTCATCTTACCCATGAGGCATGGTTCGCACGTGTCAAATGATTCGTAATCAAGAGACTCCAAAAGTCCATCTGCATGGAGCTTCTTCATACGCTTGACACCAATGTGACCAAGGCGGCAGTGCCACAAGTATGTGGGACTATCGTTATCAATTTTACATCTTTTGGTATTCACACTATCAATATGTGTAACATCACGTTCGAGATTCATCAAGAATAAACCATTGACCATCGGGGCATGACCATAAAACATATCTCTCAAATAAATAGAACAACCATTATTCTCAGATTTAAATGAGTAGCCATCTCGAATTAAACGAGATCCAGATACAATGTTCATGCTCAAAGCTGGCACTAAATAACAATTATTGAGGTTCAAAACTAATCCCGTGGGTAGATGCAGAGGTAGCGTGCCGACGGCGATCACATCAACCTTGGAACCATTCCCGACGCGCATCGTCACCTCGTCCTTCGCCAGTCTCCGTTTATTCCGTAGTTCCTGTTTTGAGTTACAAATATGAGCAACCGCACCGGTATCAAATACCCAGGAGCTACTACGAGTACTGGTAAGGTACACATCAATTACATGTATATCACATATACCTTTGGTGTTGCCGGCCTTCTTGTCCTCTAAGTATTTGGGGCAGTTCCGCTTCCAGTGACCACTTCCCTTGCAATAAAAGCACTCAGTTTCAGGCTTGGGTCCATTCTTCGACTTCTTCCCAGCAACTGGCTTACCGGGCGCGGCAACTCCCTTGCCGTCCTTCTTGAAGTTCTTCTTACCCTTGCCCTTCTTGAACTTAGTGGTTTTATTCACCATCAACACTTGATGTTCTTTTCTGATCTCTACCTCCGCTGATTTCAGCATTGAATATACCTCAGGGATGGTCTATTCCATCCCCTGCATATTGAAGTTCATCAAAAAGCTCTTGTAGCTTGGTGGAAGCGACTGGAGGATTCTGTCAATGACCGCGTCATCTGGGAGATTAACTCCAGCTGAGTCAGGCGGTTGTGCAACCCAGACATTCTGAGTATGTGCTCACTAACAGAACTGTTCTCCTCCATTTTACAGCTGAAGAACTTGTCAGAGACATCATATCTCTCGACCCGGGCATGAGCTTGGAAAACCATTTTCAGCTCCTCGAACATCTCATATGCTCCATGTTTCTCAAAACGCTTTTGGAGACCCGGTTCTAAGCTGTAAAGCATGCCACACTGAACGAGGGAGTAATCATCAGCACGTGTTTGCCAAGCGTTCATAACGTCTTGGTTCTCTGGGATTGGTGCTTCACCTAGCGGTGCTTCTAAAACATAATCTTTCTTGGCTACTATGAGGATGAGCCTCAGGTTCCGGACCCAGTCCGTATAGTTGCTGCCATCATCTTTCAGCTTGGTTTTCTCTAGGAACGCGTTGAAATTGAGGACAACGTTGGCCATTTGATCTACAAGACATAGTGTAAAGATTTTAGACTAAGTTCATGATAATTAAGTTCATATAATCAAATTATTCAATGAACTCCCACTCAGATAGACATCCCTCTAGTCATCTAAGTGAAACATGATCCGAGTTAACTAGGCCGTGTCCGATCATCACGTGAGACGGACTAGTCAAGATCGGTGAACATCTCCATGTTGATCGTATCTTCTATACGACTCATGCTCGACCTTTCGGTCCTCCGTGTTCCGAGGCCATGTCTGTACATGCTAGACTCGTCAAGTCAACCTAAGTGTATTGCGTGTGTTCCGAGGCCATGTCTGTACATGCTAGGCTCGTCAACACCCGTTGTATGCGAACGTTAGAATCTATCACACCCGATCATCACGTGGTGCTTCGAAACAACGAACCTTCGCAACGGCGCACAGTTAGGGTGAACACTTTCTTGAAATTATTATAAGGGATCATCTTACTTACTACCGTCGTTCTAAGCAAATAAGATGCAAAAACATGATAGACATCACATGCAATCAAATAGTGACATGATATGGCCAATATCATTTTGCTCCTTTGATCTCCATCTTCGGGGCACCATGATCATCTTCGTCACCGGCATGACACCATGATCTCCATCATCATGATCTCCATCATTGTGTCTTCATGAAGTCATCACGCCAACGATTACTTCTACTTCTAGGGCTAACGCGTTTAGCAACAAAGTAAAGTAATTTACATGGCGTTATTCAATGACATGCAGGTCATGCAAAATAATAAAGACAACTCCTATGGCTCCTGCCGGTTGTCATACTCATCGACATGCAAGTCGTGATTCCTATTACAAGAACATGATCAATCTCATACATCACATATATCATTCATCACATCTTCTGGCCATATCACATCACATAGAACTTGCTGC
This sequence comes from Triticum aestivum, assembly GCF_018294505.1. Classification (NCBI taxonomy): domain Eukaryota; kingdom Viridiplantae; phylum Streptophyta; class Magnoliopsida; order Poales; family Poaceae; genus Triticum; species Triticum aestivum. The sequence goes on along the minus strand of NC_057802.1, from coordinate 2,797,445 downwards.
AAAAACTAGTTAGACGTCCTCTAGTTGTTGTTGCAAGTTTTTACGTGGTTTGTAGGTTTCTATCAAGAACGTTTCTTACCTACGTATGACCACAACGTGATTTGCCAATTTCTATTTACCCTTCATAAGGACCCTTTTCATCGAGTCCGTTCCGACTAAAGTAGGAGAGACAAACACCCGCTAGCCACCTTATGCAACTAGTGCATGTTAGTCGGTGGAACCTGTCTCACGTAAGCGTACGTGTAAGGTCGGTCCGGGCCGCTTCATCCTACAATGCCGCCGAAACTAGACAAGACTAGTAGCGGCAAGAAGAATTGGCAAACTCAACGCCCACAACTGCTTTGTGTTCTACTCGTGCATAGTAACTACGCATAGCCTGGCTCATGATGCCACTGTTGGGAATCGTAGCATAATTTAAAATTTTCCTACGTTCACCAAGATGCATCTATGGAGTATACTAGCAATGAGGGGAAGGGAGTGCATCTACATACCCTTGTAGATCGCGAGCGGAAGCGTTCCAATGAACGTGGATGACGGAGTCGTACTCGCCGTGATTCAAATCACCGATGACCGAGTGCCGAACGGACGGCACCTCCGCGTTCAACACACGTACGGTGCAGCGAGGTCTCCTCCTTCTTGATCCAGCAAGGGGGAAGGAGAGGTTGATGGAGATCCAGCAGCACGACGGCGTGGTGGTGGATGTAGCGGGTCTCCGGCAGGGCTTCGCCGAGCTTCTGCGAGAGAGAGAGAGAGAGGTGTAGCAGGGAGGAGGGAGGCGCCCAAGGCTGTAGGTTGCTGCCCTCCCCCCCTTTATATAGGCCCCCTGGGGGGGCGCCATCCCTGGAGATGGGATCTCAAGGGGGGCGGCGGCCAAAGGGGGGGAAGGGGTGGCTTCCCCCACAAGCCAAGGGGGGGGCGCCCCCAAACCCTAGGGTTCCCAACCCTAGGCGCAGGGGGAGGCCCAAGGGGGGCGCCCCAGCCCACTAAGGGCTGGTTCCCTTCCACTTTCAGCCCACGGGACCCTCCGGGATAGGTGGCCCCACCCGGTGGACCCCCGGGACCCTTCCGGTGGTCCCGGTACAATACCGGTAACCCCCGAAACTTTCCCGGTGGCCGAAACTTGACTTCCTATATATAATTCTTCACCTCCGGACCATTCCGGAACCTCTCGTGACGTCCGGGATCTCATCCGGGACTCCGAACAACTTTCGGGTTTCCGCATACATATATCTCTACAAACCTAGCGTCACCGAACCATAAGTGTGTAGACCCTACGGGTTCGGGAGACATGCAGACATGACCAAGACGCCTCTCCGGTCAATAACCAACAGCGGGATCTGGATACCCATGTTGGCTCCCACATGTTCCACGATGATCTCATCGGATGAACCACGGTGTCGAGGATTCAATCAATCCCGTATACAATTCCCTTTGTCAATCGGTATGTTACTTGCCCGAGATTCGATCGTCGGTATCCCAATACCTTGTTCAATCTCGTTACCGGCAAGTCTCTTTACTCGTACCGCAATGCATGATCCCGTGACTAACGCCTTAGTCACATTGAGCTCATTATGATGATGCATTACCGAGTGGGCCCAGAGATACCTCTCCGTCACACGGAGTGACAAATCCCAGTCTCGATCCGTGCCAACCCAACAGACACTTTCGGAGATACCCGTAGTGCACCTTTATAGTCACCCAGTTACGTTGTGACGTTTGGCACACCCAAAGCACTCCTACGGTATCCGGGAGTTGCACGATCTCATGGTCTAAGGAAAAGATACTTGACATTGGAAAAGCTCTAGCAAACGAAACTACACGATCTTTATGCTATGCTTAGGATTGGGTCTTTGTCCATCACATCATTCTCCTAATGATGTGATCCCGTTATCAATGACATCCAAATGTCCATAGTCAGGAAACCATGACTATCAGTTGATCAACGAGCTAGTCAACTAGAGGCTTACTAGGGACACGTTATGGTCTATGTATTCACACATGTATTACGATTTCCGGACAATACAATTATAGCATGAATAATAGACAATTACCATGAACAAAGAAATATAATAATAACCGTTTATTATTGCCTCTAGGGCATATTTCCAACACTAAGCCCATATTTCGGGTGCACTTTTCAACCAATGTTTAATTTTCTATGTTTTCCTCGAGCATACCTCATTATATCATTTGATCCGACAAATGTTATCTCCTTGTTCACATAATTGTGGAAATCCATCTTTTGGAAATCCCAATGAATTGTCGCTGAGATCATCAGCCACCTCCTCGTCCTCTCCTTGGTTTAATGATGACGAACCCTTGTCTCAGAACTCGCTTCCTTGGTTCAATTCCCGAGAATCTTACAATGTCGTCGCGACAATTTGGGTTGCACCTTTCCTCTTAGGCATCCTGAGTCTGAGTTACCTGACACCAATCAGATCTAAATCTCGGTCAGATATGATGGTTGGAACATATTTCCAAGAGTTATAACATCTTTACATGACCGGGTAAGGTGATGTCATGCCTAGCACACCTGGCCGGAGCACCTAGTGTTATAGTTTCCTTTTCTGCAAGGTTATCCATTCATCCATGAGGAAATTGTAAGACTTATTCTACAAGTTGTTCCTGATGGATCCTTCCTGCATCCAAAGTCCGACCTTTGCTTGAAGACCATGTCAATGCTATCTCGAAGCTTGTCTGTGGTACTCCGATTTTCAACAAGAACATTTGAAGCCCAATGCTAAATATTTCTTTCTCAATTATCCAAACACCGTTGTATGGATAATGGCATGGAATTTCTCTTCCTTTTCCTAAAGGGTTTTCTACGTTATATCCCTTCATGGATATCATGCTTTGCTTGCCCTTGGGAAGGATATACCCCTGAAATATGTGCTTAAACACATTTTCCTTTCCATTGTTTTGTTAATCTGATAAACACCTTTTCCTTTCCATTGTTTTGTTTAACCTTTCTGGTGATCTATATGATCTAAGCAGTAATATTCTTCTGCCTATGTAAACACCTAGGTGTACAATCATGTCGGTAAGACCCTGTTACTATTGTTGATGACATTCCGGTAACCACCGATGGACGAGAACTTTGCCTATTGGTCCGCCTCGTTCAACGAGCAGGATAATGGTTCTCTTCGTCCCTCACCCTTGGTACCGATGTTGTTGCCGACATAACTGACAGGCTATCCTCTGACATGCCTTGCTTACATGATTGTGTAAGACATCGTCGCCTTCCTACTTTTAACCCACATGATGGGCCCATAACCCACAGATCCACGGGATCGAAACCTGACTCTCCTGTACACCCTGTTGTCAAAGTTATTCCTCGAGCTAGACTTCGTATGTAATTCACGGGCCACATGCCTAGTAATCTATTCTGGTATCAGACGCAATACTTACTCTCGCCGCTCTGAACCCCTTTCTCACTGTGGTTCAGACTTCGAGCAACTATCTATCCGCCGGGAACCTCTTATTGTACCTTTGTACCTTACTCTCGATGTATTTTATATGTTCAACTCGAGAGATAATCTTATGCTCATTCATGGGTTAACCCCAGATTGTTTTCCCTCATAAGCATTCTGTCGTAGCCGAGCTTCCCCTTACCTATTCGTAAGTACGTTGGAGTTCCCGAAGAAAAGGACGACTTCACCATGATGACCTGAAGCAGAGAAATGAAGACATCAATGTATTGGATCGGCCTCTTCTAGAAGAGCAAGCCAGAATGAGAAGACCCACTAGAATCGTTACCAAACCTTCCCCCCTTTCACTACCTCTTAAATCTCGGGACGAGATTTCTTGTAGTGGAGGAGATTTGTAACGCCCGGATAATCAAGCTACAGTAACCTCTGCTAATGATGCCACGTCACTCCGTTACTATCGCTAATCTCGCGTTAGTTCAAAACGATTCGAATTCATATTTGAATTTTTGTCAAACATCAAAGACTTTCAAACATTAAAACAAAAATGTTCGGTATGTGATTTAATAAAGTTTACTAAATTAGGTACAACCTATGTATTTTTACAAAACTAAAATGTTAGGTAGATAAAGAGAAAACGGAAAAGAAAATAAAGAAAAAAGAAAGTATAAAAAAACACAAAAAACACAAAAAAGAAAAAGGCCCCCTGGCCAACTGGGCCAGACGGCCCACCTCACAGGCCAGGCCGGCCCACCTGGCCCAGCCGACCGACCCACCCCCACTCCATATCCCCACCAGGGGAAACCCTAACCCACTACCGCTCTCCCACTCCCCCCACGACGCCACTCCCTCTCCCCCTCTCCTCTCGATCCCATCTGGATCGGGGAGGGGGCCGACCCCGACGCCGCCCGGATCGACCGCATCCACCGCCGCCCGAGGACCGCGACACCGTCGTCGCCGGACTGCCTCTTCGCCGTCCTCTCCGTCACCTACTCGTCTCCGTCGTCTCCGCGCGTCGTCCTCGTCCTCCCCCACGAGCCGCTACCCCGAGCCTCGCCGCCCCTTGTGCCCCTGCAAACGCCGGTTTGGCCCTCGGCCTCCTCTTTCCCCCACTGCCGCTGCGGTCCTCCATCGCACGCGCCGGCCGTGCCTGCGCCACCGCGCTCACCTCGTCGCGAACCTCGCGCCGCCGTTGCTACACCCGGCCACCGCGCCCCCACTCTGGCCTGCTCCGCAACGCCCAACACGCCGCCCCCCGTGTTGCGCCCGCCGTCGACCCTGGCCCCCGCACCGCGCTCCTGCCCTCTCTCGCTCGCGGCCTTAATCGCCCCCGCGACCCCCTGCCCCTGCTCGCGCGCCTGCGCGCCTCGTCGCGCTCACCCCGCCTGGTCCCCATGCTGCTCCTCCGCCTGCCTCTCGGCTGCGCCCGCACAAGCGCGCCGCCGCGGCCTTCTCCCGCTCGCGCCTGCTGCCATGGTCGCGCGTGCCTGCCCCGACGCCCCTGCTCCTCGCGTCGCCGCCCCCGGTTCCCCTGCTGCTCCTCCTCCCCCGTGCCACCGCATTCGGCCCGTCCCTGCTTGCCGCTTCCCCGACGCGGCTTTGGCCACTACTCGCTGTCGTCCACCATTTGCCTCCCTCGCCCTGCTGCCCTCCCGCTGGCGTCCCCCTCCGGCGACCGCCCGGCCTCGCCGGCCTCGTTCGCCGCGGCGCCCCTGGGCGTGCGCCCGATCGGGTCGCGCCCGAAACCCGCTAGCGCCCGCGCCCGTTTGGCCCCTAGGCCTATGACAAACGAGCCCCAGCGCCCAGAACGGTTTTATAAAAAATGGGAATAATAATAATAATAATAAAATATTAATTAACTAATTAATCAAAAAATTAATTAATTAATTAATTCTGTATTAGTTTAACCTAATCATTTTAGTTAACTAATTAAGCCTAATTAGTTTAACCTAAAACCTAATCAACCTATTAGTGTATGACAGGTGGGTCCCACTGGGCCCACACGTCAGTTTGACCAGTCAACACCTCTGTTGACTGCTGACGTCATGATGACATCAGCAAACGCTATTCTGGATAATGTGAATTAAATTAATTAAATAAATTCTAAAAATGATTTAAAACTTTAGAAAATCTTATAAAATAAATCGTAGGTCAGATGAAAATACTTTCTACATGAAAGTTGCTCAGAACGACGAGACGAATCCAAATACGCAGTCCGTTCGTCCGCCACACATCCCTATCATAGCGAACATGCAACATTTCACCTCCGGTTCATCTGCCCAAAAACCCAAAACACCGGGAATACTTCCCGGATGTTTGCCACCTTCGCTGGTATTACCTACCCCTGCGTTAGCTCACCCTAGCACTACGTATTGCCATGTTATACTTTGTGATGCTTTGATTGCTCTGTTATTTATTATGTTCCCCCCTCCATTACTTCTTTCCGGTAGACCTCGAGGCCATTGCCGTTACCCCTGTGATCGACTACATCGACGGCAACCCCTCCTTCTTGCCAGAGCAACCAGGCAAGCCCCCCCCCCCTTGATCACCAGATATCGCCTATTCTTCTCTATACTGCTTGCATTAGAGTAGTGTAGCATGTTACTGCTTTCCGATTAATCCTATTCTGATGGATAGCCTGTCTTTGCTACTACTGTTGTTACCTTTACCTGCAATCCTACATGCTTAGTATAGGATGCTAGTATTCCATCTATGGCCCTACCTTCTTGTCCGTCTGTTGTGCTATACTACAGGGCCGTGATCACTTCGGGAGGTGATCACGGGCATATGCTATATACTTTATACTGTTACATTACTTATGATACTGTTCGGAGATGGGGGCTGAAGGGGCAGGTGGCTCCATCCCGGTAGAGGTGGGCCTGGGTTCCCGATGGCCCCCGACTGTTACTTTGTGGCGGAGCGATAGGGCAGGTTGAGACCACCTACAAGAGAGGTGGGCCTGGCCCTGGTTGGCGTCCGCGGTTACCTTAAAATAATACGCTTAACGAGATCTTGGTATTTGATCTGAGTCTGGCCACTGGCCTATACGCACTAACCAACTACGCGGGAACAGTTATGGGCACTCGACGTTGTGGTATCAGCCGAAGCCTTCTTGACGTCAGCGATTGAGCAGCGCGCGCTGGATTGGACCGTAAGCCTGCGCTTGTATTAAGGGGGCTAGGTCTGCTTCCGGCCGCCCTCGCAACGTGCATGTGTGCAATGGGCGATGGGCCCAGACCCATGCGCCATAGGATTTAGACTGGCGTGCTGACCTCTCTGTTGTGCCTAGGTAGGGCTGCGACGTGTTGATCTTCCGAGGTCGGGCATGACCCAGGAAAGTGTGTCCGGCCAAAGGGGATCGAGCGTGTTGGGTAATGTGGTGCACCCCTGCAGGGAAGTTTATCTATTCGAATAGCCGTGATCTTCGGTAACAGGACGACTTGGGAGTTGTACCTTGACCTTATGACAACTAGAACCGGATACTTAATAAAACACACCCTTCCAAGTGCCAGATACAACCCGGTGATCGCTCTCTCACAGGTCGACGAGGAGAGGATCGTCGGGTAGGATTATGCTATGCGATGCTACTTGGTGAACTTACCATCTACTCTCTTCTACATGCTGCAAGATGGAGGTGGCCTGAAACGTAGTCTTCGACAGGATTAGCTATCCCCTCTTACTCTGGCATTCTGCAGTTCAGTCCACCGATATGGCCCTTTACACATATACCCATGCATATGTAGTGTAGCTCCTTGCTTGCGAGTACTTTGGATGAGTACTCACGGTTGCTTTTCTCCCTCTTTTCCCCCTTTCCCTTCTACCTGGTTGTCGCAACCAGATGCCGGAGCCTAGGAGCCAGACGCCACCGTCGACGACGACTACTACTACTACACTGAGGGTGCCTACTACTGCGTGCAGTCCGCCAACGACGACCAGGAGTAGTTTAGGAGGATCCCAGGCAGGAGGCCTGTGCCATCTTATGGCAAACTTGTTTAACTTATGTCTGTACTCAGATATTGTTGCTTCCGCTGACTCGTCTATGATCGAGCACTTGTATTCGAGCGCTCGAGGCCCCTGGCTTGTATTATGATGCTTGTATGACTTATTTTATTTTAGAGTTGTGTTGTGATATCTTCCCGTGAGTCCATGATCTTGATCGTACACGTTTGCGTGTATGATTAGTGTACGATTGAATCGGGGGCGTCACAAGTTATCTCCAACAGATTGAAGCAAGTCTTACCGGATATTATCTCACAAGAGCAATCTGCCTTTGTCCCGGGTAGACTTATTACTGATAACATTATCACAACGTATGAATGTCTCCATTTTATGAAGAGAAATAATGCAAATGAAAACATGTATTGTGCACTTAAGCTAGATATGATGAAGGCATATGATAGAGCGGAATGGGATTATCTACAAGCCACAATGTTGAAACTTGGTTTCACGAGAGGATGGGTGGACATTGTGATGAGTATGGTTCGCTCAATCAAATTCTTAGTTTTATTTAGTGGCAAGAAATTACATGAATTCACACTGTCGAGGGGTATTCGACGGGGAGACCCAATTTCTCTATACTTATTCTTGATTGCAGGAGAGGGCCTTTCGTGCCTCCTAAAATCTATTGACAAGTCATCCAACTTGGATGGCGTTCAGGTGGCCCCTTTGGCACCACCAGTCAACCATTTACTATTTGCAGATGACATCCTGCTGTTTTCCAAGGCCAGTGTGGATGCGGCAAACGAGGTTAACCCGTTGTTGCTCAAGTACTGTTAAGCTTCTGGACAGCGGATAAATAATGATAAATCATGAATTTTGTTCAGTAAGGATTGCTCTAAAAGTGTAAGGCTGGAAGTCAAGAATCAGTTGCAAGTTCCAAACGAGTCTTTGAGTGCAAAGTACTTAGGCTTGCCATCAGATGTGGGTTCATCAAAGAATGGCTCCTTCAAGTACCTGAAGGATTACTTGTGGAGCAAAGCGTAGGGATGGATTGAACAGTCAATGTCGACAGCAGGGAAGGAGGTCTTAGTAAAGTCAGTCGCTCAGGCAGTACATGTGTTCTCTACGTTATGTTTTAAACTCCCAAGAGGATTGTGTGAACACCTGAACAGGTTGATTCGAAAATTATGGTGGGGAAGCAAAGATGGGCACAGAAAACCCCGTTGGGTGACCCAACCAAAGAGCATGGGAGGTATGGGCTTTAAAGACTTCGAGCTATTTAATTTGGCCTTATTAGCCAAGCAGGCGTGGCCTATGTTACAAAACCCAAATAGCTGAAGTGCGAGAATATTAAAGGGGGTTTACTTTCCAAATGGGAGTATTTTGAGTGCTGACCTTGGGAGCCACCCAAGCCAAATATGTCGTGCCATCATAGAGGGTAGGGACATTATGAAGCTAGGCCTGATTCGGCGAATTGGTAATGGAACAATGACGAATATTTGGAGAGATAACTGGATTCCCAGGGACGTCATGATGACGCCTTATGGTAGACGTAACAAGACTACTACTGAACTAGTATAGATCAAAGTTACCTATCGCTCTGCATTCTGCATTTACATTTTTTAGTGTTTTTAAGTTATTGTTTAGTTTTTATGATATATAAGTTTCCAATATAAAATACAATAATTATCAATACACAATTATTTTCTATTTAAATATTTATTCTATTTTCATTATTGTGTAGTTTAATGAGCTAAACATGCATTCAGCAAGAAAAATAAAATAATGAGGTAAACATGAACTTTTTCTAAAATTTCTGTGGATTTAAACAGTACAAGGTATATTATAAAATATTGTGTAATTTTTTGGTATCAGCATTCAGGACCACAAGCACGCACAATTATTGTGTATCTTCATGTATTTTTAAAATACATAATTATTAAAAAAATCAAAAACATTGTATTTTCAAAACTATGTTGAACATTTTTTTTTCAGATGCACTAACACTTTCTATAAGTTTACAGTAGTTGTAATATTTTGTTACATTTTTTTCAACCAAAAAATAATATAAAAATAAACATGAAATTAAAAATAAATAAAAAGAAATATTGTGCACGCCCGTATTAAAATAAAAATAAGCGAAATGCTTGAAGAGATAAACAGAGCTCGATATAGGACTTCTTGCTTGTCTTAATTAGTACCAGAGGTTGGATTTTTTTCGTCACCTTGGGCGGGATGTGCACCACCGACGGGGAGGTCCGGGTGTTTTATTTTACTCTTTTTTTCCTATACTGACCTTTGGGGGTCATATTTTAATTTGTGCTGCTTTCTTACATAATCAAATTAAACGAGGTGGTTTCTGCAAAAAAACATCATACGCACACCCAGCGCTCGCTCACTGCCAGACACTAACATGTGGGCCAACATCGTGCTGGCATGCCATGCAGGCAGGCCATACACCCGGGTACGTATGGAGGCACCGTATTTTCACCGTAAAACAAGTTATGACATCATTTTTGTGTATTTTGCAAGTTTTGGGTACCAAATTGAGCGGTCCGAACAAGTTAAAGCACTCGTGGTATATTTAACTCTCTTTTTTTTTTCTTGTGAGACGATTAGGAGTCTGTTCTGAGAACAAGTCACGAGTGAAAGAAGGATGCACACAAAGCGAGTGCGGCAGTGGGTCGGTTAATTCAGTTGATCGATCCGGCACGTACGTACACTCCCGTAGCATCAGTTCCTCCTCCGCATGCCAAGAGCGTGCGCGGGCTGCTCTGTTCCAACGCAACCAATTTGCCCATCACACACGGTGGGTGGTCGACACGAGACGACTATATTGGCGGATCAATGGCGTGAGGAGCAATCGCAGATGAACACTCGAGAGAATGAACAGTGCAAGCTAGCTCGCTCTTGGTCCACTGTAACCCACAATGGATCTTGGCAAGACGAACACGGTGGTCGGCGACGGCGCGGCGAATGGGCAGGACCTAGAGCAGGCTCGCCGCGGCCAGGAGCTTCCCCCGGCTGCAGGCCATGCCACCAAGGGCCTCGCCGTCGGCCACCTCATCCGAGAGGTACTACACATGCATGCTCTGCGTTCACGCCATGCAGAGGGACGAGCACATCGAGACCATCAATTAATTTGCATCATTTTCTGAGCATAATCTTAGAGTGTCATCAGTTGATTAGCGAACTGATGATCTTGTTAATATTAAGCTGTTGCTCGAGGGCGTGGCGACGTTCCTGGTGGTGTTCTGGTCGTGCGTGGCGGCGCTGATGCAGGAGATGCACCACGGCCTGACCTTCCCGACGGTCTGCCTTGTCGTCGCCCTCACCGTCGCCTTCGTGCTCGGATGGATGGGCCCCGCGCACCTCAACCCCGCCGTCACCTTCACCTTCGCCGCCTTCCGCTACTTCCCCTGGCGCAAGCTGCCGCTCTACGTCGCCACGCAGATCGGCGCCTCCGTGCTCGCCTGCCTCTCCGTCAACGCCATCATGACGCCGCACGACGACAACTTCTACGGCACCGCGCCCAGGCCCCCCGGGGCCGGCGCCCGGCTCCCGTTCCTCCTCGAGCTCCTCGCCTCCGCCGTGCTCATGATCGTCATCTCCACCGTCGCCACAAGCAACGCCGTAAGTACACGCAAGGATTTATTTTATTGCATGCGGGCGGGAGACGAAACTTTGGGCCGGAAACGAACGACACGTACCTGATCGACCGCTTCCATTGATGATTGGCTTGCATGCAGAGCAAGGCGGTGGTAGGGATCTCCATCGGTACGGCGGTCGGGACGCTCGGGCTGGTCATCGGGCCCGTGTCCGGAGGCTCGATGAACCCGGCGAGGAGCCTGGGCCCGGCCATCGTCTTCGGCCGCTACACCTCCATCTGGATCTACGTCGTCGCGCCCGTCGCCGGCATGCTGCTCGGCGCGCTCTTCAACAAGGCCGTCCGGCAGTCCGACGCGATCGTGGGCTTCCTCTGCGGCGGCAGGGGCGCGTCCAGCAGGGTGGTCATCGTCGGTCGCTCCGTCACAGGAGCGCCTGGAACGAACTAGCCAGCTAGCCGTTTTGGAAGTGGCATCAGTTGCTGTAGTCCACTTGTAAGAGCATGGAGATGATGTAAATCACCAAAAAACACTAAATGTATAACTTTACTACATCATCAAAAAACACATAACTCCAACAAATAATGTAGAATCGATAATCTAAAATTAGTGCTCCACCAGATGATGTAAAAACGGCCAACGGTCACGCGGCAGCAATGCTACAGCCGCACACTTCAGCCACACAATTTCAAATAAAAATTATCTCAAATTAAAATACAAAATTTCATTGGTCCACAATATCAAATTATTACATAATGCATCAGCTCGGAGGCACTCTTTGCCCTCGACAAGATCCATAAGGCGCGTACCAACATCCTTTATAGGAGTAATGCTATGCATTCAAAGTACACACTAGTTACTATTAACTCCGTCTGGATTTATTAGTTCTCATCGTATTTTGACTAGCAAACAAAATATTAACGCATGTCATAAAAATTGTATTGTTGGATTTGTATTTGAATGTAGTTTCCAATGACGTTATTTTTGGACCCTCATTAGTGCCGAATGTCAGATACGAGCACATGGCAACTTCGAACGTTTTCGATGGCAAGTGTAGTTACGCGAGGAAGCAACTTTAGTTGGCAAGCATGACACCTTTCGTGCTTCAGTTTATTTTTGACAGAAACTTGCCTTGTGCCATTGGAATTTGCCATCCTTGCATGACTGAAATTGCCATCAAAAAACGTCAGGGTCGGAGTGTCACGCACCTGACGTGTGACACTTATCATTTGAGTTATTTTTTCCTACGTACAGCTCATACTATTTTGTTAGTTAAAATTATGATCAAAATACGAGAAGGATTAGTAAAGCAGAATGGAGGTAGTAGCACATAAGCACAGTGCCAGCCCACCATGGCCTAGGGCCGGCCCTGATGTAGACATGCCTATGTACATCTACGTTGTACCTTTGTGTTTCTAATCTAAAGGAAAGAAAAAGACGAAAGCAATGGGACATATGCGGAGATGGAGACGGAGACCGTTGATTAGAATGAGCAAGGAATTGCCGGGCCAGAGTCAAACAACACTCCGGCGTCTTTTACTACCATGGAATGAGTAAGGAATGACGGGATGTGTCCTACATTTTACCATGGAGCAAAGGAGAAAGGGACTGCTGCACTTTGCTGTAGCATGGAAACCAAAACCGGCAAGTATGACACCTTTCGTGCTTCAGTATATTTTTGACAAAAACTTGCCTTGTGCCACTGCAATTTGCCATCCTTGTGTGATTGGAGTTGCCATAAAAAAACATCAGGGCCGGAGTGCCCCGCACCTGACATCTGACACTTATCATTTGAATTATTTTTTCCTACGTATAACTCATACTATTTTTTCCATCAGTATATTATGATCAAAATGTGAGAAAGACTAGTAAACTAGGACCGAGGTAATAGCACCTAAGCACAGTGCCAGCCCGCCATGGGCTAGGGCCTGCCCTGATGTAGACATGCCTATGTACATCTACGTTGTACCTTTGTGTTTCTAAAGGAAAGAAAAAGACGAAGGCAATGGGACATATCACATCTACAGAGACGGAGACCGATGATTAGAATGAGCAAGGAATTGCCGGAGGCAGAGCCAAACAGCACTCCGGCGTCTTTCACCATGGAATGAGTAAAGAATGACGGGGATGTGTCCGATTTCGGGGTTGCTACATTTTACCATGGAACAAAGGAGAAAGGGACTGCTGCACTTTGCTGTAGCGTGGAAACCAAAACCGGCAAGAGCATCAGCATCTCAACCAAAAGAAAAAGCAGAAACAAAAAAGCAGCAGCATACATGCACACGTCGCTTCATGCATGCTTTAGCAAAGAGAAAACATGGCTTGGCTTGCAACCACAAGCAAAGGACCCTCTATTTAGCCACTAGTCATTCGTGCACTCTTTAGTTACAAAATAGGAGGAGCCAATCTGTTCTACCCCTTCTAGACCGGCTCTCGCATTCCTTCGGTCAAGAAGTTCTTCGCTTCTGTTTTGTCAAGCTAGCTGCTCTTGTCTGCTATCAAGGTCAAACTTGTGCCACATTAAACCTTCGCACCTCATTGTCGTTAACAAACGTAACATGCTGTTGTTGTGTGTGCAGGCGCTGCGGCAAGAGAGATCTTGGACTGATGGGTTAGACTGATCGGATCTGCGGCGGCTTTCCTCTCCTGTTCTTTGACAGAGGAATTAATGTATTCATCATGAGTCCTCATCAGTTTAGGATTGGTTAAATTTTCTGCTGGTTTTCTCTCTTGCATTGGGCTTCGATGGACGAGGAATCCAGTCCCCCTGAAAATGAGCTGGTAATTCTCTTGTGCATTTTATACGTTCACAAAGTAGTACGTAGTACATGCATGCAGTGGCGTTCTCACTGAAATTGTATGGGACATTCTTGGTTATGAGATAGCGAAAATGGCCATGGCACGCTAACACACAACTATATATATTTGTAGGCATGTCAAATCTCTCTGCTAAAGGACTAGATACGTGTGGCGATGCTCTCGCTTTGTCGTTTCGCTCGGTAGGAAAGAGGGCCCCAGAATGCACTTCCTTCGGAAGGGTGGTTCTTTTTGTTCTGTTTAAGATGAAATTAAGTGTCAACATGAAATCAAAATAAAGATGAGCCTAGCTATTATCATAGAACTGCACAAGGAGTGAAAAAGGTGTGGAGTCAAGCAATGTATCAGTCAAGTCCTAGTGTTTTTTAAACGGAGGCAAAAGATTAATTAACAGAAAACCAGGCAAAACTGTCACAAAATCCGAACATAGGAAAACCCTGGAATAGGAGAATATAAGCTTGAGTGGCCAATGAATAATTTCTGAAATTGGTATGGCTATATAGCAATATTGTGTACTACAACACGTAAAAAAATCAACAATACGAAGTGCCATATTAGTCTTTATGTCTGAAGTCTGAAAACTATTCTTAGATTCCCATCAAGGCAGATTGATTTACAGCTCTAAATCCAGATGCAGCAGCTCAAACCGTGAACTCACAATCAAGTTTGCATCCTAGGTTTTAGGAATATCATAAGAAGCCAGCAATTAAAGGTGATTGCCACATACATCATCTGGATATTAAAAAAAAGCCCAAATCCAAGAAGAAAATGTATTCAAAGTCGAAATCCAAAAATCAATGGAATTACACCGCGCGCTTCTGTCAAAACATTGAACTAGCAAGACATCAAAAGAAAGATTTTATCGACCATGAAGAACACTCAAATGCCGAAACGAACAGGTCGGGTAAATTCCACTAAAGTTAAAAAAAGAGCGGCCCTACTCACGATGGCCAAATTCTCCTTATCTTTAGCAATATTTATTAAAAATATATTATATTGTATGAGAATACATGCAAGAGGAACACCCTTATCATTTGAGCGAAGTGTAGGCAGAAAAAATGAATATGGAATGAGGATAAAGAGACCCATCTATCTACAAATTCTATTTACCAATTTCTAGATCAAATACTTGATGCACCATTTACCACTACAAACAATTTGTTTTTCTCTTTATTTCTTCCCCTAAAAGAAAGCAAGATTTGAACTTCCAAGACATCAAATCCCCTCCCCATTGGTCCTAAAACAAAGAAAGATAGGTATCTATTACAAAAAAGATAAGTCTATATAGATTAGGGTATGTACCACTAATCAATCTTTCAATTGAACGTAAATGTTCAATGTCAGACTCTTTATCCTTGGACCACATTTGAGGCACGTAAGCATATGACAATACTCTACAATAGCAACCACTGAAATCACCTTTCCCACCACCTATGCTGGCGGAGGAAGCTCCTCCGAATATTGCAGAGCCAAGAACGCATAGATGGTGACATCTGTAAACTTAGTATATTATAAGCTAGCACATTATAGAAAGGCCTATCAAAATTTATGAATCAATGACACGATATTATGAAAACCTCTAAGAAAACACTCACAAACTAATTCCTCGTATTAATGAACTAATTCGACCAACTTCCATGCTTCCACTCCCACATCACTTCCATGTGGTAGAGAAAATGTTGAAAAGCTCATGTAAATGCGCAATAACAAAACATTCAATGCCGAAAGATTTTCTTGTCTTCCACCGGCTCAATAAGAAAGATCAATACAAAGATTAATGCAAGCACTACAATAACTTTTTTCTGACATGTCCACAACTACATATATATCACTATTCACTGACACGAGACAACTACAAAGTAGGGAAAAACACAATATTGAGATGGTAACAATATAGATGTATCAGCGAAGTTTACAAGCCTATCTATAAGTATAAATGGAGAATGTGGTATCAAGCATAATGTCCCTAAGCTCGACACTAGGAACCATATAATTTGAATTTATTCAATCCAAGACTTATGTGCTATTTAAGTTTCATCAGCCAGACCAACACAATAACTTTCAGAAAAAGCTCGTCTTAACTTTTGACACTGAAGGACTCCCTCCATTCACAAACATAAGGACTACATAAGGACTTAAATGAGTGAACAAACACACTAAAACGCCTCTATATACATCTCATTCACAAAAGAAGTTAGAACATCTAATATTTGTGAACAGAGGAAGTACATAAGAGTTACAAATAATTGCCCGGTCTGTAGGTTGGCGAAATTAGCAGCTTTAGTGCCTTGTGGGTATTGGGTAGCTTTCCTAGGGACTTATCCCACTATCTGACCTGAACTACAGTGAGAACATTCTCCAAGATTCTGGAACAAAGCATCTATAAATGAAAAACAATGGAGTGGCAGCGAATAAAGGAACCCGGAGAGGTACTATATACTGAACAGGGCATATATAACTGAACAATACATGTAGATGGTGTTGGAGCTGCATCTCGCAGCATACTCCTCCGTGCCTACATTTGGAATTCAATCCTGCCATACAACTCATGCCACTACTTATGTCTATTAACTGCATGCATTAACCACTAACTACCTATCCTCGTCCAAAGCCACGCAATGCCTCCTGGAACCTCTCCATGATCCATTTGACTCGACTCCTAATTAACAGCTTATTGACTTAGAAAACTGCATGCGGCTAATTAACCATACGTGCATGCATGCGACTGCTCGCCCATGCACTTCCTCCATTTCTAAAGAACTTGGCAAAACACACGCCCACTAACACAAATCCTAATAAAGACTTAATACACTATGTGAATCCGCCATTTTACCTTGTACCGGAGTGTTTGCCGAGTGTTAATTCACGAGTACTCAACAAACATAGCCTTTGCCGAGTTCTTCGGAAAGTACACTTGGCAAACATCTAACAGTAGGTAAACTCAAGGTTTGCCCAGTGTTGCACTCGGCAAAAAAGAAAAAGAACATAGAGAAAAAAGAGCAAAGGCGCATCTTTGTGCATTGTCTAAAGAAACACTCGGCAAAGATTTTTTTCCATTTTTCTTTTCTTTCACTTTCTCTTATTTCTTTCCTTTTGTATATTCGTTATTTTATTTCTATCCTTTTTATTTTTATTACTTTATTTTGTTTTAGTTTCCTGTTTTTTTTCTTTTATTGTCTTTCTATTTATTTTCGTTTGTGTAACACGAAAAAGTTGATAAAAATAGGTTGGAAAATAATACTTGTGTTAATGAGTCTATATATATAGACCTTATTCAAGAAAATAAAAGGAATTACGAACATCGCGGTTCCCGTAGCCGTCCCCAGAAATGGAGCTTACTGGTTTTAAATTTCTAGAAAATGCAAATGAAGTCTAAAACAGAGACCCGTATATGTCCTCTTCTCTGTCCGGACGGCACTGTCCAGACCACTTTTGCAATCCAACGACAAATCACCACGTATCCACGCCCCCCCCCCCCCCCCCCCCCCCTCTCTCTCTTCTCTGTCCTTAAAAAAGAAAGCACAGACCGTGGTGCCACCACGAGGGCATCCGCCATGGTGGCCGACGAGCCCTCCATCCCCGTCGCCGCCTCCTCCTACCTCTCCTCCCCATGGCCGCCGACGAGTTCTCCATCCCCGTCGCCGCCGATGAGCCCTCCATGCCCGTCGCCGCGGAAGATGTTGAGCGCTGCCGCACGGTTGGTGCGGGCGTCCTCAGTGCCGTCGTAGTGCTGGTGGATGACGCGGATGAGGGAGAGGAAGACGCACGCCGACACCGAGAGTAGCTGCATCCAGGAAAGCTCGCGTAACTTCGTCACCGCGCGCGCGTGGACGCGCCGGACGCAGCTGTCGTTGTGGTCGCGCACCCGCGACCACGCGACCACGCTTGTCGTGGCCGCGCCAGATGCCGCTTCTGTTGTGGCCGTGTGCCCGCGCTCACGCTCGTCGTCGCCGCACCCGAGCTTGCGTGCCGTTGTGGCCGCGCATGACGACGCTGCCATTGTGGCCGCGCGCCCGTGGTCAGGCTCGTCGTCACCGCGCCCGAGCTTGTGTGCCGTCGTGGCCGCGCCCGACGCCCCTGTCGTCGTGGTCGCGCGCCCGAGCTCGCCTGCCTCCGTTACCGTGTGCGCATGGCCGCGCCACTGCCATTGTGGCCGCGCCCGTCGTCACCGTGCGCGTGGCTGCGTCCGAGCTCGCGTGTCGTCGTCGCCGCTTCCCGAGCTCGCATGCCATCGTCACCGCGTGCCCGTGGCTGCACTCGACGCCCCTACCGTCGTGGTTGCGCGCCCGAGCTCGCCGGGCTCTATCGCCGCGCCCACCCGACCCAAAAGCTGGTCGCGCCGCGTCGCGCCACTTTCTCAGCTGGCCAGGCAGTGCAGGCTCATGCCGCAACCACGAGCTTGCCGAACCGTGCCAGCATTTCCAGTGTCCTGACCAAGTCGCCACGCCGCACACCAACCGATTCGATAAAATGTCCGAGGAAACAGAGATGGATGTTTGCATCTAGCGTTGAATTGCACGCTTCTGTATCAGTGTCCGGACCTCTGTCCGGACGTAAAAATGGACATTTGCAGTACAAATATACAGGTTAGCGTTGAAGATGCCCTAAGGTAGGGCACGAATAGGACTTACACTACGGGCATGAGTAGGTAGTCCTCCTTATTTGCATTTCATGTGGTCATGCAGATTCGTCATTTCGGTTGAGAGGTCTTTGTACACATCGTAATATGGCGTGATCAGGGATATGAATATCCCACCATTTAGGACCCTTTTCTCCCTTGTCTGATTGGGGAGTTTCTTCGTACGCCAAGGATTTCTTCATCGCCCACGTCTCACCCGGTTTATCGTTGATACCGGTGCTGGAAAATTATGTGTCCCGTCGCCCCAGTACCGACACCCGCCACATAGCCAGTAGCCGGCTTCATCATCTTCTCGAGAGCCTTATGAATGCCTTGTTAATAGGTTCTTCCCACCATTTGGCAGACTCCTGCCTTTGCTTTATCTGCAATAATACCGTGAACCATTTAGAAACAAACTTACTTCAAAAAATCTACTTAATTAGATCAAATAAAATAAAGTGGGTTGATTACCTGCTACATGTGTTAGAAATTAATATGTGATTTTGTCATTTTTCTGTAGCTCGCATAAAAACGTATTTCATCATGGAACTTCACAGAGAAGTAGGATACATCCATATGTATATGTGTAATTGTTTTCAGAATTTTTTGAAACTTAAATATTTGAATTTCCATTGGGCATTTCCGGTGACTAGGTCGTGCAGCCAAGCTATCTCAAGGACTACCTAAACGCAGAGCACGCAGCGCACACATTAGACCGTGCCCTCGTACGGCTACAAAGCTAACTGAACAAAACGAACAAGGAGAAACTAAATAAAGATAGTTCTCAAGAAGCAAAACATTCAGCCCTTGATCCGGTGGACCAGCATTAACTAAACAAATACTCCCTCCGTTCATTTTTATAAGACGTTTTAGACATTTAAGACAGCACCTAAAACAATTCAACTTCAACTGTCTTAAACGACTTACAAAAATGAACAGAGGGAGTAATAATCATTAGATTTTCACAACTGTACCAAAACAGTACTAATTATTGTGATTCAAATGAGTGCTCAAACATCAATTTCTTTGTACAGATATGCACTAATGGTAGTATACATTATATTAGTGGTGCAGCTAGCAAAGGTGTTCTAACTTATTAACATGTCTTAACAGCCCATTTGGTCAAAGGATGTTAATGGCGCCAGAGAGGAAATATTTCAGTTTCTTCGATTCGAGAACAACTTGAAGGTCATCTATATTGATGGTTGGGATGGATTCGGGGCGTCCGCCATTCTTAGATCCATAGCAGAAGTGCTCCCATCTAGGAGAACCACTGCAGAACTATGCTTTGATAGAATAATTTATGTAGATTGCTCTGAGTGGAAAAATAGAAGAGCAGTGCAGAGGACAATTGCAGAGGAACTGCAACTTGACCACTCAGTGATGGCCATTCTAGATGAGCAGGATGAAGAGGATGATTTTAACAAAGTTGATGAAAGCTCAAGGAATGAGATACACAATGTCGGGAAAGTGATTAATCAAACCCTGAGGGGCACCAAGTTGATGATGATTTTTCTTAATGGAAGTGATGAAGAGGTTGACGTAAGCACCTTTGGCATTCCTCTTGCAATATTTGACAACAATATAATAATATGGACCTTTAGCAGAAGGAATCACGTCCGTTCAAAGGATGCACTAAGATATACTCATGCTTTCTCTCTTTTCTATCATTCTATCAAAGAATTTTCATGGCGGGAGTTTCTTCGACTGTTGTCTCAACAAGCTATTGCCATAGTTGCTCGCAATCCATTTGTGCCAGAGATCGACCCAACAATGGTAGCAGATTGTTGTCTCTATGAGTTATTCCTGCATTATAATTTCCACACTGTCACTGAGTTTAATTGGGTTGGTCATGCTTCCAACTTTTGGATATGTGATGCGATCATACAAGGGGACAGGGCAATGGATATTAGTAATCTGTTGCATAGAGAGATAAATTGGGTGTGTGATTCCTCTTTGCCTGATGGTGTGCTTGAAGAGTTCATGCGAGATTTCGTGACTCCTTTTTGGCTAGTTACAGATGACTATGCCTATGAAGAAGGTCCATACCGTTGGATATCAATCACATCAAGCAAAATGGATTTGCAAACTATATTGATGCGCAAAGAACAAAGCAATATGGAAATACAGGGCTTGCGAAATATACCTGTAGAGACATCATCTTTCTTCTTGGCATTTGAAAGTTCTAGTCAACAACGATGTTTACCAGATGGCTTGTTTGAATGTGCCAACAAGCTTGGTGTGCTAATTCTCAGTTGCTGTGCCTTCGATTTTGCATCACCCCCTTTCCAGAAGTGTCAGAGCCTAAGATTTCTTGGATTGAACCATTGTACAAATAGTAAATCAGGTGAAGGAGAGGATAATGCAGAGTGGACATACTTATGTAACGTATCGGTGTTGGACCTACGTTACACAGAATGGAATGAAATCTTATGTGAAGAAAAGATGGATCTCATGACTAACATCACAGAGCTAAATATAGAGGGAGTCTGGAGTGAGCAGTGCGTTGGTAACCTACAAGGTCGACTACCTAACCTCCAGAGGCTACGGATAACCAAACCAATATATAAGGGGAAGCCAGCAGAGGATTTTGATAACTCTTTTGTAGATAAGACAAGTATGAAAATACTCGACTTGTCAGGGAACAGTGACATGGAAATTCTTCCAGCAAGCATATCGAAGGCAAGTAGCCTTCAGTTGCTTGTACTTGATGGTTGCAATGGACTGGAAAGCGTTGGCGGGCTTCCTTCCTCCCTTGAATCCTTTAGCTTTAATGGACATGGGCCAGCTTCTCAATGGACACAAACTGTTGCGCTACCTCCGGAACAATTCCGCCCGTCCACAATTGAAGACTCTAACATGGATATTAGAGTGTCTGAGATCTCCTTAGCAGGCTGCACACAGTTGAAGAACCTGTTTTTGTGTTGGTTACCCAACCTTGTGGAATTGGACCTCTCTGGAATTGCAATCAAGATATTTGACTTGAATACTATGGTGGTGCAAGTCCCGAAGCTCAAGAGAGTATTTCTAATAGGATGCACGCGACTTCGTGCAATAATTCCGTTGTTGCACGAGAGTGGCTCTGAGATAAAAAAAGAATTGGAGTTATTGTGCATAGACACCCGAGTTGGAACAGTGTGTTCTCGGCCATCCATCAACTGGACCAAATCCTTCAAGTTCGAATTGCATGTTGTTGCCGCGGATGCGAGGCTTACTCGCTCTGTGAAGGGTCTCTTGTTGCCTTATGTACAAAAAGGCATAATGAAGGATGTTTCTTGTAATATCCATGTCACCTCCTCAGCTGTGCACACTGAAGTTGTTCAATTTGAAGCAACCAGCCCAAGTGATCAAGAGAGTTTGCAACAGCTTATTCCAGCAGGCCCGTATAGTGATGTCCTTGGCATGGTTGGCAATCCCCCAATGCAGGATTTCCCGCAAGCTCCGACGACTACAAAGCGGGACCATCATATAGAGATTGCTAAAGGGAGCAGCTATGTGGAGAGCGAACTGCTAGGAGATCTAGGTTATTTGGTGGGAACTAGTGCTGAATCACTGCATGTACACGACGTATCGATACGTGCAATTGCTCTTTATGAGTTTTATCAGTTAAACCTTAGGTGGTGCTGCGTGGAGAGGTGCCCAGAGTTGGATGTCGTCTTCCCTTCGGTATCGACTGGATTTAATGTACTGCAGACCTTCTGGGCGTCGGATCTCCTAACAGCCCGCTGGATTTGGGGTAAAGCTTCATACAAGGGTTTCTTTTCCCACACCACCAATACCTTTCCAAATTTACAGCACCTCCACCTGCGCTCCTGCCCTCGTCTCCAGTTTGTGCTCCCGCTGTACGGCTTGTCCTTCCCCAGCTTGAAGACCCTCCACTTCATCCACTGTGGCGACCTCGTGCACGTCTTCGAGCTAAACATGGATTACCCAGAGGAAGTAACCACCCTCAGTGTAAGATTTCCAAAGCTGACCACCATCCACCTGCACGACCTCCCGAAGCTGCAGCAGATATGTGAGATCAAGATGGTGGCGCCCGCACTCGAGAGTATCAAGATCAGGGGGTGCTGGAACCTGCGCCGGCTTCCATCCGTGGGCGCCCGTGGCCAAGGCGAGAAGAAGCCGGCGGTTGAGATCGAGAAGGACGTGTGGGACGCTCTTGAGTGGGACGACGACCACCGCCCCGACCACTTCGGAACGCCGGTCCACTCGCGCTACTACAAGGAGAAGCTGCCCAGGGTCTCCGTTCTGAGGTACGCTATGTGCATATTACAACTGAGTCCATCTTTGTACAATTGTACTAGTTCCTGGTTGCATTCAGTTACTCACCATTTTGTTTCGCCGTCTCCCACATCGCCTAGGTGAACTCCGCGCTGATGTGTCAGTTTCTTCCGTCGCTACATCAAAACGATGGATGGGTGCTCCTGCTTCTGCTGCTGGATCGAGTGCTTGCTTTGCTTGTGTGCTTTGCTTGGATTCATATTGTGTGGCGTTGTTGCCAATGCCTGACGTTGGAGCTTATGGTGGCTCTCACCTTGTGTTATTCTGTATTGTGGCTTTCAAATAAGAGACGGATAGGTCGGTGCCTGCATACACTGACCTAACCGATGTGCGCGCCTGTGTGCGGTTTGCGACTGCAGCGGCTATGTGTGTGCATCCGCCAGACTGCATTTGTGTGTGTAGCTTTAATGAGTGCTGCTTGCCTATGTAGCTCTACATGGCTAGCTGCTTGTGAGTGTGACTATGCATTTGAGAGTGTTTGCCATGTATTATTATCTGAACTTCTGAACCAAAAAGCGGCTCAGCTGGTTGTGTGTGCGCTTGTGCGTGCATTGACCTGCTAGCTGCTTGTGTATCTGTTTGCTATACTTATGAAATTTTTTGAAAAAGCAGCAGCTATCTGTGCTGGTTGTTGCAATCGCCTGGCTCTCTGTGTGAATAATTGGCCCATCTGTGAAATCTGTGCAAGTCAAGCATCCGAGTTATGGCTAATTTTTATTTATTTCTGAGAATTGAAATAGTGGTTTAAAGTATCGCACCGACACTACTGCAGATTATAGTGCTCATGTGTTTCAATGATCTTACTGCTATTTTTAAACACAAGCTATTTTTTGGGAGAAGCTCATTTGACTACGGTTGCAGTTAACTCAACTGATAGTAATACACCATGCTAGTAACTAGCACAGTTCATCTAAAAAAAGTAATTAACTAGCACAATTCAGCAATATGGCAACTATTTACTACTAGGACGTTCAGTCCGAAGGACCGTCAGGTACCTGATCGGAGCACATAACCCATCAGGGCAACTACCCAAAGGAAACAAAGTTGGCGGCACACTCTGATCTCGCAGACATCCTACTTCAACCTTGCGGCGCATCAAAATCAAATTACTCAGCTTCTGCAGCCAGCTCTGCAACCATCAACTCTAATTATATGATCAGATGAAGGTACTTAAGAAAACACCCTCACGAGAAGCAATTAATCTCACTCTCCTGCACTATCGATTCCTAGAAACAGTTGGATCCGAGGATTATTCAACTTTATGCACGCGAATGAAGCTTCTTAGTTAAGCTCAGATACACCTCAGAATCTGAGATGCATCCAGCAAACGACAATAAATGGACTAAATCAAGTAGGACTAAAACACAGGTCAAACTGAAAAGTGATCATGGAATACTTATGCTTGACGATATCATTACTAATTAACAAAGCAATTCGAACTTAGATGAACCATGCCTTGCATAGCTCAATTCGATATTTCGCTTGGATTGCTTGATGAGTGGGGACTCTAGATTATCAACAAACTCCAGAAGCTAGCTATGTGAAGCAAAATTCGATATTCTAGTTTTCAGAAAATTGACTCCATGCTGGTCATGTTATTTACTTATGAAGCATATAATATTGCTCCATTCTGAAAACTAGTGCTAAGAACTACTGGAATCTTCCCAACATGTAAACATGATTGAGTGGTCAATCTAGACAGATGGTATTGACTATTGAACTTAATTACTCCCTCCGTAAACTAATATAAGAGTGTTTAGAATACTAAAGTAGTGATCTAAACGCTCTTTACAGAGGGACGGAACCACGACGAGTAAATCGGAACGGAGGGAGTACTAGATTTACCTTGTTTGCATCTGCCATCTGGCCGGGCCGTCGAAACTGGTCAGCAGCGACACCAATCCAACTCTGAAGTCTGAATACAGCATGCAGGTAGTTGAGTTTGCAGATTCAGACAAAGACAAATGAACCAAAGAAAATATACAGGGTTCGATTCAGATTTCACTGCAGCTTCCCATTCATCCATACCAATCCATACCTCATCAATTCATCAGTCATCAACTCATCATCCATCCGTACCAATCCATACATTGCGCATTGCACCAAAAACAGAACAGAACAGAGGCAGAGTTTGACAGAGGAGCTTGCCTCGCGATGGAGTTTGGCTCATGGTGGGCCGTGCCGGTCCAAGGAGCCGGAGCTGGCTGTGGCTGGTACAGGCTCGTGGAGCAGCCGCCGGAACCAGCGGTCGGACGCAGGCGACGGAACCAGCGGTCGGACGCAGCCGTGTCGCCGGAGCAGTGGCGGCGATATGGGAGGACAGGGAACGAGAGAATGGGAACCCCATTATCCTGTTCGATCTGGCCCATTGAAGTGCGAGTTGTTTTTTCTTTTCTTGGGGGTTTTCGTCACCACAATTTTTTTTCTTTTCTTCATTTAGTTTCAGCTTTTTTTTTGGTTTATTTATTTATTACTTATTTTTTGTATTTCTATCTAATTTAATACTTTTTTTCATGTGTTCTACTACCAATCATCCATAGGTTTATTTTTTATGTTAAAGCTTGTCCAAACGTATGAAAGAACTGGATTTGATTTTAAAGTTTGAGGATGCTCCACTCTCGATATTTTTTAACAACATACCAACGATACGGCGAATTCTAAATTCTTGGTTCCTCCTAAGTCAATCTTCTGCGAGCTAATGTGTCTACAGTATGAGAATGTATATTTCATAATGACACTACTAATTCAGCGTATATTTGTTTGTGACATTTGGCAGCAAATGATGCAGCAAATTCAGCACAGAATACTCAGCTTCTGAACTTGCTCTCCAACCATGCACTCTAATTACTCCCTCCATTCCGAAATATAAGTCTTTTTAGAGGTTTCAAATGGACTACAACATACATGTATATAGACATTTTAGAGTGTAAATTCACTCATTTTGCTCCATATGTAGTCACTTGTTGAAATCTCTAAAAAGACTTATATTTGGGAACAGAGGGAGTACAAGATTATTACATGGCAATACTGAAGAAGAGATAACAGTATTGCCTGCATTGATAACCATGTACTCCAGTTAATTTCACTCACTTTCAACACTTGATTTTTCAAAAACAGTTGATTGATTCAAAGGACCGGTTCAGTTTGATGAACAAGACTGAATGTTCCTAGTTAAGCTCAACCACCTCAGATGCATCCAGCAAAGGGAAAAACTACTGTACCAAATCAAATAGCATAAAACACAGGTCAAAATGCAGAGTATAAGCATGGAATATTTGCATTCAACAATATTGCCATCACTTAATTAATAGTAAAACAACTCCAACTTGTATTGAACCATCCATGCATAGCTCAGTTCAGTATTTTCACCTGGAACGGTTCATGAGTGGAACCTCCAAATTATCAACAAACTGAAAAGACATAGTATTTGGAGTTTGGATATGAAAAGTACTGTTTTCACATATTCATTTCTTAACTGATAGTGATACACATGATGTAAAACGCAACAGAAGGAACCACTACAATTAAGAATTACGGCAACGATTTGCTGGAGCACATAACTCATCACTGCAACCAAAAATTCTAGGACACCAGCATCATCAGAACTAGTAGTACCAAAAGTAAACAGACAGTTTAATCTCTCACACAGCCTGCGGCATACGGCGCAGCAAGTCGAGGATCGGACCGGAAGCTTCAGCCTCAGCAGCCAGCTCTTTCGCCATCACCCCCGCGGCCAACAAGTCCTGCCGCAGCTCCGCATTCAGCACGAGGTGGGAGAAATGCTGGTCCAGCACCAGGCCCATCGCCCTGGCCACTGCCACAAGCGACGGCACGCTGTCGCACTGCTCCAGCTTGTGGATTTCCACCGCCTCAGGGCAAGGCTGGGCCTCCGGGAACCTGGAGTACTTCCCCACCCACTTGGCGAGGTACCTCAGCAGGCTGGCCACCTCCCCGCCGTCCAGCTCGGACACGGCCGCGGCGAGGACCAGCGAGTCCTCGACGTTCCTCGACGCGAAGAGGTAGTGCAGGCACACCTCCGGGGAGGTGAACCCGTCGTGTCCCATCATGAGCAGGATCGCGGCACGCCTCGTGACCTGGGCGCCCGTGGTGGGCTCGTCGACGGCCATGTTGGCGACGGCCAAGGCAGCCTCCTTCCAGCGGGTCTTGACGGCGACCATGGCGTCGTAGGCCCGGTCGGAGGCCGGGGAGAGGAAGCAGCGGAGCGCGGCGAGGAGCTCGGCCGAGCGGAGGTCGGCGGCCTGGCGGAGCACGGCGCAGAGGAGGTCGGGGCGGGCCGCGGCGTCGAGGGCCGCGAGGAGGCCCTGCGGCGGGTGCGGGAGCGCGCGGGTCTCCGCGAGGGCGAGCAGCACGTCGTACTCGGCGAGGCGGGCGGCGCTGGAGGCGAGGAGCGGGGCGAGCGTGGCGGGGAGGAAGGGGGCCGCGGCGCGGACGGCGGGCAGGAGCTTGGCGGGCGGGGCCGGGAGGGCGAGGGAGCGGGAGAGGGTGGTGAGGAAGGAGCCGAGCAGGGCGCGGAAGCGCGGGGCGGTGAGCGCGTCGGCGGAGAGGGAGACGGCGAGGAAGGAGGCGGCGGTGGCGAGGGCCGGGTCGGCCGGGGCGAGGGCCCAGTCGGCGGGGTCGATTGGGGCGGGGAGGGCGGTGGTCGCGGAAGGTGGTGGCGCGCCCGGGGTGAGGACGACGGGGTGGTTGGCGGCGGCGGCCGCGGCGGGGCTGGTGATGGCGGCGAGGAGTGTCATGGCGCCGCCGCTGGGGAGGGGGAGGAGGAGAGAGGGGGGTTAGGGTTTATGGATGGATCGGTTGGTTGATTTTGTTTTGTGGGGAATGAACGAGCGGCTGCTTGGGCTTATTTGTGGGCTTTTCTGTTGGGCTTGTTGGCTTTTTTGTTGGGGGGTTTGGGGCCTTTGTGTTCCGTGGGTGCATGTCCTCCGGCCCGGCAGCACAAAACACCTCGAAGAGCATCTACACCCGCACGCCTTAAACCGGTCTCAAAGAGCTTCCTCCCTCTCCGCGCCGCCAGCCCGAGACCATCCACTTCTCTCCCTCTCCGCCTCCTTCTTCCCTCGTCGTCCGCCTCCGTCATGGCCCGACAAAAGAAGGCCACTATGTTGTGGCCCGAAGCGGTGATTTCGAATATTGGAGGAGATCCGGCGAGGCGAGGCACGTCGCCCGCATCACAGACGGCCTGCCTCCAGACTTGTCGGGGCCGAAGGAGGAGGAATAGGAGGGGAGATAGCAACCTGCGGCAGAGCAGCAGCCGGAGCCCATGGAGCGGGCGCAGCAGCAGCCTGTGGTGGGCTTCTCCATTGAGGACGCCATGGCAGAGTACAAGGCCGCCCCAAGCGGTGGAGATGGTGGAGTAGACCGCCATCTTAGAGTCGATCCAACATGAGGCCGACGTGAAGGGGAACCGACACTTCATTCAACAACAACGGGCCGAGACTGACGGCTTTTCATCGAACTGGAGGTGGAGTAGGAGGCAGAGGCCGACGCGAAGGAGCCAGAGTAGGAGGGCAAGTTGCGGCTGCCACCCATGTACCCGTAGCCCGGCACGGAGATCGTGGACATCTTCAACAACAACGAGTAGGGTAGTGTAGGTTTTCTTTTGGTTGGTTTTAAGATTCAAACTATGAGATATGTAGATGCAGAGAATAAATTTTAAGGGTTACCCGGTCAGTGCCCATGAACGCGTTCGAGCACGTCCGCGGGCATTTGAGGGCCAGTGTTTGCTATGTCTTGCCGCAGATGCTCTAAGAATACGGCATGAAAAGTGACAGAGTATATCTCTGAGACCCAAGGATGACTCGAGTTTCTTGTGAAGCAGTTTTGAAAAGCTTCCATGAACATTTTCTTTCCTTTTTCGTTTTCAATACGTTTTCTATATTGGTTTTCTTCATTTTTCTTGCTTTTTGTTTTTTTTTCTGTCATCCATAATACCTAAATAATTTATCTCATTATATTATTTTTCTTGACGTGCAGCCTATTCACCTACGTCAGGGTTTTACTACTCCCAAAACTGTGTAACCAGGAGGGAGGAGTCAGTCCAGGACCGCCGCATCGTGTTTCTTCTCCCTCTGTCCCCCCATCTATGTCGATCTCTTGGCCTCCTCTGCCTCGTGGCGCACCACACCTTGGTCGTCCACCGTCTCCCCATCCCCCAGTCCCTCCTGCGGTGTGCCTCAGATCTTGGAGGCGACCCACCGACGCGATGCGTCCTCCCCGGAGAAGTCGTCGGCGGTGCCAACTTGTAGCCATCGCTCACCTGTGTGGAAGGTGGTAGGATTCCCGATCTGAAGTTGGGAAGCCAAACTTGACGATTTTTTCTGTTGTCTTCCACATCAGTCAGCGGCCATGCTGCTCTAGAGGATTTGCTACTCAAGTTTCGCCCATGGAAAATCAATTTGCTGGAGCGCTTACATCGACCCCCCTTTATATTAGGAAGAGGAGGAGGCGGCTTTCATGCCTTCCTCGATGCATCTCCCCGAATTTCTTCCTTCTCCAGGGCTGAGACCTCGCCGATGAGCAGGTAACTAATCGCTTACATCCATCCCCTTTTATATCTCTCAAATTAACCTCACCGTGTTGTTGATTTTGCTTCACGTGCGTGTGTCTGTTTCCGCTCTACAGGGCGAAATCTCAGATCTTACATGATTCGCCGATTATTTTTGTCATGCTTTCTGTAATTATATTCATACATAGATAGATGAATTTTTGTATTGCTTGCATCACCAATGATGCATGCTTGTTGACTTGTTCTTCTGGATTTCCTACATCAGTACAAGAAGCATCGATGGTTATAATACTATATCCAAACAGGAAAAATGATTAGATCAGGATGTCAGGCAGTTCAAGCGGTCCTTGAGGACTGCAGATTGTATCTCTTGCCCTATGTTTTAAAATTTACTTCCATAGGTCCAAGCATATGCCGTCTCACCATCATGTCTCGGCTTTACCATGAGTTCTTTTTCTTCTTTATTTCAGTTTCTTTCAAACATCAAGATTACCAAGCACAATGCAAGTCAGTATACAAAATAATTATGTTTCAACTCATGTACGCCTAAGGTGTTGGCTGCATGTTGTCATGAAAATAGTAGCTACACGGATCATCAGATTAAGGTAAATACATATCTCAATACATCATTTGCTCATTAAGTATAAATTCTAATTGTTGCTTTGTTAGGAGTAGGAAATAGTAATACAGAAGTGTCCTACTTCTACTACCCACGAAGGCGAGACGTCGGTGCGGTGTCATGCCCCATCCCCTTGACGGCCCTGCGCACCGCCGAGATGGAGTTCGACTAAGGTACTAGCTTCTTACAGATCTCACTCGTCGATTGATTTGATTTGCCGCATTGGGTGATATTTGGGTCTATAATTTGCGTTTTCAGTCGATGAAATTGCACAACTATAGAAGCTGAATTCGTTGTTATTATTATGACGAGGAATCATGATACAAGTTGTTTTTCTCGTTGATAATGCCCTGCAATTAGCTTCTCTGAATTGCGAACATGTTCTGAATTCAGTAGCTGGAGTTCAGAATGGCAGAAACCCAAGAATCGATTGAATATATATGAATAGGTTCTGTAGGTGCAGACACTACAAAATCGAGCAGTTCTTGTGTAGTATACAGAAAACACACACTAATTTGCACCTGCGGTTAAACATTCAGGTAATAAATACACCTGTTGAATGATTCCTCAATTGAGAGCCTTGTATTATGATAAAACATATCCTGTTTTGAAACTTGACTGGTCAGTGGTTTAATTTGGAGTGCACTTGGCCTGGACATGGGAGGATAAGATTATATTTTAACTGGCTTACCCCTGCTCCATGAAAAAGTGCTATGAGATGAGGCGAGAGGTACATGTTCAGACTGAAAGTTCAAATAAAGTGCCAATGTTACAAGGGGACTGTTTAGCAGAATCAAACATGACAGCATTAACCTATCATTCATTGGCCTATAATACCCAGAATTGAAACCCCAGGTTAAAAGAGAATGTATTACTTCCAAGGGCCTAAGTTGCAGAACAAGGAAATTGCGACCCAAAGTGTAAAGCCATTTAGAAATTTTATTTTTTTGAAGCACATCCTATTAAACCAAAGGGAAATAGGTACAGAAAATACACTTCTTTCGAAAGCAGAGGTAGCATCCATGAAAGAAGAAAAGTGCAAAACAACCCCTGCATCATCAGTAAACAATGAAATCAAAGTCCTACAAGATTTTGTTCCTCACAGACTTATCTTTGTTTAGAGAGCAACAGACTGCATAATTAAAAGTAAATGAATATATGCAAGCGGGTAAAAGTAGTAAAAATGTACGACAATTTGCCTTACAGATAAAGTAGCACAATCAAGAAAATGTTTGATACAACTTGATGACGCTTTAATAGAATTGAAAATAGTGTGGAAACCTTCTATGTGGCTAAACAACACCACATCCAACCCTATTAACTCTACACCAAGTCTAGCACCGAACCACACCACTAGAGTGCGGAACCATCGTCTCCTGAACCGTCTCCTCCGTTGTTGTCTCTGTTGTCTCCTCTGAGGTCGAGGTCTTCTAAATCGTTTGCTAGTTTGGCCTTTCGCACTTTAAACTTCTTGTGAGGTGAATTTATCAAGGCATCAGCAAGCCATTTTTTGAACTGTGGAATGTCATGCTGTGTAGTACGAGTTAGACATTAGGACCGTTTTGTAGTTGTATATGTGAAAGTAAGTCAGGTGGGAAAGATGTAGGTACTGGTCGAATATCGCCGTACCTGGTCTGTCTTACTCCAGTCCAATGTTGGATGTACTTCAACATCCATAGAGCACGGGAACAGCCATCTGTTTGTTGTGCCACTTCATAATCAATGATAGGCCACAAACTCACGGGAATGCCCAGCCATCTACTTCCTTGCATGCCATTTTCCATCACAGCTATATCTATGTGTTTCCACCCCAAGAAGGTGCAAGTAACATCAGCACTAAATGTAGTACAATATTGGTATAAACTGTAAGTTCTATAAAATGTTGTTAGAGGCTCACCGCAGCAATTACTTCTTTGTGGTTGTTGCGCGATTGGAGTGAGTCAAGAATTTGAATCTCCCTCTTGACAACAGCCAGGAACCAGTGGTTCTTGGGAATATTTGATGGTAGGAAAATCTGCAAGGAAAGTTTGTAAGTGATTTGAAGTGGCTAAAAATATTTTTTTATTATTATAACTGAAGGGATGTTGTTACCATGTCATGCAGAAAACGGACTAGCAGACAAAACCTGAATAAGTTTTCCCAAAGGAAGCTCATCACTGACTTGTGTGATGATTTTCTGAATATTATGCAAACTAAAAAGAGCACAGTCCACCGTGTCCCCTTGATGTGGAACCTGACAGTAAAAGGTAAGATCGTAAGGCTAATAACAACATCTAACTGAAGAACAACGAATCATCAAGCATATAATTTTGAATTTTCAAATGCAAGCCAGGAAAACTTCCCATTCTATTGTGGAGAAAGCTGAATGAAAATATTTACCTCAACTTCTTTCATCGTGATTGCATTGTGGATATCCAATGTTTCTCTTAAGAATATGTCAATAATATACTAGGTTTCAGAGTGTATCACAGAAAGATTCAAATTTGTTTTGACTTAGCCTGCAAACCAGATGCTAAATGCTTCTGACTCTTGGGAATAGTTACCTTTGAGTGTGATCAAAATAAGCTTTTGGATCGTGCAAATTCAATGAATCCATAAGGCATACGGTGGTAGTTTCACTTACCTTTAGGCTGTATATGGTGGCCAGGCTTCAGTGAGAACTGATCTATTGGACATCAGAGAATAACTTGATCAACAGGATAGTATTCTCAAAATGCTAACTTGCAGAGGTCAACAGGTCATTATTGTAATACATGATAGTAAATGTATTCAAAATTAGTTCCTTAATAAAATACTCACGTGGCATGCACAAGGAGAAATAAGTACTTGATGTCATTTTTATTTAGACCTCTGTCGTCAAGTCCCTTCATTAACCAAGTTTTCTGCTTCGGAAAAACCAAGATATATGAGGCAGGCAGTGTCAGTGAAATAATAACACAACATGGGAATTTAAGAATGTTACCACTATCTTCTGCCAGAAAAATGGGTCGCAAATATAATACTGGCCCTGTATATTAGTATTAAGGCCAAGAGGTGAAAAATCTCCTCAGAGATGTCTACAGGAGGTAATTACAAGTAGTTGTTATGAAAAAGGGAACAAAGAGGAACATAGAAATGATGCACCCCAAAAAAGCAATATTTATCGAGTATACAGTTCCACCATTGTGTTAGTGACAAAGTCTCTAACTAAGAACTTAAGGTGTGTATAGTAAAGCATCATTACATTTTTATTGTAAGCATCGTCAGCAGAATACTCATATTCAATCCAAGTTTTAGCCTGAATTTGATGCAAAAAATATATCAAAATTAACTTGTGGGAAAAACTACGAAATGACAGTTGCTACAAAGGAAATGAATTAGTTTGGCTTAATTCAACTTTGTGAAGACCCTTGGACTTTTTTTCATTGTCGTCCAATGCAGTCAATGAGGGCTTCATTGCTTGATCGGATGAAGCTAAAGTATTTAATCAATGGTCCCCGAACAACTTTTAGCTCATTTTCAAAACCATTGTTGTCAGATAGAGCATATTTGTAATTATTTCAAGAAGGGATGACCAATCATCACTGGATAATTTGGTAATGTACCCCTCTAGAATGCTCTTCGTCTCGTCCGGAATAGTGTCTTCCTGAGATGCTACATAATCATATGCTTATTTATATCGGTTGGCGCAGGAAGCAGTTTGCTTCGACTGAACAAGTAGAAAATATTAGTATTTCACATGTTAGACATCATGCGATGAATATAGATGAACATGACAATTTTTTTATATTTGACTTACCTGCTCTCTAAAAGACAAAATATGTAAGAATTTTTTCATCTTCATGTTTGTCCTCTCCGGAATTGTACTCCTCTTCGGGATTGGCCGCAAGGAGGTGGAGGTGGTCACGGGCATCACATTTCTCCTCTTCCCAAACATCATTAGAATCGTCGACCTCCTCATAGTTGTCCTCTATTTAGTAAACCAATTCTGGACGATAACGACTATCTGAGAGTGTCATGATCTGCAAAAAATATATCATTTCACATATTCCTGTATGAAGAGAAAAACTAACATTTTAACATGATGCATGTTCTTCTGAAGTATATATATGTATAATCAGCAACCACTTTTAGATTGTCATAGTTGCCCTACCATTACTTTAACCACTTGATATGTTTATCTCTTATATGCTGCATCCATACACATCTTTGGGCATGTCGACTGCTTGATCATCTATCAGTTCAAGAAATATAGCTTGTAGAGAAACATGTGATAATGTATGTAAGTTGACAAAATATTGGCAAGTTTATAGTCAGTTCAACATGAATCATTTAAAGTCAGTTCAGTTCAACATGAACAAGTGCTTCGACAAAAACATGTGAGTTGAACTGGCTAACCTCTAAGTGACCTACTAACCTCTAAATGATTCATGTTGAGCTAACTTCAAACTTGCCAATATTTTGTCGAATTACATACGTTATCACATGTTTCTCTACAGGCTATATTTCCTGACATGATAGATGATCAAGCACTCGACATGCCCAAGGATGTTTTCCCATTGATGCAATATTTAAAAGATAAACATATCAAGTGGTTAAAGGGACAACATGGCAACTATGACAATCTAAAAGTGAGTGCTGGTTATACATATATATACATTAGAGAACATGAAACATGTTAAAATGTCAGTTTTTGTCTTCATACGTGCATATGTGAAATGCTATATTGTTTGCAGATCAAGCCACTCTCAGATAGTTGTTATTGTTCAGAATTGGTTTGCAAAATGTAGGACAACTATGAGGACGTTGACGATTCTAATGATGTTTAGGAAGAGGAGAAAGATGATGACCGTGGCCACCTCTTGCGGCAACCCCGAAGAGGAGTACAATTCTGAAGAGGACAAACATGAAGGTGGAAAATCCTTACAGATTTCGTCTCTCAGAGAGCAGGTAAGTTAAATATAAAAAGTGTCCTGTTCGTTTATATTCATCGCATGATGTCTAACATGTGAAATACTAATATTTTCTACTTGTTCAGTCGGAGGAAGCTGCTTCCTGCGCTAACTGATATAAAGAAAACATATGATTATGTAGCATCTCAGAAAGACACTATTACGGACCAGGTGAAGATCATGCTAAGGGGTACATTACCAAATTATGCAGCGATGATTAGTCATCCCTTCCTGATATAATTACAAACTATGCTCTGTCCCACAACAATGATTTTGAAAATAAGCTAAAAGTTGTTCGGGGACCAATGATTAAATATTTTGGCTTCATCTGGTCAAGCGATGAAGCCCTCATTGACAGCATTGGCCAACAATGAGAAATAGTCGAAGGGTCTTCACAAAGTTAAATTAAGCCAAACTAGTTCATTTCCTTTTGTAGCAACTATCATTTGGTATTTTTCTCACAAGTTAATTTTGATATTTTTTTTTGCATCCAATTCAGGCTAAAACTTGAATTGAATATGAGTATCCTGCTGACGATGTTTACCAGAAAAATGCAATGATGCTTTATTGTAGAAACCTTAACTTCTTAGTTAGAGGCTTAGTCACCGACACAATTAATGGTGGAATTGTACGCTCGGTAAATAGTGCTCTTTTGGGATGCATCATTTCTATGTTCCTCTTTGTTCACTTTTTCAAAACAGCTACTTCTAATTACCTCCTCTAGACATCTCCGAGGATATTTTCCACCGCTTGGTCTTAATACTAATATGCAGGGTACTAATATGCAGGGCCAGTATTATATTTGTGACCCATTTTTATGGCAAAAGATTGGTAACATTCTTAAATTCCCACGTTGTGTAGTTTTTCCTGACACTGCCGGCCTCATATATCTTGGTTTCTTCCGAAGCAGAAACTTGGTTAATGAAGGGACTTGATGATAGAGGTCCAAATAAAAATGACATCAACTACTTATTTCCTTGTGCATGGCAAGTGAGTATTTTGTTATTTCCTTGTGCATGGCAAGTGAGTATTTTGTTAAGAAACTAATTTTGATCAAATTACTATCCTGTATTACAGAAATGACCTGATCAAGTATTCTCTTATGTCCAATTGATCAGTTCTCACTGGAGCCTGGCCACCATATACAGGTCTGAAAGTGCAGAAAATGAAACTACCATCACATTCCTTATGGATTCACTGAATTTGCACGATCTAAAAGCTTTTTTTGATCACACTCAAAGGTAACTATTCCTAAGAGTCGGGAGCATTTAGCATCTGCACATGTTTTGCAGGCTAAGTCAAAACAAATTTGAACATTTCTGTGATACACTCTGAAACCTAGTATATTATTGACTGATTTCTTAACAGAAATGTTGGATATCCCAAATGCAATCACGATGAAAGTAGTTGATGTAAATGTTGGATATTTTCATTCAGCTTCTCCTCAATAGAATGGGCAGCTCTCCTGCCTTGCATTTGAAAATTCAAAATTATATGCTTGATGGTTCGTTGTTCTTTAATTCGATATTGTTATTAGCCTTACGATCTTACCTTTTACGGCCAATTTCAACATCAGGGAGACACAGTGGACAATGCTCTTTTTTCAGTTTGTATAATATCCAGAAAATCATTACACAAGTCAATGATGAGCTTCCGTTGGAAGAAATTGTTCAGGTTTTGTCTATTAGACCGTTTTGTGGCCCATAGAAATGTGTTTCATTCTTTACAAACCACAACGCAGTGCTTGCTTGAAGCACAACGAGAGAGTGCCCTTGGCATCCTTTTCTTGTCGGTTTCATCAAAGTGCTTTACGGCACGATATCCTTGTTTGCGGCACAGAAACATCCTCCGATATGCATTTTCCTTGTTTCCCTTATATTTCAGATCTCCCTTTCTAACACCAAATCCTTTGTTCTTCGCATACACTAAGTAGAACTTGTATGCTTCGTTCTCACTTTTTAATGTCTTCCTAACCATCGAGTCGTACTCCATAAATTCATCTATCGAGATGCCTTCACCAGCCATGACGTTATCCTGCCATAAGAAACATCAAAACTTGTTACATATTTACATGAAAGAAAATACACTGGAACTAAAACATATTAATTATAAATTGTAAACAATTATCATCTGTAACTGAACTGAGAATCTGTGACATCCTTACTAATTTTCTGAGAAGCCTACAATCCTACTGGGCATAGTAATTTAACCCCTCATTTTCATGTTCCGAGAAATCTTGGTTTTCAAACAATTGTATTAAGTTCTTGTAAGAATTAACACGTATCCCACAATTTCAAACTCATAATCTGAGGTGATGGCAAAGCATTTCAGATACAGTACAAACCCTCGGATGCCATCATAATTTATTGTCTGTTCTCACACACACTACTATTCGTTGGTAGCAAAAATGAGAACATCTAAAAACCTCACACACTCTACTAAACTAGCATCCTCACGCACACAAATCTAGCAGCCCTTTTCAAATTCCTATTGTGTGCACAGCCAG
Source organism: Triticum aestivum (assembly GCF_018294505.1). NCBI lineage: Eukaryota > Viridiplantae > Streptophyta > Magnoliopsida > Poales > Poaceae > Triticum > Triticum aestivum. The sequence continues at coordinate 2,760,178 of NC_057802.1, read as the reverse complement.
CATCCATGTACACAGCTATGGCGTTTGGGGAGCACCAGAGGCAATGTACCTATGCGAGGGATCTCAACCACGACGCGTGGAGGAACAAATCTCGGGCGCCGTCCGAAGATCCTGCGACGGAGAGAGGGCCACAGGGCGGCTCGGACCAGCTGCGCTTTTGAATATCTTGGGGGGCCTTCCAAGATCTTGCGGCGGCGACAGTAGGGCGGGAGAAGGAGCTGCCGCGCCCCTGTACGACTCACGCCACGGCCGCCGGGCAGCTAGGCGGCGGCACAAAAATGAAGAACGAATGAGAACGAAAACCTATGAACTAAGGTAGGGCAATTCTTTTCCAGGTGTGATTACTTACGTTACTAATCATTGCAATTACCCATATTATTAATCAATAACATTATCATTAAGAAAAGACTAATCTACCCTTACAGCCAATTACTAAAATGTCCACAAGAGAAAAAAAACAGGGATAAATAATGACCATTGGATCAATTATATAGTACCCACAACTTACAGGAGTATGATGCACCGTAAAAAGTCTCTTCCTGTTCAATTGTTTTGCCGATGCACTGCAGTGATGAGTTATGTGGTCTAGTGCAACGGTGCATGTTTTTGGCTGGGAAGCTGACATGTGTTCAGAGTGATGTTGCCTCAATTCTAAGCTCTGCTGTTTGCCTAGTTTGCCTAGCTCTTTTGTTGGCATGTTCGATGCTGAATTATTACTAGTTATAAACTAGTAGACATTCATAATCAGAATCATGTGTTCAATATCAGCTGCTGAATTCTTTGTTATTAAGATGTATAGAGTTAACTAAGTTAATTGTAGTCCCTTCTGTTGGCATTTACATCATTACATGATCTGTGTCACTACCAGTTAAGCGATAGAATGTGTGAAAGCAATACTTTTTGTATCCAAATCCAAATTTTTCTAGTGGCAGTTAGCCTAAAGGAGATTTCAAATAATTTTACCTTGTGCACCTGTGTTGTTATGCCACTAGATTTCAAACACAGGATCACCTTACATACACCGCTCATAGACCGAGTAGAACAACTCTACAGTAAGCTGTTAGAACCTGGCATTGGAATATGCTCAGACTTCAGAAAACAAACATCGGCTCAGTCTGAGACATTCTCAACACGTGGTAAAACGTGATAGCCAACACTTCCGAGCACGGACGCCGGAGATCTGGACCACCCGATGGGGAGAGCCGCGTGCTAGGTTGGTCCATCCCAGATCTAACGAGAGGGGCACGGGGAACTGCCTCACGCCAGGAATGCCGTCCACCGGTACCCCGCTGCCCAAGCAGCCAAGGAAGTCTGGCTTACCGTGCCAACGAACGCCCACCACCGGCGGATGGACGCCGTCCTCAGCAATGGAGGCCGCCGCCTCAGATCTAGGTCCTCACCCAGGCATGGGATCAGCCGAAGGCCTCGCCGCCCCCTTCATTGGCGGGTGCATGGCAAGCCGGCGACCCCCTCCAGAGGCGACAAAGGAGAGAACGAGGGAAGGAGGAGCCGCTGGAGGGCAAGGTTTCGGCGGCGTCTGAGTCGCCCGTGATGGAGCTGTTGGATAAGTGAGCAACTACATTCACAGGAGGGCCAAAGGCCAATACATATACATGTGTAGGGTAAAGTGTAAGAGACCCCTTATACAATGGGGATAAACCGAAAAGGGCTATACACATCTAACAGGAGCGACGTGGGGGTGACGCGAGGTACCTTAGATCTGTTATAAGTTGGGTAAAGAATCTCTTTGTTTCTTGAAAAGCATATCAAACTAATCACACATGCATCAGCCATCAGGTCAGCTGCATCTGTGATATTACATCACTTGCTTTACTTCAAAAGCATAATAACAAACAAACCACACTGTTTTTTATTATTTTTAGGGGGGAAAACTCATATACCGAGGAATCTGTTGGAACCTAGCATGTGTTCTTCATATACAAAGCGTTGCATATTGTTAAACTAAATTGTACTTTATATTATTGGCAAGTTAGATTAATACATCGGCATTCAGATTATCACAAACTTTTATGAAATACAAAGCACTTGATGGATTCACAATCTGTTGGTGAGGTTTATAAAAAAAAGAATTAACACCCCAAACTGCTACCTAATTTTTTTATTTTTTGACGGGCAATGGCAGGTGCTCTGCCTTTTCATTTAGTAGAGGGAAAAGCTGTACATAGTAACATTTGCTACCTAAAATAAGCATAGAGTTCACAAAGAGCCAAGCAATTGCAACAACCAGCACAGATAGCTGCTGCTTTTTCATTTTTTTCATAAGTATAGCAAACAAACACACAAGCAGCTAGCAGGTCAATGCATACACAAGCACACACACAACCAGGCAAGCTGTTTCTTGGTTCAGATACATGGCAAACACTCTCAAACAATTCACACTCACAAGCAAGCTAGCCTTGTAGATACACGCAGGCACAGATAGACATAGGCAGCTGTGACAATTCCTCAAACACACACGCATAGCAGGCGTCCACAGCAAGCCGCTCCAATTTCAAACCACGCGCACGCACACCGTCCACAGCAAGTCTCCTGTTTGAAATCCACAATATAATAAACGGTGAGAGCCACCATAAGCACACAAAGCACACAAAGCAAACCAAACGCATGATCCAGCAACGTCCATCACTTTCATGTAGCAACGGAGCACACAGCAGAGTGTAGAGTTCACCTAGGCGATGTGAGAGACATGGAGAAACAAGATGGTCAGTAACTGAATGCAATCAGGAGCAGTGGCAAATGGACTCGGAAGTCATTTGCATGTATAATTAGTACCTAAGGACGGAGACCCTGGGCAGCTTCTCCTTGTAGTAGCGCGAGTGGACCGGCGCCTGGAAGTGGACAGGGCGGTGGCGGGCGTCCCACTCCAAGGCGTCCCACACGTCCTTCTCGATCTCAATGGCCGGCTTCTTCTTGCCATTGCCATGCGCACCCACAGATGGCAGCCGGCGCAGGCTCCAGCATCCCCTGATCTTGATGCTCTCGAGCGCAGGGGCCACCATCTGGACCTCGCATATGTTCTCCAGCTTCGGCAGGTCATGCAAATCGATGGTTGTCAGCTTCGGGAATAGTACACCAAGGGTGGTTATTTCTTCAGGGTACTCTTCGTCCAGTACGAAGACGTGGCTGAGGTTGCCGCAGTGGATGATATGGAGGGTCACCAAGCTGGGGAAGGAGGAGACCCACACCGGGAGCACAAATTGGAGGCTGGGGCATGAACGCAGCTGAAGGTGCTGTAAACTTTTGAAGGATCCAATCTCACCATATCCATTAAAGCGTGAACCTTTACTCAAAATCGAGCGGGCCATCATGAGATCTGACACCCAGAAGGTCTCCAATGCAGTAAACTCGAATGAATTCCCAGGGAAGACGGTATCCACTTTTGGGCACCTCTCCACGCAGCACCACCTAAGCACCCACGAACTGTATTTAGGCATAATAGCACGTACCAAGATATCATGCACATGCAGGGATTCCGCATGATTTCCCATCAGTTGGCCTAGTGCTTCGCCAAGTTCTCTCTCCACGTAGAAGCTCCCATCAGCAATCTCTACATGTCGATCAAACTTTGTAGTCGGAGGCTGTGGAAAGGCCTGCATTGGGACAACGCCAACCATCCCAAGGACATCACTGTACCGGCCCGTTGGAATAAGCTGCAGGCTCTCTTGATCACTGGGGCCAATCATATCCTTGTTGGTTGCTTCAAATTGAATAATCCCGTCATACATAGGTGAGGATGTGACGTGGATATTAAAGTGGACACCACCTTGTCTATAATTAAAGATCAGATTCGACAAGGAGTGAGTAAGCCTTGCATCTACAACAACACCATGCACCTGCAACCTGGTGGGTTTGTTTTTACTGATGGATGGCCGAAGAGGACACACGATTCCAGCTCGCGTGTCTACGCACAGCAACTCCAGGTCAGGAACACTCTCGTGCGAAAAGGTTATTGCACGAAGGTGCTTGCATCCTATTAGAAACAGCCGCTTGAGCCTTGGGATTTGCACCACCATAGTCTCGAAGTCAAGTATCTTGATTGATGTTCCAGAGAGGTCCAATTCCACCAGGTTGGGTAGCCCACACAAATACAAATTCTCCAACTGGGTGCAGCCTGCTAAGGAGATCTTGGATATTCTGACATCCTTATTATCTGTTCTGCTGGATGGACGAAATTGTTTTGAAGGTAGCTCAGCAGTTTCTGTCCATTGAGAAGCTGGCCCATATCCATTAAAGCTAAATGATTCAAGGGAGGGAGGGAGCCTACCAATGCTTTCCAGTCCATCACAACCATCAAGTACAAGCAACCGGAGGCTAGTTGCCTTCGATAGGCTTGGTGGAAGAATTTTCATGTCACAATTGCCAGACAAGTCAAGTATTTCCATACTTTTCTTATCCGTAGAGGAGTTATTGACATCCTCTGAGGTCTCCCATTGACACGTCGGTTTGATTATTCTGAGCCTCTGGAGGTTAGGTAATCGCCCTTGTAGATCAGTAGTGTATTGCCAGCCCCTGACTCCCTCTATATTTAACTCTCTGATATTTTTCATGAGATTTAACATTTCCTTGGATAAGATTTCATTCCAATCGGTGTAACGCAGGTCCAACACCCACAAGCTACTCAGACATAACCAAACTGCATGATTCTCTCCTCCAATAGTTTTGTCATCTGTACAGTGGTCCAGTCCAAGGAATCTTAGACCATGACACTTCAGGAAAGAAGGTGAAGCAAAATTGAACGCACAACAATAGAGTGTTAGAACGCCAAGCTTGCTGCAATAATCAAAAAATTCACCTGGCAAAGCTCTTGGGGGATTGGATATTTCAAATGCCAAGAAGAAAGATGACGCCTCTGCAGGTATTGCTTTCATCCCATGTACTTCTGCATCTCTCGACGTGACCGAAATCCAACGATATGGGCCTTCTTCATAGAGATCGTCATCTTTAATTGCCAGAAAAGGAGACTCTGAATGTTCCATGAACATTTTAAGAACATGATCTAGCAGAGAAGCGTCACACTTCCAATTTATCTCTAGATGCAATGCATTACTAATATCCCTTGCTCTTTCCCATTGTATGATCCCATCGCATATCCAATAGTTAGAAGCATGAGAAACCCAATCAAATTTAGTGACGGTGTGGAAATTATAGTGTAGGAATAACTCGTAGAGACAGCAATCTGCAATAATTGTTTGGTCAATGTCCAGCCTACATGGGTTGCGAGCAACTATGCTACCAGCTTGTTGATGTAGCAATCCACGAAACTGTGAGCTTGTCAATTCTTCGATAGAGCAATAGAAAAAAAACTCAGTAGATCTTAGCTTGCTTGCCACCTTGGATTGGTTATGATGCATGGACATGTAGCTTCCGCTGAAGGTCCATATCACCCTGTTGTCGCCATATCTTGGTAGAGGAATACCCATGGGACCTACGTCAACCTCATCATCACTCCCATTAAGAAAAATCATCATAAGTTTGATATCCCTCAGGGTCCTATCAATCACTTGACTAACACTATCTATCTCACACCTTGAGCTTTCATCACGTCCCCAAAAATCATCATCTTCATCTTGCTCATCTAGAATAGCCATTATAGAGCGATCAAGTTGCAGTTCCTTTGCAATTGCCCTCTGCACTCCTCTTTTATTTTTCCACTTTGAGCAATCTATAAGAATTTTTTTGTCGAAGACTTGTTCCGGAGGGGTTCTCCTAGATGGAAGCATTGCAGCTATGGATCTAAGAACAGAGGATGCTCCAAATCCATTCCAACCATCAAAATATATGACTTTAAAGTTACCCAGAATAAGATTTATTGTCTCTGTGGCGCCGTCAACATCTTTGGGGCCGAGCCGCTGAAGTAAAACACGTTAATAAGTGAGAACGCCTTTGGTAGCTGCAACGCTAATAATAATTTAACATATACCAATACGCATCTATGAACAAGCTAATTTGTTGGAATAATCTTTGGTTAGATGCTTAGTCGAATTGGAGTTGGACAGTGTTGTCCATGTCCGAGTGTGATAGGTATTTTTTTCCGTGTTCTGTGCAAGTTTCGTTGTTAAACAGGCTATTTGGCTTGCATGAGGTGGTCTTAGACTCTTACTGTTTTTTTTTGTGCGATGGTTTTAGACTCTAACTAGTTGAGTAGGAGTCAGTTTCAGACTTGAGGTCCTAATCGATTAGGTACTATTGTTGTACTCCCTCCATTTTTATTTAGTCTGCATATTAGCTTTGGTCAAAGTCAAGCTTTGTAAACTTTGACCAAGTTTATAAACAAAAATATTAAAATATACAATAACAACTCAATACAATTAGATTTATTATTGAATGTATTTTAACATTATATATATTTGTCAACTCTAATATGCGGAGTAAATAAAAACGGAAGAAGTACCTATGTGTGGATAAGCACATGAGTGTGGCGTAGTGCTTTGGATCTGCTCTGGTCTTTGTTGGCGGGAAGAGGCAAAGCAAGGCACTGGAACCGAAGATTTGCATATTCTATTTCTCGAAAATACATTCAGTGCTTCGGATCCTTTATAGTGAATTTAGACTTTTTCTTGCTAATTTATATAGTTCATAATCTAACTTGCAGATTCTATTTTATTTAAGGTTTAATATAGTGTATGCATGAATCATGAAGGATTTCAGGTTTGCTTGGTGGATCTGTTTGTTACAGTATATGTGGATTGTACTAGCCCTTTCCATCAGTTTGGACTTTTGGTTGCGTTGGCTGGTGCATGAAGCTTAACATGGTATCAGAGCTAAGGTCTTGAGTTCAAGTCCTGGTTTGCGCAATTTATTTAAAAATTGCTGATAGCCCCCCTTTGTGTCCACGTAGAGGCCTCCTGAGTCATACGCGAGTTTCGCGCGCCGTCGCTCTCTTCCAGTTGCACGTGTTGACTTGTCTTCTCCGTCACACGTGAGAGGGGGTGTTACAGTATATGTGGATTGTACTAGCCCTTTCTATCTGTTCGTACTTTTGGTTGCGTTGGCTGGTGCATGAAGCTTAACACTGTTCTGTGGCAATTTTAAAAGAAAGGGGCATCGATGAGATATGACTACCTCCTAATCATGTGCAATTTCCCAACGAATACTCTATTTCTCATGTTTCGGAAGAACCAGCAGCAGCTCAACATTCAATGCGCCTGATTAGATGAAGCTTCTATCTTCCAGAGCGTTTTGGTGCATTATTAGATACTCCCATTTGTACACTTGGAGCTTTCTTTTTATCATTTGTGTTCTGTTTGTGGCTAAGCCAGCAGTTGAGCTGAATCACTTTCTACCATGAGTGAGTACCATGAGTGAGAAGACTCCAGTTTGCAAGAAACTAAGAAGCAATGGTTGGTCCATCTACACACAAGATACTATCAAGGCATGGTGCTTTTACATTCCAGAAATATTTGTTAGTTGCAGGATAGTTGCAATGTAGGGCAATTAAGAAACACGAGCTCAGAGATTAACTCTGTTTGGTTCAAAGATTGAATTCAGTTAACTTGTGATCAAATTTTAAGATCGCGGGCGGCTGGCTCATGCAAACGCTACAACCGCTATAGCCGGAGATAGCGGCCGCTAACCCAGTTCGCGGGAACAGTAACATTTGCATATTTATCTCAAAAAGCAGGGTATTTTTCAGCAGAAAATAGAGGATTTTCTGATGCAGAGGAAGCAGAGAGCAGAAGTTGATGGTCAGAGCTGGTTCTTGTTCTTGATCTTCATTTCCTGCTTGTTCTTCATCAACATTTGGCACCACCTAAACCTGAACCGCTATACCTGAACCTACAAGTTTGCAATGCAATCCCATAAGCCTGACCTGCTGCTCGTGGTCGCGGAGCCGTCGTCGTGTAGAGGCCCCTCGTCGCCGGCTGCCTTGTCGTGGTCGTTGCCTTGCTGCCTTGCCGTGGTCGCGGATTCGTCGTCATGCAGAGATGCCTCGTCGCCGGCTGCCTTGCCGTGGTCGTTGCCTTGCTGCCTCGCTACCTTGCTGCCTTGCCGCCTCTCCCGTCACCGGATCCGGTTTCCGGCGAAGCAGCAGCCGGCTTGCCGACCGCAGCTAGGAAGAACGGCGCAGCCGCCGCAACCTTTTCGGTGGGAGGGAGAGAAGGGAACGGAGAGACGACGCTATGTTTCGTGGAGGAAGTGCTATCTATCCGCAAGCATTTGGGCTGACCGCTATTTGGGCCTCTCTTTCAGAACTCCGCCCCATCCCAGCGAAACTGAAGCGAACGCAAAGTCAAATCGCGCCGTTTCGCGGGCGATCGTGCAATTAGCGGCAGTTAGCGTTTTTTAAGGCATTGCGTCGCAATTAGCGGGGAGGCCTCCAAGCCGCGATTGCGCCGCGATTGCTCACTTTTCGCCCATGATCTAGAACTTTGCTTGTGATCTATTTAACCAGAGCCTCATATTATATTGAGTTGCTTATTAGGAAGCTTTGCTTCTACTCCCTCCGTCCCATAATATAAGAAACATTTTTTACACTATACTAGTGCGAAAAACACTCTTATATTATGGGACGGAGGAAGTATTTATGACTTAATTTTGTCAGCTTTATTTCTTGCACCTTCTGGTTGTATATCTTCTTGAGCAGCAGACATGGAGTTAGAACTTACTTTTGTCAGCTTTGCTTCCATTAATGACACTAATTGTTGGTGGGGTACGGTGTTCCCTAGTGGTCAGTTATAACGCTCTAGTAGCTCCAATCAGGAAGAAAACAACATATAACGCTCTAATAGCTCTATATCATGCACGATTCACGGTTATGTAAAAAAAATGCCATACACAACCATGACAGGCTCAACAGAATTATTCCTAGCTATTTAATTGTGAACGTAAGATGCACAAAGAGTATTACCCATGGAAGAGGACTACGCATGACGAATTCCTCTGCTAATGACCAATGGAGAAAATCTATTGCAAATTAAATCAATCAATCTCAACCGGTGAGGACTCGATCAAATTCAACCAGTCTAACCCATTGGTCGGAAGATCTCTCGCCTAACCCCCTGCATCCACAATAACAATCACAACATGTTACATCCATTTGTGCTTCGCCCCTGTAGACTAACATAGCAGTGCTGCTTAGTTACATGCGAATTTTTGGCAGAAATATAGTTAGTGGGTACGAAAGAAAGGAAGCCAACAGATGCTAGCTAGAAAGTGCGTACCTTGACGGCCGATAACAGCAGCTTGCCGAAACACAAGTATTACACTGAAATTTCCGAAGTACTCCAATCTTTTCCTTCTACTATGGCTGCTGATATCCACCCCAAAACCGGAGCAGAAATGCAAGATACGACTGCAGGAGTAGGAGGCTTTGCACCCAGAAGCTTCAGACAGCAGCAGCCAAGTGAACCAACTAAAGAGTGCACGATCCAATCTTCATCTATTGGGGAGACGTGATGAATTCCTCGTTTAAGACCATGAGAGAGAGCGAGGGAGAAGCAACCGAAAGACTCAAATCAATGTTCAACTGAGGAGAACTACTCAGGATGAAATACTCCTTGGAGACCAAGAGAGAAGATCTGCTCTGCAAATTCCATCAGTCTAACCCGTCGGTTCAAGATCTCAGCACCACCTACAAACACAAGAACAAGCACAACATGTTAAATTTGTGCATCACCATTGTTAACCAGTACCAGTACACAACTACATATATAAGGAAACATTGGCGAGGGCTGAGCTCGAGCTGCTGGAGCGCCGTGAGGTCGGCAAGCACCGGCAGTATACGGTGGCACGCTTTGGCTAAAGCAGGGGAAAGCATGCTAGCGATGGCGTGAAGACACATCCAACATCGCGACACTGCTATAGTTCATACCATTCCACCTGCAGCTGCAGTGACGATGATTGGGACAGGGACAGGAGAGGACCTCCTACCAAATACTACAAGGTGTTTTTTGCAAGAAAACGACACACGTGAGCATGCCAATAGCTATCACCGAAAAAGGGTTTCCCCGCTTTGTATTCCAAAGCAACCAGCCAACATAGTACTCATCTGACGCTGGGGCGAGCAGCACAACAAGCCCAAAGAAAAAAAAAAAAGAAGAAACAGAATGCCAACAATGGCAGCTCGACAAAGCACGGAAGGCCCGCCACCGCTGCGCCCTCCGAAAACACCCCACCACAGCCCGAGGCTCTGAGTGCCGCATACCAAGCATCACCTCCAAGAAGGTATGCGACGCCGACGCTGCTGCCCGGACAAGTCCTAGGGTTTCCCCTGGTATGCGGAGGAAAGTAGGGGGGTGGCTACCACCGACGCCCTTCAAGAAGGAATGGTGGCACCCGCCGGTGTCACCGCATCGGCGCCGGACGAACCGGCAAGGATTTCTCCCGCACACCAAACACCACCGCCCATCCGGAGCCAACCATCCAAACGACCACCCAGTGCGCCACCGCGGTTGCTTCGCCGCCCACGCCGTCTCACTACGAGCACCACCACGAGGCCGAGAAGACCGGAGAGAAGCGCCACACGACGAGAGCAGCAGCACCAAGGCCGAGCGGAAGGGAACCACCTCCACCGCCGTCATGCGAGAAGCCGAGCCTCCGGCACTGTCGCGGTAGCCGACCGGACACGGCAGCGGGGCATACCAGGCCACCCCTGGCCCGGCCAGGCCCGCTAAGCCCCGTCGGCCGTGCTGCAGCAAGCTGGCGTCGGTGCCGCCAGCCCCCGTCGCGCAACGCCGCTCCCCTGCATCCCGGGAATCACGCCGCCAACCAGCCCCGCCGCCGGCCCGCCCAGGCCCAGATGGGCCCCGTAGGGCCTAGATCTGGGCCGGCCGCCGCCGCCGGGACGAGCCACAGCGCCACCCCGCCACCAACGACGGCGCCGCTGCCTAGCCGCCCGCCTGCTCTGCGACAAGGGACCCCGCCGCCAGCTGGACCGTCGCCGCCTAGGAGCACCCCCCGGTGCAACTCCGCCCCGCGCCGGAGCCACCGGGAGGGAAGGCCAGGAGGGCTGCCGCCACCAGCGACCCCGGGGCCAGGCCGGCCGCGGGCGCCAGCGACGGCGGCGGGAGGAAGGGGAGAGGGGGGCTGGAGGCCGGAGAGAAAGGTGCGCGGCCGGCCGCCCGCGGGGAGGCCACGCGGTCGCGAGAGCTCTCCTGAGTCACCGGCCGTGACAGTTTCGATGCTCTCCTCCACTACCTATCTGGTCCGACGTGGGCTGTTTGTGACATTGGGTGATCATTTCACCAAGTTCTGGGTAGGCAGCTCTAGTTGGGGTCACATGCCAAAGCCATTTCATGACCTACTTTGCCATCCAATGATCTGTGAGATAACGTACCATATATAGCGCTCTAACTATCTAACAGCTACATTAGTCATGCATGATTCGGAGTCGATATAAGAACAATTAATGGTAGACGCAGCCATGAAATGTTCAAGAGAATTACTAGCTCCGAGCTCAAAGAAAACCATGCTTTGTGAACGTAAAGCATGTAATATTACTTTGTGGACGTATGCACAAGAGTGGTTACCGTGGATCGAACAGAACTCATGATCTTTGAAAGACCAAGAAAGAAAAGCAGCAGCAAACTTAACCAATCATCAACTGGTGACTAGTACTCATGATGAATTCCTCCGCCCAAGACCGAGAGAGAAAAGCAGCAGCGGAACTTAATAAATCTTCATATGCTGAAAATTACTCGGGATAAATCTTCATCAGCTGCAAATCTGATGAATCTAACCCATCGGTTCAAGATCTTGGCACCACCTACAAACACAAACACAACAATTAACAAGCACCACATGTTAATCTTGTGCTTCACCATTGTTAACCAGCACCAGTAGTCCAGTACTCAGTTACATATATATACACAATTTTTCTTTCGGTGGAATAATAATTAGCTTAGAGGGCATGAAGAAAGCAAGGCAGCAAATGCAATTGTGTGTTAGTGGCTACCCAGTACATGCATACCTTAACAGCAGACAGCAGATGAGAAGCCTGAGATAGCAAAAACTTGGATTGAAAATTTTGAACTACTCCTATCTGCTTCGTCAGTTGTTAAACAGCTAATGCATGGGTGCGAGGCTTTGCCCACAGAAGCTGCAGAGCAATGAAATTGGCTCCTCTCTGCTTGCGACTAAAGAGTGCATGATTCCTTGCTTGATACCTCCTCCATATTGATGCAGTTGCTGCTTTGTTTCTGGCTTCCACCCTTCCTCTTTGCCAAAGCATAAAGCAACGTATGTATGCTGCTGCTTTGTTTTTGCCTTTTCTTTTTCTTTTCCAAAAATGACTGAGATGCAGCTGCTCTTGCAGGTTTCATTTTTTGCTTTTCCCAAAGAGAATTGTTTCCTGCAAACACTACAGATTTCCTTGGCGTTTTGTGCGGCTAGAGATAACTTTTGTTCAGCAAGGTCTCTGTCTCCTAAATGTTTAGCCGAACTCCCTCAGTCTAAAATATTCAACACGTATTTTAACTGCCCCGGTTCAATCTTTGAACAATCAATCTAACAACATTATATTATTATTGAAAAAATCATTCAGATTTCGATGTTCTAACTATTCAAGAAACATTGAAGAAGAAATTTATGATCAAAGCTTGAACTTGGTCTTATAATTAAATTCAGAGCACATCTTGCCTTTTTGAACTTCTGAAAGCATTCCTGATTACTTCTAAAGTATGAAAGCAAAGGTTCTTCCTTTTTTAAGTCATCCAACAATTCCAAAGAGCAGCAGGGCAAGCTTCAAGAATCCACTATTTCTGGACAGTTCTAATCCGGCAAAAAAAAGAACCCGAGGGTGTTATTGTTGTCTCCTCAATAACCATCTAGACATGCAAAAGGCCATCAGATTAAACCGAGGGTGTTATTGCTATTGTTTTTCCAAAAAATTGTTCCATATCGTTAAACTAAGCTGTATTTTATTGGCACTTTACATGATGTATCATTCGGAGTTTTTTTTTTTTTGCGGAATAAAGGGAGATTTAAATATTAATCAAGCAACGAACATGTCTGCCTTACAAAGGTCTGGCACCTCTCTAGGTCCAGAACGAAGCCAAACGGCAGTGCGTTTTTCTGTTCTGCCAAAGTTGGCCAAGAAGTGGCTAACACTGTTTTGTTCCCTCTTAATATGCTTGATAATAAACTCCCTTCCTTCATGAAGCAGAATCTTAGTATCTTCAATCATCATGGCGTGCACTGATCTATCTCTGCTGGTGCTTTGGATGGTGCGGACTACCTCAAGGCAATCGGTCTCAACAATAATTGGCAAGGTTGTCCACTGAAGCGCAAGTGAAATCCCTTCTCTACATGCTGCAATCTCAGCTTCCAGTGGAGAGTGACAAGAGCGCAGCTCACGGCATGATGAGAAGATAGGGTCTCCACCTTCGTCACGTAGCACCATGCCCGTACCAGCCGTACGGTCATGCTCACAGTAGGAGCCATCAACACTCAGAGTTGTCCACCCTGGCGGCGGTGGCGTCCATCGGAGGGGGGCCTCCTTTACAGCGTCCGCACGCGATGATCGGTTGCTGAACTGATCAGCATCAGTGACCATCTTCCCCTTGACCTGATCAGCTGTGGGGTGCTGCTGAATAGCAACCAAGGACTTCACATAGCTCAACAAGAAGCGTCTTGAGGATTCAATATCCGGTGGCTTTTTGTTATGCACAATTTCATTTCTCACATGCCAGCAGCGCCATAAGGTCATGAGGAGATGCAGCCGCTCCGTCTCCGAGATGTCGCCAATGGTATTCAGGAGCCACTCGGGGCCTGTGTGTGCTATCTTCCGGACGTCCGGTAGCTTCCAATGGGACGCCATTGCCTGCCAGAGGGCCACCGCTCGCGGACACCTGCAAAATGTATGGAATGTGTTCTCCGGCTCGGATGCACACAAAGGGCATAAGTCAGACACTTCCAGATTACGTCGTTTCTTATTAACCCATGTGGCAAGAGAATCAGTAATAAGTCTCCATGCAAACACACGCACCTTAGGAGGAGCAGGGCACCTCCATAATAAAGCCCAGACGGCTCGTCGCCCGTCCGGTGCCCTGCTCGCCGCGACTGAAGATGGCCGGAGACGTTCGTTTAGCGTGAGCTGGTACGCGCTCCGAACCGTAAAGGTACCACTCCGTTCAGGTGACCATGCAAGCACATCGTTCCCCAACCTAGGACAAGCTTTGATTTTGACAATCTCTTCCACATCCACTGGTAGGAAATATTGCTGCAAGGTGTTCATCTTCCAGTTACCATGATCGTCCAGAAGTTCTGAAACTCGCCTAAGCCGGCACCGACCGTGAGGTGTGATAGGCAGTCCTGCTGTTTCACGACGCATTATCCATTTATCCCTCCAAATTCGGATGGATTGCCCACTACCCACACGCCAAACCAACCCTTTTTTGAGCAGATCAAGCCCGTGTAGAACAGCCTGCCACGTTGGAGAAGCCCCACCTGAGAAAACAGTATCCTCCAGATTTCCATTGGGAAAATAGCGAGCTTTTAGGAGCCGGGAACACCAGCTATCCGGGGCTGTCAGCAGCCTCCACTAGTAGAAAACAGGGCTTAGGTCATAGGACAGTTTTCACATTAGCCCCGGTTCAGTCACGAACCGGGACCCATGTGGGCATTCGTCCCGGTTCGTGAGCCCAGGGGGCCGGCCGGGGCCTCGTGGGCATTGGTCCCGGTTCGTATGGAACCATTTGTCCCGGTTCGAGCCACGAACCGAGACTAATGGTCCTCGCTCCTGGCCCACAACCATTTGTCCCGGTTTTTGGCATGAACCAGGACAGAAGGCCCGGATTTAGTACCGGTTCATGCCACGAACCGGGACCAATGAGGTGCCTATATATACCCCTCGCGCGCGAGCAAAGCACTCCAGTGCTCTGTTTTTCTCTGGCCGGCGAGGGGAGGGCTTTGTGGTGCTCTAGCTCACCTCCTATGCACATGAGGTGTTCGATGAAATGCCCGAGCCACACTAGTTAAGCTTTGTCCTCTCGAAGCTCGACCTCAAAACTCCATTTTTCTCGAGATTTGTCTAGGTTTAGCGGCCCGTCACGTCCCATTCCCGTCTTCACCGCCGTCGACCGCCCGCGCCGATCTCGTCGCCGGCACCACCGTGGTGAGCCTCTTGTTCTTATCTTCTTTTTGAAAGAAAAAAATTCTTACTTTAGATAGATACTTGTCTAATTTTCTTACTATTTTATTCCTTCTTATTACATAGTGCGATGGTTTTGGTATCCGCCCCCGTCGGCCCTCGTCCTGTTTATGATTCGGATATGGTATATATTATCTTTTTATAACTATTTGATTCATTTATTGTTTATGACAAATATACCGACCAGCGTGACATAGATTTTATTTATCTAGGAGGTGGTTGAACCGGAAATTCTAACCGACCCTATTGTCGAGAGGTTAAATTTAGTTGAAGAAGAAAACAATTACTTGAAGGAAAAAATAAAAAAAATTGAGGAGGAGAAGATGATATTGGAGTTGCATGTTGCGGATGTCGTCGATGATCACAAGATCAAGATGGATGCAATGCTCTTAAAGATTAGAAAGATTAGAAAATATGCCATTCATACCGAGGCTTGGTATCATTATGCCGTTGGATCAATTGTTACCTTGGTTGCGGTTATGACCGCATTGAAATGTTTTACATAGTTTCAATGTATGGTTTAATTAATTAGATGCTCTGGAGAGCTATATATATGTTGTTAGATGAGAACTATGTATGTACTTTGGTTCTAATGTGATGATGAACTTCTATTAATTTGGTCACTTAATTATCTATTCATGATGTTCTGTAATGGTTTTTGACACACTTAATTATATATAATGCACGCAGATGAACCGGCAATGGATGTACGGTGACAGACACACCTCCGAGTACATTAAGGGCGTGCATGATTTTCTCGAAGTGGCTGAGGCAAACAAGCAGAATGGTTTTATGTGTTGTCCATGCCCTATATGTGGGAATACGAAGTCTTACTCTGACCGGAAAATCCTTCACGCCCACCTGCTTTACAAGGGTTTCATGCCACACTATAATGTTTGGACGAGGCACGGAGAAATGGGGGTTATGATGGAAGACGACGAAGAAGAAGAGGACGATGACAACTATGTGCCCCCTGAATACGGTGATGCTGCAACGGGGGAAGCTGCAGAAGATCAAGAGGAACCAGACGATGTGCCCAATGATGCTGCAAGGGGGGAAGCTGCTGAAGATCAAGAGGAACCAGTGCCCGATGATGATGATCTCCGCCGGGTCATAGTCGATGCAAGGACGCAATGCGAAAGTCAAAAGGAGAAGCTGAAGTTCGATCGCATGTTAGAGGATCACAAAAAAGGGTTGTACCCCAATTGCGAAGATGGCAACACAAAGCTCGGTACCGTACTGGAATTGCTGCAGTGCAAGGCAGAGAATGCTGTGCCTGACAAAGGATTTGAGAAGCTATTGAAAATATTGAAGAAGAAGCTTCCGAAGGATAACGAATTGCCCGACAGTACATACGCAGCAAAGAAGGTCGTATGCCCTCTAGGATTGGAGGTGTAGAAGATACATGCATGCCCTAATGACTGCATCCTCTACCGCGGTGCGTACAAGGATCTGAACGCATGCCCGGTATGCGGTGCATTGCGGTATAAGATCAGACGAGATGACCCTGGTGATGTTGACGGCGAGCCCCCCAGGAAGAGGGTTCCTGCGAAGGTGATGTGGTATGCTCCTATAATACCATGGTTGAAACGTCTGTTCAGAAACGAAGAGCATGCCAAGTTGATGCGATGGCACAGTGAGGACCGTAAGAAAGACGGGAAGTTGAGAGCACCCGCTGACGGGCCGCAGTGGAGAAAAATCGAGAGAAAGTACTGGGCTGAGTTTGCAGCTGACCCAAGGAACGTATGGTTTGGTTTAAGCGCGGATGGCATTAAACCTTTCGGGGAGCAGAGCAGCAATCACAGCACCTGGCCCGTGACTCTATGTATGTATAACCTTCCTCCTTGGATGTGCATGAAGCAGAAGTTCATTATGATGCCAGTTCTCATCCAAGGCCCTAAGCAACCCGGCAACGACATTGATGTGTACCTAAGGCCATTAGTTGAAGAACTTTTACAGCTGTGGAATGGAAACGGTGTACGTACGTGGGATGAGCACAAACAGAAGGAATTTAACCTGCACGCGTTGCTGTTTGTAACCATCAACGATTGGCCCGCTCTCAGTAACCTTTCAGGACAGACAAACAAGGGATACCACGCATGCACGCACTGTTTAGATGACACTGAAAGTATATACCTGGACAAAAGCAGGAAGAATGTGTACCTGGGCCATCGTCGATTTCTTCCGACCAACCATCAATGTCGAAAGAAAGGCAAGCATTTCAAAGGCGAGGCAGATCACCGGAAGAAGCCCGCCATGCGTACCGCTGATCATGTACTTGCTATGGTCAATGATTTACACGTAATCTTTGAAAAGGGTCCCGGCGGACTAGCTGTTCCGAATGACGCTGAGGGACACACACCCATGTGGAAGAAGAAATCTATGTTTTGGGACCTACCCTACTGGAAAGAGCTAGAGGTCCGCTCTTCAATCGACGTGATGCACGTGACGAAGAACCTTTGCGTGAACCTGCTAGGCTTCTTGGGCGTGTATGGGATGACAAAAGATACACCTGAGGCACGGGAGGACCTGCAACGTTTGCACGAAAAAGACGGCATGCCTCCGAAGCAGTATGAAGGTCCTGCCAGCTACGCTCTTACGAAAGAAGAGAAAGAAATCTTCTTTCAATGCCTGCTCAGTATGAAGGTCCCGACTGGCTTCTCGCCGAATATAAAGGGAATAATAAATATGCCAGAGAAAAAGTTCCAGAACCTAAAGTCTCATGACTGCCACGTGATTATGACGCAACTGCTTCCGGTTGCATTGAGGGGGCTTCTACCGAAAAACGTCCGATTAGCCATTGTGAAGCTATGTGCATTCCTCAATGCAATCTCTCAGAAGGTGATCGATCCAGAAATCATACCAAGGCTAAGGAGTGATGTGGCGCAATGTATTGTCAGTTTCGAGCTGGTGTTCCCACCATCCTTCTTCAATATCATGACGCACGTCCTAGTTCATCTAGTCGACGAGATTGTCATTCTGGGGCCCGTATTTCTACACAATATGTTCCCCTTTGAGAGGTTCATGGGAGTCCTAAAGAAATATGTCCGTAACCGCGCTAGGCCAGAAGGAAGCATCTCCATGGGCCATCAAACAGAGGATGTCATTGGGTTTTGTGTTGACTTCATTCCTGGCCTTAAGAAGATAGGTCTCCCTAAATCGCGGTATGAGGGGAGACTGACTGGAAAAAGCACACTACACAGTTCTACAGAACTCTACCTTGGTGACCCCGTATGTCGATGAACACAAGAACAGTCTGCGCTCCGAACACCCGGAGCAGTGTGACGACTGGATTACATGTGAACACATCAGGACTTTCAGCAGTTGGTTGGAAACACGTCTCAGAGGTGACACCACTGTTTGTGATGAGTTGTACTCGTTGTCCAGGGGACCATCTTTGACTGTATTGACTTACAAAGGATACGAGATAAATGGGAATACATTTTACACGATCGCCCAAGATCAAAAGAGCACCAACCAAAACAGCGGTGTCCGATTTGATGCAGCAACCGAGAGGGGAAAGGACACATATTATGGTTACATAATGGACATATGGGAACTTGACTACGGACATGATTTTAAGGTCCCTTTGTTTAAGTGCAAATGGGTCAATCTGTCAGGAGGCGGGGTACAGGTAGACCCACAGTACGGAATGACAACAGTGGATCTGAACAATCTTGGGTACACTGACGAACCGTTCGTCCTAGCCAATGATGTGGCACAGGTTATCTATGTGAAGGACATGTCTACCAGACCGAGGAAAAGAAAAGATAAGGAAGCGAATACATCATACGATGAGCCAAAGCGGCACATAGTTCTTTCAGGAAAAAGGGACATTGTGGGAGTGGAGGGCAAGACAGACATGTCTGAAGATTATGAAAAGTTTCATGAAATTCCTCCCTTCAAAGTCAAGGCTGACCCAAGCATCCTGATAAACGATGAAGATTATCCATGGTTACGGCGCAATAAGCAAATGACACAAGCGAAGAAAAAGTGAAGACTTTCTCCCGCAACTATTATGATGATACCATGCCAACTTTGTAATAGACGAGTATGATACCATTGTCCGTTTTGTACAAGAAGTGCACCTAGTTTTTGCCGTAACCCTCTCAACTTTCTTGCACATGCTATGTGGATGAAATGATGATACCATGCCAACTTTCAACCTTTTCAGAGTTCATTTGAAATGCTTTATAAGCCCTGAGTGCAGAGAGGTTAGGCCCGTAAGCCTGCTTTAGAGAGGAGCTCGACAGCTCAGGCGCACCGCACCTTATAAACAGGTGCGACTCTCTCTTAGCTAGCGAGATGGGACTAAACTCACCACCACGCCGCTGTGCAAGCCATTGGTCCCGGTTGGTGGCACGAACCGGTACTAATGAGGCTGTGGCCCCACGAGCACCTTTAGTACCTGTTCGTGGCACGAACCGGTACTAGAGTTTCTTACTAGCTAAGCAGTTTTTTAGTCCCACCTCGCTAGCTGAGAGGCACTAGGAGCGGTTTATAAGCCCTGAGTGCAGAGACGATGAAGAAGAGGCGCAATGCTCACCTTGCTTAGCTTCAAGCCTTGAGGAATAAGGTAGACTGCATCGAGCTATGTGCAGTGCAGTCTACACTATTCCGAAAGGCTCGAAGCAAATCAACGCGCATTGCGCCTCCTTTTTATTTTTAATCATTAAAAGCAAAAAAAAAATTCATAAAGAACTTTTTTGATAGAAACTTTAATAGCAGAAAGAATTATCATAAAGTAAAATAAATAAGTAATTAGAAACAAAATAAAATAGAATAAATAAGTTTTTTGTTGTAAGTAGAAACAAAAAAAAATATAGCAAAAAAGAAAACAAAAAAACTAAATACAGCAAAAATAATTTTCATAAAGAACTAATGGCACTAATAGAAAGTTTATATGTTTTCTAAAACTAATGGCACTAACAGACAGTTTATAATTTTGCTGACCTCAAAGCAAAAAGAATTAAAAAATAAAGCAAAAAACAAAAGAAAATAAATAATGCAAAAAACAGAACCAAAAAACTGGTAATTTTTTTAAAAAACTGCCACCTATTGGGCACCACGGCCTGAATACGACTAGAAACCCAACCTGGGCCAGGATTCAGGCCCGCAGAAGGCCCAATAGGCCAACAGACAGCACAGTGTGACATTAGGCCCGTAAGCCTGCATTTGAGAGGAGCTCGAGAGGGCAGCCGCAGTGGGGCTTATAAACCACTCCGAGCCCCTCTCAACTAGCGAGGTGGGACTAAACTTTTGGCCGCGGGCAGCGCAAGGCCTTTGGTCCCGGTTGGTGGCACCAACCGGGACCAATGACCCCCCTTTAGTCCCGGTTGGTGCCACCAACCGGGACCAAAGGCTGCCGCTTCCCGCCCTTTGGGCTGCTGAAAAGGGGCCTTTGGTCCCGATTGGTGGCACCAACCGGGACTAATGCCCACCTTTAGTCCCGGTTGGTGCCACGAACCGGGACTAAAGGCTTTGCTATATAAGTCCACACTTAGGA
The DNA here is from genome assembly GCF_018294505.1 of Triticum aestivum. NCBI lineage: Eukaryota > Viridiplantae > Streptophyta > Magnoliopsida > Poales > Poaceae > Triticum > Triticum aestivum. The sequence continues at coordinate 2,739,563 of NC_057802.1, read as the reverse complement.
AATTTTCGAGATACCTCGCCAGTTGCCCCCGACGCCACTAGGCTGCCCGTGCTCGCCGTCGCCGCCCGCTCCTCGTCGCCGTCGCCCCGCGCCCTTGCCTCGACGGATCGCCGCCCGGTGCTCGTCGCCGTCGCCCTGCCCCCACGCGCCGCCCCGCCTCGTGCTCCCCTGCTCGCGCGCGCCTCCTCGGCGCCCCGAGCCCCCCTGCCCGGCCTGCGCGTGCTCGCCGGCGCCCTCGCCGCCCCCGCCCCGTCCCGCCCCCGCGCGCCGGCACCCTCGCCGCCCTTGCCGTCGCCATCGTCCTAGCCGCCCCCGTTGTGAGAGCCGCCGCCCCGGCTCTGTTTTTTTATTTTTATTAGTTTGATTTTTTTGTTCATATGTGATGTATATGTGTATGTGGCTATAATGTATATGTGAACAAATTTTTTTTGTATGTATGTAGATGTTCAAAATGTATGAATATATATGTCAAAAATGTTTTCTTGTTCATAGAAAGTTTTTTGTTCATATATAGAAAGTTTTTATATATGACAATGGATATATATTCGATATATATGAGAAATGATGATCCACATGGAAAAGTTTTATATATGCAAAAGTTACAATTTAAGAAAAGTTTTATATATCTAGCTAGGAAGGGAAGAAGAAGAAAAAGAAGGATAGGAAAGAAGAAAATAAGAAGAGGAAAGAAAGAAGAAGAGGAGAGGAAGAAGAGGAGAAATAAATAAGAAGAGGAAAAAAGAAGAAAAAGAAGAGGAGAAGAAGAAAGGAATAGAGGAGAAGAAGAAAGGAATAGAGGAGTTTTTCTTCTTCTCCTCTATTCCTTTCTTCTTCTCCTCTTTTTTTTCTTCTTTTTTTCTTTTTTTTTCTTCAATCCTCTCCTCTATTCCTTTCTTCTTCTCTCCTCTTTTTATTTCTTCTTCGTTTTCTTATGTTTTATAGGGTCTGTCGTCGTCGATATATACCCCCTCCTGATAACTTCAACACGTGGGGGGGGGGTCGATATACCCCCTCCCCGATAACATTATTTTCCCGTGTATGTATGTTGTCGTTGTCGATATTACCCCCTCCCGATAACTTCAACACGAGGGGGGGTCGATATACCCCCTCCTTGATAACATTATTTTCTCGTGTATGTATGTCGTCGTTGTCGATATAAAACCCCCTCCCGATAACTTCAACATGTGGGGGGGGGGGGTCGATATATACCCCCTCCCCGATAACATTATTTTCCCGTGTATGTATGTCGTCGTTGTCGATATATATAACTCCCTCCCAGATAACTTCGACATGATGGACGGTCGATATGTATACCCCCTCTCGACCGTGATAACTTATACCACGGGAGCACCCCCCGGCCCTCTCGCTCGACCAAAACTCTCGAGGACACCCAAACCCTAGAAAAAAACGATGTCGGTCTCCTACCCCTTCCCGCCGCGCCCCTACCCTTGAAGCGTTGACTAGGCCACCCCAAACCCGGAATAAGCTAGGTCTACGTTTGCACTAATATATACACCTGCTGTCATGTTTGTGTAATAATTGCCATGTTGTAATATTTGCAGAAACAATGGAGCACGGACGAGATGAGCAAGCAGAAGAGGTGTTGGGGGACATAATCTTAGCCGGAGGTGATATCTTGTCGTATCTTAACGACAATGATGGTCTGGAAGAACAGGGTGAAGAAGCAGGCTGCGGTGATCGAAGAGTGGAGGAGGAAAGACATGATTATGATGGCTCCGGTGACCCAATGCTAGTGCAAGAAGGAGCCCGTGGTGACGGCTCCGGTGACCGAACAGAGTCCGGCCAGGTAAATATATTAGTTAAGCCTGTGCTGACTAGCTAATTAATGCATTCATTGTTTTGGTATGTACACATATTAATTAACACTCATCTTCTTCTTTTTTCTAGCCCTCCGGATCGAGCACAACTGCGGTAAAGAGACGAGGCCCGAAGAGAAAGTTGCGCTCGGATGAAAGGTTTGAGATCACAGCAATCGTGCGCGACGGCCAACCGATTGAACCCCTCCGGACAAAGGATGCTTTTGCTGCTCAGTGCGGGGTTCTAGTTAGGGACAAGATCCCGATCAGCATCCACCAATGGTATAAGCCTAAGAAGGAAGACCTTGAGGTGTCTTATGTCAATGATATGCAGAAAGATGATCTTTGGACTGAGCTGAAGGCAAATTTCACCCTACCGCCAGAGGAGGATCCGGAGAAGCCAGTTATAGAGCAATTAATCAAGTTTCATGCTCTTAAGAAGATGGCAGACCTATTCAGGAGGTGGAAGAATGAGCTGAAAACGTTTGTCGACAAAGAAGAGACACCTGAATTCATCGGCCGGTATGAGAAGATCAGAGATCACTGGCCCGCATTTGTGGCCCACAAGACATCGGAAAAGAGTAAGAAGATGTCAGCGACAAACAAGATGAATGCTGCGAAGAAGAAGCTTCACCATCGCACGGGGTCAGGTGGCTACCTCAAAGCCCGGCCTAAGTGGGCCAAGTCTGAGAGGGATCTGCTTGATAAAGGGATCGAACCACAGACAATGAACTGGCCAGACCGTTGCCGGACTTGGTTCTTCGGGGCTGGCGGAACCTTGGACCCTGTATCAGGGAGGTGTCGTTGGACGGACGAGCAACTTGCAATACCCGTCAAGAAGATTCAGCACTATATCGATGCAGCGCAGCAAGGGACGTTCGTTTCAGACAGAGAGAACGACGAGCTCACAATGGCCCTCGGGAATCCTGAGCACCCTGGACGGACACGAGGCACGCCAGGCTCCGTTCCGTGGAAGGCTGGTTTTCCGGACGCGGGCGGTTACAAAACCCAGGAGAGGAGGAAAAAGTGGAGCAGATCCAAATTCAGCGTCTGCACGAAAGGGTTCAAGTGCTGGAGGAACGAGACAGCAATAGAGATGCCGAAACTGCCCCCGAAGCTACACCGCCATCTCAGCGTAGAAGCAGCGTGGCTTCCACCGAGCTGCCTCAGCTGGAGCATGCGGCTACTCCTAGCTACCCCGTGGATGCTATCACGGAGTCTCAATATTGCCACCTTATGGCGGAATGGCAGAACTTGAAAGTCAAGGCGGCTGTTGGCTCTGTTTTACCTACTGAACCCGGCGCAACCTACCACTGCCGGCCGATTCCAGAAGGATATGCTAGGGTGATGGTGGATGAAATAACGGAGGGATTTGAGGACCTCCAGCTTGACCACCCTACCGGTGAAGGGGAGACTCGGCTGGGTTTAGCTCTGAAGACTCCATGCCTATGGCGGAAGGAGCTCATCAAGCTTCCGAACTGGACGGCTCCGGCGAGTAAGGGCACTCCGCCTCCTCCTCCGGCGAGTGATCAGGGCACTCAGCCTTCTTCTCCGGCGCGTGGCGGCACTCCGCCTCCTTCTCCGCCAGCGCCGGCGCGCCAGAGCAGCCAGCCTCCTCCTTCTCCGCCTCGTCAGGAAGGGCGGAAGAGACCCGCCGCCGCTGCGGCTGCTCTGGCGCGTCGTAGTCCTTCTCCTCCGCCTCGTAAGCAAGGAAAGAAGACAGCCGCAGCCGCTCCGTCTGCTCTACCGGCGTCTAGCAATACAGCTGCCAGAGGCGGGAGGCAATACAGATTCGGTCCTTCTCTGAAGACTCCAGAGAAGTTACCATATGAGAGGACCGAGGAGGAGAACGCGAAGATCGTGCGAGCCGAAGTGAAGAACTTCTTTGAAGGGGTCAAAGCAAAGAAACATCCACCTCCGGAGGAGAAGGTAGATCCGGTGAAAGCAAAGCGCACTCTGGCTGCCCTGACAAAACCACCAAAGTCTCCGCCGAGAGGCAACTATGAGCGCGTTCTTGGAAAGGCATATGCCGAAGCGGAGCGGTCGGGAAGTACTGTCAGTGATAAAAGGATGAAAGAACGACGAGCTGGGAAAAAAATTGCCCAGCTCGGCGAACAAGCGAACCAATCGTGCCCCCCGCTCAAGGTGTCAAAAGACATCGTCGCTAATGAACCGGGTATGGTGCCCGGTTATAGCAATCTTGGAGATTACCTGCCCGACGATGTACATTATGAAATAATGGAGGTGGACGAACACAAATACCATTACGGGAAGCCTCTCGTCAAAGATGTCAGATCTCTAAGCACGATGATGCGAAGACTACATGATTGGTACATGAAAACCTGCAGAGAGTCTGATGGGATGAGTATTTTGACGCTGAGAGTTAAACCGGAGCATGACCTCATTGGAATTGAACTGCTGAATGTTCCATTTGAGGATTTCTTCCAGTTTTACAATCAAAAGTCCCTTGATAAAACAACGATCACTTGCTACTGTCTGTAAGTAGTACTACTTATGTCATTAAGTCTCTCTATATAGGTCAGCTCTTTCATTGCATGTATTTATACATATCCTCACTATATTATGCAGATTGAAGATCGCCGAATTGAAGAAAAGACTAATCGGTGATATTGGGTTCATTAACACAAATCTCATAGATGCATATACGGTTGAAAAACATCCCAAAGAAGCCGAGGCCAACTTGCTACAATCGTTGGTATTAAATCAAAACAAAGATATAATACTCTTTCCTTACAACTTCAAGTGAGTGTTACTGTCTTCTGCATATTCGGTTTCCCTTATTAGTCCAGGTTATGGTAATGTAATTGGTGACTTATGCATGCATGCACAGCTTCCACTATATTCTCCTAGAGATTAAGCTTGAGCCGGGAGTAGTAACCGTCTTAGACTCGAGACGAAAAGATCCCCAGGACTATGCGAACATGACTCAAATGCTCCAGAAGTAAGTTAAATCGATCGTTATCCACCATATCAGCAACTTTGTTCATTTCCTGATATCAAGTAATTCTTTTCTTTGTCTGGCAGGTTTGGAGAAAATTCACCTCAAAAGCCCCGGGGCTGCCGAACCAGCTGCAATTTAGACACCCGAAAGTAAGTACTATAGTACCATGTTCCGCGCATCTCCTAGTGATTCAAGCGCTAGTTTGATCAATACCATTTAGCATGCTTGCTTATCAGTTTGATTGACCTCTATTTCTTGTAAAGTGGTTGTGGCAGCAACCCGGGAATAATTACTGTGGATACTACGTTTGCGAGTCCATCCGCTACCATACCTTTGAGCGGGGCTCCACTGAAGAACAATATGAAGTGCGTAAGCAATAATATTCACAATTTTATTTTATTACCATCATTTGTGTTGAGTTTCATTTATTCATATATATATGTATTGACCCCCTTCTTCAAATTAGATTTTGCGGAAGCGGGATCAACTCCTAGCAGAAGATCGTATGCTAGGAATTCAAGAGGAATTGGCGGCATTCTTCCTTGACCACGTGATCGCTGAAAACGGAGAATACTATGTGGACCCTGTGTTCATACAATATAATTAGGAGATTGTATTGTAAGAGATAATTATTTTTATATATGTAGCCGGTAGTGTCGGATAGATATACGAGAACTTGTTGTTCGACCAATATCTCGGAGAAGGAGTGGTGGTCGATATCACTTCTCTCTGTATGCATATGTTCATGACGATCTTCTGTTTCCTTCATTTGATTACTAGCTAGCGTGTCTAGTCCTCTCCATACGTATATAGTACGTAGCGTCGACCAAGCACGGAGATAAGAGAGGACACTTCTCTCTATTAATTAGCTAGCTAACACAATATATGAAACACCTAAATTAACCCCCCAAAACCCCTAAACCACCCCCTTTCAAAAAAAATAAAAACCTCAGCTCCTGCCAGGTGCTGACGCGTGGATGCCTATTGGTCCCGGTTGGTGCACCAACCGGGACCCAATGCCCTCCTGCCTGGGCTCCCCGCACCGGCCACGTGGACGGCCTTTAGTCCCGGTTCGTGTAAGAACTGGGACTAAAGGTCTAGGGCATTAGTAACGACCCTTTAGTCCCGGTTCCCGAACCGGGACTAAAGGCCCTTATGAACCGGGGTAAAAGCCCCTTTTCCTACTAGTGCCCTCCCTCGTCTGTGCAAGGCATTGGCATGCCACAAGGACATCACAAATGATTCCCCATGCCGCTAGCCGGCATGATTTCATGTGCCACCTTGCTGATCTACAATTCCTGGCGATGAAACCCTAGCAGAGCAATAAATTTCTCGAATATTGCGTGCGTCCCCGAAAAATGCGAGGCCGTGGGACGTGCCATGCGGTTGCCCCGTATTAGAGCACGAAAAGTTTCGAGGCCAATGGAGCAACATGACCAGCACTTCCTACACAAACCGGACATGTTCCCTCTCGATACCGAGATACTAGCTCGGAGACGGCGCGGTTTACAAGCGGCCTCAGGGGAGGCTTACTCGAAAAGCGTCCAAACTTTTACCAAACCCTACAGAGGCCCTTTTGATGACACCGCGAGCAATCCTACCATCATACGATTTTCTGAGGATTTCAACGGTTGCATCAGGAATGACACCGACGTATTTTTGGTAACCCGGTGGCAGGGCATGCCCCTCCCTCGTCTGTGCAAGGCGTAGGTGTGCCACAAGGACATCACAAATGATTCCCCATGCCGCTACCTGACATGATTTCATGTGCCACATTGCTGATCTGCAATTCCCGGCGATGAAACCCTAGCAGAGCAATAAATTTCTTGAATATTGTGCGCATCCCCGAAAAATGCGAGGCCGTGGCACGTGCCATGCGGTTGCCCCTTCTTAGAGCACGAGAAGTTTTGAGGCCAGTGTAGCAACAGGACCAGCACTTCCTGCACAAACCGGCCACGTTCCCTCTCGATACCCAGATACTAGCTTGAAGACGGTGCGGTTTACATGCGGCCTCAGGGGAGGCTTACTCGAAACGCGTCCAAACTTTTACCACACCCTACAGAGGCCCTGTGATGACACCGTGCCAGATCCCGAGCAATCCTACCATCGACATCACAAATAGTCCATCTCCTTAACAAGGGTGTAATGAATACCGAAGCTTACTGCATTTGGACTATCCCACTATTTATATTTAAACAGGTCTTGTTGCTTGTCTGTAGGCGAGGTGGGACTAAACTTTGATGGTGGCCTTATCTTTACCGAGAGCCACTCTGGGCAACTGCTCGTTTACCGAGAGCCACTCTCGGGTACCAGAGTATAGCCTGTAGCTTATGTATTTTGCATGAGAAAATTTGGAAATATATGTAGTGAACAAATTAAATTTTTCTCATGAGAAAAAAATATAGGCCGATAAATCCAAAAAAATACATCAGTCATCCGTAATCTCCAGTTGAAGAATATTCCCGATGAATACAGATGATAAATCATATTCATCCTGCATATCCTCCAAATAGAGTGCAAGGAAGACCCATGCTCGTAACAATCTAATAGATGAAGGTATTTAAGCAGGTGCAAGACTTTCTCGGGGGCCGAGGTGGGACTAAACTTTGATGGTGGCCTTATGTTTACCGAGAGCCGCACTCGGCAAGTGCTCATTTACTGAGAGCCGCACTCGGCAAGTGCTCATTTACCGAGAGCCACTCTCGGGTAACAGCCACTAGAAGATTAATAGTGACTGTATGGACTCTTAGTAATGAGAGAAGATCGAAGCTTACTGCGGTTGGACTATTGAACTATTTAAACATGTCATTTTGCTAGTCGGAAGGCGAGGTGGTGCTACCTCTCGAGCATTGCGTTGGTTTTCCCTTGAAGAGGAAAGGGTGATGCAGCAATGTAGCGTAAGTATTTTCCTCAATTTTTGAGAACCAAGGTATCAATCCAGTAGGAGGCCACACTCAAGTCCCTTGCACCTACACAAACAAATAAGAACCTTGCAACCAACGCGATAAAGGGGTTGTCAGTCCCTTCACGGCCACTTGCAAAAGTGAGATCTGATAGAGATGATAAGATAATATTTTTGGTATTTTTATGATAAAGACTAAAAGTAAAGAAAGCAAAATAAACGATAATAGAAATAACTTGTTGACGGGAGATTAATATGATGGAAAATAGACCCGGGGGCCATAGGTTTCACTAGTGGCTTTTCTCAAGATAGCATAAGTATTACGGTGGGTAAACGAATGACTGTCGAGCAATTCATAGAATTGAGCATAGTTACGAGAATATCTAGGTATGATCATATATATAGGCATCACGTCCGTGACAAGTAGACCGACTCCTGCCTGCATCTACTACTATTACTCCACACATCGACCGCTATCCAGCATGCATCTAGAGTATTAAGTTCATAAGAACGGAGTAACGCTTTAAGCAAGATGACATGATGTAGAGGGATAAACTCATGCAATATGATGTAAACCCCATCTTTTTATCCTCGATGACAACAATACAATACGTGTCGTTTCCCCTACTGTCACTGGGATCGAGCATCGCAAGATTGAACCCAAAGCTAAGCACTTCTCCCATTGCAAGAAAGATCAATCTAGTACGCCAAACCAAACTGATAATTCCAAGAGACTTGCAAAGATAACCAATCATACATAAAAGAATTCAGAGGAGATTCAAATATTGTTCATAGATAATCTTGATCATAAACCCACAATTCATCGGATCTCAACAAACACACCGCAAAAGAAGATAACATCGAATAGATCTCCAAGAGAATCGAGGAGAACTTTGTATTGAGATTCAAAGAGAGAGAAGAAGTCATCTAGCTAATAACTATGGACCCGAAGGTCTGAGGTAAACTACTCACACATCATCGGAGAGGCTATGGTGTTGATGTAGAAACCCTCCGTGATCAATGCCCCCTCCGGCGTAGCGCCGGAAAAGGCCCCAAGATGGGATCTCACGGATACAGAAGGTTGCGGCGGTGGAAATAGGTTTTTGGCTCCGTATCTGATGTTTCCAGGGTATATGAGTATATATAGGCGAAAGAGGTCGGTCAGGAGAGCTACGAGGGGCCCACGAGGGTGGAGGGTGCACCCAGGGGGGTAGGCGCGCCTCCCTGCCTCGTGGTCTCCTCGTTGCTTGCTTGACGTCCACTCCAAGTCCTCTGGATCACGTTTGTTCCGAAAATCACGTTCCCGAAGGTTTCATTCCGTTTGGACTCTGTTTGATATCCTTTTCCTTCGAAATACTGAAATAGGCAAAAAAAAAGCAATTCGGGTTGGGCCTCCGGTTAATAGGTTAGTCCCAAAAATAATATAAAAGTGTATAATAAAGCCCATTAAACATTCAAAACAGAATAAATAATAGCATGGAACAATCAAAAATTATAGATACGTTGGAGACGTATCAGACGGGACTAAATCTTTGCCGAGCGCCACTCTTGGCAAAGAGTTGCAACCGTAACCGTCCCGTTAGTCGCCGCCGAATGTGCCACGTGACAAAACTTTGCTGTGTGTGGCCGGATGGCCCTCGGCAAATAGTGCCTTTGCCGAGTATAGCCTGTTTGCCGAGAAATACTGTCGGCATTGTCGCGTGTTTGCCGACTTACTCCCTTTGCCGAGTGCGACTCTCGGCATTTTTTACTTTGCCGAGTGCCCGTGTTTTGGCTCTCGGCGAAGACGCCAACACCCGGCATATACGAAAATTCCAGTAGTGAACCTGGTCGACGCTGCAATCACAGACCACACACAAACGCATCGGCCAGGTCTGTGTACGTAGGCACAAACCTTTCCGCTTCTTATTCGAAAGCCACAGTGTATGGTGAGAGCCACCATAAGCTCGCACCTGAGGCATTGGCAACAATAACACACAATAGAAATCCAGGCAAGCACTACACTCCTGGGCGGCCTTCAGTACTGGCCTCTTGGGCTCTTAAGTACAAGACTCTGAAGGCTGCTAGCTTTTGATTGGCTTGTTGGAGGCTTTTTCATGTCAATGTTCCCTGACAAATCAAGTATTTCCATGTTTGGGTTATCTATAAAGGAGTTATCAACATGCCTTGATGCCTCCATTTACATGTTGGTTTTATTAGTTGGAGCCTCTGGAGGTTAGGTAGTCGCCCTTGTAGGTCAGCGGCGTACTGCCAGCCCTTGACCCGCTCTATATTTAGCTCTCTGGTATTTGTCATGAGATCCATCTTTTCTTCAGACAAGATTCCATTCCATTCAGTGTAACGTAGGTCTAGGACCTGCAAGCTACACAAATATAACCACTCTACATGATTCTCTGCTTAAAAAATTTCCCCATCTTAGTTCATGACACTTCAGGAAAGGAGGTGACGCAAAATTGAAGGCACAACAACAGAGAACTAGCACACCAAGATTATTGGAATGTTCAGACAAGCCAATTGGTAATGTTGGTGGAGCATTGGATATTTCGAATGCGAAGAAGAAAGGATTATCCCGCTGCAGGTATTGTGTCCATACCACGTACTTCTTCATCTCTCGACGTGGCCGAAGCCCAATGGTATGGGCCTTCTTTATAGACATCATCATTTTTAATTACCAGAAAGGAGACTCAATGTTTCATGAACATTTTAAGAACATGATCAAGCAGAGAAGCATCACACTTTCAATTTATCTCCAGACTAGACACAATGCGTTACTGATATCCCTTGCTCCCTCCCCTTGTATGATTGCATCGCATATCCAAAGTGCTTACCTTGATGGCCGGTAACTGCAGCTCACGAAAACACAAGTGTTCACATTGAAATCTCTGAAGTACATTCTGATCTGAAATTGCTCTTCTACTATGACTGCTGCTAATCCAGCCTAAAACGGAAGCTATAGTGCAAGATATGCATGCAGGGGCAGCAGCTCCTCCTCTCTTTTCTACTCCTTCCCTCCATTTCTAAATATAAGTCTTTTTAGAGATTTCAATACCAACTACATATGCATGTATGTAGACGTATTTCAAAGTGTAGATTCATTTGTTTTGCGGCAATTCATCCTCCTTTGTTTACAGAAGGTAAGAGAAAAAAGGGGTAGCATAACAAACCCCAACAATGGTGTCAGTGTAGCCTGGCCGGACGCCTCACCTAGAACTGCCGGAGAGTTGTTTGGTCCGAGGCCTGGCTCCGGCTCAGGCCCCGGACAGATTAGGTTACGGCGAGCGCGCCGGTCCATTCGATTCCGACCCTCCGTCCCCGTTGCCCCCCCTCCCCTCTGCTCCGCGCCGCCGCCACCAACTCCGGGCCCGCCGGTCCGCCCGCCACCACTTTCGCCTGCCCGCTGCTCCCGGGCACGGCCCGATCTCCGCTTCTCCCCGTGCCGAAACCCTTTGCTGCGGCATGGCGCCGCGTGGGGATGCCAAGGTTGAGGAGGAAATGAGCGATGGATTTTTGGTGGTCTCCGATGAACTAGGGATCAATTCTTGAGACCAACAGCGCCAGATTTGGGGGTTGAATCCACCGTTTTCATTCAGCAAACGTAACAAGCGAACGTGCGTTCCATAAGTGTGAGAAATAAATAAATAAATACTCTACTGATCCAAAAAAAAAAACTCTAATACTCTACTGATCCAAAAACAAATAAATAAAGCCAGCCTTAAAAAAATCCCTTTTTAATTTTTTTTCTTTTAACCATAAGAAAAACAAAGGATTCTTTAGATGAGGGAGTTGCTGCAAAATTTCCTTTGAAATGTAGTGCAGTGGATTTCTTATAAAAAATCCCCGCATGATTCAATCCTATGAATCGAATAACCAACATTAAAAAAATTCATAACCCTCCACTATTCCTATGAAAATCATTTAAATCAAAGAGGCCCTAAATGGGCGCAAATAACCTAAACCCCACTGACAATACCCAATACCACTTTAGTGCCCTTTTTTTTTAACCAAAGGCAGACTCTCAATCCCAAAGATTGGGAAGAAAACTCACCGTGGTGGGTAAGAAAACTAAATATGAGAGCAACCCTGCTGGTCCATCCAAAAAAACACCCAACCGATTTTTTCTTTCTTTCTTCTTAAACTTTTCGAGACGAACAAAGGACATGCCCTTGGTCCCAAAACATTAGGGACGAAAATTCATGGCGGTGAGAAAGGAAACTAATGGTGGTGGGGGAGGACTAACATGTCGGGAAAAATTAAAGCACGCCGCGACACAGGGAAGGACCACGGTCAAAGTTAGAGTTGTCTTTGGTGATAGACATAAAAATGTTTCAAAATATGTATTCTACAACTCTTAAGGTGGTTGTAGAGTAGTCTCACCTGATATCCCTATATCTATTTTGATTATGGCCAACTGGATGGTTCATTATTGGATGAAATTACCACAATAGCCCTAGGAGGAAGGCCATTTATGTGTATAGTCAGAACTACCAATCCTTTTGTTCCTTCGAGTCAAGTTTCCTTTGAAACCATCTCTCTTAGCTCTGGCACCCCCGAGCATAACTGTTTGTTTTTGGCACTTCCAAGTGTTCTTTATCTAGTTGTAATATAGGTCTGATACTCCCAAGCAAATTCTTCCGCTACCTTCGAATTGCGACTTTGGCATTTCTATAATTTCATTTGAGAGCTACTATATTTACTTTGGTACTACCGAGCAATTTGTTTTACCCGGTACTTCCAAGCAGTTTCTTTTTTTGTAGTAAAAGAAACACATATTAGATTAAAGTGGATGGATCCAAGTGACCAATGTCGGTGTCAATACCGACAGATCTCGGGTAGGGGTCCCGATCTGTTAGATCAGATTGATGGGTAACAAGAGAGAAAACACACGAAGTTTACCCAGGTTCGGGCCCTCTCTATGAAGGTAAAACCCTACGTCCTGCTCGTGCTTATATTATGGAAGTATCAAGGTACAGAGTCGATCTATAGTGAGTCGTGGTCTAAACCCTAGGGGTATGATGAATGCATGAATGGGTGTATGGATGGTCATCCTCTATCGACTAGCCTGGCCTCGGCCTATGTAATGTACCGGAAGCCCAGGTTAAAAAGAGTGCTAGTTGGCTACGTCGGTGGAGAGGAGTCCTTGTCTTGATCACTAATGGGTTGCCCGAACTGGCCCATTAGTGAACCGCCATGGGGGTCCTCGGCCTGACCCACCTGGTCGGGAGACGATGTGATGAGTACCCCCTAGTCCAGGACACCATCAGTAGCCCTCTTAACCTGTCTTCAAGTTGGGGATGCTTGTTCGGTTCTTTCGAGTTGTTCTTCATCTTCGGCGACCAGTCTTGAAAGCTCGTTCAACAAATTCTTCCCATCTCTGATCTTGAGGATCGCCGAGGTGCATCCGAAGAGTTCACACGTCGGGCATCCGAGGATCCCCTTTAAGTTCTCAGCCTTTATCAATGCCTTGTTGCATTTACGCCACACCTCTGGTTTGAAGTTTTTCCCGTGCCGTGGTGTTCTCTCTTACATCCATGCTCCAACGCCAGACTGCATCCGAGGTGTATGTTTGCAGCCGAGCTCCGACACATATATGAATCCGAGGTGTCATAGGTCACCTTGGATTGAAAAAGTTGGAGGAGTTCAGCCGAGCTTAATGCCAGAAATGCCTTCTATGGAGCCAACCACTTGCATCCGAGATTTATGCTGGACTGTTTCCGAGATGGTGCACCACCTTGGCCGTGAGCTTATTTTTTGTGGATTTTTTTCATTGGTGCAATTTATTCTCTGCCGAGATGTATAACCAGTAGCCCTCAAGGTGCGTGTCGGCCTAAAATCCGGGGTGCGGCTGAAGGATAAAACAAAACCGCTGATCCGAGTAGCCCCTGAGACTCAGGTCGATTCGCGAAATCAGCCTGAAGATCAACTCCTAGCTCAGCAACATACTTAGGAACGAAAACACAATGTGCATAGTCCTCCAGACACAGGTTGAGTGCGGCCGACCAACCTGAGGATAGTAATCTCCACGGAAACTGTTTTGCACTTTTTAAATTGTTTGCATTGAATCGTCAATGCAGTAGCCCCCGAGACTTGGGTCGGGCAATATGGCCAACCCTAGGATCGTATCTCCTCGGGAACTAGTTAAATCGTCGTGTACATTTTGACAACGCTGTCGTGGAATTGTCACGGCAGATGTCCTCGTGCAAGGACTTAGTCATGGAGCCATTGCAGCTAGGAAGCTTAAAGGGGTTAAACGGGACAAAGGACACGAGGATTATACTGGTTCGGCCCCTTACGTTGAAGGTAAAAGCCTACTCCAGTTGAGGTGGAATTACTTAGGGTTTCGATGACCAGGAGCTAAACTGCCCTGCCTGGCTATCGATCTGATCTTACTTGTCCTGAACCACCGCCACGCCCCGCGACCCTCAGAGTCCCGGCCGGCTCATAAACTGTGTCCGGCTTGGACTCTTAAGTATTCTTGCCTTACACTACAAGTCATGCCACAACGGCGGTTTACCACTACGGGCCTTAAGTCGCCTCTGGGCCTTAGACCTATTACTAAACCGCCATCCTTAACCTGTCCTTGGGCTTCTGAATGAAGAGCTGTCGCAACGTAACCCGGCCCATCTCGGGCGGGTTACACCAGTATCTATATCCTCAACATTAGGCCCCAGATTGATTTGAACCGGTTCATGTCAATCTTCAATACCTTAAGAGAAAATCTTCCGGCTTCTGTTTGCGCGAAGGTTATAACCCACCATGATGTCATCCTCTGGATTCTTGGTAACCCACCGTGACGTCATCCGCCATTAATGCACGTTCTGCCCAACGTATCTCAACGGATCCTTATCTTTAATAATTATCTCGAAAATCGAGGCGCCTCTATAGCTGGATAATCATGTCTTCAGCCTCCTCGTTTCCCGTGGCCACTCATCAGCCGTCCCTTATAAATAGGCCCGACCGGGTCCTCTCTCACTCTTCCCTTTCCGTCGTCTTCCTCCTCTCAACGCCTCAGAGCCCGAGCTCCGCCGCCGCCGCCGCGCCTCTCGTCTTCCTCAGCCTCGGCCGCTGCATCAACCTGAGCTAGTCCAGAGAACGGCGGCGACTCTCTGCAGTGAACCTGCAACTGTAAGTCCTCTTCTTCTCAAACATCAGATCCGCATTAGGGTTCCGCGTTCCTCCCTGTTCTTCGTAGTTCATCTCTGTTCTTTTATAGTTCTTCCACCGCGACTTCTTTTGATTCGAAAAACAGTACAGAACTCCTGCGGTAGTGGTTTCGCACCCATTTCCAATACTAGCAGATCCCTTTTGCTTGCAAAAAAGACCTCATTAGGACTTATGAACTTCTCTGTGCCAGTTTTTAGGTCTAGAAAATTTTCCTTTCTGGACGATCGTTTGATCCAAAATAATTACTGCAACCTGTGAAACTTGTTTGTGCAACACTTAGGCAAAAATTGCATCTGTTAGTTATGGCGGCTCATATCACCGGCTTAAAAAAGGCGATGCTTCATGAATATTCCGGGTCATCCATAACAGAGTCAAATAACTTAATTGCTCACGATATCCATAGCGGGTTAAATATCCTGACACAATTAGCCATATATCATTAGGCCCCTTCATAAGCCGCCACCTTAAATACTGAACCAAAATTTTCCTCCGGCTTAAATTTGAACCGGAAATTTTATTTTGTCATAGGCTTCCATCCTTCACAATGCCGCCCAAGGCGCCCATTACATGCAACTGGGTTAGATCCAACATTACTGATAGCACCTTAGCTGACTTCGTGAAAACGGGTTACCTGCCCAAGAAAGAGGTCATGTCCTATTGTGCTCCTGACCCGTCCGAAGAGAGACCTCAACCCAAGGACGGAGAGCTTGTCATATTTGCTGATCACATGAGCCGGGGCTTTGCTCCTCCCGGCTCAAAATTCTTCAGAGATGTTCTGCACTTTTTCGACCTGCGACCTCAAGACATTGGACCCTATTCCGTGTCAAACATTTGTAACTTCCAAGTGTTCTGTGAGGTGTAGCTTGGAGAAGAGCCCAGCTTACTACTCTTTAGAGAGCTATTCTATCTGAACTGCCAAAATGAATGTGCCAATGGGCCCAGCCTGGAGCTCGGTGGAATCTCAATCCAATGACGGAGAGATTGTCTCTTTCCTTATGCTGAGCCGCCAAGCCACCCGAGGGACTGGAACCAGACATGGTTCTACTGCCAGGACACTTCTCCGGCTGATGAGAATCCACTGCCCGGCTTTCGTGCCCTGCGTCTGGAATCAAATCACCCCTTGCCAAATAAACTATCTCAAGCTGAACGTCAGCCACTTACTCCCACCATTAACAAGATCAGAGCTCTTCTGGGGAACGGCCTGAATGGCATTGATCTGGTCCGGGTCTGGATTGCCTGGCGGGTGATTCCTTTAAGCCGCCGCCCCGGCTTAATGTGCGATTATATAGGTCGGAAGGATGATCCATTTCGGCACAGTCCCAACGACTTACCTGAGGACGTCATTGACGACATGACTAAGTCTCTTCTGAACGAGAGCTTGGCAGATTGCGGGAGAACAGGCTTAAGTCCTTTCTGCAAGGCTAACCCAGCCCCAGCGGTAAACTATTGACCTGAACACCTCACCTTCCATTTTAATGATTTCGTCTTAACTTCAAGAACCTTTGTTGTATTTTACAGGCTAATGATAAATTCTGGAAGGTCAAGTATGACCATGAAGCTGCTAAGAAAGCCAGAAAGGTTAAAAAAGCTGCCAGGAAAGCCGCTCCCCGCAAAAAGGGTAGTAAACCTAGCGCCTCGGACCTGCTTCACCTGGAAGACACCTCCGAGTCAGAGGTAGCCCTTGACTCTTTAGGCTCCTTTTTTAACCATCTTATTGGCATGGATTATCAGCGGGAGGACACCGGAACGAGTCATGAAGTGATTGAAGAGGTAACTATAATTTCCTCCGACTCGGAGCACTTGCCAAGACTGAAAGTCCGAAGAGTAACCCGGAAAGTAAGATTTTCACATCCTTTAGCTTATCAAGATCCTCAATTTCTTTTGAAGCGACAGATTTATGAGAGTCGAAGGCAGACCCGAACCAGCAAGGATGCAGACCTCTCCTCCGGCTTACCCGAAGCATCAAGGAAGCGCCGGACCGAGGTTATCTCCGACTTATATCCTTTTCATCCTTTGGCGGGCGTCACTCGTCAACCACTCAATTCTTCCGATTCAAATTATCAGGGAACTTCACCTTCCTCCGACGACTACATGCAGTCTAGCTTGCCGGCTTTCAAAACCGCACCCGGGTAATGATGATCAGCTTATTTTGTGCTTATCTAACTTGCACTAACCCTTCAACTTTCAGTGTACAAGTAAAGCCCAGCAAGAGGGCGAAGAAAAATAAACCGGCCGAAGAGCCGGTCCTGACTGAACGTGATGCTTCTGCTCATGAGCCGCCGTCTGCACCAGCTCCTGAAACCACCACTGCTCCATCTGATGAACAAGTTATGGAAGGTTCTGATAACCCGGAGATCCCCAGCCCGGCTCATCCAGATGATCCGGACGTTGTAATTACCCGGGCCGAGTTTGTTGAACCGGGAAGACCCACCGTGTTGGCTAGGTTCTCTGCCAAGGAAGAACTTCTGGAACGCCGCAGGGCCAGGCTGGACATCACTGATTATGCTAATCTGAGCATTGGAGATATTGTCTCTGGCTATATTAATCAAGTGCACAACAGCCGGGACATGGAAATTGATATGGTGAAGCAAATACAGCAAAAGTCTGAGGTATGACTCTCTTGCTTATTCCATAGTTATCTTTACCATGCCAGCCCCCAAGTCTATTATTATGATGAAATATGTTGTAGACTTAATACCAGCTTAATAATCACTGCAAGAAAACTGGCTTACCTGGTAACACTCAAGGGCCGGGTTAGACAACATAGTTGAACCGGTCCTTACCTTATTTTAATCAAGTAGTTGAGCAACTTTACACATTAGCCCCCCAAGTGCCGAGTACCTTTGCCTGCAAAGTGCTTGGGACTTATTTTCATGAACCGGCACTGTAAATAGAGCCTTTCAGCATACATTAGCCCCCAAGTGCCAAGTGTCTTTGCTTGCAAAGTGCTTGGGACTTGTTGCATTATAATCACCCTAACTGTAACCCGGAATTTTGTACAGGCCGCCTATAAGAAATTTGAATCGGAAATCTCTGATCTAAAGAACCGCCTGAAGACTCAGGAAAGTGAAACCCAAAAGGCCAACTCCAAATTTGAATTCAGTGTATCTGCACAAGAGAAACTGAAGAAAAAGTTTGAAGCAGAAAGAAAAGCCTGGGCGGATGAAAAAACTGCTTTGCTCAGCCGGGCCGAACAAGCGGAAGCCACTCTTACTGAAAGAACCGCCGAGCTATCCGGCTTAAAACGCCATGTATCTCAGATGGTCTCCGCAATCTTTGGTAAGTTACTCTGTAAGTTTCTAACTAGTTTACATCGTTCATTTGCCATAAGTATCTCAATTGCCATCAGCTCACCTGACTTTGTAATGCAGGTCCCAGGAGTTCCAATCTCAATCAGAACGTGCTGACCAAGCTGAAGGCGGTTTATACCTTGGTAGAACAACTTTACACCGGGTCACAACGTGCCTTAGCCGTTGTGGCTCTGTCAAACGAAGTTCCCACTCATCTGGCAGATGTACTCAGGCGGCTTGCCGTGCTTCCTCAACGCTTCCAAGAGTTAAGACGAGCTTCTGCAAGAGCCGAAGCCATAGCCGCTCTAAGCCGGGCCAAGGCGTTTCTACCGGAGCTAGACCCGGCCGACATCGCCCTTGGGTATCCTAGCTTGAAGGAAGATGGCACTCCCTTTGACCAGAAAGACTTCGCCGCTTGTGTGAAGAGCGTACGCCCAGTGGCCACTTTGATTGGTAATGACACAGACCTTACCAAATATCAACCGGGCTATGACGCGGAGAATCAGAGGATCCCAACACCTCGTTATGAAGCAGTCAGCCTGATTCCTCCGACTCGTAAGCATACCTTCGCCCCTGAAGTTGACCCGGCTGGGTTAATTGATGATGAAGCTCAATTTGAAGCCTTGAGTGGCATTGACTGGAAATCATCAACCTTCCAGGACATGGAAACGGCCGGAGGAGCGGAGAGGGATGAGCCGGAAGCTTCAGCCCAACAAGCACCTTTGATTTCTTAGGCGGCTCATGGTTATGTCTCAAAAACAATGCCTCACCTTTTGGACTCGGGGAGTCCTGTAATAGAGTAGGACGAACACTTAATTTTGCCGTGCCATC
This sequence comes from Triticum aestivum, assembly GCF_018294505.1. NCBI lineage: Eukaryota > Viridiplantae > Streptophyta > Magnoliopsida > Poales > Poaceae > Triticum > Triticum aestivum. The sequence goes on along the minus strand of NC_057802.1, from coordinate 2,720,600 downwards.
ATGCACGTGTGTAGCGCTTAACTATATTTAAACTGCCCCTTTATATTCTTCCGGGTTATGTTTGATCCTCTGCTTTCCTTAAGTTTAAAGAGCTGTCTTTAATTGTCCTGCATAGAAAACAAATCACAAGTCTCTAGGCGGCTTACCGCATGGAGAGTCATATACTTTACATATAACCCGGAATATGAATCAAAGTCATAATAAACCGGCTCTCAATTATATCTTCGAGATAACCATAACATCATACCTGCGAGCCTTCAAGTACACTTCCGGTTTATGTAACCCGAATAATGAGGCTGAGAACTCAACTCCGGTTCACCAGCACATATAATGCTTATTATGTGCTATCAACATTATTAATCAAGGTTAAGCCGGTGGAATAAGAACCACCCTTGAATACTTTTGATATCATCAAAAGAACTGGTTTGCAAACCAAGAGATCTCAAAAATTTAGGGGCTTCTGATTCGAATACGACCAGAGAACCGTCCCAAAGGGGTTAAGCTAAGATTCGAATGCGATCATATAGCCCCCAGTGGCTTTGGCGTTGCCGATCAAGAGGGTACCGACAGCTATGTTCTCTTTTGTTCGAATACGACCTATGTTTGAACAGGAAGCCCCCAAATGACTTTGAGAGTTGTTTAACGACGCTGATTCGAATACGATCCACGTCGGTTCCCAAAGGGGGTTGAGCTATGATTCAAATATGATCAAAGAAAAACTCCCCAATGAGCTCGGCAATATGCCAATCAAGTCGGTATCGACAACTATGTTCTCGTTGGTTCGAATACAACCTATGTTTGAACAGGAAGCCCCCAAGTGATCATATTTTTAACGGCTAGATTCGAATACGATCATAAGCCGGATCAACCTCCTAGTGACCATGTAATATTACAATGAAAATAACAATGATACATTTACCTTTGGAGGAAAAAAGGACAGAGGTCCTGCTTTATTATTTATCACAATATATACATGGCTATAGAAATATGTACATTATGAGAGCCGGTGGCTCAAGTGTAATAAGGCCGAAGCTGAGCTATGTTCCATGGCCGGCGGGTCTCCTCCTCCGACTTACGTGAATCTTTGTGCTCCCGAACATCGATAAGGTAGTATGACCCGTTGTGCAAGTTCTTGTTGACCACAAAGGGCCCTTCCCAAGGTGGGGATAGTTTGTGTGCATCTATTTGATCCTGGATGAGCCGGAGCACCAAATCACCTTCCTGAAAGGTCCTGGACTTAACCCGGCGGCTGTGATAGCGGCGCAGGTCTTGTTGGTAAATCGCCGAGCGAGCTGCTGCTACGTCACGTTGTTCGTCCAACAAGTCAAGAGCATCTTGACGCGCCTGCTCATTATCCGCCTCGACATAAGCCGCCACTCGAGGCGAGTCATGGCGGATGTTGCTAGGGAGGACCGCCTCAGCTCCGTAAACCATGAAGAAAGGTGTGTAACCCATAGACCTGTTAGGAGTAGTATTGATGCTCCATAATACGGAAGGTAACTCCTCCACCCAACAACCCGGCGTCCGTTGCAAAGGGACCAAAAGCCGGGGCTTGATGCCCTTCAAGATTTCCTGATTGGCTCTCTGAGCTTGACCATTGGATTGAGGGTGAGCCACTGATGAAACATCAAGCCGAATATGCTCTCGTTGACAAAAATCCGCCATGGCGCCCTTAGATAGATTGGTACCATTGTCAGTTATAATGCTGTGTGGAAAACCAAAGCGAAATATCACCTTTTTCATGAACTGAACTGCCGTGGCTGCGTCACACTTACTAACTGGCTCTGCTTCAACCCACTTTGTGAACTTGTCAATTGCCACCAAGAGGTGGGTCTTCTTATCTTTGGACCTTTTGAAAGGCCCAACCATATCAAGCCCCCAGACTGCAAACGGCCAAGTGATTGGAATCATCCTCAACTCTTGAGCCGGCACGTGAGCCCGTCTTGAGAACTTCTGACAACCGTCACATTTACTGACCAAGTCCTCTGCATCAGCGTGAGCCGTCAGCCAATAAAAACCATGACGAAAAGCCTTGGACACAAGGGATTTTGAGCCGGCATGATGGCCACAATCCCCCTCGTGAATCTCACGTAAAATTTCTTGACCTTCCTCAGAGGAAACACAACGCTGAAAAACTCCAGTGACACTGCGATGATGCAGCTCGCCATTGACAATTATCATTGACTTAGACCACCGGGTTATTTGTCTGGCCAAAGTTTCATCCTCAGGCAATTCTCCCCGGGTCATATAAGCCAAGTATGGCACTGTCCAATCTGGGATAACATGGAGAGCCGCCACCAACTGTGCTTCTGGGTCAGGAACAGCCAAGTCTTCCTGTGTAGGTAACTTGACAGAAGGGTTATGCAGAGTATCCAAGAAAGTATTAGGCGGCACCGGCTTTCACTGAGAGCCTAACCGGCTTAATGCATCAGCCGCCTCGTTCTTTCTGCGATCGATGTGCTCTACTTGGTAACCCTAAAAATGTCCAGCAATGGCATCAACTTCGCGGCGATAAGCCGCCATGAGGGAGTCCTTGGAATCCCACTTGCCTGATACTTGTTGGGCCACCAAATCTGAGTCGCCAAAGCACCTTACCCGGCTAAAGCTCATCTCCTTAGCCATCCGAAGACCATGGAGCAAGGCCTCGTACTCAGCTACATTGTTAGTATAGGGAAACATCAACCATAGTACATAACAAAACTTGTCACCTCGAGGGGAAGCTAACACAACTCCAGCCCCCGAGCCCTCCAATTGCCTGGATCCGTCGAAGTGAATAGTCCAATATGTATTATCCGGTTTCTCTTCAGGCACCTGCAGCTCTGTCCAATCGTTGATGAAATCCACCAATGCTTGAGATTTGATAGCAGTGTGTGGCACGTACTTTAGACCATGAGGCCCGAGTTCTATGGCCCACTTAGCAACTCTTCCTGTGGCTTCTCTGTTTTGGATGATATCTCCTAGGGTGGCCTTGGAAATAATGCTTAAGCTTCCGGCTTGCCATGAACAGCCCATAAACAAGCTTCTGCCAATGTGGATACCGTTGCTTAGACTCAATAAGTACTTCACTGACGTAGTAAACCGGCCGCTGAACCGGATGTTCCTTACCCGCCTCCTTACGCTCCACCACCACAGCCACACTGACGGCTCGTGTGTTAGCGGCTACATACAACAACAAGGGCTCCTTATCGATAGGAGCAGCAAGGACTGGCGGCTCAACTAGCTGTCTTTTCAAATCCTCAAAAGTAGCATTAGCAGCGTCATTCCAGACAAAATCATCTGTTTTCTTCATCATGTGGTATAGTGGCATGGCTTTTTCACCCAACTGGCTTATAAACCGACTCAAAGCAGCGATGTGACCCGCCAGACGCTGGACGTCATTTATGCACGCCGGCTTAGCCAGAGAGGTGATTGCCTTGATCTTCTCCAGGTTAGCTTCGATGCCTCTATGAGAAACCAGAAAACCCAAGAGCTTGCCTGCAGGAACACCAAAAACACACTTGGCCGGATTAAGCATCATCTTGTAGACCCGGAGATTATCAAAGGTCTCTTTCAGATCATCTACCAAGGTTTCCTTCTCTATGGATTTTACCACAATATCATCCACATAAGCATGAACGTTGCGCCCAATCTGATTGTGGAGACAATTCTGCACGCACCGCTGGTAAGTCGCCTGTGCACTCTTGAGCCCAAAAGGCATAGACACATAACAGAAGGCTCCAAAGGGAGTGATGAACGCCGTCTTCTCTTGGTCCTTAACTGCCATTTTGATCTGATGGTATCCAGAGTAAGCATCCAAAAAACTCAAACGCTCACAACCTGCCGTAGCATCAATAATTTGATCAATACGGGGGAGAGCAAAAGGATCAGCCGGACAAGCCTATAGTCCACACACATACGCCAGGTGCCATTCTTCTTGAGCACGAGCACCGGGTTAGCTAACCATTCTGGATGAAAGACTTCAACGATAAACCCGGCCGCCAAGAGCCGGGCTACTTCCTCACCAATGGCTTTCCGCCTCTCCTCATTAAACCGCCGGAGGAATTGCCTGACTGGCTTAAATTTCGGATCAATATTGAGAGTGTGCTCAGCGAGTTCTCTTGGTACAACCGGCATGTCAGAAGGTTTCCATGCAAAGATGTACCTGTTCTCACGGATGAACTCGATGAGCGCGCCTTCCTATTTCGGATCCAGATTGGCACTGATGCTGAACTGCTTAGATGAGTCACCTGGAACAAAGTCAACAAGTTTAGTCTCATCGGCCGACTTAAATTTCATTACCGGCTCATGCTCCGTGGTTGGCTTTTTCAAAGACGTCATATCTGCCGGGTCAACATTATCCTTGTAAAACTTCAACTCCTCTGTTGCACAAACAGATTCAGCGTAAGCAGCGTCACCTTCCTCACACTCCAAGGCTATCTTTCGGCTGGCATGAACCGTAATGGTCCCATTGTGACCCGGCATCTTGAGCTGCAAATACACGTAACACAGCCGTGCCATGAACTTGGCGTAAGCCGGCCGCCCAAATAAAGCATGGTACGGGCTTCTTATTTTAACCACCTCAAAAGTCAGTTTTTCCGCCCTGTAGTTGTACTCATCTCCAAAGGCCACTTCCAGCTCGATCTTACCGACTGGATACGCCAACTTACCGGGCACCACCCCATGGAAAACAGTGTTGGACTGGCTGAGGTTTTTATCAGTTAATCCCATATGACGGAAGGTCTCATAATAGAGGATGTTGATGCTACTGCCTCCGTCCATGAGCACTTTAGTGAATTTGTACCCCCCAACCTGAGGAGCCACCACCAAGGTCAGGTGACCCGAATTATCAACCCGGGGAGGGTGATCTTCCCTACTCCATACAATAGGCTGCTCAGACCATCTTAAATAGCGTGGAACCGCCGGCTCAACAGCATTTACAGCCCTCTTATGAAGCTTCTGGTCTCGCTTGCACAGACTGGTAGTAAACACATGATACTGTCCACCATTGAGCTGCTTTGGATTGGTCTGGTATCCCCCTCCTGCTGTTGCTGATTACCCTGGCCAGATTGTTGATTAAATCCTCCTTGAAAATTCTGAGAATTGGAATTAGAGCCGCCGCCCGGGCCATGAAAGCCGCCGGTGCCGGAGCCGCCGCCCTGCCCATTGTTGCCATTAAAAGAGTTGGAATTTTTGAAGGCTTTCATGATTGCGCAGTCTTTCCATAGATGAGTGGCCGGCTTCTCCCTAGAGCCATGCCTTGGACATGGCTCATTCAACAATTGCTCAAGCGTCGGGCCTGACCCACCGGCTCGGGGAGGTGGTCTCCCCTTACGTCGGTGGTTGTTACCCTGCGCATTGGTGTTGGCCACAAACTCCATACTGCCATCAGCCTTAGTTTGTTACCTCCCTGGTTCGCCGGGTTATGCTGAGGGCCCTTGCCGTCGCCATTCTTTTTCCCTTCCCTGTCCTTTCATCATCAGACGCGGGATCCTTGGTACTATCAGAGTTGGCGTACTTGACCAGAGCCGCCATCAGCGTACCCATATCATTGCAATCGCGCTTGAGCCGCCCGAGCTTCATCTTCAGGGGCGCAAAACGACAATTTTGCTCCAACACTAAGACTGCAGAGCCGGCATCCATCTTATCAGATGAATGTATTATCTCTTTGACCCAGCGAACCCAATGGGTTGTAGACTCGCCCTCTTGCTGCTTGTAGTTAGTCAAATCCACAATTGACATAGATTGCCTACATGTATCTTTGAAGTTTTTGATGAACCGGGCTTTTAGCTCTACCCATGACCCAATAGAATTAGGCGGCAGTCCTTTCAACCAAGTGCGGGCAGTCCCATCCAACATCATGGTGAAGTATTTGGCCATTGCCGCTTCGCTGACCTCCAGCAACTCCATAGCCATCTCGTAGCTCTCGATCCATGCTCCGGGTTGTAAATCAGCCATGTAATTAGGTACCTTCCTAGGTCCTTTGAAATCCTTGGGCAGACGTTCATTACGGAGAGCCGGCACCAGACAAGGGACACCTCCGGTCCTCGTAGGTACGCCTGCCTCGATAGAAGCCGTCGGATAAACCGGGAGGGGCTGGTAAGCTGTCAGCTGAGCTGCCTGCTCCGCCTCTTGTCGTGCTCTGTCTTGGTCTACCGCGTTAAAGGCTCCATTATGTGTCGGGCCGTGGCCAGCTGGCAAGTCACGGCGCCGGACGTTGCTTGAGCCGGTCGCTGAAACCATGTGTCTGCTATAACTTGGGCTCCGGTTTGGACGAGGGGTTGAATGAATCCTGTCCCGGCTATATGAATATGCCTCCTGTTGCGCCAGAGCCGTCTGAAGAAGTTCTCTGACCCGGCGGGTTTCGACCGCCGTCGCAGAGTCGCCCTCGACTGGGAGAGCCGCCAGTCGTGCCGCTGCGGCGATCATGTTTTTCAACGGGTTGGCATAATGACCTGGTGGTATAGGCACGTATTGAGGCGGGGCAGTGTTCACACGGGGAGGCCCCATCACTTGCGGTTGAATCGGCGTTCCAGCCCCGGGTGCCGTGATTTCTGGCGGGTTACTGGGCCCTACACCAGGCGTGTTGAAGAGGTTTCGAGGATCGTAAACCGGAGGGAGTCGAGATTGAGCCTTCTGATGCCTCCTTCTCATGATCTCATTGGATGCGTTCTGATCCATCGTGAGCCGGAAAGACTGCGCCTGAATCAGCTGAGTCTGGGCGTCGAGAGCTGCCCGTTCTACAGCCATCCTAATCCCTTCCGCTGCCAGATCTTCCTTGGCTCTCGCTGTTGGAAATATGCCCTAGAGGCAATAATAAATGGTTATTATTATATTTCTGTGTTCATGATAATAGTCTATTATTCGTGCTATAATTGTATTGTCCGGAAATCATAATACATGTGTGAATACATAGACCACAACCTGTCCCTAGTAAGCCTCTAGTTGACTAGCTCGTTGATCAACAGATAGTCATGGTTTCCTGACTATGGACATTGGATGTCATTGATAACGGGACCACATCATTAGGAGAATGATGTGATGGACAAGACCCAATCCTAAGCATAGCATAAAAGATCGTGTAGTTTCGTTTGCTAGAGCTTTTCCAATGTCAAGTATCTTTTCCTTGGACCATGAGATCGTGCAACTCCCGGATACCGTAGGAGTGCTTTGGGTGTGCCAAACGTCACAACGTAACTGGGTGACTATAAAGGTGCATTACGGGTATCTCCGAAAGTGTCTGTTGGGTTGGCACGGATCGAGACTGGGATTTGTCACTCCGTGTGACGGAGAGGTATCTCTGGGCCCACTCGGTAATGCATCATCATAATGAGCTCAATATGACTAAGGCGTTAGTCACGGGATCATGCATTGCGGTACGAGTAAAGAGACTTGCCGGTAACGAGATTGAACAAGGTATTGGGATACCGACGATCGAATCTCGGGCAAGTAACATACCGATTGCCAAAGGGAATTGCATACGGATTGATTGAATCCTCGACACCGTGGTTCATCCGATGATATCATCGTGGAACATGTGGGAGCCAACATGGGTATCCAGATCCCGCTGTTGGTTATTGACCGGAGAGGCGCCTCGGTCATGTCTGCATGTCTCCCGAACCCGTAGGGTCTACACACTTAAGGTCCGGTGACGCTAGGGTTGTAGAGATATATGTATGCGGAAACCCGAAAGTTGTTCGGAGTCCCGGATGAGATCCCGGACGTCACGAGAGGTTCCGGAATGGTCCGGAGGTAAAGATTTATATATGGGAAGTCTTATTTTGGTCGCCGGAAAAGTTTCGCGCTTTATCGGTATTGTACCGGGAGTGCCGAAAGGGGTCCGAGGGTCCACCAGCCCCGGGGGGCCACATGGGCTGTAAGGGGTGCGCCTTGGCCTATATGGGCCAAGGGCACCAGCCCCAAGAGGCCCATGCGCAAGAGATAAGAAAGAAGGGAGAGTCCTAAAGGGGGAAGGCACCTCCGAGGTGCCTTGGGGGGGAAGGACTCCCCCCTGGCCGCACCCTTCCTTGAAGGAAGGGGCAAGGCTGCGCCCCCCCCTCTCCCTTGGCCCTATATATAGTGGGGGGAAGGGAGGGCAGCAAGATCTAAGCCTTGGGCGCCTCCCTCCTCCCCTGCAACACCTCTCTCTCTCTCGCAGAAGCTCGGCGAAGCCCTGCCGGAGACCCGCTACATCCACCACCACGCCGTCGTGCTGTTGGATCTCCATCAACCTCTCCTTCCCCCTTGCTGGATCAAGAAGGAGGAGACGTCGCTGCACCGTACGTGTGTTGAACGCGGAGGTGCCGTCCGTTCGGCACTCGGTCATCGGTGATTTGGATCACGGCGAGTATGACTCCGTCATCCACGTTCATTGGAACGCTTCCGCTCGCGATCTACAAGGGTATGTAGATCCACTCCTTTCCCCTCGTTGCTAGTAGACTCCATAGATGCATCTTGGTGAGCGTAGGAAAATTTTAAATTATGCTACGATTCCCAACAGTGGCATCATGAGCCAGGCCTATGCGTAGTTACTATGCACGAGTAGAACACAAAGAAGTTGTGGGCGTTGATGTTGCCAATTCTTCTTGCCGCTACTAGTCGTTTCTTGTTTCGGCGGCATTGTAGGATGAAGCGGCCCGGACCGACCTTACACGTACGCTTACGTGAGACAGGTTCCACCGACTGACATGCACTAGTTGCATAAGGTGGCTAGCGGGTGTCTGTCTCTCCTACTTTAGTCGGAACGGATTCGATGAAAAGGGTCCTTATGAAGGGTAAATAGAAATTGGCAAATCACGTTGTGGTCATACGTAGGTAAGAAATCGTTCTTGCTAGAAACCTACAAACCACGTAAAAACTTGCAACAACAATTAGAGGACGTCTAACTTGTTTTTGCAGCAAGTGATATATGTGATATGATATGGGCGGAAGATGTGATGAATGATATATGTGATGTATGAGATTGATCATATTATTGTAATAGGAATCACGACTTGCATGTCGATGAGTATGACAACCGGCAGGAGCCATAGGAGTTGTCTTTATTATTTTGCATGACCTGCGTGTCATTGAATAACGCCATGTAATTTACTTTACTTTGTTGCTAAACGGTTAGCCATAGAAGTAGAAGTAATCGTTGGCGTGACAACTTCATGAAGACACAATGATGGAGATCATGATGATGGAGATCATGGTGTCATGCCGGTGACGAAGATGATCATGGTGCCCCGAAGATGGAGATCAAAGGAGCATGATGATATTGGCCATATCATGTCACTATTTGATTGCATGTGATGTTTATCATGTTTTTGCATCTTATTTGCTTAGAACGACGGTAGCAAGTAGGATGATCCCTTATAATAATTTCAAGAAAGTGTTCACCCTAACTGTGCACCGTTGCGAAGGTTCGTCGTTTCGAAGCACCACGTGATGATTGGGTGTGATAGATTCTTACGTTCGCATACAACGGGTGTTGACGAGCCTAGCATGTACAGACATGGCCTCGGAACACACGCAATACACTTAGGTTGACTTGACGAGCCTAGCATGTACAGACATGGCCTCGGAACACGGAGGACCGAAAGGTCGAGCATGAGTCGTATAGAAGATACGATCAACATGGAGATGTTCACCGATCTTGACTAGTCCGTCTCACGTGATGATCGGACACGGCCTAGTTGAGTTCGGATCATGTTTCACTTAGATAACTAGAGGGATGTCTATCTGAGTGGGAGTTCATTAGATAATTTGATTATATGAACTTAATTATCATGAACTTAGTCTAAAAATCTTTACACTATGTATTGTAGATCAAATGGCCCACGTTGTCCTCAATTTCAACGCGTTCCTAGAGAAAACCAAGCTGAAAGATGATGGCAGCAACTATACGGACTGGGTCCGGAACCTGAGGCTCATCCTCATAGTTGCCAAGAAAGATTATGTCTTAGAAGCACCGCTAGGTGAAGCACCAATCCCTGAGAACCAAGACGTTATGAACGCTTGGCAGCAGCGTGCTGATGATTACTCCCTCGTTCAGTGCGGCATGCTTTACAGCTTAGAACCTGGTCTCCAAAAGCGTTTTGAGAAACATGGAGCATACGAGATGTTCGAGGAGCTGAAACTGGTTTTTCAAGCTCATGCCCGGGTCGAGAGATATGATGTCTCCGACAAGTTCTTCAGCTGTAAAATGGAGGAGAACAGTTCTGTTAGTGAGCACATACTCAGAATGTCTGGGTTGCACAACCGCTTGTCTCAGCTGGGAGTTAATCTCCCGGATGACGCGGTCATTGACAGAATCCTCCAGTCGCTTCCACCAAGCTACAAGAGCTTTGTGATGAACTACAATATGCAGGGGATGGAAAAGACCATTCCCGAGGTATATTCAATGCTAAAATCAGCGGAAGGGGAGATCAAAAAGGAACATCAAGTGTTGATGGTGAATAAAACCACTAAGTTCAAGAAGGGCAAGGGTAAGAAGAACTTCAAGAAGGACGGCAAGGGAATTGCTGCGCCCGGTAAGCCAGTTACCGGGAAGAAGTCAAAGAATGGACCCAAGCCCGAGACTGAGTGCTTTTATTGCAAGGGAAGTGGTCACTGGAAGCGGAACTGCCCCAAATATTTAGCGGACAAGAAGAAGGCCGGCAACACCCAAGGTATATGTGATATACAAGTAATTGATGTGTACCTTACCAGTACTCGTAGTAGCTCCTGGGTATTTGATACCGGTGCGGTTGCTCATATTTGTAACTCAAATCAGGAACTACGGAATAAACGGAGACTGGCAAAAGACGAGGTGACGATGCGCGTCGGGAATGGTTCCAAGGTCGATGTGATCGCCGTCGGCACGCTACCTCTGCATCTACCCACGGGATTAGTTATAAACCTCAATAATTGTTATTTAGTGCCAGCTTTGAGCATGAACATTGTATCTGGATCTCGTTTAATTCGAGATGGCTACTCATTTAAATCTGAGAATAATGGTTGTTCTATTTATTTGAGAGATATGTTTTATGGTCATGCCCCGCTGGTCAATGGTTTATTTTTGATGAATCTCGAACGTGATGCTACACATGTTCATAGTGTGAATACCAAAAGATGTAAAGTTGATAACGATAGTCCCACATACTTGTGGCACTGCCGCCTTGATCACATTGGTGTCAAGCGCATGAAGAAGCTCCATGCAGATGGACTTTTGGAGTCTCTTGATTACGAATCATTTGACACGTGCGAACCATGCCTCATGGGTAAGATGACCAAGACTCCGTTCTCCGGAACAATGGAGCGAGCAACCAACTTATTGGAAATCATACATACCGATGTGTGCGGTCCAATGAGTGTTGAGGCTCGCGGAGGATATCGTTATATTCTCACTCTCACTGATGATTTAAGTAGATATGGGTATGTCTACCTAATGAAACACAAGTCTGAAACCTTTGAAAAGTTCAAGGAATTTCAGAGTGAAGTCGAGAATCAACGTGACAGGAAAATAAAATTCTTACGATCAGATCGTGGTGGAGAATATTTAAGTCACGAATTTGGTACACACTTAAGGAAATGTGGAATAGTTTCACAACTCACGCCGCCTGGAACACCTCAGAGAAATGGTGTGTCCGAACGTCGTAATCGCACTCTATTGGATATGGTGCGATCTATGATGTCTCTTACCGATTTACCGCTCTCATTTTGGGGTTATGCTTTAGAGACTGCCGCATTCACTTTAAATAGGGCACCGTCTAAATCCGTTGAGGCGACACCGTATGAATTATGGTTTGGGAAGAAACCTAAGCTGTCGTTTCTAAAAGTTTGGGTATGCGATGCTTATGTCAAGAAACTTCAACCTGAAAAGCTCGAACCCAAATCGGAAAAATGCGTCTTCATAGGATACCCTAAGGAAACTATTGGGTATACCTTCTACCTCAGATCCGAAGGCAAGATCTTCGTTGCCAAGAACGGGTCCTTTCTAGAGAAGGAGTTTCTCTCGAAAGAATTGAGTGGGAGGAAAGTGGAACTTGATGAGGTGATAGTCACCCCTTCCGAACCGGAAAGTAGCGCAGCGCGGGAAAATGTTCCTGTGGTGCCTACACCGACTGGGGAGGAAGTTAATGATGATGATCATGAAGCTTCAGATCAAGTTACTGAACTTCGTAGGTCCACAAGGACACGTTCCGCACCAGAGTGGTACGGCAACCCTGTCCTGGAAATCATGTTGTTAGACAACGGTGAACCTTCGAACTATGAAGAAGCGATGGCGGGCCCGGATTCCGACAAATGGCTAGAAGCCATGAAATCCGAGATAGAATCCATGTATGAAAACAAAGTATGGACTTTGACTGACTTGCCCGATGAGCGGCGAGCCATAGAAACAAATGGATCTTTAAGAAGAAGACGGACGCAGATGGTAATGTGACCATCTACAAAGCTCGACTTGTCGCTAAGGGTTATCGACAAGTTCAAGGGGTTGACTACGATGAGACTTTCTCACCCGTAGCGAAGCTGAAGTCCGTCCGAATCATGTTAGCAATTGCCGCATACTATGATTATGAGATATGGCAGATGGACGTCAAAACGGCATTCCTTAACGGCTTCCTTAAGGAAGAGTTGTATATGATGCAGCCGGAAGGTTTTGTCGATCCTAAGAATGCTAACAAAGTATGCAAGCTCCAGCGCTCAATCTATGGGCTGGTGCAAGCATCTCGGAGTTGGAACATTCGCTTTGATGAGATGATCAAGGTGTTTGGGTTTACACAGACTTATGGAGAAGCCTGTGTTTACAAGAAAGTGAGTGGGAGCTCTGTAGCATTTCTCATATTATATGTGGATGACATATTATTGATGGGAAATGATATAGAATTCTTGGAAAGTATAAAGGCCTATTTGAATAAGTGTTTTTCAATGAAGGACCTTGGAGAAGCTGCTTACATATTAGGCATCAAGATCTATAGAGATAGATCAAGACGCCTCATTGGTCTTTCACAGAGTACATACCTTGACAAGATATTGAAGAAGTTCAGTATGGATCAGTCCAAGAAGGGGTTCTTGCCTGTATTGCAAGGTGTGCAATTGAGCACGGCTCAATGCCCGACCACGGCAGAAGATATAGAAGAGATGAGTGTCATCCCCTATGCCTCGGCCATAGGGTCTATTATGTATGCCATGCTGTGTACCAGACCTGATGTAAACCTTGCCGTAAGTTTGGTAGGAAGGTACCAAAGTAATCCCGGCAAGGAACACTGGACAGCGGTCAAGAATATCCTGAAGTACCTGAAAAGGACTAAGGATATGTTTCTCGTTTATGGAGGTGACGAAGAGCTCGTCGTAAAGGGTTACGTCGACGCTAGCTTCGACACAGATCTGGATGACTCGAAGTCACAGACTGGATACGTGTATATTTTGAATAGAGGAGCAGTAAGCTGGTGCAGTTGCAAGCAGAGCGTCATGGCGGGATCTACATGTGAAGCGGAATACATGGCAGCCTCGGAGGCAGCACAGGAAGCAGTCTGGATGAAGGAGTTCATTACCGACCTAGGGGTGATTCCCAATGCGTCGGGCCCAATGACTCTCTTCTGTGACAACACTGGAGCTATTGCCCTTGCGAAGGAGCCCAGGTTTCACAGGAAGACCAGGCATATCAAGCGTCGCTTCAACTCCATTCGTGAAAGTGTTCAAAATGGAGACATAGATATTTGTAAAGTACATACGGACCTGAATGTAGCAGATCCGTTGACTAAACCTCTCCCTAGGGCAAAACATGATCAACACCAGGACGCAATGGGTGTTCGATTCATCACAATGTAACTAGATTATTGACTCTAGTGCAAGTGGGAGACTGTTGGAAATATGCCCTAGAGGCAATAATAAATGGTTATTATTATATTTCTGTGTTCATGATAATAGTCTATTATTCGTGCTATAATTGTATTGTCCGGAAATCATAATACATGTGTGAATACATAGACCACAACCTGTCCCTAGTAAGCCTCTAGTTGACTAGCTCGTTGATCAACAGATAGTCATGGTTTCCTGACTATGGACATTGGATGTCATTGATAACGGGACCACATCATTAGGAGAATGATGTGATGGACAAGACCCAATCCTAAGCATAGCATAAAAGATCGTGTAGTTTCGTTTGCTAGAGCTTTTCCAATGTCAAGTATCTTTTCCTTGGACCATGAGATCGTGCAACTCCCGGATACCGTAGGAGTGCTTTGGGTGTGCCAAACGTCACAACGTAACTGGGTGACTATAAAGGTGCATTACGGGTATCTCCGAAAGTGTCTGTTGGGTTGGCACGGATCGAGACTGGGATTTGTCACTCCGTGTAAACGGAGAGGTATCTCTGGGCCCACTCGGTAATGCATCATCATAATGAGCTCAATGTGACTAAGGCGTTAGTCACGGGATCATGCATTGCGGTACGAGTAAAGAGTCTTGCCGGTAACGAGATTGAACTAGGTATTGGGATACCGACGATCGAATCTCGGGCAAGTAACATACCGATTGACAAAGGGAATTGCATACGGATTGATTGAATCCTCGACACCGTGGTTCACCCGATGATATCATCGTGGAACATGTGGGAGCCAACATGGGTATCCAGATCCCGCTGTTGGTTATTGACCGGAGAGGCGTCTCGGTCATGTCTGCATGTCTCCCGAACCCGTAGGGTCTACACACTTAAGGTCCGGTGACGCTAGGGTTGTAGAGATATATGTATGCGGAAACCCGAAAGTTGTTCGGAGTCCCGGATGAGATCCCGGACGTCACGAGAGGTTCCGGAATGGTCCGGAGGTAAAGATTTATATATGGGAAGTCTTATTTTGGTCGCCGGAAAAGTTTCGCGCTTTATCGGTATTGTACCGGGAGTGGCGAAAGGGGTCCGGGGGTCCACCAAGGGGGTCCACCAGCCCCGGGGGGCCACATGGACTGTAAGGGGTGCGCCTTGGCCTATATGGGCCAAGGGCACCAGCCCCGAGAGGCCCATGCGCAAGAGATAAGAAAGAAGGGAGAGTCCTAAAGGGGGAAGGCACCTCCGAGGTGCCTTGGGGGGGAAGGACTCCCCCCTGGCCGCACCCTTCCTTGAAGGAAGGGGCAAGGCTGCGCCCCCCTCTCCCTTGGCCCTATATATAGTGGGGGAAGGGAGGGCAGCAACATCTAAGCCTTGGGCGCCTCCCTCCTCCCCTGCAACACCTCTCTCTCTCTCGCAGAAGCTCGGCGAAGCCCTGCCGGAGACCCGCTACATCCACCACCACGCCGTCGTGCTGTTGGATCTCCATCAACCTCTCCTTCCCCCTTGCTGGATCAAGAAGGAGGAGACGTTGCTGCACCGTACGTGTGTTGAACGCGGAGGTGCCGTCCGTTCGGCACTCGGTCATCGGTGATTTGGATCACGGCGAGTACGACTCCGTCATCCACGTTCATTGGAACGCTTCCGCTCGCGATCTACAAGGGTATGTAGATCCACTCCTTTCCCCTCGTTGCTAGTAGACTCCATAGATGCATCTTGGTGAGCGTAGGAAAATTTTAAATTATGCTACGATTCCCAACACTCGCTATATCCAGTTTTAACTGTTTCACCTCCGCATCATGTTGAGCTTGATCCGCTGGGACGACCGTAGCGGTTAACAGGGCCGTCATCTTATCCATGAGATCCATCAGCACCTGAGCCGGCGAGTGCACAGGGCCTCCTGCCCCAGCGGCGGAGCTTTGAACAGGTTGTGTGCCGGCCATGAAGATTCCGACCCGGCTCGGCGGCTCAAAGGGGTCCGGAATACTGTCGCCATCGGAACAACCCCTGAGCCTGCCATCTTGAAGTTGATATAACGAGTCGGTCTCACCTGTGGACGACTCACCGTCAGAGCGGGTGGCCGTCTCCTCGCCAGATCCAGATCCTTCAGAGAGTTCTCCATGGACACATCCCACGAAAGCACGCTTCAAGGCCGGCAGAGTCCGGGCGGGTCTTGCACGCTGAGCCGTCTCGACGGGGTCGGTGCAGATGTCCGGCTCAGGGCCCGGCTCGCCAGTCTTGCCAATGAAAACGTGGATTCCGCCGAAGGGGACCCGGTACCCGTACTCAATTGAGCCGGCGTCGGGGCCCCAGCCTGCGTCGTCGATGTAGAGCTTGCCGCAACGACTTCTGGTCATCCGGCCCACAGCGTATCCCTTGAGCCCTTCGAAGCTGCCCTTCAAGAACTCAAATCCACCGTGCGCTGGCCCCACTGTGGGCGCCAACTGTCGTGGAATTGTCACGGCAGATGTCCTCGTGCAAGGACTTAGTCGTGGAGCCATCGCAGCTAGGAAGCTTAAAGGGGTTAAACGGGACAAAGGTCACGAGGATTATACTGGTTCGGCCCCTTACGTTGAAGGTAAAAGCCTACTCCAGTTGAGGTGGAATTACTTAGGGTTTCGATGACCAGGAGCTAAACCGCCCTGCCTGGCTATCGATCTGATCTTATTTGTCCTGAACCGCCGTCGGGTCGTCCCTTTATATAGAAAGGTTAACGCCCCGCGGCTCTCAGAGTCCCGGCCGGCTCATAAACTGTGTCCGGCTTGGACTCTTAACTATTCTTGCCTTACACTACAAGTCATGCCACAACGGCGGTTTACCACTACAGGCCTTAAGTCGCCTCTGGGCCTTAGACCTATTACTAAACCGCCATCCTTAACCTGTCCTTGGGCTTCTAAATGAAGAGCTGTTGCAACGTAACCCGGCCCATCTCGGGCGGGTTACACCAGTATCTATATCCTCAACAAACGCCGAGGTGAAGCTCGGCAGGAAAGATGCCAAACTGTGGGTCGGAAAAGATTTCCCGAGCAAAACCATCACGCAGAACACCTCGATCAACAGGACGTCCCGCCTCCTCAAAGGAAAACATAAAATGGGTTAATGGTGTTATAAGCTTGAAAAAACCAAAAAAACTTATGTGAAAACTTCACGCCGGAATTAAATCAAGTTTTTTGGTGTCAATCTAAATATTGTCTTTCGTTGTACTTTAACATTTCACATCCCATCTCTAAACTGCAAGTAGGCCAGCCTTCGGCTTCAACCTGCTTATCCCGAAGGCAGAGTGCTTCTCATAGGCCAGTTTAGCGAACAAAACTCGAGCGGCTTTAAAAAGAAACCAGGTTATCCGGCTATTGATCATACACTCGAGTCGAAAAGGAGTGATGGAAAAGGACTTTGCAACGACTAAGTGCAACTCTAGCAGACCCCGCATTTTGCCGACCTGTAAACTGTGTTTGCAGGTCGCACGGGGGCGCTTATGCAGGCTGAAAGTTGCGGCGGCAGAATAGAAACCGCAAACAAACCCGTAATTTTTAAAAAAGTTGTTTCGCGCGAGAAATTTAAGCAGCAGCTCGCTGGAGCTCGCTCACATAGATGGTTCTTCTTCGCATAATAAGTTCGTACACTCCACATACATACATATTAAAGGTCAGAGATGCTAGACAGGGCCCACGCTACCGCACTACTACAACAAAATTGAGCTCACCGTAGATCTTGCGGTAGCTGCCCACCGGCGGCGATCAGTCGGAGTCGGAGTCGACCTCGATGTAGAGCTTCGCCTGCTCCGCCTTCATCACGCGCAGGTCAGCCTCCTTCGATGCGTGCACCTGCGATGTCGTGACGCCCGTCTCGAGGAAGAGCCGGTCATACTCGAGCTCGCGCCGGATGCGCTCTTCCATCTCCTCCTGCTCCCTCGCCGGCCGCTCGAGGAGCTCCTCCTGCCCCGTGGGGAGGTAGTCCTCGGGCCCGATGACGCCTCGGCGCGGCGGCGCATCGGTCACGGCCTCCTCCGGCTCCCTCTTCACCGGAATGAGCCGCGAGCTCGATGCGCCCGCGGATGAGCACCCCGCGGAACCGTGGCCGTATGAGCTCCCCGCGGACCAGTTGCCGGAGGAGGCGTGGCGGCGACGGGCGAGCTCGAGATCGAAGTCCTCGAGCTCATGGCGGTTGAATGCCGGCGGCGGCCGGGCCGCCGTCAGATCTGGCGCGGCGGCGGCGCTCCGCCTCATCCCCCGAGTCGTCCATGGCGGTCCAAGGCTCGTCGGCGGCGACAAATCGAGTGGCGCGGTGGGAAATTGGAGGGGAACGCGGCTGCGGGGGGATAGGGTTTCGGCCCGCATCTGCCCCGCAAACCCGCAGTTATACTGGCCCGGGGGTTGCGTTTGCGGGCTGCGGCAAAAATATTTACGGGCCGGACACCGATGCGGGTTTTGGTCTGGCCAGAAAAATGGGCCGAACCCGTATAATCGCCGGAATTATGCTGGTTTGCGCCGGATGCGGGGTCTGCTAGAGTTGCTCTAAGAAGGCTATACCGCAGTTGGTTTGCTCAGTCTACAAATAAATATGTACTACTCTAATCTAGTTCCAATATAAACTGATATATTTGACTAATCTCATCATCATTCACAAGACTAGGCTAGGCTATTTCAACACTGTTTAACATGTTCAAAAGAAAAGTGGTGTGCTGTATAGATGACTAGATGCTATTTTGCTCCACATAGATGATTAGGTACAGTACTTGATAGGTTGCTCCCAGATTGACATTTTACCGATCAGTTTAATTAATATTTCGAATTTGATATGTTTAACATGGTGCAGCTTTTCTCTGCTGTAAATTGCTGGCTTAACCCTTATAACCAGACTGAACATCCAGAATGCAAGTCAAGGCCTGACAGCGGTCTTTCTGCAATTACCAATTTGGACCCTGGTTATATAACAGGTAGACTATATACCTTAGTTATTTGTTACTAATATTAATTTTCTTATACTAATGGAAGAAAATGAAGGAAATATGTTCTTCTTCTTTTTAATTTCCACGTGCCGAATTGTTGACGAAGTTACACATTAACAAATGGACCTCAAACCCAGCAGAATCACTGCATATTCTACCTCTTACGAGCAAATCGTTGATAGAATGACTGAAAACTTTGAGCCAAAAGAGTATTCTTCAACAGGACTTTGCATGAACATTGACCAAATCTGAAGGATCGATATTCACTGTTTCGTTGATCACATGGGCCAGAAGTCAGAGCGTGAAGGATATCCACTGTTCAGCATATATGCTTGCTTCAATCTTCAGAGCTTACTGCAGTCGGTGGGCCGGAATGACAGCTGCCCTACGGTCATGTCGAACAGCATCTGTATATTCTGCTGCTGGAAGTTGCCCAGCACGGACGTGGACTCAGGCGTCGTCCCGGCGATGTTCAAACATAAGGACGAGTCCTCTTGGTTGTAGGACATGTAGTTGTCCCTATGCAGCCTCATATCCGCACCGCCGGCAAAGTGCAGCACCAAGTCTGGCAAAAACGGCTCACCGGCCGGAGCTGGGAAGCAAGGGCTTTCCAGGCTGGAGGCGTTCACTGGCGGCTGACCAAGCACCTGCGCCACGTGGTCGACGACCTCCCTGAAACCGCTTTCCGCGAGGATGGTGAAGGTCGTCCCGGAGTCCACGATCATCCCGCCGGTGCCGTCGGTACTCAGGTCGAATGTGCCGTTTGGGATGGGAAGGCGGACGTCGCCGAGTGATATGCCCTGGAGGGAGACGAAGTACCTCAACGGGTTCTGCGGGCTCTGCATTAGCGGCGTCGACTGCACGACGCCGGGCCCGGGGGCCAGCTCCGCCATGGTGCCCAGCAAAAATGGGCTATCCAGAGTAGAGTTGAAGAAGTCGGTGAGACAATAGGAGAACTTGCCGACGCCTAGCTGCGCCAGGAGCGATAGAGTCCCGCGGCCGAGGCCGACCGTCCCGGTGGAGTTGAGCGAGTCGCCGCCGTTCTCGGTGCCGCAGCCGAACGCCACGCCGCCGACGGTGACGGGTGCGCTAGAGGAGCCAAGCGTGAGCGTCTCCGTGCCCAGGATGCCAGCCGAGTAGGCGCCGTCGCCGTAGGCATAGCGGTACCGGCAAAGCGAGCTTGGGGTACTGCAGTTCCGGCTCCATATGGGCAGGCACGTGGCGCTGGAGCAGGGCAACGGGGAGAAGGTGGACGAGGCTGAGGGGTCGTAGACGGGCGTGTCCTGCGGGAAGCACAGCTTGCATGGCTGGCACTGCGTCCAGGTGAGGTCGCTGCCGGTGTCGGCGAGGGCGACGAACGGCACCGGCGGCGTCCCGATGGCCAGCTCCATCAGGTATTCGACTTGAACAGAGTGGAGCCTGGGCGAGGTTGCGTCATAACCTGATAGCGCCCGGAGGCGGCTTCTATGCGCGGCCCGGCGCATGAGCTCTGTCTTGGTGAAGCCGCCTTTGGAGTCGACGTGGGTGAGCGCCAAGCGGTAGCCGGATGGCGCCGACATGGCCAGTGAGGTAAGTAGGACCAAGCTCAGGGCTTGCAAGGCACCCATGCATTTCACCATTAATGGATGATCGATGCAAAGCTCTACCAGCTAGATGTCTAACTTCTAATTCAGAGCTGCTAGCAAAGCTAGGTTGGCTTGAAGAATCATGTTAAACATTGCATCTCTATTTATACAAGGTTTTGACAACGTCAAGATCACCGATAAAGCATGTGAACAGGAAGAAGATGGTTAAAAGTTGTGGACAGCCACCGGCCTCTGAACCTGCAGGTGTCGCCATTTGCCGCTGATGCTAGATCAATACAAGAGGATAAGACACATACCGGCAACCAGTCCACAAGACTGCAAACAACAAAATACAGCCAGCAACTACACGTATTTGAGTAGGTCATTGTTTCTTGGCGTTTTAGCCGCTATGTCCTATGTGTTGTGGCAAGGACATAGGTTTTTCAAATAAGCATATTCGTAATCATACTTAAGTGAGATTTTTTTGGGGGGTTTAGTGGTGAACTGACAGCAGACTACAAGACTGGAAAAAAAAATGAAACAGAATCAGTGACTGCGTCATTGAGTATATCATTCGTTTTTGGCGTTTCTTCATTGTGCTGTCTGTGTTAACTCAATGACACAGACGTCGCAAATGATAAAACAAACGCCAACATTGAAGGTAATTTTTGACATAATCTACCTATATGGGTGCGTTGGCTTGTACGTAGTTTGCGATTTATGGAAATGTGATTGTTGCTAACTTTGAGGAGCCTTTTTAGCTTAGTCGTCAAGCATGCGTGCAAGGTGGATTGTACATGGTAGAATTGATTCTTCCTTTATCATGATATTTGCAGATTGGCAATGGTACTTCCACAAATTTTTGGTCAGAAAGGTGGCTTACAAGTGAGCCTTTATCAGTTGCATATGTGTGCCTTTTTTCACACACAACCAAATCGTTTGAGCTTGTATCAACAGTTATATCAGGAGGATTATTGGACTTATCCCTGTGAAACCGCTAACTGATGATGCCATGGCACTATGGCAGAGCTATCCTCTTTCTCTCTTGTATTGCAGGATATCCTCCTCTCCTCTGTACCAGATATATATGGGCGTGTTCTGCTTGGCAACATACCCTTCAGCACAAAGGCAGCATAGTATACACACCACTCTGCCACCCGGATGTTGCAAATGCAAGTATTATGTGGAACGATCCATGGACCAATCAAGGTGAAGATCTTTGCGTGCCATTTCTGCAAGAACAGGTTAAATACCAAGCAAAACCTGTTCAAAAAGGCTCGCATAGAACATCCCAGCTAGCCCATGGATAACAGACACTCCGGATGACCGGACCCATAAGCGTTTGACACGCGCGTATTCATTTCATTTGGTCAAAATGAAATGACATTACAAATCTTGTAGTGTATTCATTTGGTAGAATCTAAATTCTGATATCAATTTTCATGTTTGGCTACCACCTAGAAATTATGAAACCAAGGGGTAACATGGAGTGTGGCCTGTGTGGGAGCAGGATAACCTGACGTCACTTGTCTGGAATTTGACAAATGAATTTCAGCACTCAATGCCCTGACAGACAAACCACACTGTACGAAAGACAACATTGCCAAATGGAGTACAAACCTATCACTGTCTCTATGAAGAAAAAAGGCTACAACTGTCAAAAAAAATTTAAAAAAAATACCAATGTTAAGCCCGTTCTAAAGCTTCTGTTTTTCCCGAATTCTGAATTTCTGATTCCTGTACTGTTCTCTCGCTCTGTTCCTGGTCTTATGTGGTTTGACTAAAATGACGAGTTAGCAGATGTTAAGACTCTGTATACGTTTTTTTTTGGAACATAGACGCTAGACGCGTCCGGCTTTAAATTAATAAAGCCACTTTGTATACGTTTGTGTCAAAAAAAAAGGGCGCCTAAAAAGAGAAAGAGAGAGAGTAAAGTACAGCACTAGTCCAGAAACTTACAGGAAATGAACACTTTAGTACACGAACGCAAAAAACACACACATAAATCCATGAACTCGTGCTAGTGATACAAGTTAGTCTAAAAACGATTCGGCAAAACTAAAAATGAACACGTGGCATGAACCTGGACCGCAGCTTGTACCTAGATTTTCTCAGGAGGCTTCTTGCAAGATCGCCAAATTCCCCATTCCTCCGGACAGTGAGATGAGGAGTGGGGAGGGAGCACTGGCGCGGTAGTGGAGGCCGTCCATGCTTGACGGCAGGGAGGAGGACGCCTGTGTTGGAAATTTTGGGCTATGCAGTCTACCCTCTAATTTCTCTGTCTTTTCCGTGGTGCCGCTCACAATGCGTATTGAGGCTAGAGGATAGGGACCTATTTATAGACTCAACTTCCAGGTGTTTTAATATTCCACCTATTTCCGAAAAGATCCGTATGACTCCTGAACAATGTTACCAACCACGATAAAACATGTTAGTTTTCCGAGTCTAAATATACTAGTCCCTAGCACACATGTGTGAGTCATGTGCCTTGATTAGATTGTATATGTGAGATCAACTTCCAATCTTAATCATGTGGGTCCGCAAAACAAACCCATCTCTTCAACCCTGTGATGTCCCGGGAGAATACGTACGTACATATAAAATTCAAGTAGAGTCGACCCATATTAATTCCTCTATTGTATTCCATCACAGTCGTCCTCGGCGCCTTGAATATTACTTCCTCGAGTGAAACACCGCATCAGTTATTCCCCATCACAAATATTAATAATATGAATAATTCCATATTGAGTTAATCATGTTGAATAAATGTTGAAAGCCACATAAAGATCCAACATCTCCCACTTGGCTGAAACATAGTAATTATATATGAAGTTCCATGTACAAACATGTTTTGAAAAGAATTCCTGACTGTAGGTAGTGAACCTGCACCATATTAGTATTATTATACAAATAAATCAAACATACGTACCTGAGTTTAATCATCCCACACCTCATGTATACAATGTTAATTTCCTCAATTGTGTTTACTTTTAACCATAAATCTCTAAAATAAGTGACAGGTTGTGATGCACATTCCACGATCATATATTATGTGTGAGATTCCCTTAGCAACACATATTTCCTTCCACCGCTTGAACGCGGCAATAAATTCCGGTAGCTAAAGTTGATAGTATATCGAAGATACAAAAGATTCAAGTACCATTATTATCCCCTTTTCCATAGGAGTTCAATTCCTCACTGAGTTTTTGGTTCCCTCTATCAAGGTACTTTAACAAGTTTGCGATTTTCCATAGAAACCGTTTCAAAATATTCCCTATGTAGTTCCACTCCCAAACATAGGAAGCTTCAAACATTCCTTTCATATAAAAGTTAGAACATGACCAAGCTTTCACTTGCATCAATGTGAATTTGTAGATCACCGCCTTGATTCATTTAGAAAACCATATTTCCTGCTTTCCATTGATGTGAAGCTTTATAAGACCATACATTAATATATTGGATTAGCAAACCATGTCTTTATTTCCTCTTTCCCGAAATTCCAGAGAAAGAACATCCACAAAGTATATTTCCCTTTGTGTAAAGAACTGAATAATAAGAGTGACATTATAATTAATATTCCAGTGAGCCAAATTTTCTTATAAAAAAAACTCACATACAATAAGCTTGCGGTTGTTTGGTAAGGTAATAAGTTCTCAAACTTTATTCTTCCTCATTGAGTTTATTCCTTCCCGCATTTCTTCCACCCATAGCTTGCACTGATGGAAAAGTAAAGCTTTCATAGGAGACTTCAGTTATTCCTCAGAATTCCGAGTCACTTCCCCCAAAAACACACCATCATTATCCAGACATAATATTCCAAGTTATTTCCTCCCACTTATCCTAAGCATGTTAGTGTCAGGAGTTTCATTTGTAGTTTCCTTCGGGGTCAAGATTATAGTCTAGTATGATTGCCAATAATTCCACCGTCATCCATATAAACATTATGCTCCCACTTTCCACCAGTTTTCCTTTTCCAGATCAAAGAAATACCCTTGATCCACTAGAATAAAAAATTAACAAATTCCTGGTGTGTGCTTTGTATTAACTGAGAATTTCCTTCCAAGATAAAATACTTCCTTCCAGTCAACAAACCATAAGGAGTGACTACGCTTGATGAAGAATGACATAAAGAGATGACACTATGTAATGCTTCTTCCAAATAACGAGGAAGTATATGCAAAGTCCTGTTCAATTCCTCCATGCAGGTGGAGTATATGGTATATTGCAGTAATGAATGAAGTTCCATGCTCTTTGCATATTCAGTTGATATATTCCTGAAGTGTACTTCCCCCACCAATCAGTTGTTAAAACTGTGAAATCCTTTAATCAACTGATTTCCCACTTCAGTAAACAATGTGACATGCACAATAAAAATTCCGACTTGTATTTTGAAAGGTATACATATAATCATATAAAGTGCAATCATCGATGAGTAAAATGAAATAAACACTCTAACCTGTAGTGGGAGTGTAAAAAAATATATACCGTCGGTATATATAAAAGAATGATGTGAAGCTTCTTATCTCCTTCCACCTTAAGAAAAGGTGTGCAAGTTAAATACCCAATATATATGTGCTTCAGAAAACCAAATTCCTCCCACTAAAGTTTTGAATTCCGGAATTAGTAAGCCACCCGATTCGGTTCCATGATATGTGACCAAGTCGTCCATGACAAAAAATAATAAATTTCAAGCATGTGTTCCCATTATCATCAGCATTCCTCTCTATGGAGTTATCTTCCCCAAATAACAGTTGGGTTTGCTAATTTCCAATGGACCATCAAGAAAGAATAGACCATTGTGTGAAATCTGGCAATGCACTAGTTTTATCATTGAGTAATATTTCCCCTCTTCCTTTTAAAGATAGTATTTCATAAACAATGGGTTCCAAGATAGAATCATAAATTAAATCCCTTCACATTGAAGTCACATACAAAGGGTCCGTTAAGTGAGAGCAATTTTCCTTAATTTTCCACCGAGTGGTACCCATCTTCCTCCATAAATAAGTAATTGTCATAATAGACACTTTTTGTATTCCTTCTCATTCAAATATTGTTCCTCCTGAACGGAGTTTGAGGGCATAATTTCCAATTCCAAGTTTATGATATATTGACCTGCCTTATTAATTTTAGTATTTCCTTGGAATTGCTTGCATGGAAGTAGATGATATATAACCAGAATGCACAACACAACTATTTAGAAAAAAGTGGTAAATAAAAAAATTCCGTTCATACAAATTAGACATACCTTCCTCTTTGCCAATTGCATTGATATATTATTATATCTTCCACTTTGAGGTGTAACCAGTAATATTTGGTCAGATCCTTCCCTCTGAGAGTTTCTATTTTCCTCCATAGAGGAAATAATGTTCCATATTGCACATTATCAAATGAAGTTAAACTGGAAAATCAATTATTTTGACCAATGTTGGCAGAGTTAGAAATAACCAATATAAGCCAGCAATTTGTATTCCCCAAGAGATATCACACCGAAAAATAAAGAGAGTATTCCAGATCGCACCAATTTTCCATGCCTTTTGTTCACTATGGTATGAACCTGACATAAGTATCCAAGCCATTTGACAACCATAATATATTTCCTTATCCTCAATAGCGGATTTCTGAATTTGGCCTTGTCCAGTTTGTTTCAATCAATAATGTGATGGTTAATTTCCACGGAAAATGCAATCATAATATTCCATCTTCCAAACTATGATACTAAATTTATGGATTGTAAATACCTCAGCGAACGGAGGGAAAAGTGTTACCAATTGTATATTAGGCGAAGACAGATGCAGAAATTACGCCGATTAATTCCTTGTGATTTCCGTCCCAGATCAGGGTGCGCACAAGTTTTAAGACAAGAAATACCAGCCTTCCTCGTTATAATCTGATCCTTATAGACAAATAAAGTAGACATGGACTTCAGCATGTAGATGCGTATGTAAGAATAAATTCTTGCTCCTTGTGCAAGATAGACCAGTAGAACAAGTAGTACTGTATATATAAACAACAACAACAAAGCTTCCTTGATCCGCAGTAGCGAGAGATTTCCTGCGCCATCTTTGGTGCTCGTGTCCTTCCTAATCAATTTTGACTGGCCCACCTGCATCTTGTCTCACCGGCTTCTTGGTTATGAACAGCAGCAGCAGGCGTGGGCAAGCCCTGCAGCTTCCGTCTTCCCCGAGCAGCTAGCTCGCTCGGCAGAAGGCGTTGGTCCCGCGCGAGTTCGACAAACGACGAGGTGCGGCGAGAAAACCCCGATCCGACAAGGTCGACGGCTCGACGGCACGTCGGAGCTTAGATGGACCGATCTGTAGCAAGGTATCTCGAGGAAGCGCAGAACAAATCGATCTAGTTTGCTTCCCGATTCCTGATGCAAACATGCGTGTTCTCCTGCGTGTGGCGAGAGGGCGCCGGTTTCCGCGAGGATTAACTCATCGTGATGGAGGGGGCACCGGGGCAGGATGGTCCAGGCCTCCAGGGCAGTGTGAGGTCGACGGAGTCCCTGCAAACAACAAAGTCGATAGGTCGACAGAGCGCACTGAACGGCGACGGATCGTGGCATGGGGGTGGTGTAATTGGCCGGGTCGTCGGGTCGCCGCAGGTGGACTTTATCCGGAGATGCGGTCTGCTTCTGTCTTGTTCCTCGATCAAACGAGCGTAGGTGGAGTTCGTGATGGCGTCGGAGGCCACCAGCGGTAGAGGCAGAGTATGCATCGGATTCCCTCGTCCATGATTAGGGTTCGGGCAACCGCGACCGAACCTTGCTCATGATACCAATTTTGGAAATTGTGGGATATGCGGTCTACCCTCTAATTCCTCTGCCTTTTTCGTGGTGCCGCTCACAATGCGTATTGAGGCTAGAGGGTAGGGACCTATTTATGGACTCCACTTTCAGGTGTTCCACTTTGATACTTCACCTGTTTCCGGAAAGATCCGTATGACTACTGAATAATGTTACCAACTACGATGAAGTATGTCAGTTTTCCGAGCCTAAATATACTAGTCCCTAGCACACATGTGTAAGTCATGTGCCATAATTAGATTGTATATATGAGATCAAATTCCAATCTTAATCATGTGGGTCAACAGCCTGCAGAGCCGGTCCTGCAAAACAAACACTACTGGAATTTTCCTCTTTGCCGAGTGTTAGGATCTTTGCCGAGTGCATTATGTCGGGCACTCGGCAATAGTATCTTTGCCGAGTCCCAAGTAGAAAGTACTCGGCAAAATAGCGAAACTCGGCAAACAGGTACTTTGCCGAGTGTCGTTGACAAAACACTCGGTAAAACAATAAAACACGGCAAACAAGGTCTTTACCGAGTGCTACACTCGGCAAAAGGGGGTCTTTACCGAGTGCTACACTTGGCAAAAGTGGGTCTTCACTACGCTGCACGGTTTTAACTGTACAGGTTGCATACGACCTCGGATGAAGATGTTCCAAAAATCAAAGTTGTTATTTTGACGAGACCTAAATTTTTCATGTTGAGAACTTTTTCATTTGAGGTCATATTAATTACACTTTTTGCCATGTAAATGTTTGGTCTCAAATGACCAATGTGATGGCCATATTTATTGCATAGTTTATGATAATGTGGTGAAGTTGGCCATATAGGTGCATCTTGCCATTACAAACAGTGTTGCCAATAAAGTTTCCAATTTTTTTTACAAAAGAACCATTTTCGATTTTCTAAAAATAAGAAATGAGTATTTTTTGTGAAGTAAGTACAAAAATAGTGTGCAAAATGGCACTAGTCCAATTATCACAGTAAGTAGACCATATTTTATGCACAATTCGTTCACAAAACGGGCTATCGTGTATGAACAGTTATGGTTTCAAGTCAAATGACCAAGGTAATGGCCATATTCATTGCATAATCTTTTATAATATGCCCAAATTAGACACATAGGTGACTATTGACATTACAAACAATGTTGCCAAATAGAGTTTCCAACTTTTTTGTACAAAAAAATCCTTTTTCATTTTCGAAGTGTCAAAATTGGGTATTTTTTGTAAAGTAAGTACAAAAAATAGGGTCCAAAATGGCACCACTCAAATTATTGCAGTAAGTAGACCACATTTTATGCACAATTCACAAGTTTCATGGATTTTCTAGTTTTCTTGCCACTTTTGCACATTTAAATGACTTTATGTCAATTTCCCGAAAGTAAGTCAAAATTGAATTGCAAGTGTATGATAGCTCAGTCATAAAAATTGGCAAAAAATATTTTTTAGTACACAAGTAGTCATTATATGGGAGAACCACTTAGAGTTTGAGAGTTTCGACCCCTTGTGATGAATAGCCATGTCGACTGTTTTGACCCCGTTTTGGAAAAAAATGAAAGAAAAAGAATACAAGTTTAAAAAATGCAATCCTTTCGCATGGAGTCTTTTTATGTGTACTGGTTATAAGGAAAAATGCCAAACTTTCAATATAACAAATTTGAAAAAAGAATCCTTCACAAAACGGACTACCGTGTATGAACATTCGTGGTTTTCAAGTCAAAGGACCAAGGTGATGGCCATATTCATTGCATAGTCTATTCTAATGTTCCCAAATTAGACACATAGGCGCATCTGATATTACAATCAATGTTGCCAAATAGATTTTTCAACTTTTTTTACAAAAGAATAAATTTTCATTTTCTAAGTGTAAAAAATGGGTTTTTTTGTGAAGCAAGTACAAAAAACAGGGTGCAAAATTGCACCACTCCAATTATCACAGTAAGTAGACCATACTTTATGCACAATTCCCAAGTTTCATGAATTTTCTAGTTTTCTAGCTACTTTCACACATATAAACGACTTTATGTTGATTTCCCGAAAGTAATTCAAATTTGAACCACAAGTGTGTGATAGCTATGTCCTAAAAAATTTAAAAAATATTTTTAGGTACACAAGTAGTCATTATATGTAAGAACCACTTAGAGTTTTGAGAGATTCGACCCCTTTCGATGAATAGTCATGCCGACCATTTTGACCCCATTTTGGAGAAAATAAAAGAAAAATAATAGAAGTTCAAAAAATGCAATAATTTCCCATGGAGTCATTTTATGTGTACTAGTAGCGAGGAAAAAATTTCAAACTTGCAATATGACAATGTTGAAAAAAAATCTTCACAAATCGGCAAAGCAAGTATAAACATTTATGACTTTCAAGCCAAGTGACTATGGCGAAGGCCATATTCACTGCAAAATTTGTGATAATGTGTTGAAAATTGGCACATAGGTACATCTCGCCAATAAAAACAATGTTGCCAAATAGATTTTAGAATTTGTTGTACAAAAAAATCATTTTTTTTCATTTTCTATGTGTCAAAAACTAGATTTTTTATTTGCAAAAAGGCAAATGAAGTAAGAAAATTGTTTTATTCTAAGTTTCAAATTTTTCGTGGCAACTGTTACATGTGAAAGGACTCATTGTCAAAGGATTTGATTTTTTGAAATTTTATTCATTTTCTTTTTTAATTTTTAGAATGGACAAAGAAGCACAGCTTTAGTTGCTTGCTTCTGATTGGCCAATGCTTGAAGTCATGGATCGATGACATGGCATGTCCTGATTGGTGCTCCTGGTTCATGTCTCTCTCCCTTATCTCCTCAAGTGCACAGCCGCAGCCAGCACCTCACGCCTCATCTCTTCGCTGCCTCGCCGGAGTCGCCGCTCCTCGCCGTAGACGCCGCTCCTCGCGCCGCCATAGGTCCTGTCCCCTTCTTCTTCTTCTTCTTCTTCTTCTTCTTCTTCTTCTTCTTCACCCAAGCAGCAGCAGCAGGCTACACTCGCTGCTCCTCGCCGGACAGCAGCGGTGCAGCCGCAAGCATCGGCTGAAGCACCAAGCAGCAGCAAGCACGCGCAAGCAACAACAGCCCCGGCCGCCGCTGCTGCTCCTCTTCCTTGGCCACGACAGCAACAGGTGGTCAAGCACGTGTGCAAGCAGCATCAGTCCGGTGGCTTTGACGCAAGGCGTGAGGAGGCGGCTGCTCCGTGCAACACTGCATCTCGCCGTCCTCCTCTCGATCTGTGCCTTCCTTGAACGTCGGAGGCCTGTGCGCAGCTCACCAACGCGGCCATTGCGGCACTACGGCGACCACCACGGGTGCATGGGCGGGGCACACGCGATGGGAGCAGCGCCGGCGACTGGATTTGGCCACGATTAAATCTGGGACGGGATCGGGCGGTGCAATTTTTTTTGTTTTATTCACTACTTTTACCGAGTGGCGCTCTCGGCAAACCTCCTGCGCCATGTGGCTATAGCGCCGTTTGCTCTGTTTCTTCTGATCACTTTTCTTTGCCGAGCGCCTCTATTTGAAACTCGGCAATGTCTTTGCCGAGTGTCCGACAAATGGCTCTCGGCAAAAATCTGTTTGCTGAAGAGGTGTACGCCGGGTTGGCTTTGCCGAGGGTTCTTGGCCCTTTGCCGAGTGTTCTTGGCACTCGGCGTACGTGACGATTCCAGTAGTGAAACTCAGCTCTTCCACCATGTGATGTCCCGGAAAAACACATACATACAAAATTCCAGTAGAGTCGACCCCTATTAATTCTTCTATTGTATTCCATCACAATCGTCCTCGGCATCTCGAGTATTACTTCCTCGAGTGAAACACCGCATCAGTTATTCCCCGTCACAAATATTAATAATACTATAATAATTCCACATTGAGTTAATCATATTGAATAAATGTTGAAAGCCACATAAAGATCCAACAGCCTGGTCCCTTGGCTTCACCGCTTGGGAGGACGTTGCGGCGTTCTCGGGGGACCCCTAGGAGCTCACTATTGCAGGCTTCGCCGTGTCGTCTACAAGTGCCCGTCTGTCGTCTGCCCGTCTCCGCGCGTGTGCGGGAGGTACCATGCGGCCTCGCCGCGGGCTCCTCCGTCACCGGTCGTCGACACCCGTAGGCCCACGCACGGGGAATACGTGCCACAACTTGCCAGGATCGATGCGCCAGGGGACGGCACCGTGCTCGTCTCGCAATCGAGTTGTAGGGCCTGCGCGCCACCTACAACGAGGACCAAGTAGGATACTGCATTTGAACCCCGAGCTCTAGGGAGATCGGAGCTAGCGCTCAATCATCGAGCACAATACATGGAGGAATGGGGAGTTTGGCGATCTTGCAAGAACACCCATAGAAAATCTAGGTACAAGCTAGCCGCGGTTCAAGTTCGTGTCATGTGTCCATTCTAGCCGTTTCGTCTTTTGGCTAATCTGACACGAGTTTTCTTTTTGCGTTCGTAAGTTAAAGTGTTCATTTTCTTTGAATTTTTTTAGGAATCATTTTCTCCGAGTTCGTGAACCACTCCTACGTGGTGGTTTTACTTAAAAAAAACTCTGTATACGTTGTCTGCCTACCGGATCGGAGGAAGAGATCCTAGCCGTACACTTCCAACCAGGCGTCTCAGATTGCCTCACGCCAACTCGTCCTCCCCTGCGCTTCCAGAAAGGGACAGAGCTCCTGTCACTCCTTCCAGTCGACCAATCTCCGACTGCAACAGCCAAATCACCTCGAAATGCCTCGATGGCGGTTCCGATCCGGCGACCTCGCCTGCGCGATGGCTATCGCGGTGGCAACAGCAGCAGCCATGGGAGGAGCGGCCGCCGGGGTGGCAGACGGCAAGGCGGAGTTCGACTACCAGAATTCCCTAGATTACTATGTTCTAGCTATTTCTGTTGATCCATTTCTAAAAAAAGCTATTTCTGTTGATGTTATTGTACTCAGTCATGTTTTCTCCCAGTTGATCGATAGACTAGACTAGACGAGATATGTGATGATTTAGTACTTGCTTATTCCGTGTGATTTAGAATTGGAACAGTTTCTGTTGGCCTAGAGTTTTTAGACTGAAACGTCCTTTCCAGAACTTGGTGTTCAGGTTTGTTAGTGAAGTAGGTGGCCGAATTAAACCGCTCCATTGATTCTGTGTGATCTCAATGGTGTTTAGGATTTATCTGTGATTAATTTTTGAAGAAACTTACGTTTACCTATTAATCTGCATGCGGTTAATTTTGTAATACCTTAAGTATGTTCTGCCAATTCACCTACTGATTGGGTTTTCAACCTCACTTCCTGAAACTGAAAATGCTAAACCTTAGTTGTTGTGCTCAGTTTACAAATAAATATGTACTACTCTAATTCCAACATAAACATACATATTTGACTAATCTCATCATCAGAAGACTAGGCTAGGTTATTACAACAATGTCTAACATGTTCAAAAGAACAAGTGGTGTGCTGTGCAGAGGACTAGAGGCTATTTTGTTCCACATAGATGATTTGGTACAGTACTTGATATGATGCTCCCAGATTGATATTTTATAATCAATTTAATCTTTCTAATTTGATATGTTCAATATGGTGCAGCTTTTCTCTGTTGTAAATTTCTGGTTTAAATGCATGCTACTTGACCCTTATAACCAGACTGACCATCCAGAATGCAAGTCAAGGCCTGATAGT
This sequence comes from Triticum aestivum, assembly GCF_018294505.1. NCBI lineage: Eukaryota > Viridiplantae > Streptophyta > Magnoliopsida > Poales > Poaceae > Triticum > Triticum aestivum. Next base: position 2,687,878 of record NC_057802.1, on the reverse strand, counting down.
GGTCTTTCTGCAATTACCGAGTTGGACCCTGGTTATATAACAGGTAGACTATATACCTTAGCTATTTTTTACTAGTATTAATTTTCATATTCTGTCCACTGTACGTTTTATACATCATCTGCAGTCTGCTTATTATCTTTTTTGTTTCTGTTTCTCGCACAAACTTTGAGCCAAAGCAACCAAAATCATGAACGACAAGTATGTCATCGCATGATGTCGTAGTCACTGGTATGACCAGTTGTTGGTAGTCAGGAACGAATCATGTTCCTAGTTCTACAGTAAGCTTTACATTGTATAATAAAAAAAATTGCCTCCTTGCTGAGAATTTCTATCTTAGTGCATAGACGAAAAATATGACCATCTATTAGTGTAACTGTTCCTGTTGAATCTAATGCAAATGAAATTATACAGTCAACTGTTACAGTAAAGTTCCAGATGATAAACGATAGTTTCTGGAACGAGGATATGCTATGTTCTCAGTACTTTGAATATTTTCTTTCTTTGCACATAACCTACATTTATTTACTTTCATTGACATTATGTGGCATGAGACCCAATCCCAAGGAACAGGATAGCCAACTAAAGCTTATGTAGGGATTGCAAAGTGCATGTTTGAGTTTAGTCTCACCTTGCTAGTTTAGAGGGAATTAGAACAAGATATAAATCCAAGTGCCAAATGCTCCATCCCTGGGTTAATCCTTTTACTTAAAACAAGGGTGAAAGTGTAACTGGGATGGTGCGAATACATGGTCTGCCCAGAGTGGGGCAGGCCTCAGTCTAATTAGGCTGGGGCATTGCACATTTTTCGTAGTCAGCAATTACCCATGTTATTTCTAAAATGATGAAAAAGATCCCTACATTTTGATTTTTCATCATTGTTAGTATATTGTCAAACCACCCATCTCATATCTTCATGGAACAAGAAAAAAAAAAGCAAGAGTTGATTTTGAGGACCCGAAACACCACATGCCCGGGAGGGACCCCGTCAGGACGTGCGGCGGCTATGGGCTGCCCTAGGTCGACCTGATCGCCCCTAGGGCCTCGTGGATCGCCGCACTGCAACAACAAGAGCGAATGAAGAATGAGGAAGAAGAAGAACAAGGGAGAGAGATAAAAGTAAAGGTAAAAAGTGGTAGATGAATTGATCGTTTGTGTGTTGTTCAATCGGCTGTCACCCCTTAGGTACATACGAGGTGGGTGGACTTCCCGTACAAAAAAGGACTCCAAATCACGTCCAAATCTTTCCAAAATTAACCGAACTCGGATTTAGGTAAGTCTGGAACATCAGTTCGGTTTTAGGTCTCACAGGCCACAAACGATCTCGGATGAAGATGAGTCCAAAATAAAATTTGACCGCTTCGACGAGACGAACAACTTTCGTGTTGAATGTTTTTCTATTCGAGGCCCTCTTCACGGCCAAATCGCTCGTGCAAAACAGACCGTTACTCGCGCTACCCATCAGACATCAGACACCGTGTCTGATGGGGCGCGCCACTTTTGCCTGTGACAGGGCCGCACTCAGCTGGCTGTAACTTTTACATACGATCTCAGATTGATACGATTTTTATATCAAAATCGATCGTTTCGACGAGATGAAGACAATTCGTGTAGATCAGTTTTCCATATGAGGCCATCTCGGGGCGTAATTAGCTGAACATTGTTTTGGACACAAAATCTCAGTACTTCAGCCTTAGAAATGAGATCGGATGGCTATGGCCCAAATATCAAAGTTTCTCCTTTTAAAGAACTTTCTCACTTTGAGCACTTTTTCATTTGAGGCCATCTTAATTATGTTTTTGACCAAACCAAAATCTGATGTCAACAGTAACAGAACAGGTTGGCGTTATATATGACGCAATGATGTCTGGCTTGCGTGGCCGTTAAGCCAAAATGAGCAAAAGCTCATATTCCTCCGCTGGCTTGGCTTTGGCTTCGGTTGAGAGTTGTCCAGGGATCACATGCTGACATAGCATGGTTCATTTGGTCATTATATTAATCCCATCAATGATCGATCGAATCCCACTGGTAGCTTAACTGCTTACCCAACTGCAGGACGATACAGAACTTTCTCACTTTGAGCACTTTTTCATTTAAGACCTTTTTAATAATGTCTTTGACTATGTCAAAATCTGATGTCAACACCATGTTATGCCACATGCCCACATGAAACCCCGCTGGTTGAGGGCCTCTGTGATGATCCATTGTTCCGTACGACTTCTGCAAGGGATTTCACAAGAAACAACTTAACTTTTGGTAAAAAGAATCCCATGAATCAAAGAGGCTCAGTAATCTAATTCAGCTGGACCTCCATTGGAAATATTCAACTGTTATGATCGGCATTATTAGGGGCTTAGCCCAGTGGGTTGTGGTTCAAGTTATCTTATCATTATTAGGAGCTTAGCCCAATTATCTTATCGTTATTAGGATCGTTTGCTTAGGAGTCAAGTAAACCTCTCTATATAAGGAGAGGAGATGTATCAATCTAATCAAGCAAGAAGCAATCATTATTTGCTCGGCTTTCCGAAGGGAGCCGGGAGACATAACCCTAGCCGCCTCTTGCGCCGCCGCCGTCTCTTCTTCATCGTGCCACGGCGCCCCGCCGCCGGTAGCCGCGGTCGCATCTACGCCCTAGACCAGGTAGGATCCTAACTCCTACCAATTTGGTATCAGGTAGCTCGGTTTCGATCATGTCTGCACCACCTCCCAACCCGCCGCTGCCGTCACCACCGCGCCGCTGCCCGTCACCACCGCGCCGCTGCCTCTCCCCACCGCGCCGATGGACTCCACCGCCAGCGCCTCCACCGGCCAGACGCCGCCGCCCTCCACCGCGTCGTTCGTCACCATCTACTCGCCGGCGGAGATGACCGGGGTCCTCAACGACCTAATCACCGCCTTCCAGGACATACGCCTCTACCTGGCCGGGCCTTACGGGCAGCCGCCGCCCTTGAAGCCGGCCGCCGCGACCGGGCCAACTCCCCTGCCCTGGTACGCGGCCACCACGGCGCCGATCGGGCCTCTACACCACCACTGGCCCGGTCAGCCGCCGCTCGCCGTCACCCCCCACTGGCCGCAATGGCCGGCTCCGGCGCTCGCCGCGGCCCCGACGCCTCCCGGGTTCGGGCAGCCGCAGCCCCAGCTGTCGGCCCCACCGCCGCCTGCTGCCGCGCCTCAATGGCCACAGTGGCCGGCCCCGGCGCTCGCTGCGCCCCCGACGCCTCCCGGGTCCGGGCAGCCGCATCCACAGCTGCCGGCCCCACCGCCACCCGCTGTCGCGCCTCAGCGGCCACAGTGGCCGGCCTCGGCCCTAACTGCGCCCCACACGCCACCCGGGTCCGTACCGCCGCAGCTGCCAGCCCCGCCCCCGCCCAGCACGGGGCCCGGGTCACCCACGCAGGGAGGCGTACCGATCCAACAAGTGCGCTTCCCGCCGTCACCGTCCCCAATGCCGGCCTGGCTGACCGGATCATCACCGCCACCCGTCTACACGTCGGCTGGAGACCTGCCGACACCCACTCTGCAGTTCGGCAATCCCTCCGGCTTGGCGGGGCACTCCATGGGCCGCGGCCATGCTGACCGGGCACCCCAATCCTCGCTGCTTCGCACCTCCGAGCTAGTCGGCCACGACGCTCCGACTCAGACACCGCCGCGGTTTGCCAAACTGTACTTCGCCACTTATGACGGCACGGATGACACCCTCAACTGGCTCAACCAGTGCGAGCAGTTATTTTGCGAGCAGCGCACCCTCGCCTCGGAGAGTACCTGGCTCGCCTCTTACCACCTCCGCGGCGCGGCACAGACCTGGTACTACGCCCTCGAGCAGGACGAGGGCAGCATGCCCCCTTGGGAGCGCTTCCGCGAGCTCTGCCTCCTTCGTTTTGGGCCACCGATCCGCGGGAGCCGCCTGGCAGAGTAAGCCGCCTTCCCTTCACCTCCACGGTTCAGGACTTCGTCGACCGTTTCCAGGCCCTGGCATGCCACGCGTCGGGCGTGACGGCGCAGCAGCGGGCCGACCTCTTCGTCGGTGGACTTCCGGGTCACATCCGCGTGGACGTGGAGCTTCGGGGACCCCAGGATCTCCAGACGGCCATGTACTACGCCCGCGCGTTCGAGCGCCGCGCGGTGGCCATCCAGCAGGAATCACCGTCCCGGGCCACTGGGTCGCTACCCTGGCCGGATGTTCCCGCGCAGGGTCGGCCTGCTCAGGCTTCCGCGGCACCCCTCGACGCGACCGCGGCGCGCCCGTTCCGCCGGCTCACCTCGGCCGAGCTACTCGAGCGTCGCCGTCAAGGGTTGTGCTTCAACTGCGACGAGCCCTACACGTCCGGCCACGTCTGCCCGCGACTCTTCTACCTGGAGGCTGCAGACTACATTCCGGAGGACGCCGTCGCCGCCGACCTGGCCGCCCCAGCTGTCGCGAAGGTGTTTGACGCTGGTTGATCACCTCGAGGAGTTCAGCAAACGCTTCCCCACCTTACAGCTCGAGGACGAGCTGTTTCTGCAGGCGGGGAGAAGTGTTATGACCGGCATTATTAGGGGCTTAGCCCAGTGGGTTGTGGCCCAAGTTATCTTATCATTATTATGGGCTTAGCCCAATTATCTTATCGTTATTAGGATCGTTTGCTTAGGAGTCAAGTAAACCTCTCTATATAAGGAGAGGAGATGTATCAATCTAATCAAGCAAGAAGCAATCATTATTTGCTCGGCTTCCCGAAGGGAGCCGGGAGACGTAACCCTAGCCGCCTCTTGCGCCGCCGCCGTCTCTTCTTCATCGCGCCACGGCGCCCCGCCGTCGGCAGCCGCGATCGCATCTCCGTCAACCCTCCCCCTTCCCGTACAACCTACGTCCTAGACCAGGTAGGATCCTAGCTCCTACCATCAACACAGACGACTTATCAAAACAATCCGTGCAAATAACAAGAAACAAAACGATGATAATCTGGAACCCACTGTGAATCAGTGGTACAAGCTTACAAGGTAAAGATTACCAATGAAGATTACTGCAAAAGTTCACCCATGTATTACAAGCTACCGAGCAATCTCGTTAAAACATTCCTGGCCGGTGACACTACCAAGTAATCAGTCAAATTGTTGCCGCAGAGCCATCTCAGTTTCGCTTTTCCATGATGCATGCGACGATTGCCCTCTCATCCTCTTGACTTTCTCCTTGTCTTTGATACCGGAACCCTTCTACTTTTCTGGCTCTTTTGTCTGCGCCGGTCTATCATTGCAAACAGGGCATACCATACCTTGTGCGTGTGAATAGGTCTTTGGTATACCACATTGGAGACACATTCTACAAGTACAATGCAAAAAGGAAAACAATGTTTAGAGGTCTACAAGACATAACCAGGTATGACGGTAGATGGTGTAAATAAGTCAGCCAAGATGTATGCTTTTTGTTTAGTTGTGTGATAGTTATATTGGAGAAAGTGACCATGTTGTTACCTTAAAAGATCGGCAGCATCTTCTGGACCAGGATTTGTAGCGCCCATTTTACTATTTCCTTCAATGGAACCTGGAGGATCGGCACCACTATTTGTGTCACTGCTCACTCTTTCATGAGTGGCAACCAACTGTGGTTTCACCTTCACAACCGCGCCTGAACATAGCTTTCTAGTCGAGTCAGATTAGCCAGGGGACAACATGCATGTATTTGAAATACAGTAGAATAATTGAAATGGGGAGATGAAGGAATGTTATCATATGCCAGCACATAACATTAGATCTGTTTTACTATGTATCTCATCATATTCAAGCATACTAACAAGCTATGGTATGTTGAAATTCAGTAATAGTGCCAATCCAATTCAAAAGGCCAGCTATATCCATAAGATGAACATTTGACAGAACCTGGAGGATTGGCACCATTCTTCATGTCACTGCTCACTCGTTCACGAATGGCAACCATCTGTGGTTTCGCCACCACGACTGCACCTGAATATAGTTTTAAATTCGATTAGCAAGGAGCAAGCAAGAATTTGAACTAGAGTAATTGGTGTTAGATATTGTTAGGAATATAATCAGATGCTAGCCCATTTGATAAGATCTGCTTTACAATCTCATATTCAAGCATGTGAAGAAACTATGAATTTTGCAGTTCAGTCATTGTGCAGATCGAATTCACAAGGGCCAATTATATCGATATGGCAAACATGCACAAATGATGACATTTCTTTTGCACATGTCCATTTTAACAGACATTTGCTTGCCCATATATTTCCAGGTAAAACTTAATGCAAGAAGTAAAGCTAGATATTCCTTTGGTCTAACAAAAATACCAACTAACCAAGTAAGAGTAGGGTACCAGCACAAATCCCATCTATATATTCCTGCCTTATTCTGTGACGTGACTCGTGAGAATGTGAGACTAGATGGCAAATTGCCAACTCAAAGAAGCAATTTCTAGTACCAGTACGAATATCACACGGTATATAACTTATTGCAACCCTCACGCTGACCACCCACCAAATAGGTGCTGATATGCCCAAGCATCACTGAACCGAATTAGAGCATCCCTCGTCTTTTGCATAAGTGTATTGCATCCCTAATAACCTTTTTTCAAGGAAGTTAAGAACCAGAACATGGATTTGTGATGCAATTGACAGCACAACTAAACCCAATAGCCATGCAATTCTATAATCAAATATCTCAAACGAGCAGTAAGTAAGTTAACACAAGAAGCAACAACAAGACTTGTCTTAGAGCATCTCCAACAGCCGCGCTAAACAAGCGCCGCACCGTAAATTTTGCCATTTTAGCGCGCGCGCAACCTGTAGACAAGCTCCAGCGGGCGCGCAATAACCGCGCGCGCGGCATATAGAGTTGGGCGCGCGGTCCGAATCGCCAACTCGCGCTGTGTATTTGGGGCGCCCGCTTCCGGGCACACACGAGCGCTCGCGCCGCATTCTCTCCTCCCCGCCACCTTCGCCCCGCGCGCCGGCGCCGGCGAACTTGACCCGATGGACGCACGCGCCGGCACCCTGCTCACCCCATCCTACAGCCGCGACCCCTCCACCGCTGAAAACCCTAGCGCGGGGAGCGTTGGCCTCGCCACCGCCGGAGCTCCTCCGAGCATCGGCCTCACGCGCGGCCTCTTCATGCCGCCGCGGATGACCTCGGCGGCGGGTGGCGTCCCCGCCCCCCCACCCTCGAAGCTCCCCAATGCGGCGCGGCAAAAGAAGGGCAAGACATCCCCGAAGAAGAACAAGGCGGCGGACGGCTCCGGCACCTCGAAGGCGAGGAGAAAGAAGCTTGCAGGGCGTGTGACGGGCGTGGCGGTTACCGAAGCACCGGCGAGCTCACTCGTTGAGCCGGCGGTCGACGCGCACAACGTGTTCGACGATATGCCCCAAAGGTAGAAATTTTTTCCAACTTTTCTTTTCTTGTTATTTTTTGAATGCATTCATATAGATAGCTTATTTGCACTCTGCTATATATTTTGTAGTGTCAATGATGATGCATACATGTCAACTATGGGTGTTGGCTCCAACAATTCGCATTGGTCTCAAACCAATGACATGCATTTCCAAGACCATGAGTTCGAGGTGGACGAGGATGGTGAGGGCATTGTCGACGCGCCGAAAGGAAGAGCGGGCAATTACACCAACGCCGAAGACATCTTGCTTGTTTGTGTGGAATTTATATGTCATGTTCATTGCATTTTGAATGTTTAAAATCCATTTTGTGTCCAAAATGCAATATATGCAATGCCCCGGCGAGTCGCACGCGCTGCATTCTTTGTGCGCTGCTGCAGTGGCGCGCGCTGCATTATAGCGCGGTTGTTGGAGCCAGCGCTGCCGGCCGTGCAAAACCAGGCGAAGGGCGCGCGGCAAAGTAGTTTTTAGCGCGCGGCTCGTTGGGCGGCTGTTGGAGATGCTCTTATGATACGCTAAACAGGTAAGCAAGAGACAGTGCATTACTTACTGGAGTAGCACGAGAATCACTTGGTCAAGTGTCAAAAAACAGCCAATTCTAAAGTAACCCAATGACCAAATACGATAATCTACAGTCGAATTAGCACTGATTTAAACATCTCACCTCCGTGGAGCAGAGCTCTAGCACGCCGAGCGCCTCATGCGCCTCTTCGGTTGAGGAAGTCCGGGGGCCCAGAGATCTCCGCAAATACATCGAGCGCCGAGGGCAGAGAGGAGCCCCCGCCACTACCAGAAAAACTTGCGATGCCGACGGCCCCCGTTGGCATAGATGGGCATATCCCGACGGCCCAGCTAAAGCCGTCAGCATAGCAAGGCCGTCGGCGTATGTCAATCTATACCGACGGCACCCGTCGGCATAGATCAGCCGTCGGCCTTGCAAGAAATATGCCTACGGCAGCCGTCGGCATATCACGTGGGCCCGTCTACCCGGGCGGCGATGGCCGTTTGACGGCGTCAGGCTACGCCGACGGGCTAACTGTGGCCGTAGGCATAGCTATGCCGACGTCATCGATCCACGGCGCCTGCCACGTCATCGATCCGCGTCGCTCGTCGGTCCCGTGGGGTGGCATATCTATGCCGTCGGCATAGGCCTGGCCCATGGATCTTCCCACGTCATCGATCCCCGCCCTACGCCACGTCATCGATTCAGGGCTCTACCGTTCCGTGGCCGAAGCTATGCCCACGGCTTTGCCGTAGGCATAGTTTTCCAATAATATTTTAATATTTTATTTATTTTCTCTTTTTATTTTATATTTTTTCCAAAACTAATTTCATTAACTTAAATGTGCCTTAAATGTACAGAAAACATATATCGATTGCCCCCCCCCCCCACACGGGCCTTGCTTCCGTCGTGTCACGGAGAGGTTAGACGGGACGGGGTACCTGTGGGGGGTAGCAATGCCGCCAGGTGTTGCGGTGGGCCCTCCTACGGTTTTGGAAACGTGGTGGCAGGCGCAGGCACCCGGCACGCGGCTCAGGGGTGTGCCCCCCCCCCTCACGGGCGTCGCTGCCACCGTGTCCCGGAGGGGGGAAACGGCCACGTCGGGCCAACGTGGAGGGAATCTTGGGGTGGGTTGTGCCGGGACTGTGTTGGGGGTTGTAGTTATGGCTGGGCTATGACAACCAAGTGAAAAGGTCCACCGGTCAAACTCCGTCCGGCGAAAGTCAAAGGGCTAGACCCGGCGGTCGTCTGTGTTAGGGTTAGACGGGACGGGGTACTTGGGGGTAGCAATGCCGCCAGGTGTTGTGGTGGGCCCTCCTACGGTTGTGGAAGCATGGTGGCAGGCGCAGGCACCCGGCACGTGGCTCCGGGGTGTGCCCCCCCCCCCTCACGGGCGTCGCTGCCCCGTGTCCCGTAGGGGGGAAACGGCCACATCGGGCCGACACGGGGAATATTGGGGTGGGTTGGGCCGGGACGGTGTTGGGGGTGTAGCTATGGGCTGGGCTATGACAACCAGGTGAAAAGGTCCACCGGTCAAACCCCGTCTGGCGAAAATCAAAGGGCTAGACCAGGCAGTCGTCTATGTCAGGGTTAGACGGGACGCGGTACCTGGGGGGGTAGCAATGCCGCCAGGTGTTGCGGTGGGCCCTCCTACGGTTGTGGAAGCATGGTGGCAGGCGCAGGCACCCGACACGCGGCTCCGGGGAGTGCCCCCCTCACGAGCGTCGCTGCCGCCGTGTCCCGGAGGGGGGAAATGGCCACGCCGGGCCGACACGGAGGGAATCTTGGGGTGGGTAGGGCCGGGACGGTGTTGGGTGTATAGCTATGGGATGGGCTATGACAACCAGGTGAAAACTTCAACCGGTCAAACCCCGTCCGGCGAAAGTCAAAGGGCTAGACCCGGCGGTCGTCTGTGTGAGGGTTAGACACGCGAAGAGCAATCCGCGTAGAGGGAAGTATTCAGATACTTCTCTATCACCAAAAATTATGAAAAATTACCATTAGTCCTATAGCACATGTGCCCACGTCGTGTAAAAAACTCATGATTTTATCGCACTCCAAGTATTTAATAATATTCACGCCGCATCGTTAACGCAGAACGTCTACTACTATGTCATCGCCGTCCGTGAGGGGGGCCACACCCCGGAGACGCGTGCCGCCTCTTCGGACATGCCACCACACCGTACGGCATGTATGAGGGCCCGGTGCGACGCTCCGGTGGCATTGCTACCCCCCAGGGCCCCCGTCCCGCCTAACCGTGTAGCGTTTGACCACGGGATCTAGCCCTTTGACTTTGCACGGACGGGCTTTGACCAGTGGAACTCTCCACCCGGTTGTGTTAGGTCAGCCCATAGGAACACTTTGGAACAACATCCGGGCCAAACCCACAGCAAGATCCCCTCCGTGTAGACCCGACGCGTCCGTTTCCCCCCTCCAAGTGCCGGCGGCGGCGCCGTCCGTGAGGGGGGCACACCCCGGAGACGCGTGCCGCCTCTTTCGACATGGCACCACGCCGTACAGCATGTATGAGGGCCCGGTGTGACGCTCCGGTGGCATTGCTACCCCCCAGGGCCCCCGTCCCGCCTAACCCTGTAGTGTTTGACCACGGGATCTAGCCCTTTGACTTTGCACGGACGGGCTTTAACCAGTGGACCTCTCCACCCGGTTGTGTTAGGTCAGCCCATAGGAACAGTTTGGAGCAACATCCGGGCCAAACCCACAGCAAGATACCCTCCGTGTAGACCCGACGCGTCCGTTTCCCCCCTCCAGGTGTCGGCGGCGGCGCCGTCCGTGAGGGGGGCCACACCCCGGAGACGCGTGCCGCCTCTTCGGACATGCCACCACACCGTACGGCAGGTATGAGGGCCCGGTGCGACGCTCCGGTGGCATTGCTACCCCAGGGCCCCGTCCCGCCTAACCCTGTAGCGTTTGACCACGGGATCTAGCCCTTTGATGTTGCACGGACGGGCTTTGACCAGTGGACCTCTCCACCCGGTTGTGTTAGGTCAGCCCATACGAACACTTTGGAGCAACACCCAGGCCAAACCCACAGCAAGATCCCCTCCGTGTAGACCCAACGTGTCTGTTTTCCCCCTCCAGGTGCCGGAGGCGGCGCCGTCCATGAGGGGGGCCACACCCCGGAGACGCGTGCCGCCTCTTCGGACATGCCACCACACCGTACGGCATGTATGTGGGCCCGGTGCGACACTCCGGTGGCATTACTACCCCCAGGGCCCCCGTCCCGCCTAACCCTGTAGCGTTTGACAACAGGATCTAGCCCTTTGACTTTGCACCAACGGGCTTTGACCAGTGGACCTCTCCACCCGGTTGTGTTACGTCAGCCCATAGGACCACTTAATCTGGAGCAACATCCGGGCCAAAGCCACAGCAAGATCCCATCCATGTAGACCCGACGCGTCCGTTTCCCCCCTCCAGGTGCTGGCGGCGGCGCCGTCCGTGAGGGGGGGCACACCCCGGAGACGAGTGCCGGGCGTTTGCAACCGCCACAACACTTCCAGACTTGTGAGAGGCCGCCTACGCAAGATTTGGCGGCATGCTAGCCCCCGGAGGCCGCCGGCCACAGTCGTAGACACGCGAAGAGCAATCCGCGTAGAGGGAAGTGTTCAGATACTTCTCCGTCACCAAAAATTATGAAAACTTACCATCAGTCCTATAGCACATGTGCCAACGTCGTGTAAAAAACTCATGATTTTATCGCGCTCCGAGTATTTAATAATATTCACGCCGCATCGTTACCGCAGAACGTCTACTACTGTGTCATCGCCATCCGTGAGGGGGGCCACACCCCGAAGACGCGTGCCGCCTCTTCGGACATGCCACCACACTGTACGGCATGTATGAGGGCCCGGTGCGACGCTCCGGTGGCATTGCTACCCGGCCCCCCTAGGGCCCCCATCCCGCCTAACCCTGTAGCGTTTGACCACGGGATCTAGCCTTTGAGTTTGCACGGACGGGCTTTGACCAGTGGAACTCTCCACCCGGTTGTGTTAGGTCAGCCCATAGGAACACTTTGGAGCAACATCCGGGCCAAACCCACAGCAAGATCCCCTCCGTGTAGACCCGACGCGTATGTTTCCCCCCTCCAGGTGCCCGTGGCGACGCCGGCCGTGAGGGGGGCACACCCCGGAGACGCGTGCCGCCTCTTCGGACATGCTACCACACCGTACAGAATGTATGAGGGCCCGGTGCGACGCTCCGGTGGCATTGCTACCCCCCAGGGCACGCGGCTCCGAGGTGTGCCCCCCTCACGGGCGTCGCTGCCGCCGTGTCACGGGAGTCGCACCGGGTCCCATACACACGGTAAACTAAAAATCTAAAAAATGTAATAATTGAATTTATTAAAAACTCCGGTATTCATCATGGAAAACGTACTATCATGATTAAACCTTCTGTGCCCGGGCACCGGGCCGGCTGCTCGGGCACTGAAAGTTTAACCGTTATTGTACATTTTCTTCATATAAGTCTAATGAATACCGGAGCTTATAACGTATGGATTAGTGAACTATTTAAACAGGTTAAATTGCTTGTCCCTGGGCGAGGTGGGACTATTTCCTCAAAAAATTATGGTTGCCATCTATGCCTATGGCCTGGCCGTCGGCATAGGGCTCCTATTTATGCCCGACGGCCATGCCGTCGGCATAGGGCCACCTTATCAACTCGGCCGGCCTCCTCCTCCACTCATTTCTCTCCCTCTCCCCTACCGCACCTGACCCCGACCCCGCACCGATACAACCGCCGCCACCCACCACCTCCGCTGCCCGCCTTGAGCACGCCACCGCCTGCCCCGAGCCCGCCGCCGCCCGCGCCGCACCGAGCCCGCCGCCGCCCGCGCCTCCCCGCACCGACCCCGCGCCGACCGCCCCGAGCATGTCGCCGCCCGCACCGATCCCGCGCCGCGCCGCCCCGACCACCCGAGCCCCGACCCCGCGCCTCCCCGCTCCGACCCCGCACCGCCCCACCCCGACCCCGCGCCTCCCCGCCCCGACCCCGCGCCTTCCCGCCCCGACTCTGGCCGGCCGACCCCCTCATCTTACTCGGCCCTCGAAGGTGATTTTTTTATGTATTTTTTAGTGTTTTTAGTAATTTTGTAGCTAGATGGTTAGATAGGTATTTAGATAGTTAGATAGATAGTTATATAGATAGTTAGATAGGTAGATAGTTAGATAGTTAGATAGGTAGTAAAAATATGGAACCGGCATGTTGCAAAAAAATTTGGTTAGATGAGATGCTATATGTTGCATATCTTGCAAAAAAAATTGGTTCGATGAGATGAATCAATGATTACGACGAATAGATGATAATGATGATGATGAATATGTGATGACGATGATGAATATATTGTTAATGTTGTTAGTTTTTTTGCATACATGATGCAAAAATAAATGAATGCATGTTTAAATGTTTTAAATATGCTCTATGAGTTGTGATGTTCTAATTTTTTGTCGCGATGGAATTTGCAGGCTTTGTGGTGTCGCATTTCATTGGAGTGACTGTTGTCCGACGCGTTGGTCCCCCTGAGCATCCCTCTGCTGTTCGACTACTTCCTCTACAGCCGAGGGTGAGCTACAAGTCCATCTCCTCCATTTTTTCATATCACTAGATTTCATTCTCAAGTCAACTCGCGTAACCTAGGCGTCTCCCGTCCGAAAGGGTTGCATCGATAAATATGCATTCAATTGCATATTTATCACCGCAGCTGTTTCGGATTGTCCAGCGTTTTCCACGGACAGCCCGAGTATGTGTAGATTGGGTATGTTGTCCATGTTCTACCCCGCTACGAGCATAAAAAACAAGGCTAACTGAGGGAAAGAGGGAGTACATGCTCAGGGAAACCGAAACCACTTTCTCCACAAGATACTTAATGTATGACTAACCCCATTAAACATTCTTCTTCTTCTATTTACCGGCACTTTCTTATGTATGGCTAACCTGTGTTTGGTGGTGCAGGAGGAGAAACTGAAGCGGCTGCTCTCACACATGCAGGCGTGGGAGATCGCCCTTATGTGGAAGGACTCCAAGCCTGGCGAGCCCAAGTACTACGGCAAGAAGACCGCACAGAGGAAGAAGGCCTACTCCGATGGGTATCTGAGGTTACATCCTGACACACATGACCCCATTGCGGCGGATCTGGACGATAGGGTGGTGGTGGGCATGGGGCCCAAGGAGCACGGTCGGGAGGCGGTTCTCGATGCTGTGATCACTCCTACTATCTCCTACACATAGCTCCGTCGAATCGACCCGAGCCTGAGCCAGCGCATGAGCACGCCAATGACCAGTGCACAGTCATACTCCCTCTTCCAGGAGCGGCAATCTGTAAGTATTTTCCCTCTTATCTTCATTGCTCACTTTATTTTCCGCATTTAGTAGTTTTATGAGTTCCACCATGTCATACCGTAGGCCTACATGGAGTACACACGCCAGGAGACCATGGCGTGGCACGAGAGCCTTTATGCATACCATCAGCAGAGGGATCGCCAGATGCAGCACGCTTTTCAGGAAATGGCGGCCGGCAGGTTTCCTCAATTGCAACCAGCACAATGTCCTACAACACAACCAAGGCTGCTTACCTTTGAGGAGTTTGTGGCACAGAACACTGGCCCCTCGCCGGTTAGTTCATCCCCAATCTATTCACCCAAAGCATATAATGCTTTCAACACAGTCATATATCCCATTAATATGTCTTTTCAACATCCACGGAACCGGTGGATCAACCGTTGGCGGTGGTCTTCGCAGCACTCCCGAGTCACGGAGACCGACCACTCCGATCCACGGAGGCGGAGGTGGAGGCGGTCTTGGCGGTAGCGCTGCTGCTAGCAGTGACGACCTGAGCTTCGGCGATCTTGGCGGTGACGACCTCCGCGGTGCTCGACTTCTTGGCGCTTAAGCCTTTTGGTTAATTGTGTGCTTATGCTTATGTTTCTTTAGATGACTTGTGTGTGGTGATGATGATAAACTTGTGGTCTTTGATGGTCCATTAGATGAATTGTGTGCTTCTTTATATGCTTATGCCGACGGCTAGGACGTCGGCATAGCCGCCACGTGTCAGCAACTGGGCACTTGCTGACACGTGGCACATCTATGTAGTTTCAAACGAAGCCGGCGGCTAGGCTGACGAGCCGTCGGCATAGATGCGCCATGTGGCGAGCAACCATTAGTCAGCACTTGACGGCAGCCGCCGTTAGGCGGGGACGTTGCCGACGGCCCTGGCCGTCGGCATAGATGTACGGACACCGTCAGGATAGGTCCTATGCCGACGGCCGAGCGGGCTACGCCGACGGATATGTTGCCGACGGCCCTATGCCGACGGGGGCCGTCGGCATAGGCCTATCCCGACAGGAATCAGGGCTATGCCGACGGCCCTGGCCGTCGGCATAGGGTGCGATTCCGGTATTGCGCCGCCTCCATCGCCACCAGAGCTAGGATTTGCTCGGTGGCTGGGCTTCGCAGCCGGCTTCGGGGCAGCAGACTCGTCGGATCCGACCTCCTCTAGTGATGACCTGCCGGAGTCGCTCAGCTCGGCGCAAGCGCCAAGCTCATCTCCGTGTCTGTCTGTCTCGAGGCGTAACCGCGTAAGTCGCAACTTATTCTTGGGCTTTCCTGGTCGGCTGCTTCATGGCCTCTAGACTAATCTGCGCAAATCCTATCTTACTGGGCTATGAGCTGCCATTTCCCAATGAGATCTTACCAGTTCATTTTCGGCCTGAAAACATTCATTGTTTCCTTTTCGTGATGCACGCTCATCTTCCAACGGAAAAAGGGAGGTGCTACAAATCAGCCGCCGCCTGTTTAGCTGTCGGATCAACGTGCTGGAGTAGTTGGATTACAACAGGCAGCAACAAGAGCAACAGCTTCAAACGACAGCGCCATTGCAGCCCCATGCGAAGTCCAAAACACAACACAGACGGCCTCCGGTGAGCTCCATTGCAACCCCACGGAGCTCCAGCGCAGCAACGACACTCCGGCGAAGCTCCATTGCAACTCTGACCAAGCTCTATTGCAGCCCCGGCGGAGCTCAACGCAGCTCCGACACTCCGGCGAACCTCCATTGCAACTCCGGCCGAGCTCCATTGCAGCCCCATAAAGCTCCAATGGCTCCGGCGAACCTCCGTTGCAACTCCGCCCGAGCTCCAACGCAGCATCGACACTCCGTCGAAGCTCGATTGCAACTCCGGCCGAGCACCTTGGATGCAGCGTTGAATCTTCGTCGCCCACGAGCAGCGCCATGGATGCTGCGTTGAAGCACCATCGCTGCTGCGTTACAGCTCGGTCGCCGGCGAGCAGCGCCATGGATGCCGCGTTGAAGCTTCGTCACCGGCGAGCAGCGCCATGGATGCTGCGTTGAAGCACCATCGCTGCTTCGTTGCAGCTCTGCCGCCGGCGAGCAACGCCATGGAGGCTGCATCGAAGCACCATTGCCGCTGCGTTGAAGCTTCGTCGCCGGCGAGCAGCACCACATATGATGTTTCTAAGCACTTCCTCCAACGATGGGCGGCGCCCGCCTCCGGTGCACCGGCGCGTTGCAACTTCGGGGTAACGGCCCATTGGGAGCTTGGGAGGCAGCATCGATTTGGAGCTTGGGCGCGGTTGTTGGAGCGCATCCATGGCGGCGGTAGTAGAGACCGCGTGGTGGTGGCGGCGAGAGCAGGGAGCGGGTGAGGACGAGGAAAAGAAAGGGATCGATCGAATCAGGTGGAAGAGACGAGGAGATAAGGTTGAGCATGGGCGGGCCTCACCAGGACACGTGTCGCTCGTGGCGAGCGGTTTAAGCGGGCCTGTTTTCATCCGGTTGATTACAAACGTTTCCCACAGAAAAATAAGCCCACACTAGTAGAAAACTGGGCTTTGGTCACAGGGCAATATTCACATTAGTCCCGGTTCAGTCACGAACTGGGACTAATGTGAGCATTAGTCCCGGTTCGTGTGACCAGGGGCCTGCCGGGCCTCGTGGGAGCATTGGTCCCGGTTCGTCCGGACCCTTTGGTCCCGGTTGGTGGGACAAACCGGGACCAATGGGCCACGCTCCTGGCCCACCACCCTTTAGTCCCGGTTCATACCACAAACCGGGACTAAAGGGCTGGTCCTAGTTGCGGCCAGTGTTTAGTCCCACCTCGCCAACCGAAGGGCGCTCACACCAGTTTATAAGCCCGTCCCTCTCTGCCTTGTTGAGCTCCTCTCAAAGTGCAAATAGATGCCCTTATACAAGGAATTTGACCTAAATTCACACTAAATTCTTTGAATTTCATAGAAATGTATTATGAATTTAGGTTGAATTTTCTCTATAGGCGCATCTATGTTCATTTTTTATAGTAAATAAATAAATAAACCTTAATAACATAAATAAAAATAAATAAACCTTAATAAAATAAAATAAACTATAGTAACTAAAATAAATAAACCTTAATAAATTAAATAAAAATAGCAGCAGTAAAATAAATAAAAATAAAATAATTAAAGTAAAATACATAAGTAATTAGAAATAAAATAAATATGTTTTTTGTTGTAAGTAAAACAAAACAAAACAAATAAAGCAAAAGAGAAAACAAAAAACAGAGAAAAAATTATGCCACCTACTGGGCCACCACGGCCTGAATACGACTTGAAACCCATCCATGGGCCAGGATTCAGGCCCGCAGAAGGCACAGTAGGCCCCACAGGCAAAGAGAACGGTTAGGCCCGAAAGCCTGCAGTTGAGAGGAGCTCGAGAGGGTGGGCGCAGCAGAGCTTATAAACCACTCTCGAGCCCTCCCAACTAGCGAGGTGGGACTAAACTTTTGACGCGGGGCAGCACAAGGCCTTTGGTCTCGGTTGGTGCCACCAACCGGGACTAAAGGGTGTCATTGGTCCCGGTTCTTGGCACCAACCGGGACCAAAGGCCTTTAGTCCCGGTTGGTGACACGAACCGGGACCAACGAGTTCCCTATATATACCCCATCGCCATAGCAGAGCACTCCACAGTGCTCTGTTTTTTCTGGCCGGCGAGGGGAGGGCATTTGGGTGCTCTAGCTCACCTCCTATGCACATGAGGTGTTCGATGAAATGTCTGAGCCACACTAGTTAATCTTTCTCCTCTCGAAACTCGACCTCCGAGCTCCATTTTCCCCGAGATTTGTCTAGGTTTAGCGGTCCGTCACGTCCCGTCCCCGTCTTCACCGCCGTCGATCGCCCGCACCGATCTCGTTGCCAGCACCACCGTGGTGAGCCTCTTGTTCTTATCTTCTTTCTGAAAGGAAAACATTCTTACTTTAGATAGATACTTGTCTAATTTTGTTACTTTTATTATTCCTTCTTATTACATAGTGCGATGGTTTTGGTATCCGCCCCCGTCGGCCCTCGTCCTGTCTATGATTCGGATGTGGTATATATTATCTTTTTATAACTATTTGGTTCATTTATTGTTTATGACAAATATCCGACCAACGTGACATAGATTTTATTTATCTAGGAGGTGGTTGAACCGGAAATTCTAACCGACCCTATTGTCAAGAGGTTAAATTTAGTTGAAGAAGAAAACAATTACTTGAAGGAAAAAATAAAAAAATTGAGGAGGAGAAGATGATATTGGAGTTGCATGTTGCGGATGTCGTCGATGATCACAAGATCAAGATGGATGCAATGCGCTTGAAGATTAGAAAGATTAGAAAATATGCCATTCATACCGAGGCTTGGTATCATTATGCCGTTGGATCAATTGTTACCTTGGTTGCGATTATGATCGCATTTGTTTTCGCATTGAAATGTTTTACATAGTTTCAATGTATGGTTTAATTAATTAGATGCTCTGGAGAGCTATATATATGTTGTTAGATGAGAACTATGTATGTACTTTGGTTTTAATGTGATGATGAACTTTTATTAATTTGGTCACTTAATTATCTATTCATGATGTTCTGTAATGGTTTTTGACACACTTAATTATATATAATGCACGCAGATGAACCGGCAATGGATGTACGGTGACAGACACACCTCCGAGTACATTAAGGGCGTGCATGATTTTCTCGAAGTGGCTGAGGCAAACAAGCAGAATGGTTTTATGTGTTGTCCATGCCCTATATGTGGGAATACGAAGTCTTACTCTGACCGGAAAGTCCTTCACACCCACCTGCTTTACAAGGGTTTCATGCCACACTATAATGTTTGGACGAGGCATGGAGAAATAGGGGTTATGATGGAAGACGGCGAAGAAGAAGAGGACGATGACAACTATGTGCCCCCTGAATACGGTGATGCTGCAACGGGGGAAGCTGCTGAAGATCAAGAGGAACCAGACGATGTGCCCAATGATGCTGCAAGGGGGGAAGCTGCTGAAGATCAAGAGGAACCAGTACCCGATGATGATGATCTCCGCCGGGTCATTGTCGATGCAAGGACGCAATGCAAAAGTCAAAAGGAGAAGCTGAAGTTCGATCGCATGTTAGAGGATCACAAAAAAGGGTTGTACCCCAATTGCGAAGATGGCAACACAAAGCTCGGTACCGTATTGGAATTGCTGCAGTGGAAGGCAGAGAAAGTTGTGCCTGACAAAGGATTTGAGAAGCTATTGAAAATATTGAAGAAGAAGCTTCCAAAGGATAACGAATTGCCCGACAGTACATACGCAGCAAAGAAGGTCGTATGCCCTCTAGGATTGGAGGCGCAGAAGATACATGCATGCCCTAATGACTGCATCCTCTACCGCGGTGCGTACAAGGATCTGAACGCATGCCCGGTATGCGGTGCATTGCGGTATAAGATCAGACGAGATGACCCTGGTGATGTTGACGGCGAGCCCCCCAGGAAGAGGGTTCCTGCGAAGGTGATGTGGTATGCTCCTATAATACCACGGTTGAAACGTCTGTTCAGAAACGAAGAGCATGCCAAGTTGATGTGATGGCACAGTGAGGACCGTAAGAAAGACGGGAAGTTGAGCGCACCCGCTGACGGGTCGCAGTGGAGAAAAATCGAGAGAAAGTACTGGGCTGAGTTTGCAGCTGACCCAAGGAACGTATGGTTTGGTTTAAGCGCGGATGGCATTAATCCTTTCGGGGAGCAGAGCAGCAATCACAGCACCTGGCCCGTGACTCTATGTATGTATAACCTTCCTCCTTGGATGTGCATGAAGCGGAAGTTCATTATGATGCCAGTTCTCATCCAAGGCCCTAAGCAACCCGGCAACGACATTTATGTGTACCTAAGGCCATTAGTTGAAGAACTTTTACAGCTGTGGAATGGAAATGGTGTACGTACGTGGGATGAGCACAAACAGGAGGAATTTAACCTGCACGCGTTGCTGTTTGTAACCATCAACGATTGGCCCGCTCTCAGTAACCTTTCAGGACAGACAGACAAGGGATACCACGCATGCACACACTGTTTAGATGACACTAAAAGTATATACCTGGACAAATACAGGAAGAACGTGTACCTGGGCCATCGTCGATTTCTTCCGACCAACCATCAATGTCGAAAGAAAGGCAAGCATTTCAAAGGCGAGGCAGATCACCGGAAGAAGCCCACCATGCGTACCGGTGATCACGTACTTGCTATGGTCAATGATTTACACGTAATCTTTGGAAAGGGTCCAGGCCGGACTAGCTGTTCCGAATGACGCTGAGGGACACGCACCCATGTGGAAGAAGAAATCTATATTTTGGGACCTACCTGTTGGGGAACGTAGCAGAAATTCAAAATTTCTACGCATCACCAAGATCAATCTATGGAGTGATCTAGCAACGAGGGGAAGGGGAGTGCATCTACATACCCTTGTAGATCACGATGCGGAAGCGTTGCAAGAACGCGGATGAAGGGAGTCGTACTCGAAGCGATTCAGATCGCGGTTGATTCCGATCTAAGCACCGAAGAACGGTGCCTCCGCGTTCAACACACGTGCAGCCCGGTGACGTCTCCCACGCCTTGATCCAGCAAGGAGAGAGGGGAGAGGTTGGGGAAGACTCCATCCAGCAGCAGCACGACGGCGTGGTGGTGGTGGAGGAGCGTGGCAATCCCGCAGGGCTTCGCCAAGCACCGCGGGAGAGGAGGAGGAGGGAGAGGGGTAGGGCTGCCACCGAAAGAGAGATGTTCTCGTGTGTCTTGGGCAGCCCAAAACCTCAACTATATATAGGGGGGGAGGGGGCTGCGCCCCCCTCTAGGGTTCCCACCCCAAGAGGAGGCGGCCAGCCCTAGATCCCATCAAGGGGGGCGGCCAAGGGGAGGAGAGGGGGGGGCGCCCCACTAGATGGGCCCTAAGGCCCATCTGGACCTAGGGTTTGCCCCCTCCCACTCTCCCATGCGCCTTGGGCCTTGGTGGGGGGGCGCACCAGCCCACCTGGGGCTGGTCCCCTCCCACACTTGGCCCACGCAGCCTTCTGGGGCTGGTGGCCCCACTTGGTGGACCCCCGGGACCCTCCCGATGGTCCCGGTACATTACCGATATCGGCCGAAACTTTTCTGGTGACCAAAACAGGACTTCCTATATATAAATCTTTACCTCCGGACCATTCTGGAACTCCTTGTGACGTCCTGGATCTCATCCGGGACTCCGAACAACACTCGGTAACCACGTACATACTTTCCCTATAACCCTAGCGTCATCGAACCTTAAGCGTGTAGACCCTACGGGTTCGGGAACCATGCAGACATGACCGAGACGTTCTCCGGTCAATAACCAACAGCGGGATCTGGATACCCATGTTGGCTCCCACATGTTCCACGATGATCTCATCGGATGAACCACGATGTCGGGGATTCAATCAATCCCGTATGCAATTCCCTTTGTCTATCGATATGTTACTTGCCCGAGATTCGATCGTCGGTATCCCTATACCTTGTTCAATCTCGTTACCGGCAAGTCTCTTTACTCGTTCCGTAACTCAGATCATCCCGTGATCAACTCCTTGGTCACACTGTGCACATTATGATGATGTCCTACCGAGTGGGCCCAGAGATACCTCTCCGTTTACACGGAGTGACAAATCCCAGTCTCGATTCGTGCCAACCCAACAGACACTTTCGGAGATACCTGTAGTGCACCTTTATAGCCACCCAGTTACGTTGTGACGTTTGGTACACCCAAAGCATTCCTACGGTATCCGGGAGTTGCACAATCTCATGGTCTAAGGAAGTGATACTTGACATTAGAAAAGCTCTGAGCAAACGAACTACACGATCTTGTGCTAGGCTTAGGATTGGGTCTTGTCCATCACATCATTCTCCTAATGATGTGATCCCGTTATCAACGACATCCAATGTCCATGGTCAGGAAACCGTAACCATCTATTGATCAACGAGCTAGTCAACTAGAGGCTTACTAGGGACATGGTGTTGTCTATGTATCCACACATGTATCTGAGTTTCCTATCAATACAATTCTAGCATGGATAATAAACGATTATCATGAACAAGGAAATATAATAATAACCTATTTATTATTGCCTCTAGGGCATATTTCCAACAGTCTCCCACTTGCACTAGAGTCAATAATCTAGTTCACATCACCATGTGATTAACACTCACAGGTCACATCACCATGTGACCAACATCCAAAGAGTTTACTAGAGTCAACAATCTAGTTCACATCACTATGTGATTAACACTCAATGAGTTCTGGTTTGATCATGTTATGCTTGTGAGAGAGGTTATTAGTCAACGGGTCTGAACCTTTCAGATCCGTGTGTGCTTTACGAATATCTATGTCATCTTGTGGATGCTACCACGCGCTATTTGGAGCCATTTCAAATAATTGCTCTACTATACGAATCCGGTTTACTACTCAGAGTCATCCGGATTAGTGTCAAAGTTCGCATCGACGTAACCCTTTACGACGAACTCCTTTTCACCTCCATAATCGAGAAAATTCCTTAGTCCACTAGATACTAAGGATAAGTTCGACCGCTGTCATGTGATCCATTCCCGGATCACTATTGTACCCCTTGACCAACTCATGGCAAGGCACACTTCATGTGCGGTACACAGCATAGCATACTGTAGAGCCTACGTCTAAAGCATAGGGGACGACCTTCGTCCTTTCTCTCTCTTCTGCTGTGGTCAGGTCTTGAGTCTTACTCAATACTCACACCTTGTAACACAGCCAAGAACTCCTTCTTTGCTGATCTATTTTGAACTCTTTCAAAATCATGTCAAGGTGTGCGTTCTTTGAAAGTATCATCGGGCGTCTTGATCTATCTCTATAGATCTTGATGCCCAATATGTAAGCAGCTTTTATCCAGGTCTTCCTTTGAAAAACTCCTTTCAAACAACCCTTTATGCTTTCCAGAAATTTTACATCATTTCGGATCAACAATATGTCATTCACATATACTTATCAGAAATGTTGTAGCGCTCCCACTCACTTTATTGTAAATACAAGTTTCTAACAAACTTTGTATAAACCCAAAAACTTTGATCACTCCATCAAAGCGTATATTCTGACTCCGAGATGCTTGCTCTAGTCCA
Organism: Triticum aestivum; assembly: GCF_018294505.1. Classification (NCBI taxonomy): domain Eukaryota; kingdom Viridiplantae; phylum Streptophyta; class Magnoliopsida; order Poales; family Poaceae; genus Triticum; species Triticum aestivum. The sequence continues at coordinate 2,664,553 of NC_057802.1, read as the reverse complement.
TGGAAGGATCGCTGGAGCTAGCATACCTTTTAGCATCCTTAGGATCGACAAAACCTTTCTGATTGTATCACATACAACCTTTCCTTACGAAAACTGGTAAGGAAACTTGTTTTGACATCCATCTGCCAGATTTCATAAATGCAGCTAATGCTAACATGATTCCGACGGACTTAAGCATCGCTACGGATGAGAAAATCTCATCGTAGTCAACTCCTTGAACTTGTGGAAATACTCTTTGCCACAAGTCGAGCTTCATAGACGGTAACATTACCGTCCACGTCCGTCTTCTTCTCAAAGATCCATTTATCTCGGATTTCATGGCTTCTAACCATTTGTCGGAATATGGGCCCACCATCGCTTCTCCATAGCTCGTAGGTTCATTGTTGTCCAACAACATGACTTCCAAGACAGGATCACGTACTACTCTGAAGTAGTACGCATCCTCGTCGTCCTACGAGGTTTGGTAGTGACTTGATCCGAAGTTTCATGATCACTATCATAAGCTTCCACTTCAATTGGTGTAGGTGCCACAGGAACAACTTCCTGTGCCCTGCTACACACTAGTTGAAGTGACGGTTCAATAACCTTATCAAGTCTCCACCATCCTCCCACTCAATTCTTTCGAGAGAAACTTTTCCTCGAGAAAGGACCCGTTTCTAGAAGCAATTACTTTTGCTTCCAGATCTGAAATAGGAGGTATACCCAACTGTTTTGGGTATTCTATGAAGATGCATTTATCCGCTTTGGGTTCGAGCTTATCAGCCTGAAACTTTTTCACATAAGCATCGCAGCCCCAAACTTTTAAGAAACGACAACTTAGGTTTCTCTAAACGGTGTCGTCTCAACGGAATTGCGTGGTGCCCCTTTTAAAGTGAATGCGGTTGTCTCTAATGCCTAACCCATAAACGATAGTGGTAATTCGATAAGAGACATCATGGTATGCACCATATCCAATAGGGTGCAGTTATGATGTTCGGACACACCATCACACTATGGTGTTCCAGGCGGTATTAATTGTGAAACACTTTCCACAATGTCTTAATTGTGTGCCAAACTCGTAACTCAGATACTCATCTCTATGATCATATCACAGACATTTTATCCTCTTGTCACGACGATCTTCAACTTCACTCTGAAATTACTTGAACCTTTCAATAATTCAGACTTGTGTTTCATCAAGTAAATACACTCAGCATCTACTCAAATCATCTGTGAAGTAAGAACATAACGATATCCACTGCATGCCTCAGCACTCATTGGACTGCATACATCAAAATGTATTACTTCCAACAAGTTGCTCTCTTGTTCCATCTTACTGAAAACGAGGCTTTCAGTCATTTTGCCCATGTGGTATGATTTGCATGTCTCAAGTGATTCAAAATCAAGTGAGTCCAAACGATCCATCTGCATGGAGTTTCTTCATGCATATATACCAATAGACATGGTTCGCATGTCTCAATCTTTTCAAAAACGACTGAGTCCAAAGATCCATCTACATGGAGCTTCTTCATGCGTTCTATACCAATATGACTCAAATGGCAGTGCCACAAGTATGTGGTACTATCATTACTATTTTATATCTTTTGGCACGAACATGTGTATCACTACGATCGAGATTCATTTTAGGTGCAAGACCATTGAAGGTATTATTCAAATAAACAGAGTAACCATTATTCTCCTTAAATGAATAACCGTATTGCGATAAACATAATCCAATCATGCTCAACGCAAACACCAAATCTCGATGGTAGAGGGAGCATGCGATGCTTGATCACATCAACCTTGGAAACACTTCCAACACATATCGTCATCTCACCTTTAGCTAGTCTCCGTTTATTCCGCAGCTTTTATTTCGAGTTACTAACACTTAGCAACCGAACCGGTATCTAATACCCTGGTGCTGCTAGGAGTACTAGTAAAGTACACATTCATATAATGTATATCCAATATACTTCTGTCGACCTTGCCTGCCTTCTCATCTACCAAGTATCTAGGGTAGTTCTGCTTCAGTGACCGTTCCCTCATTACAGAAGCACTTAGTCTCGGGTTTGGGTTCAACCTTGGATTCTTCACTAGAGCAGCAAATGACTTGCTGTTTCATGAAGTATCCCTTTTGCCCTTGCCCTTCTTAAACTAGTGGTTTTACTAACCATCAACAATTGATGCTCCTTCTTGATTTCTACTTTCGCGGTGTCAAACATCGCGAATAGCTCAAGGATCATCATAACTATCCCTGATATGTTATAGTTCATCACGAAGCTCTACTAGCTTGGTGGCAGTGACTATGGAGAACCATCACTATCTCATCTGGGAGATTAACTCCCACTCGATTCAAGCGATTGTGGTACTCAGACAATCTGAGCACATGCTCAACGATTGAGCTTTTCTCCCTTAGTTTGCAGGCTTAAGAAACTTGTCAGAGGTCTCATACCTCTTGACGTGGGCACTAGTCTGAAATCCCAATTTCAGTCTTCGGAACATCTCATATGTTCTGCGACGTTTCAAAAACCGTCTTTGGTGCCACAATTCTAAACCGTTAGCATTACGCACTGAACTATCACGTAGTCATCAAAACGTGTATGTCAGATGTTTCGCAACATCTACAGACGACGCTGAGGTTCAGCACACCGAGCGGTGCATTAAGGACATAAGCCTTCTGTGCAGCAATGAGGACAATCCTCAGTTTACGGACCCAGTCCGCATAATTGCTACTACCAACTTTCAACTAAATTTTCTCTAGGAACATATCTTAAACAGTAGAACTAAAGCGTATGACATAATTTGCAAAGACCTTTTGACTATGTTCATGATAATTGAAGTTCATCTGATTAATGAACTCCCACTCAGATAGACATCCCTCTAGTCATCTAAGTGATACATGATCCGAGTCAAACTAGGCCGTGTCCGATCATCACGTGAGACGGACTAGTCATCATCGGTGAACATCTCCATGTTGATCGTATCTACTATACGACTCATGTTCGACCTTTCGGTCTCTTGTGTTCCGAGGCCATGTCTGTACATGCTAGGCTCGTCAAGTCAACCTAAGTGTTTCGCATGTGTTCCGAGGCCATGTCTGTACATGCTAGGCTCGTCAACACCCGTTGTATTCGAACGTTAGAATCTATCACACCCGATCATCACGTGGTGCTTCGAAACAACGAACCTTCGCAACGGTGCACAGTTAGGGGGAACACGTCTCTTGAAATTTTAGTGAGGGATCATCTTACTTACTACCGTCGTTCTAAGCAAATAAGATGCATAACATGATAAACATCACATGCAATCAAATAGTGACATGATATGGCCAATATCATTTTGCTCCTTTGATCTCCATCTTCGGGGCACCATGATCATCTTCGTCACCGGCATGACACCATGATCTCCATCATCATGATCTCCATCATTGTGTCTTCATGAAGTTGTCACGCCAACGATTACTTCTACTTCTATGGCTAACGCGTTAGCAATAAAGTAAAGTAATTTACATGGCGTTATTCAATGACACGCAGGTCATACAAAAATAAAGACAACTCCTATGGCTCCTGCCGGTTGTCATACTCATCGACATGCAAGTCGTGATTCCTATTACAAGAATATGATCAATCTCATACATCACATATATCATTCATCACATCCTTTTGGCCATATCACATCACATAGCACATGCCTGCAAAAACAAGTTAGACGTCCTCTAATTGTTGTTGCATGTTTTACGTGGCTGCTATGGGTTTCTAGCAAGAACGTTTCTTACCTACGTAAGACCACAACGTGATATGCCAATTTCTATTTACCCTTCATAAGGACCCTTTTCATCGAATCCGTTCCGACTAAAGTGGGAGAGACAGACACCCGCTAGCCACCTTATGCAACTAGTGCATGTCAGTCGGTGGAACCTGTCTCACGTAAGCGTACGTGTAAGGTCGGTCCGGGCCGCTTCATCCCACAATGCCGCCGAAACAAGATAAGACTAGTAGCGGCAAGAAGAATTGGCAACATCTACGCCCACAACTACTTTGTGTTCTACTCGTGCATAGAAACTACGCATAGACCTGGCTCATGATGCCACTGTTGGGGAACGTAGCAGAAATTCAAAATTTTCTACGCATCACCAAGATCAATCTATGGAGTACTCTAGCAACGAGGGGAAGGGGAGTGGATCTACATACCCTTGTAGATCGCGATGCGGAAGCGTTGCAAGAACGCGGATGAGGGAGTCGTACTCGTAGCGATTCAGATCGCGGTTGATTCCGATCTAAGCGCCGAACCACGGCGCCTCCGCGTTCAACACACGTGCAGCCCGGTGACGTCTCCCACGCCTTGATCCAGCAAGGAGAGAGGGAGGGGTTGGGGAAGACTCCATCCAGCAGCAGCACGACGGCGTGGTGGTGATGGAGGAGCGTGGCAATCCCGCAGGGCTTCGCCAAGCACCGCGGGAGAGGAGGAGGAGGGAGAGGGGTAGGGCTGCGCTGAAAGAGAGGAATTCTCGTGTTTCTTGGGCAGCCCAAACCTCAACTATATATAGGGGGGAGGGGGCTGCGCCCCCCTCTAGGGTTCCCACCCCAAGAGGAGGCGGCCAGCCCTAGATCCCATCAAGGGGGACGGCCAAGGGGAGGAGAGGGGGGGCGCCCCACTAGATGGGCCCTAAGGCCCATCTGGACCTAGGGTTTGCCCCCTCCCACTCTCCCATGCGCCTTGGGCCTTGGTGGGGGGTGCACCAGCCCACTTGGGGCTGGTACCCTCCCACACTTGGCCCACGCAGCCATCTGGGGCTGGTGGCCCCACTTGGTGGACCCCCGGGACCCTCCCGGTGGTCCCGGTACATTACCGATATCGGCCGAAACTTTTCTGGTGACCAAAACAGGACTTCCTATATATAAATCTTTACCTCCGGACCATTCCGGAACTCCTTGTGACGTCCTGGATCTCATCTGGGACTCTGAACAACATTCGGTAACCACGTACATACTTTCCCTATAACCCTAGCGTCATCGAACCTTAAGCGTGTAGACCCTACGGGTTCGGGAACCATGCAGACATGACCGAGACGTTCTCCGGTCAATAACCAACAGCGGGATCTGGATACCCATGTTGGCTCCCACATGTTCCACGATGATCTCATCAGATGAACCACGATGTCGGGGATTCAATCAATCCCGTATGCAATTCCCTTTGTTACTTGCCCGAGATTCGATCGTCGGTATCCCTATACCTTGTTCAATCTTGTTACCGGCAAGTCTCTTTACTCGTTCCGTAACTCAGATCATCCCGTGATCAACTCCTTGGTCACACTGTGCACATTATGATGATGTCCTACCGAGTGGGCCCAGAGATACCTCTCCGTTTACACGGAGTGACAAATCCCAGTCTCGATTCGTGCCAACCCAACAGACACTTTCGGAGATACCTGTAGTGTACCTTTATAGCCACCCAGTTACGTTGTGACGTTTGGTACACCCAAAGCATTCCTACGGTATCCGGGAGTTGCACAATCTCATGGTCTAAGGAAGTGATACTTGACATTAGAAAAGCTCTGAGCAAACGAACTACACGATCTTGTGCTAGGCTTAGGATTGGGTCTTGTCCATCACATCATTCTCCTAATGATGTGATCCCGTTATCAACGACATCCAATGTCCATGGTCAGGAAACCGTAACCATCTATTGATCAACGAGCTAGTCAACTAGAGGCTTACTAGGGACATGGTGTTGTCTATGTATCCACACATGTATCTGAGTTTCCTATCAATACAATTATAGCATGGATAATAAACGATTATCATGAACAAGGAAATATAATAATAACCTATTTATTATTGCCTCTAGGGCATATTTCCAACACGCTCTTCAATCGATGTGATGCACGTGACGAAGAACCTTTGCGTGAACCTGCTAGGCTTCTTGGGCGTGTATGGGAAGACAAAAGATACACCTGAGGCACGGGAGGACCTGCAACGTTTGCACGAAAAAGACGGCATGCCTCCGAAGCAGTATGAAGATCCTGCCAGCTACGCTCTTACGAAAGAAGAGAAAGAAATCTTCTTTGAATGCCTGCTCAGTATGAAGGTCCCGACTGGCTTCTCGTCGAATATAATGGGAATAATAAATATGCCAGAGAAAAAGTTCCAGAACCTAAAGTCTCATGACTGCCACGTGATTATGACGCAACTGCTTCCGGTTGCATTGAGGGGGCTTCTACCGGAAAACGTCTGATTAGCCATTGTGAAGCTATGTGCATTCCTCAATGCAATCTCTTAGAAGGTGATCGATCCAGAAATCATACCAAGGCTAAGGAGTGATGTGGCGCAATGACTTGTCAGTTTCGAGCTGGTGTTCCCACCATCCTTCTTCAATATCATGACGCACGTCCTAGTTCATCTAGTCGACGAGATTGTCATTCTGGGGCCCGTATTTCTACACAATATGTTCCCCTTTGAGAGGTTCATGGGAGTCCTAAAGAAATATGTCCGTAACCGCGCTAGGCCAGAAGGAAGCATCTCCATGGGCCATCAAACAGAGGATGTCATTGGGTTTTGTGTTGACTTCATTCCTGGCCTTAAGAAGATAGGTCTCCCTAAATTGCGGTATGAGGGGAGACTGACTGGAAAAGGCACGCTTGGAGGGGACTCAATAATATGCAGGGACGGATATTCTTGGTCTCAAGCACACTACACAGTTCTACAGAACTCTACCTTGGTGACCCCGTATGTCGATGAACACAAGAACAGTCTGCGCTCCAAACACCCGGAGCAGTGTGACGACTGGATTACATGTGAACACATCAGGACTTTCAGCAGTTGGTTGGAAACACGTCTCAGAGGTGACACCACTGTTTGTGATGAGTTGTACTCGTTGTCCAGGGGACCATCTTCGACTGTATTGACTTACAAAGGATACGAGATAAATGGGAATACATTTTACACGATCGCCCAAGATCAAAAGAGCACCAACCAAAACAGCGGTGTCCGCTTTGATGCAGCAACCGAGAGGGGAAAGGACACATATTATGGTTACATAATGGACATATGGGAACTGACCGACATGATTTTAAGGTCCCTTTGTTTAAGTGCAAATGGGTCAATCTGTCAGGAGGCGGGGTACAGGTAGACCCACAGTACGGAATGACAACAGTGGATCTGAACAATCTTGGGTACACTGACGAACCGTTCGTCCTAGCCAATGATGTGGCACAGGTTATCTATGTGAAGGACATGTCTACCAGACCGAGAAAAAGAAAAGATAAGGAAGCGAATACATCATACGATGAGCCAAAGCGCCACATAGTTCTTTCAGGAAAAAGGGACATTGTGGGAGTGGAGGGCAAGACAGACATGTCTGAAGATTATGAAAAGTTTCATGAAATTCCTCCCTTCAAAGTCAAGGCTGACCCAAGCATCCTGATAAACGATGAAGATTATCCATGGTTACGGCGCAATAAGCAAATGACACAAGCGAAGAAAAAGTGAAGACTTTCTCCCGCAACTATTATGACGATACCATGCAAACTTTGTAACAGACGAGTATGATACCATTGTCCGTTTTGTACACGAAGTGCATCTAGTTTTTGCCGTAACCCTCTCAACTTTCTTGCACATGCTATGTGGATGAAATGATGATACCATGCCAACTTTCAACCTTTTCAGAGTTCATTTGAAATGCTTTTCAATTTTAGGGTCTTATAGCTCAAAATAATTAGTAAATGCATGAAAAATAACAGGCGAAAAATTAAAAATTATGCCACCTACTGGGCCACCACGCCTGAATACGATTAGAAACCCATCCATGGGCCATGATTCAGGCCCGCAGAAGGCCCAGTAGGCCCACAGGCATGTACAGAGAGGTTAGGCCCGTAAGCCTGCTTTAGAGAGGAGCTCGACAGCTCAGGCGCACCGCACCTTATAAACAGGTGCGGCTCTCTCTCAGCTAGCGAGGTGGGACTAAACTCCCACCACCATGCCGCTGTGCAAGGCCATTGGTCCCGGTTGGTGGCACGAACCGGGACCAATTCCACCCTTTGGTCCCGGTTGGTGCCACGAACAGGTACTAATGAGGCTGTGGCCCCACGGGCACCTTTAGTACCGGTTCGTGGCACGAACCGGTACTAGAGTTTCTTACTAAGCAGTTTTTTAGTCCCACCTCGCTAGCTGAGAGGCACTAGGAGCGGTTTATAAGCCCTGAGTGCAGAGACGATGAAGAAGAGGCGCAATGCTCACCTTCACGTTGCTTAGCTTCAAGGCTTGAGGAATAAGGTAGACTGCACGGAGCTATGTGCAGTGCAGTCTACACTATTCCGAAAGGCTTGAAGCTAATCAACGAGCATTGCGCCTCTTTTTTATTTTTAATAACTTATTACAACTCCGGACTTCTTGTGTTACGACAAAATAAAATAAACTTTAATAAAATTTATGAAACTAAAATTAACAAAGTATTTTCTGTTCAAAACATTATAAGAAACCTCTAGTATTATTGAAACTAAAATCATATAAAATTGATGCAACTAAAATTATCGAAGTATTTTCTGTTCAAAATCATTAAAAGCAAAAAGAATTTTCATAAAAACTTTTTTATAGAAACTTTAATAGCAAAAAGAATTATCATAAAGTAAAATAAATAAGTAATTAGAAACAAAATAAAATAAAATAAATAAGCTTTTTGTTGTAAGTAGAAACAAAACAAAATAAATAAAGCAAAAAAGAAAACAAAAAAACTAAATACAGCAAAAAGAATTTTCATAAAGAACTTTTTTTGATAGAAACTTTAATAGCAAAAAGAATTATCATAAAGTAAAATAAATAAGTAATTAGAAACAAAATAAAATAAAATAAATAAGTTTTTTGTTGTAAGTAGAAACGAAACAAAATAAATAAAGCAAAAAAGAAAACAAAAAAACTAAATACAGCAAAAAAAATTGTTGGGGCGCTGCCCGTTGGGCCCTCCAACCCTCGGGTTTGCAAATACAGGCCTAGAAGGGCTAGAGGGCTCAACGGGCAGCGCGCCAAAGTTAGGCCCAGAAGCCTGCTATAGAGAGGAGTTCAAGACAGCAGCCGCGCCGGGGCTTTTAAACTGGTGCGGGCGCCCCTCGGCTAGCGAGGTGGGACTAAAGTTTTGGCCGCGACACGGGCAGCACAGGGCCTTTGGTCCCGGTTGGTGCCACCAACCGGGACTAAAAGGGTGCATTGGTACCGGTTCGTTCCAAAGGCCGCCGCTTCCAGCCCTTTGGGCTGCTGAAAAGAGGCCTTTGGTCCCGGTTGGTGGCACCAACCGGGACTAAAGGGGGGCATTGGTCCCAGTTGGTGCCACGAACCGGGACCAATGCTCTCAGTATATAAGAAAGCACTTAGCGTTTTTCAGATTCATCTCTGCATCAGTTCCCCCGCCCCGACGACGCCGCCAGGCTGCCCGAGCTCGCCCCGTCGCCGCCGTCGCCGCCCTCTGCTGCCTCGTCGACGCGCAGCCGCTCCTTCCCCGAGCACGCCGCCGGCGGCCCGCCCCGACCACGCCGCGCGCCCCTGCCCCGACCACGTCGTCGTAGCCCCAGTTGCCCCGACCACGCCGCCGTCGCCTCTGCCTCGCCCTGCCCCGACCACGCCGCCGTCGCCTCTGCCCCTGCCCCGACGCGCCGCCGTCGCCTTGGTCAGGGCCGGCACTGCCCCCTTCCTCCCTGTCTTTTTTTGCATTTTTATAAAAATGTATATATGTATGTATATATGTTCTCTGTGTATATATATGTTCTCTGTGTATATATATGTTCATGTATATATGCAAAAGATAGATTTTTAGAAAAGTTAGGATTTTTTCTGTTCATAGATTTTTTTGGTGATATTAATTATTGTAGAATATGCAAATGTTTGTATATTCATATGAACAATGCATTAGGCAAAACCTTTATTTTTTTCGAAATTTTCTATTTGAACATTTTTTATGAAGGAGAGGAAAAAGGAAAATAAGAAGAGGAAGAAAGGAGAAGAAGAGGAGAGGAAGAAGAGGAGAAATAAATAAGAAGAGGAAAAAAGAAGAAAAAGAAGAGGAGAAGAAGAAAGGAATAGAAGAGAAGAAGAAAAAATAGAAAAAATTCTATTTTTTCTTCTTCTCTCCTCTATTCCTTTCTTCTTCTCCTCTTTTTTTTTCTTCTTTTTTTTCTTCGATCTTCTCCTCTATTCCTTTCTTCTTCTCCTCTTTTTGTTTCTTCTTCGTTTTCTTATGTTTTATCGGGTCTGTCGTCGTCGATATACCCCTCTCCCGATAACTTCAACACGAGGGGGGGTCGATATACCCCCTCCCCGATAATATTATTTTCCCATGTACGTTCATTGTCGTTGTCGATATAACCCCCTCCCGATAACTTCAACACGTGGGGGGGGGGTCGATATACCCCCTCCCCGATAACATTATTTTCCCATGTATGTATGTCGTCGTTGTCGATATATATAACTCCCTCCCAGATAACTTCGACATGATGGACGGTCGATATTTATACCCCCTCTCGACCGTGATAACTTATACCACGGGAGCACCCCCCAGCCCCTCGCTCGACCAAAACTCTCGAGGACACCCAAACCCTAGAAAAAAACGATGTCGGTCTCCTACCCCCTCCCGCCGCGCCCCTACCCTTGAAGCATTGCCGAGGCCACCCCAAACCCGGAATAAGCAAGGTCTACATTTGCACTAATATATATACCTGTTGTCATGTTTGTGTAATAATTGCCATGTTGTAATATTTGCAGAAACAATGGAGCACGGACGAGACGAGCAAGCAGAAGAGGTGTTGGGGGACATAATCTTAGCCGGAGGTGATATCTTGTCGTATCTTAACGACAATGATGGTCTGGAAGAACAGGGTGAAGAAGCAGGCTACGGTGATCAAAGAGTGGAGGAGGAAGACATGATTATGATGGCTCCGGTGACCCAATGCTAGTGCAAGAAGGAGCCCGTGGTGACGGCTCCGGTGACCGAACAGAGTCCGGCCAGGTATATATATTAGTTAAGCCTATGCTGACTAGCTAATTGATGCATTCATTGTTTTGGTATGAACACATATTAATTAACACTCGTCTTTCTTCTTTTTTCTAGCCCTCCGGATTGAGCACAACTTCGGTAAAGAGACGAGGCCCGAAGAGAAAGTTGCGCTCGGATGAAAGGTTTGAGATCACAGCAATCGCGCGCGACGGCCAACCGATTGAACCCATCCGGACAAAGGATGCATTTTCTGCTCAGTCCGGGGTTCTAGTTAGGGACAAGATCCCGATCAGCATCCACCAATGGTATAAGCCTAAGAAGGAAGACCCTGAGGTGTCTTATGTCAATCATATGCAGAAAGATGATCTTTGGACTGAGCTGAAGGCAAATTTCACCCTACCGCCAGAGGAGGATCCGGAGAAGCCAGTTAAAGAGCAATTAATCAAGTCTCATGCTCTTAAGAAGATGGCAGACCTATTCAGGAGGTGGAAGAATGAGCTAAAAACGTTTGTCGACAAAGAAGAGACACCAGAATTCATCGGCCGATATGAGAATATCAGAGATCATTGGCCCGCATTTGTGGCCCACAAGACATCAGAAAAGAGTAAGAAGATGTCAGCGACAAACAAGAAGAATGCTGCAAAGAAGAAGCTTCACCATCGCACGGGGTCAGGTGGCTACCTCAAAGCCCGGCCTAAGTGGGCCAAGGCTGAGAATGATCTGCTTGAAAAAGGGATCGAACCACAGACAATGAACTGGACAGACCATTGCCGGACTTGGTTCTTCGGGGCTGGCGGAACCTTGGACCCTGTATCAGGGAGGTGCGTTTGGACGAACGAGCTTTTGAGAATACCAGTCAAGAAGATTCAGCAATATATCGATGCAGCGCAGGAAGGGATGTTCGTTCCAGACAGAGAGAAAGACGAGCTCACAATGGCCCTCGGGAATCCTGAGCACCCTGGACGGACACGAGGCACGCCAGGCTCCGTTCCGTGGAAGGCTGGTTTTCCGGACGCGGGCAGTTACAAAAGCCAGGAGAGGAGGAAAAAAGTGGAGCAGATCCAAATTCAGAAGCTGCACGAAAGGGTTCAAGCGCTAGAGGAACGAGACGGCAATCGACATGCCGAAACTACCCCCGAAGCTACACCGCCATCTCAGCGGAGAAGCAGTGTGGCTTCCACCGAGCTGCTTCAGCTGGAGCATGTCTTGACGGCTCCTGCTAGCTACCCCGTGGATGCTATCACGGAGTCTCAACATTGCCACCTTATGGCGCAATGGCAGAACTTCAAAGTCAAGGCGGCTGTTGGCTCTGTTTTACCTCCTGAACCCGGCGCAACCTACCACTGCCGGCCGATTCCAGAAGGATATGCTAGGGTGATGGTGGATGAAATAACGGAGGGATTTGAGGACCTCCAGCTTGACCACCCTACCGGTGAAGGGGAGACTCGGCTGGGTTCTACTCTGAAAACTCCATGCTTATGGCAGAAGGAGCTCATCAACCTTCCGAACTGGACGGCTCCGGCGAGTAAGGGCACTCCGCCTCCTCCTCCGCCTCCTCCTCCGGCGAGTGATCAGGGCACTCAGCCTCCTTCTCCGGCGCGTGGCGGCATTCCGCCTCCTCCTCTGCCTCCTCCTCCGGCGAGTGATCAGGGCACTCAGCCTCCTTCTCCGGCGCGTGGCGGCACTCCGCCTCCTTCTCCGCCTGCGCCGGCGCGCCAGAGCAGCCAGCCTCCTCCTTCTCCGCCTCGTCACCAAGGGCGGAAGAGACCCGCCGCCGCTCCGGCTGCTCCGGCGCGTCGTAGTCCTTCTCCTCCGCCTCGTAAGCAAGGAAAGAAGACAGCCGCAGCCGCTCCGTCTGCTCTGCCGGCGTCTAGCAGTACAGCTGCCAGAGGCGGGAGGCAATACAGATTCGGTCCTTCTCTGAAGACTCCAGAGAAGTTACCATACGAGAGGACTGAGGAGGAAACCAGGAAGATCGTGCGAGCCGAAGTGACAAACTTCTTTGAAGGGGTGAAAGCAAAGAAACATCCACCTCCGGAGGAGAAGGTAGATCCAGTGAAAGCAAAGCGCACTCTGGCTACCCTGACAAAACCACCAAAGTCTCCGCCGAGAGGCAACTATGAGCGCATTCTTGCAAAGACATATGCCGAAGCGGAGCGGTCGGGAAGTACTGTCAGTGATAAAAGGTTAAAAGAACGACGAGCTGGGAAAAAATTGCCCAGCTCGGCGAACAAGCGAACCAATCGTGCCCCCCGCTCAAGGTGTCAAAAGACATCGTCGCTAATGATCCGAGGATGGTGGCCGGTTATAGCAATCTTGGAGATTACCTGCCCGACGATGTACATTATGAAATCATGGAGGTGGACGAACACAAATACCATTACGGGAAGCCTCTCGTCAAAGATGAAAGATCTCTAACAACGATGATGCGAAGATTACATGATTGGTACATGAAAACCTGCAGAGAGTCTGATGGATGAATACTTTGACGCTGAGAGTTAAACCGGAGCATGACCTCGTTGGAATTGAACTGCTGAATGTTCCATTTGAGGAGTTCTTCCAGTTTTACAATCAAAAGGCCCTCGATAAAACAACGATCACTTGCCACTGTCTGTAAGTAGTACTACTTCTGTCATTAAGTCTCTCTATATAGGTCAGCTCTTTCATTGCATGTATTTATAATTATCCTCACTATATTATGCAGATTGAAGATCGCCGAATTGAAGAAAAGACAAATCGGTGATATTGGGTTCATTAACACAAATCTCATAGATGCATTTACGGTTGAAAAACATCCCAAAGAAGCCGAGGCCAACTTGCTACGATCGTTGGTATTAAATCAAAACAAAGATATATTACTCATTCCTTACAACTTCAAGTGAGTGTTCCTGTCTTGTGCATATTCAGTTTCCCTTATTAGTCCAGGTTATGGTAATGTAATTGATGACTTATGCATGCATGCGCAGCTTCCACTATATTCTCCTAGAGATTAAGCTTGAGCAGGGAGTAGTAACCGTCTTAGACTCGAGACGAAAAAATCCCCAGGACTATGCGAACATGACTCAAATGCTCGAGAAGTAAGTTAAATCGATCATTAGCCACCATATCAGCAACTTTGTTCATTTCCTGATATCAAGTAATTGTTTTCTTTGTCTGGCAGGGTTTGGAGAAAATTCACCACAAAAGCTCCGGGACTGCCGAAGAAGCTGCAATTTAAACACCCGAAAGTAAGTACTCTAGTAGCATGTTCCGCGCATCTCCTAGTGATTCAAGCGCTAGTTTCATGCTTGATTATCAGTTTGATTGACCTCTATTTCTTGTAAAGTGGTTGTGGCAGGAACCCGGGAATAATTACTGTGGATACTACGTTTGCGAGTCCATCCGCCACACGACCTGTGAGCGGGGCTACTCTGACGAACAATATGAAGTGCGTAAGCAATAATATTCACAATTTTATTTTATTACCATCATTTGTGTCGAGTTTCATCTATTCATATATATATATATGTATTGACCCCCTTCTTCAAATTAGATCTTTCAGATGCGTGATGAACTCCTAGCACCAGATCGTATGCGAGGAATTCAAGAGGAATTGGCGGCATTCTTCCTTGACCACGTGATCGCTGAAAACGGAGAATACTATGTGGACCCTGTGTTCGTACAATTTAATTAGGAGATTATATTATAAGAGATAATTATTGTATATATGTAGCCGGTAGTGTCAGATAGATATACGAGAACTTGTTGTTCGACCAATCTCTCTGAGAAGGAGAGGTGGTCGATATCACTTCTCTCTGTATCCATATGTTCATGACGATCTTCTGTTTCCTTCATTTGCTTACTAGCTAGCGTGTCTAGTCCTCTCCATACGTATATAGTACGTAGCGTCGACCAAGCACGGAGATAAGAGAGGACACTTCTCTCTATTAATTAGCTAGCTAACACAATATATGAAACACCTAAATTAACCCCCCAACCCCCCCCCCTTTCAAAACAAAAAACAAAAACCCCAGCCCCTGAAATGCTGACGCGTGGATGCCTATTGGTCCCGGTTGGTGACACCAACCAGGACAAAAGGCCCTGCCTATTGGTCCCGGTTGGTGGCACCAACCGGGACCAAAGGCCCCCCTGCCTGGGCTGGCAGCAGCAGCCACGTGGAGGATCTTCTCCCGGTTCGTGTAAGAACCGGGACTAAAGGGTTAGGGCTTTAGTAACGACCCTTTAGTCCCGGTTCGAAAACCGGGACAAAAGGCCCTTACAAACTGGGGTAAAAGCCCCTTTTCCTACTAGTGCCATAACTTCCAACAGACAAATTAGAGGCCCATAACTGCAGCTCTTTATAGGCTTCTTTAGGTTAAGCCCATACATACTTTAGTCCAGTACTAGTACGAATGCTCGTGCGTTGCAACGGGCGATAAATTTATAGAACATGCTTCGTGTGTCATTTCTCGACATTTCTTATACTCAATTTTTTACGAACGTCAGAAATAATGTAACCCTAAGTACCACTTTTCAGTCCATGAAGTGCGAATGTGCAGAAATCCTACTAACATCGTTCATCAGGATGTATTGCAGCTCTGCACTTTCATCCGATGATAAAATAGTGATGCATGGAATAGTCTTTCGTCACTCTTTTTTTGTTGTCTAGAATAACACACGTTTTTTAAAAGATATTTTTTTGTAATTTTTTAGAACATTATTTGAAAATTTTAAATCATTTTTTTGATGATTATAACATTTTTGATTTTGAAACTTATGTTCATTTGTAATTTATTTGCACTATTCAGGCTTGGCCCAGATATAAGGACTTGGCTTACACAGCACGTACGCTCTCAGAAAAAGAAAACACTTGGACACCTGGAGTTAGTCACGCACTACAGCCTACAATTTTTGACTGGTTAGTCCCTGTTTCCGCTCAGCTCTCAATTAATATAAAAGAAAGCTACTCCATCCAATCCATATCACTTTACGCTCAAACCGATATATCTAGCACTGGATCGGAGGGAGTACTGGATTTTTGGATTTTTTATCAAAATACGGGCAAAGAACCAACAAGATACAGGCTGAGTCTGATAAACTATTTATGTCACATTAACATAAAAAAATAACAAGAAAAAGTCAGTATTGTGATACCGCAGCGAAAAAAGAAGTGTACTATACGATACATACTACAGAATTAGGAGCATCTTGTTCATCGTTACTACTTGCTTGCATCAGTTCTCATTGCTACTTGCTGCAGCTAGATTCACAAAGGAGCATTACTCTCTCAACACTGCTGAGTTTGTCACCAATGAAATACTACTGCTGAGTTCTCATGGTGTAGGCCTCAGGATTTAGATGGAAACAAAATGAGAATTGGGAACTAAATTATCAAACAACAACTTAGGTAATTTCCTCAAATACCTGACTCATTCACTGCTTAGGGGTGAGATGATCCATAACGCATGTCAAATACTATGTGCTCGTGATACAGTGAACTACCAAAAACTTCATGAAGCACATGAGAAATAAATTAATAATGCAGACTACTTTTAAATTAGGACGTCAGTGACATGTAAAAGTTGTGCCTCCAGAAACTGCATGTATGAAAGATCTGCACTAATTCATCCACTCTTGCAAGCACTCATGAGTAATCACCTAGCATACCAATAATCATGTACATGATCACCGACTATATATACATATATGAGTTTGGAACTGTTGGTTACTTGGTAACTTAGTGTGTGTTAACCCAATACAAAATTGAGATGATATGCTGCAATACTGGGTTCTCGTTACCTATCTACATCACTGTCAGGGATTGCATGTTGTGTCCACCAATGTACAATATACTATTAGGCCTGTAGATCAACCATGAATGCATGCGCGGAAAATGCATCTACAAAGGGTACATGCACGTCAGGAGGTCATATCTAAACTCATTTTCCCCTTAGGAAAAAACGTAACTTATATATTAAATCCAAAGGGATAAATTGTAGGAAGCAACTCTTGCAGAATTCTCGATTGCCTAGAAAAAAAGCATACAACAGTTGCGAATGTTACTGTCAGTCATATACATGAATGTATCTCTAATGCATACCACTATAATTCAGGACCTTTACACTTTGTCCTGGAGGATATGATCCTTGGCATGGATCTCTCCAGGAAGAAACATTGCTATCTCATCAAGGTTAATTAGTGTCAATAAATACGTCCAAAGGGAGATTAGTACGGGCCAAGTATATAGTAAAATAATAATACATCAGATCAAATTGAGATGCAGTCAAGCAGCCAAAGCGAGTTGGGAAGGAAGAGAGGTTGCAGACATATTTGAAGCAATGAACTGTAGATCGCCAGAGAACCAAAAGCTGTGGGACGCGGGCTTGTTTTTCGTCGAAGTCTGATGAGGCGACATTGGGCAGTATTCCGGTGAAGTAGGCGGAGGCGACATTGAACTGTCGGACTGCGTCTTGTTTTCTGGTGAAGTCGGTGAGCCGATATTGGGTGAATTTCCGGCGAAGTCAACGGGCGCGAGATATTGCAGGTGACATTGAATAGATTCTATCGGACGCCATCTTGTTTTCTGGCAAAGTCGGTGGAGGCAACATTTGGGCAAACTTCCGGCGAAGTCGATGGGGGCGAGATGCTTGCAGACTTGCAAATTTGTGATGCAATTTAGCTCGATTTCTAGTCTAGTTTTCGTTTTTATTACTTGAATTCTTTGTGGAATCCTGATCGGGGCATCGATGGCTCTGTATTGAAGTAGTTCTCCTAAGCGGATCAGATTCAAAACGGACACGGCGCTGGAGGATGGCAGCAGCGGCGGTGCCGTACGCACGGCATACACCGTGCGTTCTCTCCTCGGACGAGCGATGAAGCGTCCTTAGCGCAATATATGGGCTGGCAACTAAAATAGACATATGGGCCAGCCATCACGGTTTCCTTTCACGTACATCCTCGTTGCTTAGTTTTTTGTTTCCTCTGCATGTGGGCCGGGACGAAACGGGACGAAACAAAGCGGAACCAAACCAAGAATACCTATTTCCTTTAATAGTAGGTATAGATATAGATATAGATATAGATATATACACCAGATGTCGTCCAACGGCTCCAATCTTCAGCTACTACAACTAATCCGCTCAACAAGAGAACTAAAATCGTCGCAATCTGTCAACAACAACAAAAAAAGTCGTCGCAATGCACCGTACCAACCAGGAAGTGAAAGAAAAATGCACTCAACAAAGACATGCATGTTCATAGGAGATAGCACTACTTGCACACTTTTAAATCCCAAGTGCCCCATTCTATATGCCCACGAGGCTGTTGTCTTCCTTGCCAGCCCGATACCTGAGTTTCTTTACACGGGTCACCATCGACTAGCTAGCTACTTTTCCAGTACTATATACTTTACTCCCTCCGTTCACAACCTAAGGAGCTTTTCAAGGGTGGAGTGATTGTGCAGGTCGTATTTGAGATGCACCATATAGTGACTTTGGGTTTGGGTGCTCTCGTTTCTGGATCAGATGATGTTCCTTAGGTTGTTTTTTCTAGTTTTCTAGACCTCATAACCCTACCTCCCAGCTCCAGCGTTTTTTTGTGTTTTTTCTCTGTTCGGCTTTCGGCCCAGTTTCCCTTATAAACGGGCCACCTCTTCCGCGGTCGAATTCTGTTCGGCCGTTCTTTGGCAATAAATAACCCGCTAATGGTTGTTTCGTCAAAGAAAAAAGAAACCTCGCGACCGATCACTATGGTTTATTGATGCCTAAGGCGATCCTGACAACATGCCAAATAGTTTTAGCAAGAAAACAGTCAGAGAAGAGATGTTGTATAGTGCTCATTACGATTACAAAAACTGCATTTGAGGCTTCCTATCCAAGTCTGTACAGATGCATACGAGGGAGATATATATCAGATGAACCATAATAAATCTTTCAGGAAATCTATCTACAAAACAGATGTATATGAGCGAGGGGCGAATTCTGTACAGATTCAGATATATCTGCATTCTTTGTTTTTTTTAGGGGGGTGGGTGGGTTGTTGAGCAAATAGCAGTACAACATATGCACGATGGTTTATACGTAGCATACAGGAGGCCTTAATATGCCACAGACGCAAACAATGTCGGGGCTTACAGTATTATTAGGACTATTAATCATTACTGCAGTCTGACGGACACACATTGTAAGGAATCAAACGGCCTTATTAGGCAATAATTTGTCCTAAAGATGAAATCCAAATCAAACAAGCGAAAGAAAGGATCAAATCAGCTCACGGAACAGTGTACGCCGGATGCATGATACGGCCGGCGACCAAGGATATGAATGCCGGGGGGAGCAAGCGCCGTATCATTTGTCCACAAGCCGGGCCATCTGCCGCTGAATCTTCTCAAGCAGCTCATCCTTGTGTGCGCCACGAAGCGTGTCCTTAACCTCTAGCCTGTTCATGAACAGGAACATCGGCGCACCATCAACTTTGTATGCCTCGGCAATATACTTCATATCATCAATATCAACCTCGAGAAAAATGGCATCTGGAAACTGGTTGGCGAGATGAGCAAAAAAGGGAGCTATGGTGTCGGATGCCCTGCACCAGCTCGCGGTGAACTCAATCACGAGCAGCTTGTTGTCCTCCTGCTCGATCATCATGGTCCAGTGATCCAGGCTGCGGATCTTAATCACCGCCGATGGCTGCTTCTTCACATTAGAGAGCGGCCCTAGACGCCTCACCAAACGGCCTCGACGTTTTCTGTTGAATTCCAGTAGGGGATTGTTGGGGTTCTGAGACACTTGGTCTCTGATGTGGGTCTCCGCGGCAGAAACCGTTGTTGAAGTAGGCTCACAGTAGATGGTGGCACGGACCTGCACGAGACAAGAGAAATGCTGGATACCAAGCACAAAGTGATCTGTATCCTCCGATGACTGGAAGTCAATGAGAAGCCTTCGGAGGTGCGGCATGGAGCCTTCTTCAAACTGCAGCCCCGTCCAAGCGCCATGCTCGCAGACGTACCAGAACACCTTGAGGCGCTGAAAGCCATCCTTGCTGCTCACGGACAACCTTGCTGGGCTGCAATATGCATGGATACGTACAGTCAGTCACTAAGCTAATTAACTAAGCATTTGCCTAGAAAAATGCAATGCATGCGATAAAGAAAACACTTTACTCACCTTTGTGGTTCACCGGTGAGGCCATATACATGTTGTGGCCGCAGTGAATGCAATTTTAGGAGGACTAACTTTGGCAGCCCCCCGAGGGCGCGGACACCTTCTGCATCTACTATTGAAACTCCGATATGCAAGTGAGTGAGGTCAACAAGCAAAGAGATCTTCTGTGGGACTTTTAGGGGGCACAATAGCCAGTCCAATCTTAGCTCAAATTTCCGCAGGTAACGTGGCCTTACATGGCTCCAGCAGTCAACAAGTAAGTCGAGCAGACGATGAGGGTATTCATCAAGAAAAAGGAACTGCAAGTTTGATTTCCCCACCTCCTCCACCAAATGCTTGATGCCCTGCCGTTCCGCTTCTTCTGCAGTATTATTATACGTAATCCTAAATCTCACCCCAAGCATCCGCAGCCGCATCAACTTTCTAACAAGCCCTGCCACATTGTCAGCAAGTGAGCCATCACCACCCAGACAGACCGTTGATAGTTCCTCCAATTTTTCCATTTCCCCCATTCCTCCTCCCTGTCCCCGTATTGTGAGACCATTTGCAAGCAAACACGCCAACTTGGTCGTGCCCTTAAATTCTGGTAATTCATTTACCTCAGTCTGCCTTAAATCTAAGGTAGACAGGTGGTCAAGTTCCATAATTTGTTGAGGCAGCTCTGTGACATCGGCCCCGCCAAGTGCCAAGTACCTCAGCAGAGACAAACTTCCAATGCTTCCCAGTTGTTTGTTTTGCAAGCTGACATCACTGAGATCTAGCACCCGTACAAGTCTGAAGTGATCTAAAAGATCAGGGATCCTTCCAACATCCCCACAGAATGCAAAGGATCTCACCTGAGATAGGTGCAAAGAAATTGCTTTGTCTTGGTCACAAACTGAGCTTTCTTCACTGCTTGAGTCCTCCTCCCGACTCTTTTGTTTCGAAGAACAATAATATTTACTGCTAAGCAAGGCGTCACCTTCGTCTTGTTCGCCGCAGTCAAGGCAGATTCGCCGGACCCTTTCATAAGGAAATAGTCCACACTTCAACTTTCCACCTTTAGTAGTAAAGTTTTCTTCGGCTGACAAGGATTCCATGAAATCAAGAACAACACCATGAACAGTACAACCCGTCGGCTCATCATTATCATCATCAAATGCCGGTTGAATCAGTCTCCTATTGATAAGCTCATTGAAGTAGCTTTCCCCTGTTTCCCACAAGCTTTCTCCATCTCTTTTAGCAATTAATCCTTCAGCTTCCCATCTTCTTATCAAACTATCTTTCTTGATGGTACGATTTCCAGGAAAAGCACTCAAGTACAGAAAACAAGACTTCAAAGGAAGTGGTAGATCATCATAGCTGATCTCCAGTACCTTTCTCATCCATTGTGGTGTGGAATGACATTGGTCAGGTGGCAAGCATGCAGATTTCCTAGATAATAATGCAGCTGTAATAGTTATGGCCAATGGCACGCCGCCACCACACATTTCCAACATGTCATCAGAAACTTCAAGCAGCCTATGTTGTTCTGAAATAGGTACTTTACTATGAAATAATGTTTTGGAATCTTTCTCGCTAAGGCGCTCCATCGGATGAACAAAATCACTGGGATGTATGCAACATGATTCTGCTACATCCTTGGTACAAGTTGTAATCAATATCCTATCAGAAGACTTGTCTTTATTAGGCAAAGCACAACTGATCTTCTTCCAAGTCGATATGCTCCGCATGTCCACGAGCACAACAAAATAACTAGCAAAAAGAACAAAATGATAAAGTGAACATCAGTACGTATTGGATATGGCTTGATATCACAATGAGAGAAATATTAAGTTAGTACGTAATAGTAAGATAAGAAGATATGGTTCAGTACCTCTTTGTTTTTAAGAATGCCCAGAGTTTATTGATGACCTTCTTCTCGTCCCATGCTTCCATGTCCTCAGAGTTGTAGCCGTTCCATAAATACTCTTCGCAGTGCCAGTCCTGCATTACTTGCTTGAGTATACTGATCAGGGTCGTCTTCACAGACGGGTTCCGGCCGAGATGCACGAAAGCCCCGCAGCTGAACTGCCCTTGGAGCTGTCGGTATATTCCCGTGGCAAGAGTTGACTTGCCAATTCCTCCGGTTCCCACGATGCACACCACCTTACGCCGCTCTTCTTGGTCCATCAGGTGGTTAACAAGAACATTCCTTGGTTCATCGCTGCCCACAAGGCGGCAAGGCGCCTCCCCATGGAGCAGTTTAGGATCCATGGCAACTGATTCTCTGGTTTCAGCATCATCTTGTAGTGCACAAGTAGTACTAGTACTAGGCGTTGTGCTGCTGAGAAGGCCATACCTTGTGCAGCGGTCCCGTGCACCTTGGATCTGGGCCTTGAATTCTTCGATTTGTTCCTCCACATCGTCCAGCTTGGCCTTGGAGGGATCGCCGTCGATCCAGTCCTCCATGTCGTACACCATCTCCCGGACTTGCAGCATCCACTCGTTGATGAGGGAGTTCCTCGTCCTCTGCCTAGCAAAGCTGTGCAAGACATCGCTTAGGCTCATTCGCACACCTTCAGCGAGGTCGGGATACTGGTTCTCCAGTACTCCCAGCTTATCGAGGAGGGAGTTCATCGCTCCCGTGGAAGAGCTCACCATGGGATCCCCCATGATCCCCGCAGACACCCCCCCCCCCCCCCCCCCCCCCAAAGTCAGCACAACGATGCACAAACTGGCAACATCATGAGAGGCGAATGGAACTACGGCTCACCATGGGCAGCAGGGGATCCCCCATGATCTCTCTAGTCTCTCTCTCTCTCTCTCTCTCTCTCGGCGAATGAAACTAGGCTGGAACTATGGGAGCCATGCTGTGCGGCTGCGCCGGCCGGATGTGACAAAAGGAAACGATGCCTCGCACTCACGCATAATCTTTTAGGCTTAATTTCTGGCTTCTCACATACGACCCCTCGCCTAGTCTCCCAAATTCGTTGGGACGGCTTGTGGGAGAAGCTGGGCAAGGGAGACCAAGGATCTGTTTGTTGCGCTTCTGCTTTAGTTTTTGGTGTTTCTCTAGCGCTCTAAAAAACACTTCTCCTGTTTATACATAAAGTGGAGAAGCACGTTTGTAGGTGCTTCCCTCCAGAAGCTGCACGAAGCACCTCCGAACGTGCTTCTCAGCTTCATGTGTAAACGGGAGAAGTGCTTTTTAGAGGGCTAGAAGCATCAAAAGCTGAAGCAGAAGCCCAAACAAACAGGGAGACTGTAAGTTCTTGAATCTTGTGATGCACACTTTATATCTCGTGTGAAAAAATCATGTGCCTTGAGCGGCCTTGTGATGGGGCGATTGTGCGGTTAAATTTGCTTGGGTTAAAAAAAATTATTACGGCCGTTATCTTTTTTATAATTTTTTTAAAGATTATCACCGTCGGTTTGTTGCTACATATTTTTTTAAAGATTATCACCGCCAGTCCATGGCTCGAACCGATATTGAAAATGATTATCACTATCGGTCCTATGCAAAATTAGCACCGTCGATCTTTTCTATAATTTTTTAGAAGATTATCACCGCCATGAACAGGCGGTGAAAATGATTATCACCAATGGTTTTGTGCTAAATTATCACCGTCGATTTTTCCACGCGAATGCGAAAACCGGCCGTGATGGAGGGTTTAGAACCGCCGGTGAAAATGATTCTGTAATCTCACTCAGTTCGACAAAACATCTCATATAAATTTGTGCACTTATAGTGCGTTTCTAGTGACTGACCATTTAGAATGGATTAAGAATAAATAGGTGTGAGAAGTATTGGCCGGGTGCGGGAACCAAGAAGAAAAGTGAGATGTATTATGAAAGAAATGGCAAAATAAATAAATTATATGAGATGTCGATATAAATCCCGTTTATGTAATGGAGGGAGTTAGTGTCCTGTCCGTGGGCTGATAAACTTAGCTAGTAAGTAATATAATTAGGCAGTAGTGTTCTGTCCATGGGCTGCTAAACTTAGGAGGTGTTTGGTTCAGAAGTCCTAAGACTTTTTCTAGTCCCAGGGACTAATCAAAAAAGACTCTCTAGTAGAGTCTTTTTCTAGTCCCTGTAGAAAAAGTCCCTCCCATTTGGTTCCTAGGGACTTTTTCTAGTCTCTGGGACTAAAAAGTCCCTGAACCAAACACCCCCTTAGCTAGTAAGTAATATAATTAGGCATAGGAAAGAGTTTTGGTATTAACCAGCGTCCCCTTCATCTCAACATTTGCAGGGCCAAATGTCAAAGATACTTACGAGGACACTGATCTGATTTGATTAATTCTGAATATGCCTATGGTATAGTGTAATGTCATTTTAAGATCCAAAATAATTACTCTAAGATAGGAAAACATGTTAGTAACCATAACAAAAAAATGATTGGATCCCTAACTTATCCTGCGTGTAGATCTTAATATAGGCAATCTCCAAATCCAGTTATAGCTTAATTTAGTCCAAGAATCAGATTAGTTCCCACAACCGATTGAAGCCACTGACCGGTTCTGATCCTATACAGAGGTGACCCCAATCGGTTTGAATCATCAACAGCATCTAGTTTGTGTCACAAACTGGTTGTGATAGCTCCCAGAGGCATTATGAAAGATTTGTAACATGAACTGGTTGTAATAGGTAGCATCATAACCGGTTCTTGGCTAGCCTGACCTATTGTCTGGCGTTATATATAGCTGTTGAACTACATGCATTTCCATAAATGGTCCTGACATCACAAACACGCGTGAACACTCATCTCTATGAACGCACACACGCACACCCTATCCCTATGAGCACTTCCGAGATACTGAGTCGGGTCGGCGGGTCTTCTTGAGAGATTGACGAAGTCATCACAGGCACCTCGCTGTTGACGGATACAGCACCTACCACTGAAAGCAAAGCGCCAGTTAAATCCTGGATTAAATCCAGAAAATGTGAGCACCCATGCCAAGTCTAAGACTTGAACCTGGATGGGTTGGTTCCACCACAAAGAACCACACCACCCATGCAAAAGGCCATTTCTATTGTAGGCGCTCTGAGGTAACGTTCCTGAAGGTGTCGAAAAATCTAAGATGTTGACTGACGTTCGTGAGAGGCATGGATAGATTAGTTCAAACATGCCATCACTTT
Organism: Triticum aestivum; assembly: GCF_018294505.1. NCBI lineage: Eukaryota > Viridiplantae > Streptophyta > Magnoliopsida > Poales > Poaceae > Triticum > Triticum aestivum. Next base: position 2,639,354 of record NC_057802.1, on the reverse strand, counting down.
GAATGCTTCAAAGTAACTTTCACGAGGCATCGAGAAGGCAGACATGGCATGCTTCAAAGCAACTTTACCAAAGCATCGAAAAAGCAAAGATGCTATATTGATCTGGACTCTGGATGCTCCAATAAAATGGAACTCATTGGAATGCTCCGTCTCGAACACTCAAATAAAAGTAACATTCTTACATTCACGGGGGCATCGAAAAAGCAAAGATTATTTTGGTTTGGACCCCGGACGCTTGAATAATCTGAAGGAAATATGCTCCGACTTGACATTCATGTTCACATAGATACCCGAAAAGCAAAGATGATGACCACTAAAAAAAGAGAAAAATGATGTTCCGTGGATACTCATCGGATCGTCTAATTACTAATTGAGAAGTGGAAGGGGCATGAAAATAAACAAAGATGTTGTTAGTTTCAACACTCCAACGGTAGGTGTCAAAAGCAAAGATGCGTGGACAAACGCTCCGACCTAATATGTGATTATTTGAGTGTGTGGGGAAAACAATGATGTGAAGAGCGTGGCACGGGGGAATTCATGTGGTGCCCTCTGTGCCACCAAACCATTATAAACCAATTAAAATATAGATAAAATATTAAGCCAATGTATTGTCTCGTTATTGATGCTTCATATGCTTACGTGCGAGAGACAAGGTGTATTGGAAACACCATGCACATTGTTTCATCTAGATGGAACCCTTCTCATATCTCCCTTCACTAATTCTTTGCCACATCATAAAAAATGCTGACATGGCATTGTATTGATGATAATGAAACTCCTACGGAGAATAGCCTAGCTAGCAGAATTTTTTTGAGCCCATTGTCATAGACACAACCATACGGTAATTAGTTGATTTGTGATTCCTAGACACAGCATAACGAAACCAATTTAATGGCTGTATCATTATGTCTTCATATAACCTGACGGGAAGTAGTATAATGAAAACTATAGTTTTAACTTTCATGAGGGGTGCGGGTCTCGAGGAAAATTAAAGTTGCCCTCGATTTGGACGCTCCAAGGTAAAGTTGTACACAATGGCATCGAAAAAGCAAAGATGCTACTCCTCGGAATGGGCATCGAAAAAGCAAAGATTTTGTTGGTCTGTACTCCGGACACTTGAATAATCTGAAGGAAATATATGCTTGGACATGATGTTCATGGGAGCAGTTGCCATCAATAAGAATGCTTAAAGTTTACGTTCATATGGATATCCGCACAAAGCAAAGATGATGACCGCTAAAAAAACAAATATGATGTCTTTATGGTACTCATCAGATTGTTCAAATAATTGAGAAGTGGGAGAGGTATGAAAAAAACTCAAAGATGATGACGGCTCTAAAAATCGAAGATGAAAACCGCTCAAAAAATCAATTAAGAAGTGGCAGGGGCATGAAAAAAGAAGAAGATAATGACCGCTCAAAGAAAAAGAAGCAAAGATGAAGTCTTTTTGGATAATTATCATATCGTCTTCAATCTTTCTTTCTTTCTTGATGAAAAACGGTAGGGAAGGTCCTATTGTGTAATCTTTGCTACTGTCTCAAATCAATTAATAACTGGGAGATTTGTGGATACTTATTAGAGCATCCAATAAATTGAGAAGTTGGTAGGGCATGGGAAAAAAGTTGTTGTCAATGTGGACACTCGAACAATGGGTGTTAAAAGCAAAGATGCGGGGAGAAAAGCTCTGACCTAAAGTGTGATCATGAGGGGTGCGTCGGAAAACATTGAAGCTGTCGTTGTGACCTCACATCGTGAATAGTGTGGCGGGGGGCAATTCACGTGGTGCCCTTTGAATGCTTCAAAGTAACTTTCACAAGGCATCAAAAGGCAGACATGGCACGCTTCAAAGCAACTTTACCAAAGCATTAAAAGCAAAGATGTACTCACTCTGACCCATATTATTTGTCCTAGATTTCGTACAAAGTTGTACTAAGTCAGTGACAAGTAAGTCCGGCAGGAGGGAGTATTGGTCTGGACTCTAGATGCATCAATAAAATGTAATTAATTGGAGTGCTCCACCTTGAACACTCAAATAAAAGCGACATTCTTACATTCACAGGGGGGTCGAAAAAGCAAAGATTATGCTGGTTTGGACTCTGGACGCTTGAATAATCTGAAGGAAATATGCTCCGACTTGACGTTCATGTTCCCGAAAAAACAGATATGATGACCACTAAAAAAAGTATCATTTTTGGGTGCGTGGGGAAAACAATGACACTATCGTTCTCACCTCATACCGTGAAAAGTGTGACACGGGGGAATTCATGTGGTGCCCTCTGTACTACCAAGCCATTATAAACAAATTAAAACATAGATAAAATATTAAGCCAAAGTATTGTCTCATTATTGTTGTTTCATATGCTTACATGTAAGAGACAAGCTGTATTGGAAACAGCATGTGCATGGTTTCATCTAGATGGAACCCTTCTCATATCTCCTTTCATTAATTCTTTGCCACATCATAAAAAACGCTGACATGTCACTGTATTAATGATAATGAAACTCCTACCAAGAATGGCCTATAACTAGACAAATTTTGAGCCCATTGTCATAGACACAATTCATATGGTAATTTGTAGATATTGTGATTCCTAAGAAACATCATTACGAAACCACACAATTTAATGGTTGTACCATTCTGTCATTCATATAACATGACAGGAAGTAGTATAATGGAAAAGCTCTGGTATAACTTTTATGAGGGATGCGGGTCCTGGCGAAAGTTAAAGTTGCCCTCGATTTTGACGCTTCAAAGTAACATTCACAATGGCATCGAAAAAGCAAAGATGCTACTCCTCGAAATGGGCATCGAAAAAGCAAAGATTCTGTTGGTCTGGACTCCGGATACTTGAATAATCTGAAGGAAATATATGTTCCGACTTGATGTTCATGGGAGTAGTTGCCATCAATAAGAACGCTTCAAGTTTACGTTCATATGGATATCCGCACAAAGCAAAGATGATGACCACTAAAAAAACAAAGATGATGTCTTTATGGATACTCATCAGATCGTTCAATTAATTGAGAAGTGGGAGAGGTATGAAAAAAAAAGACCGCTCAAAGAAAAAGAAGCAAAGATGAAGTCTTTTTGGATAATTATCATATCGTCTCCAATCTTTCTTTCTTTTTTGACAAAAAACGGTAGGGAAGGTCCTATTGTGTCATCTTTGCTACTGCCTCCAATCAATTAATAACTGGGAGCTTTGTGGATACTCATTAGAGCGTCCAATCAATTGAGAAGTTGGTAGGGCATGGGAAAAAAAGATGCTCTCAATGTGGACACTCGAACGGTGGGTGTTAGAAGCAAAGGTGCGGGGAGAAAAGCTCTAACCTAAAGTGTGATCATGAGGGGTGCGTCGGAACACATTGACGCTGTCGTTGTGACCTCACATCGTGAATAGTGTGGCGGGCGGCAATTCACGTGGTGCCCTTTGTGCTACCAAACCATTATAACTAATTAATGCATAGATAAAATAATCAGCCAATCCGGTCCTTTCATGGTTTATATACTATTCACCTCATTTAGAGCAAGTACAATAGAGCTGAGTCAGCTGGCTATAATCAGCCAATCCGGTCCTTTCATGGTTTATATACTATTGTTACTTAGTTGGAGGAAAGAAAAGAGGAGAGAGAAGGTAAGCGGCCTCTTGGTGAAGAGCCAGCTCTAGCACGTGCTCCTAGACAATTTGTGAGAGTGAAAGGTGGACCATATAATAGAAAAGTAGTCCACTCTTCTAATCAACTATTGTACGTATTGACTATAAGATGAGCTATAGATGACATGGCAATGGCTTATAGCCAATAGTTGGCTATACCATTAACCATGCTCTTAACCCCAGTAAATTAAAAATGCTATCATTGGACCGATGTCTAGATCCAAATGCATCTTCAACGGCTAGCTACTCCCAGTATATATAAGCCTGTCTAACCAAGTGTTTTTTTTTTTGAACAATTATTGCATAGATAAAATAATAAGCTAATCCAGTCCTCCCCGCACCCCTAGCAAATTAAAAATGCTACCATTGTGGATGCCTGCTCTCTCTTCCCCCGACTCTTTTCCCCAGCCGCATCCCATTGTCTCTGCAAGTCGCCCACACACACACACACAGCACTGATCTAGGCCACCAAAAAATCTCCACCAGCCAAGCTGCCGCTTGCTGCTGCTGCTCCAAAGTCTCTCTTCTCGTCATCTCCATTTCTCGACTGATCACGGCAAGCCAGCAGCGGGGACCGGGGAGGCAGCCAAGGCGGAGCTTGGCTATCATATCTGGCGGCCGCTCCGCTGCGGCGACGCCGGCGAGCGACTCCGACGGCGGCTCCACCGCGGCGAGCGACTTCAACGGCGCTAGCTTCGTCCATCGCTTCATCGACTCGACCACTTGACGTCCATTCCCAAAATGATAGGAGGAGAGGTGATTCAAGCAGTGACCTTCGCCAATTCTGTGCTTAGCAAGGTGGCTGATGTGATCACGAGAGATAAGTCCATGAAAGGTGCAGTCAAAAGAGGCCTCAACGACATCAAGCTGGATATGAAAATGGTGATCAGCGAAATCAAGTTGAATGAGGAGAACAACCAAGGGGCGACACATGAGAGCAAGATTGTGATACTGAAGGAGTTGGCTAATGATATTGAGGACTTCATAGATCTTACGTGGGTTCCGGGTGCATCTGGCATTCTCTTCTCGGCATTTGGCCCGGACCACCGACCTCAAATAGTGCAAACAATCGACCATTTCAAGGACAGTATCCAGAAAGTACGGACCTGGCAACCTGATGCCGGATCCAGCAAGGGCGAAGACAGTGCTGCAACATGGTCCTGCCCTTCAGCCACACCTCCTAATCCTTATAGCCGAGATCTAGATCATGAGGCTACCTTCAGGAGCATCTGCAAACACAGATGTGAGCTGCAAGGGTTGCTGTCAGCATCCGAAGGGCAAGAGCTGAAGGTGATCTCCATTGTCGGTTGCCGTGGCGTGGGGAAGACAAGTCTAGCAACAGCGGTCTATGACGACTGTCGTGCCGAATACGATTGCGTTGCTTGGGTGGTGGCATCCGAGTGCCGCGATCTGGAGGACCTTCTAACCAAGCTTCTCAAGGAGGCACAAAGGACGGCTAAGCCTACATCTACAGCTGCACAAGGGAGCATCTCCGATACTGAGCAAACAAGCCTTCGAAATTTCCTGAGTGACAAAAGGTATCTCTCTCTCTCTCTCTCTCTCTCTCTCTCTCTCTCTCTCTTAATTTTTTGGATTGAAATTTCTTTTTTCTGAGGGAGACTTGAACTGTAAATTTGAAACAACATCTTAATAGGAGAAATTTACTTTTCAACTCAATGAACTTGAACTTCAACAGAAAGTTTTCCAGCTTGAAACATGACATTTCGGAAATTTGCAAATTGAAAAATGTATTAAATATAAAAGGATATGTCAGACCTTTCACCATGGTGGCTACAGAATAGAGAAATATGCTAGAATTTCTCTAACAAATATGAAAGAATAGAGTTCACTTGCGGTTGCTAAACCATGCCTGAAGTCTTGTCCCGATCTCTAAACTCTCGAGTTAACAATCTGGATACCCCATATATTTAAGTGATTTACCTAGGGTCCATAACCTTCCACCTAGCCTCCTCGAACAGAAATATATGACATGTTAGCTGCAAACTGCTCAAATACATCGGAGACCTATATCTGTAAACTTAAATTTGAGGAACTAGGATTAGACTTTCGAAATAGTTTGGGACCATGGGTGCATTCTAGTAAAAGAGAAAAATCTAGCCTAAGATCCGCTTCACATAATCCCCGAAGACATCCTGCTTTTAGTCCTCCCCCTCTGCATCACACAGATATGTCCTTTAAATCATGTAGCCCAATTGCCCTCCCGTAGCACACATAACACTGCCTCAACTTCCTTAAGTAGCATCGCTCCTTATGCAACATTTGTTGGAAACTAATCTCTGAACAGAATATTGCTATCTCTAAATTATGCATGTATCTAATTCTCTCTCACATAAAAAACTAAAGTTGTTTTCTCTATAAATTTCTGTCCCTTAATCCCATCTATTAAGCTGCATGAATTTACCAATTCAATCCCAAAGTTTAAGCTAATAGTGGAAGATGGACAATTCATTTATACTTCAATACTCTCTCTCACGTGTAGGCTCCATCAGGTTTTAAAGTGAAAATAGGAGTAGGCTACAATTATTTTATTTTATTCGAATCTGAGCTCGAGGCCTCTGCCTATGATATCATATTTGTTGGAAGCCAATCAAACAAATTTGATGAAATATCAGGGCCAGCGATACGAGGAATAGGGTCCCCTGCTTAACTTGATGCCGCGTCACCAAAGACGTGGCGAGTCAAGGGCATGTGCACGAGCGCCTGCCCCGAGCACTGGGATTGCCCGTCTTGACAAGGGGAGCCCCGCATCAACCCGGGGTCACCCCCCGAGCACCGGAAGAAATGTGGCTCCCACTCAGGGCGCCAATTGTCGTTCCCAGGCACAGGAAGGATAAAAGGGCCAAGGGTAGGTGCTCGGGCCTCCCTGAGAACCACAAAGCTCTCGGGCGATGGGGTGTCTACGGCCACTACTTCTGTCGGGAGTTTCGTCGCGACCGCGCTCCGCTCGGGCACCATCTCCTGGACGATAGGTGCAGGAGTCGGCCCTCTTGGAGCGTCCCCAGCGGTCGGGACAGTCTGAGCTTTCATGGGTGCCCTAAATATAATAAATAAATAAAATCCCGAGCTCGTGTTAGACCCCAAGCACACTACCTAACAGATAATACAGTACAAAAGAAGAGTTGGCTGACTTACAACTCCGTGGGCCTCTTGTACCGCTAGCGGGCGGTCAGGATCTCATAGCCCAGGTTCCTCTTCGTAGACACCTCCTTCTTTTTCTCGCTCATGGGCATGCGCTTGGAGGCGTCCAACCTCGGCTCCTTTGGGTCCCTAAGTGGCGGAGCTTATAGCTCCCTTGCCTAGAGCCGCTGCCTAAAGCTAGGCTGTCGCTGTTGCCTGTCGGCTACGCGGCGGTGATGGCGACGAGGGAGGAGGGGAGGGGTTCCATGTCGCCTTGCCCTTCAGATCTAGGTGGTCCTCACAGGTGGAGTGGGTTCCAGAAGTCATCGCAGTGGGCCCTCGTGGGCATCGCTGGCTCCCGGGTTGTCACCGCACCCCTCGCCCTAGCCCCGTCCGTCGATCTGATCCCCCTGGAGTCGAACTCATGGAGGGTCGACGGATCACGTTGCACTGTGGATTCTTGCAGAGCGCAAGACCTGGGCTGAGCAGCGGCTCGCTTGGGCTGAGGTTCCTCGCTAGACCGACGTGCGTCCGGCTGATGTCTACGTTGCTGGTTTACATCCAGACCGGGTGCCCCCTCTCCTGCAGCGGTGCCAGCCATCATCGCCGTCAGACCATCGTCTTACAGCTATGCGACCGTGTGAGCAATAGCCGCAGCTGGTTGATGCCTTCCAGCAGCAGCTCCCACTGCCGTCCAGTGGTTCGCCTACGCTGGCCCGGAAGGGAGCAGTAGCTACTTGTGCAGGTCAATGATGATGTAGCACCACTGGTTGCGCCAGTCGTCCCACTTGTTCTTCTTGTCCTGCGAGATGTACTCGTGCCCAAGCTTGTCCTTTAGGCGGAATGTTGCAGCTCGTGGCAGCATCGATCTGTTCTTAAGCCCTTTCTCTTCCCTACAAGCCGCAACACAAAGAAATAGCGAACCAACGCCACCGAGAGCACCACTCCCGCGGAGTTCGGGGAGAGATGGACCAGATAGATCTGGTACACCGTCAGCACCAGTATCGCTGCTATGAAGCTGGTGAAGATTATCGTCTCCTCCGACCTCGGCTCTGACAGATATGTTGCGGCCTTGCCATCGCCACTCTTTCCTGGCCCTCAGGGACCAGCATCTTCCGCACCTTGTCTATGCCCTTTTCGTTGAGGGGGCGAGACTTCGAGAGGTTCGCATTGCCGGCTGAGGTGGACGAGGGAAGAGTGTTGCCCTGCGCATTTGACATCTCATCATGGCGGCAGTATGGCATGCAATGCTGGAAGAAAAGAAAGTGAAGGGACTCAAGTTGGAAGAGAAGGCAAAAAGGCGTGGGGAGAAATCAAGTCTAAGGGAATGGCTCAGACTACCCACAATGCGAGTAACATAGGTAGTAACATCACATATATCTAGATAAAATAGATGATGTGGCAAGCAATAAATGAAGAAAGAGAGAGATGTGGTAACATAGCTAGTTACTACTAGTATGAGTAACATCACACATATCAAGGCAAGATGAGTCTATAGCCTAATAAATGAAGTGTTGCATGTTACCACACATATGTTACTCCCCACTATAGAGGTGGTAACATAGAGTAGTAACATGGGCATGTTACTACTCTATGTTACTACCCATTGTGGCTAGTCTCATGAAGAAGCGAGGTTGAGGGCAACGGCTCTGCATTGGTGGTAGAGTGCACCTCCCCATGACGCACAGAAGTCAGAGTGGTTTCCTCAAAGCATGTGCATAGTGGGCCTGCATCTTCAAAGCATGTTCCCCCGCTACATGCAGAAGTCGGAGCGGTTCCCTTGAACCACGCACAGAGTGAGTCGGCTTCGTCGTTGGCCCATTAAAAGTCGGCCTCGTCCCTAGTTTCATCCCCTTCAGGATCTTCACCTGATGACAAGGCCTCAGCGATACGGGGAACAGGACCCTTAAACTGTCGACGTGGGACGAACTTGACACTGCGTCACCAAGGACGTGGCAAGTCAAGGGCATGTGCACGTGCACCTGCCCTAAGCACTATGGCTGTCCGGCTTGACAAGGGGAGTCTCGCATCAACCCAGTGGGTTGTCCTCTGAGCACTCGAAGGAACGTGGCTCCCACACGGGGAGCCAAGTGTTGTTCCTATGCACATGAAGGATAAAAGGGCCAAGGGTACACAAAGCTCTTGGGGCTCCAGCTCCACACCAGAGCCAGCTCCCCAATCTCCGCGGGGTCCGTAGTCTGGCAAGTCTATTTAATGAGGGTCTTTCAGCATACCTACTCCATGTCTGCTACAAATGATGATGCCGGAATCCTGGATAGGTTCCATCCCCCAGTTGACAGGATTTGTCGGCTATCAGCTTTGACGGGGATTGGTGCGGCCAGAGACTTTGTTGACTTAGGTTTGCAGTCTTGGGATACGTCATGGTGTGACAAATCCCACCAAAGCGTAGCGGGAAATCTCCGGCTACAACGACAATCCTCCAACTACCGGCATGGGTCGCCCATGGAGGACACGCGAGCAACAGTACCACCCCGCTTTTTACCATACGGCCATTGTAGTGCTCCGAGTCTATAACGGGAAAACTGGGGCCATAAAAAAGGTCTCGATCTTTGAATTGCTAGTAGACTCGATCTCTCGTTGTAATCTTCCATACAATCATTCATACACAAAAAGCAGGATGTAGGATATTACACCTAGAAGGTGGCTCGAACCTGGGTAAACTCATCGTCTTACCTCCTGTTTGTGACTTGACGTAGCTTTTGAACGATTAGCCCCCGATCGAATTCCAAGAGGATCCATCCGGATCACCATTGCCGGTGCTTGTTCTCCGACAATCAGTTTCTTAAAAACTATATCGTGTATTCTCTCCCATGAATCAGTAAAGTTTTAGAAACAAGAGAATGGCTTATATTTTTCGTAGTATTTTATTATAACCATATATATTAATATTTTGTGAGATTTAAATAATATATTTAATAGTAGACATTAGAATTGGGTAACTCTGTTTGCACTTTTATTCAGAACCAAATTTTGTAGTAAAATGACATATACTGAAGTATGGCCACGCAATTGTGCAAGATATATATTTGGCTACTTTAATTAAAATAAAATATGAAAAAAAATATTTTCATGTGCAATTCAAAGTTTTGAACTTGTGATTAGGCAACAGCAGTATGAGGACTGTCAGCTGATTAGTCTTTTTCTCCCGCTGGTATGACGATGATTGTACGTTTCTGCAAGCATGGTTTCTCCTGGGTTGGGGGGTGGTGTTTTTAAGTAAACATCTATTTCTGCAAATGATACTATGATGCACAAATGGATGTGTGGTTTGTGTTAAGTTTTAATTTCCGATTAAATCTACCATGAGGATTTTAATTGTCCTTAGAAAGGTACCAAGTTTGATACCTAGATATTAAAACTAATTTAGCACTATCTAGATTCTAGAGGTACCAATTTTGGTTCCCTTTATGCTGAAAGTAATGGTGCCTCCAGGTATGTTTCCAAGGATGATAAAGAAAATGCTTTTCATAGTTTTCATAAATATATATATATACACACGTACAGGTTTTTCCTGATTTAATAAAGAAAATGGTTGTTCCTAAGAGTAAAGTTTACGTTGTGCTTGGTGAACCAGGTACTTTGTTGTTATTGACGATGTGGACCGTCTAGAAGTGTGGCAGGCTATAAAACGTGAATTCCCTAAAGAAGGCCACGGCAGCAGAATAATTGTGACCACAAGCATGCACTCTGTTGCGGCTGAATGCAGCTGGGGCAGTCATGTGTATACAATGCAATGTTTGGACAAAGATGAGTCAGAAAAAGTATTCTGGGAATCGGTTGGTCAAGAGAATAAGACACCTGCCCTAGAGCGGGCTTCAGAAGGCATCATCACGAAATGTGGAGGCTTACCTCTGGCGCTTATCAGCGTAGCCAATTACTTGCGTCGACGAGGACGAACCGAGAATCAAGTGGCAGGAGGACTCACAACAGAGCACTGCAAAAGTGTTGCCTGCACGCTCGGAGACAAGATACTAAAAGGACAGGATGCCGAGTTCTTGAAGATCAATAGAGCGCTTCTCCAGTGCTACAACAACCTTCCAGACTATGCACACCAGAGCTGCTTGCTTTATGCCAGCGTGTTCCCCAGAGGCCGCCCAATTAGAAGCAAGGTTCTGCTTAGAAGATGGATGAGTGAAGAGTTGGCTGCACATGGCACTGTCAGTGATGAAGAAGGTGTCAGAAGTTGTTTACAGGCCTTCATTGAGCGGTGTATCGTTGAACCAGTAGAGATAAAAAATGCTAGGGTAGCCAGGTGCAGGGTTCACAGCATAATGCTCGAGTTCATCATCCACAAGGCCGTCTCAAAGAAATTTGTTGCTCTGGTTGACAAGGATGAGCTCCTGTCCAATAATGGTACTATCACCAATGTTCGTGTCCGCCGACTCTCTGTTCAGGATAGCACCAAGGAAGGAGTTGATGATGTTGTGTGTACTGCGAGGGGTATTGACTTATCTGTTATGAGGTCACTAACAATCTTCGGAAGCCCTCTTCTTGACCTCCAAGCCTGCAAGTTACTGCGAGTTCTGGATCTTGAAGGTTGCAAAGGGGTAAACAATGATGCCGTTCTCGAAAACATATGCAAGCAGCGGCTTCTCAAGTATCTCAGCCTGAGGGGCACTGATGTTGACCATCTTCACCAAAAAATAAAGCACCTAGTGCATTTGGAAACACTGGATATTCGAGACACATCGGTGGAAGTCGTGCCCATTGAGGTCATCAGGCTACCACTGTTAGCTCACCTGTTTGGCCGGTTTGAGCTACCCCATCGAATCACTGAAGAAATATCAAAGCAAAGCAAATTGCAGACTCTGGCTGGAGTCGTGGTTACTGAGGCAGACGAAAGTTTTGAAAACATTATACTTCATGCCCGAAAACTGAGGAAGGTTAAGATCTATCAAGCAACATCATATTCCTCCAACAGCCCTTGCCGCTTGCCGCTTAACGAGCGCTTCACCGGTAGCAAAGCTCTCCAGATTCTGTCAATTGATTCAAGTGACTTGGCTAAAGAGTTCATAAGGTTCCTAGAGGCTCCCTGTGCAATTACATCTATCAAACTACGGGGGCAGCTGGAAAGATTACCTGCTACTCCTGCCTTAACGGAGCTGTGCGATCTAAATAGGCTGCTACTTATCTCCACTGGTTTGAGCATCGAAGACTTATCTGCACTGCAAAGTTTACCTTGCTTGGAATATCTCAAGCTAGCAGAAGATGGGCATGGGTTTCGCGGCAGCAGCTTCGTTGTGAAGAGTGGTGGATTCCCAAGCCTGAGGCGACTGTCCTTGGAGGCCCCAAGGCTCCCACAAGTGCGAATCGAACAAGGATCTATGAAGTCTCTCGCCATACTTGACCTACTTTGTCCAGATCCAGAAATTCGAGAGCCTCGTTTGGGAATCCATTACTCTTTCCTTCAGCTGGAAACCAGGCTTGGCGTGGAAGGCGTATCGTATCTTGAGAATCTCAAGGAGGTGATCCTCCACCACTCTATGAGTGAGTCAAAAGTGCAAGCTTGGAAAGAGGAAGCGATTGGGCACAACAACAAGCCATCTGTGAAGAAGCAACCACAACCAACCATCCATGCGGCACGCCATGGGATGCAAGCAAGGATCGACAAGAGGAAGAACCCGGACGACGGAAAGGGCAAGAAAGATGACAAGCTGAAGAAGAAGAAGAAGTGAGACGACGACAAGTGACTTCGATGCCAGGGAAGATGTGATGGGCGAAATTGGTACGAGACTCATTCCCAGCCCTCGGTGCTGGTGTATTTTGCGCGCTGTCCATCTGGCGCTGTTGACAGCCCAATTTTATTTCCCTTGCAGTAGATATCCTTTTAGAACTTGGTGTGAGTTCGTGCTAGCCTTGTCGGCGGCAAGTCTGTGCTAAAACTCTGTGTGGGGTGAACTTTATGTCTGTTCCCGTTGCAGTGGTCTTCTGTTAGCTATTTCTTCAGTTCAGAATAAGCAGGTCCGTGCCGTGAGCTTGTTCAAGCATGGATCAAGTTAGCTTTCTTTCTGTTACTCTCTCCGTTCCATAGTACTCGTCGCTGATTTACGACGAGTAATATGGAACGGAGGGAGTAGTTGTTAGCGGCCACAACTGTAACTGTGGGATGGCACGATGTAGCGCAGGGATGGCCGCGTCGTTGAGGCTGTTACCTCTGCCGCTGCCGGCAGTGTACACTACTGGAATTTTCCTTTTTGCCAAGTGTTAGGCTCTTTGCCGAGTGCATTATGTCGGGTCCCAAGCAGAAAGTACTCGGCAAAATAGCAAAACTCGGCAAACAGATACTTCGCCGAGTGTCGTGGACAAAACACTCGGTAAAATAATAAAACACGGCAAACAAGGTCTTTAACGAGTGCTACACTCGGCAAAAGGGGGTCTTTACTGAGTGCTACACTCGGCAAAAGTGGGTCTTCACTACGCTGCACGGTTTTAACTGTACAGGTTGCATACGACCTCGGATGAAGATGTTCCAAAAATCAAAGTTGTTCATTTTGACGAGACCTAAATTTTTCATGTTGAGAACTTTTTCATTTGAGGTCATATTAATTACACTTTTTTCCATGTAAATGTTTGGTCTCAAATGACCAATGTGATGGCCATATTTATTGCATAGTTTATGATAATGTGGTGAAGTTGGCCATATAGGTGCATCTTGCCATTACAAACAGTGTTGCCAAATAAAGTTTCCAACTTTTTTTACAAAAGAACCATTTTTGATTTTCTAAGAATAAGAAATGAGTATTTTTTGTGAAGTAAGTACAAAAATAGTGTGCAAAATGGCACTAGTCCAATTATCACAGTAAGTAGACCATATTTTATGCACAATTCGTTCACAAAACGGGCTATCGTGTATGAACAGTTATGGTTTCAAGTCAAATGACCAAGGTAATGGCCATATTCATTGCATAATCTTTTATAATATGCCCAAATTAGACACATAGGTGACTATTGACATTACAAACAATGTTGCCAAATAGAGTTTCCAACTTTTTTGTACAAAAAAAAACCTTTTTCATTTTCTAAGTGTCAAAATTGGGTAATTTTTGTAAAGTAAGTACAAAAAATAGGGTCCAAAATGGCACCACTCAAATTATTGCAGTAAGTAAACCATATTTTATGCACAATTCACAAGTTTCATGGATTTTCTAGTTTTCTAGCTACTTTCGCACATTTAAATGACTTTATGTCAATTTCCCGAAAGTAAGTCAAAATTGAACTGCAAGTGTGTGATAGCTCAGTCATAAAAAATGGCAAAAAATATTTTGAAGTACACAAGTAGTCATTATATGGGAGAACGACTTAGAGTTTGAGAGTTTCGACCCCTTGTGATGAATAGCCATGTCGACTATTTTGACCCCGTTTTGGAAAAAAAAATAAAAGAAAAAGAATACAAGTTTAAAAAATGCAATCCTTTCGCATGGAGTCTTTTTATGTGTACTAGTTACGAGGAAAAATGCCAAACTTTCAATATAACAAATTTGAAAAAAGAATCCTTCACAAAACGGACTACCGTGTATGAACATTCGTGGTTTTCAAGTCAAAGGACCAAGGTGATGGCCATATTCATTGCATAGCCTATTCTAATGTTCCCAAATTAGACACATAGGCGCATCTGACATTACAATCAATGTTGCCAAATAGATTTTTCAACTTTTTTTACAAAAGAATAAATTTTCATTTTCTAAGTGTAAACAATGGGTGTTTTTTGTGAAGCAAGTACAAAAAACAGGGTGCAAAATTGCACCACTCCAATTATCACAGTAAGTAGACCATACTTTATGCACAATTCCCAAGTTTCATGAATTTTCTAGTTTTCTAGCTACTTTCACACATTTAAACGACTTTATGTTGATTTCCCGAAAGTAATTCAAATTTGAACCACAAGTGTGTGATAGCTATGTCCTAAAAAATTTAAAAAATATTTTTAGGTACACAAGTAGTCATTATATGTAAGAACCACTTAGAGTTTTGAGAGATTCGACCCCTTTCCATGAATAGTCATGCCGACCATTTTGACCCCGTTTTGGAGAAAATAAAAGAAAAAGAATACAAGTTCAAAAAATGCAATAATTTCCCATGGAGTCATTTTATGTGTACTAGTAGCGAGGAAAAATTTCAAACTTGTAATATGACAATGTTGAAAAAAAAATCTTCACAAATCGGCATAGCAAGTATAAACATTTATGACTTTCAAGCCAAGTGACTATGGCGAAGGCCATATTCATTGCAAAATTTGTGATAATGTGTTGAAAATTGGCACATGGGTACATCTCGCCAATAAAAACAATGTTGCCAAATAGATTTTAGAATTTTTTGTACAAAAAAATCATTTTTTTTCATTTTCTATGTGTCAAAACTAGATTTTTTATTTGCAAAAAGGCAAATGAAGTAAGAAAATTGTTTTATTCTAAGTTTCAAAATTTTCGTGGCAACTATTACATGTGAAAGGACTCAGTGTCAAAGGATTTGATTTTTTGAAATTTTATTCATTTTCTTTTTTAATTTTTAGAATGGACAAAGAAGCACAGCTTTAGTTGCTTGCTTCTGATTGGCCAATGCTTGAAGTCATGGATCGATGACATGGCATGTCCTGATTGGTGCTCCTGGTTCATGTCTCTCTCCCTTATCTCCTCAAGTGCACAGCCGCAGCCAGCACCTCACGCCTCATCTCTTCGCTGCCTCGCCGGAGTCGCCGCTCCTCGCCGTAGACGCCGCTCCTCGCGCCGCCATAGGTCCTGTCCCCTTCTTCTTCTTCTTCTTCTTCTTCTTCTTCTTCTTCTTCTTCTTCTTCTTCTTCACCCAAGCAGCAGCAACAGGTACACTCGCTGCTCCTCGCCGGACAGCAGTGGCGCAGCCGCAAGCATCGGCCGAAGCACCAAGCAGCAGCAAGCACGCGCAAGAACAGCCCCGGCCGCCCGCCGCTGCTGCTCCTCTTCCTCGGCCACGACAGCAACAGGTGGTCAAGCACGTGTGCAAGCAGCATCAGTCCGGTGGTTTTGACGCAAGGCGTGAGGAGGCGGCTGCTCCGTGCAACACTGCATCTCGCCGTCCTCCTCTCGATCTGTGCCTTCCCTGAACGTCGGAGTCCTGTGCGCAGCTCACCAACGCGGCCATTGCGGCACTACGGCGGCCACCATGGGTGCATGGGCGGGGCACACGCGATGGGAGCAGCGCCGGCGACTGGATTTGGCCACGATTAAATCTGGGACGGGATCGAGCGTTGCAATTTTTTTTTATTCACTACTAAATATTAATGTCTCGTACAACAAAATCTCATTGCAATCCATTCCTGCACCAACGCGTTGCATATTATCTAGTAAAGCCAATTTTGGGATCATTAGGAGGTTCTGAGCTGACTTGTTTGAATTAAGCTAAATTTGTGGATTTGGAACCGATTTTGAGCCCTTTCTCACGAAGTCCAACCATCCCATACATAGATATTTGTGATAGCTCTATGCTTGTTCATGCGAAGTTTTTATGCAGGTTCTGCGATTTTTCAGTTAGATTTTCTTTTCGTTTCTAAGTTTTCTTTTATTTCTTTTTTGTGTATCGGTTTCTTCAGCTAAAGTCGGCTTTTTTACATTTACTATAATTTTTCCTTTCTTGGAGGAAAAAGTATCCATCTAAAATTAAATTTAAAAAATAACATTTAAAAAAATGTGAACATTTATCAAATCTGTAAATGTGAACAATATATTCCGTACATTGTTTAAAGTGGATGCATGTTTTACGATTTAGTTTTTTAAAAGCTTTGTACTTTTCCAATTTTGATTTATTTTTTAATATACGCATTTTTTAAATCCATTTTTTTAACTTAATACAAAAGTAAATTCACTACATTTTCATATGATGTTTTAAAAAAAAGTAAACATTTTACTTAATCAAAACCATGTGTTTCCATGCACCTGGCGTGGCACCCCTATTTTTTAGTTTTACTTTTCCTTTTCCTTTTTTTATTTTATGTTTTTGTTTTTTTCTATATTTAAATAATTCAGTTTTGTTTCTAAATTAAAAACATTTTGAATTGTTAATTGTCAAAACCAGTTCTCAAATTCAAAAATGTTCGAAATTCAAAATAATGCACACGTTTAAAATTTTAATTAACAATTTTTAATAATGATTAACATTGTTTATATATCCAACATAATTAATTCGAAGAATATTTTTTGAACTTTATGAACAAATTTTGAATTTGATAACATTTTCTGAAATCAATGAAATTTTCTGTAATTTGATGAGAATTCTTGCAATTAATTTCGACTTTTTATGAACATTTTTTAAGTCCGATGAACAAAAAATAAATTCTATGAACATTTTTTGAATTGTTGAACATTGTTTTACATTGATGAACATGGTTTTAAAAAAGAAAAATCACAAAAAAAGTGAACACCAGGAATGTACGTAATTTCAAAGAAATGTTAGTGTATTTGAAAAACTGGTCACGATTTCAAAAAACTGTTCACAATTTTAGGAAAATTATTCATGAAATTTAAAAAGATGTTTGAAAATTGAAAACAAAAATAAAGGAAAAAGAAAAAACACGAATTTATATGATTATCGCAAATATGAAAAAGGAATAAAAATCGAAAAAACAAAAAAAGGAAAATAGAAAATGAAACATAAAAGAAAAATAAAAGAAAAAGAAAGAAGAACCCAAAAAATAAACTGGAAAAACCGGTTGGGAATGAATTCCATTAATGGGACGGCCCAGACAAACTCCAGCACTCTCGACCTACACGCGCCCGATTGGGCATCAACTTTTCCTGCCGTGCTCCTGTCCAAACCCATTAGGCGAATGGCCGAGCATTTTAGTAATTTTTTAGATTTTTTTCTTTTTGAGAATCAATAATTTTTTAGATTGTCAAGCATACGGCGGAAAGGCCTATATGGGCCCGCTACATGCATTGCCCAGTTGACATCCTATTTATTATTTTAAGTAAAATGTTTATATTTATTTGATTTTGATTTTTTTGAAAAATCAGTTCAATTAATATAAACAATCATATGATTGAATACTAGAATTTCGCACACCTCAATACAGAATGATCATATATACGGAATAAAATGTTCATCTCATATTTAAAAAAGTCTTCTTGTGTTAAACATATACTCACGCATTCTTTTGTTCATCAATTTGACGAAAACTGTTCTTCGGAAATATTTGAATATATGTTCATGTACCATGTAAAAAATGTTTATGTATGTGCGGAAAAAAGGGGGTATATAAAGAACATAATAAAATGTAGAAAAGCAAACGCTAATTAAAAGTTGAAAGAAAGAAAAGGTAAATCAAAAGGTAAAAAATATGGAAATTTGAAATGAATAGAAAAAAGGAAAATGGAAGAAAGAAGAACATAAGAAAAAAAACAGAAAAGAAAGATGTCGAACATGGACTCAACCTATAAGTGAGACTGGATGCGTGTTTCCCCGAGTATTCCATGCACTCGGCGTAGACTTAGCTAGGATTATCCCCGAGCCCTTTTTTTTAGTTGTACCCCCAAGCCTTTGGTTTGCTGCCCCGCTTGGTGACCTTCTCTCCCCAGCCAGATAGTCGTGATGCGCTCCCACCCTCATGTAGGACAAAAGCTGATTCACATTTATACAAGATCATGTTTGTTTTAGCTTTGATTGGATTCGATCACCTATAGATTCATTTTAGTGGTAAAGCTAATTATGCTCGCCACCAAAGTACACTTTGAGGTGCTTCAGCAAATTCCACTGAAAATGGGTCAAATCCAGATTTAGCTTCACTGGCAAAGTTGTTTTGAAATAGTTGTTTGTTTCATATTCTAGACTTAGTTTCACAGCCAAAGTTGGCTTCATTGGCAAAGCTGGTTTGAAATAACTGTTTGTTTTAAATTCCAGATTCAGCTTCATTGACAAAGCTAAATCTAATCCCTAAAGCTCAAACAAACAGGGCCGTAGTCGGGACTTCTCTGATTCATCTCGGCGGAGAGACAAAGCAATCATCTTTCTGTTTTTGAGATGAAATAAGTTGTTTGCACCACAATCTCCTCTCAATTTGTCGCATATTAAATTGTTCAGTGTGACATGGAAACCATAGTGAAATTTGTGGTCAACCAAACAATTGGTTCCCATTAATTCACGAGTCAATTTAGTGAAATCGCTTCAAAGACTTATATTTAGGAATGAAAGGAGTATCATCTAACGCGATCAGCACGTAGAACAACAGCTCGGGTTTACGCTGCCTACTGTCGGCGCCACCACCGATCCTCCTTGTCTCTTGAGGCAATAGGGGCATGGAGGCGTGGTGGATCCCGCCCTTGAAAGCGGGAGGGCTCTGTTTTTAGCTTTTTTTTAAGCTTGGTTAGTGTTTGTGTCCTGCTCAGAAAGGCGGGGAGGTGGCGGCTCCCTGAAGATATAATAAGATCATCCCCGCCTAGCCCCCTCCCGGCGGTGCGTCTAGCGTCGTCGGAAGGCGTGTGGAAGTGTGGCTCCGGTGGATCTCACGGAATTGGTTGGTGTTTGTCTATGATGGATCCGGTTGGGTCCGGCCTTCGTACATGTGTCTACGGGTTGGATTCTTCTAATCGGCGCTTGTCTTCATCTGCGACGGTTGTTGTTCAGGTACACTGGTCCTATGGAGCCTTAGCTAGCACGACGACTTTTTGATAGTCTACTATAACAAGATTTGTCTGGCTCCGACGAGGAAGGAGCGATGAAGGCGACGTGCCTTCGGCTTGCTCCAGTGCTTATAGTCGTTGCTAGATGGTCTACAGACCTGGATGAACTTTTATTTCTCATGTTTTTTTACTACCTTTACATTTGACAAATACATCCGAAGTTCTTCCAAAAACAAAGAGGAGAAGTGGTTCCACCACGTCCCCATGTCGCCTATATGTCAATCTTGAAACTCCACTCTGTACTGGATCAGATCTTTGAGTGAAAAGTCATGCAGGTGTACATGTGCACGTGATAGCTAGCATGTGTGTACTACACTAATTTTCTTCAATACAAACGTGTTATGCTTGACTAGAGTTACTACGTACGTACCTGCATTTTTCTTCTTCTTGACAGCTCTGCTCGACTACAACAATTTACTACGACACCACAGGCCAACACCAAGCTATGCACCGCACAAGGTCGCATGATACCTCACCTCCGGCTTTATTGCTCCCACTGTGCGCAGCGCCGCTTTTCACGTCCCGTCAACCAACCAACCAACCAACAATTTACACCGTCTTTGCGTCGTCACGTTCTCTCACTCTCATCAAACAGCAGCAGCAGCAGCACAGAAGTTCGCTGCGTCTCTGGCGACAATGGCGGGGGTGGCGACAATGCCGGTGGCGGCATCTAGCACGCGCTTCCTCTTGCTCAGTTTGCTGCTGCTGTCGTCGCCGGCGGTGGCGGTGGTGAGGGCGCGGGTGACGGCGCTGATCGTGTTCGGCGACTCGACGGTGGACGCGGGGAACAACAACGCCGTGCCCACGGCGGTGCGGAGCAACTTCCCGCCCTACGGCCGGGACTTCCCGGGCGGCCGCGCCACGGGCCGCTTCTGCAACGGCCGCGTCGCCACCGACTTCTACTCCGAGGCGTTCGGTCTCCGGCCCTTCGTCCCGGCCTACCTCGACCCCGCCTACGGCATGCGGGACTTCGCCGTCGGCGTCTGCTTCGCGTCCGCCGGCTCCGGCCTCGACGCTGCCACCGCCGGCGTCTTTGTGAGTGATCCCTTTCTTTTCTTTCTCATCGTGCATGCACCGTTTGCTAGCTGCTGCAGAAATACCAGTTTTTAGCTGAAAAACAAGTGCAGAAAATTAATTAAGATATAAATAAGCATCATATATACGAGTATCTAGGTCATGGTACGTATGTTGTTGGTTGTTTGGATTTATTGGCTTTATTCATTTATTGGTTTTAAAGGGCCCATGCATGCATGTGTTGCAAAAAGTGATAGATATCGTGACTGTTAGCGTGATTCACGTCCATACATCACGCTCGCTCTCATACTGTGTGGACTAGCTAGCAATGTAAGCTTGTGAGTACAGTACAGTGTGCTAGTAGTACCATGTATGGTCCCAGTGGCATTTACAGCCAAGGCAGCTAGCAGCCGTGTCACTTGCAATCATCAAACAACAACAGCAAAAAAAAAAACACACCTATGGTTAATGAAGTAAATGTATAAGTTTTTATCAAACAAGTCTAATGGAGTAAACTTTTACTGTTTTATATGATCTCGACGACGCAGTCAGTGATACCCTTGTCGAAGCAAGTGGACTACTTCAGAGACTACAAAGCCCGGCTGGCGGAGCACCTCGGCGCGGCGGAGGCGAGGGCGGTGGTTGCTGACGCCGTCTTCGCCATCAGCATCGGCACCAACGACTTCATTGAGAACTACTTCGCCCTCACGACGGCCCGCTTCCTGGAGTTCACCGTCGGCGACTACACCGACTTCCTCATCGGCCTCGCCCGGAGCTTCCTGGTCGAGCTCTACGGCCTCGGCGCGCGCAAGATCGGCTTCACCGGGCTCGGGGCCATGGGCTGCCTCCCAATCGAGCGGGGCCGCAGGGTGATGCTCTGCATCGAGGAGTACAATGCCGCCGCGAGGTCGTTCAACGCCAAGCTCCGCGCCATGGTCGATGAGCTCACCGGCAGCCTTCCCGGCGCGCAGTTCCGGGTCGCCGAGGTGTACGACTTCTTCACCGGCATCCTGCAGAACCCGTCAAGCTACGGGTTCGTGAAGGTGGCCAGGGGTTGCTGTGGCACAGGGTTGTACGAGATGGGGTACACATGCAGCGAGTGGGACGCGCTCACGTGCGCCGATGCAAACCGGTACGTCTTCTGGGACGCCGTGCACCCGACGGAGCGGGCCAACAAGATCATCGCCGAGTACCTCATGAACACAACCTTCAGCCATTTCTTGTGATCGTTTCTTCTTCTTATATACTCTAAGGTAAGCAAAACCAGGAAATTCACGTCCCAGCTTGATTCATGTGCTACTTCTAGGCTTTTTTGTGCTTAGTTTGTTCTTCCTTTTTTTTTTGCGGGGTAGTGCTTAGTTTATTCAGGGTGGCAAGCCATACTCCCATGATTTGACGTAGTTCCATTATTTGTAGTAATAAACTTTGTAATGATTGATGTCATTAATTGTATGCATTTTTGCTATGTAGAGACCAGAAGCAATTAAAGCTTCCATTTTAAAAAAATCCTGGCTTGAAACTGAGCAAGTCACACCAGCTTTCAGCATAGAAATTTCTTCGGCACACGTTTATATTATGCTTTTTTGGAGAGAGTACATGTTTATGTTTTTCTTAAATTAAGACAAACGTACACGTTTTATGTAAGTGTGCATCGCAAGCTCAGAACCATATAGCCAGTTTTCCCTTTTTGAGGTAAGGAACTTTTTTCTTCTGAGGATACTAGGGGCGTATTTGGTTACATTGCCGATCCAGCCTGACCCGGCGAGCCTGGTTTTATTGAGCCGGTTTGAGGAGATGTAGGCCAAAAAACCCCAGATGCACATAGTTTGGTTGCCTGCATGTCCCTAGTTGCACGAGACAACCATTTCCGACCCGACGTTTGGTTGTCCGCGTTGCATTAGGCGCACATATGACATGGTGTTTGGTTGCAACCTGCATAAGGTGTTGTCACCACTTCTAACTAGTGGCGAGCTTACCACACAGAATCTGAACATGTAGCGTCATCTACTTAAACAAATGACAGTTCATCCTAACTACTATCAAATGACAGTTCAAATTATTAAGAGCCATTGGCTAAATAGGGGATAGTTCATCGGTGCTACCAGATCTTCCTCTTCCTCTCCTCTGCTTCTGCTTCTGCTTCTGCTGCTGCTTCTTGTTCTTCTTCCATCTTCTTCAAATCCTGCACTGACCTCTGTTAAGCCACATCGCCTCTGCCCACTCCAACCTTTTGTTCTTCCAAGCGTCATTGTCAAATGTCTCCACACCATGGCCGGAGCTAACAACATCGTCAGGCTCGACATCTTCCTCCTCAGGCACGTGTTCATCAAAGCCCCACTGCAGGATCCAGTTATGCAGAATGCAACAAGCAAGAACTAGCTTACCTGAGTGGAGTATGGGTGGAATGACTTCTGATCCAGGATCTTAAACCTATTCTTCAGATCTCCAAATGCCTTCTCAATAGTTACTCTAAGGCTGGAGTGTCTGAGATTAAACAGCTCATGTGCAGTCCTAGGATAGTTCCTACCAGAGAACTCGTTGAGATGGTACCTTGTTTTCCTGAAGGGTGGAAGAATACCCGGCCGACATCCATAGCCAGCATCTTCAAGGTAGAACTTTCCGTCGAGGATGTTGATCCCATCAGGTCGACTCATGTTGTCAGTGAGAATGTTAGCATCATGCGCTGACCCCTCCCAGCCAGCCAACACATATGTGAACTTCAGATCAAAGTCAACAGCAGCAAGCACATTCTGGCTTGTGTAGTGGTTCCTCCCCCTGTATGCTGCAGACTGTGACCTAGGAACTCTGGCAGTGACATGAGTACCATCTATTGTCCCAATGCAATCTTGAAAATGGCATCACAAGCCTGTGTTAGTCCTCAACTTGAACAATACAAGCATATCAAGCCATGAAAAGTGTATATTGTCAATGCTCACTTTGAAGTATGGATACCATCTTGGGCTTCCACGAATCTTGGGTGGAGTCTGACCAGATGGTCTCTTGATCATCTCTCCTCTAAGCTCCCCAATAGCATAAAGCACTTGCTTGAAGTACCTAGAGATGGTCTCCATTGATCTCCTGAACGTATTGTGAATGACCCTGAACCTCTGGTTATGGCCAACAACATGGAGGAACATGGCCACTTGCTCTTCGACACTGGTGTTGATGCTATCTTGTAGCAGCCCCCTTCTCCTGAAGGTCTCGACAAGCCTGGCAAATGGTGATCTTTTCATTCTAAGCATCCACAGAGCCTCGACGTCATTGCAGTTGTAGATGTAGTTCAGATTTTGGATCCTCTCCTGTTTTCGGAGAAACAATGGACCATAGCGGATCAAAGGTCTCCCAGCACGACGAACAGCTCTCTGGTGCATGAACATGACCCATACCTGAATCACACTAATCAGTGCTGCTGCCTGGATTATCAGCCTCATCCGTGCGTCCATAACGTAGTCGACATCGACGGTTCGTTCAGTGGGAAATCGATCCTACACCTAGCTTAACGGCCTAACCACTGAGCTAACAAAGGGGGGAGGGGTGCTGCTTACCGGCATCGGAGACGAGGACGGCTTAGGGGGAGCCATGGCACAGACTAGGTCGACCAGACGGTGGCCAACAGCAACGGGAGCACCAGATCCGCCGCAAACGCAGCCGCATCTTCCGCCGCCGCCGCCTATAGCGCAGATCTGAGATCGCAGCCGCCGCCGGTGGTGAGGCAGTAGGGAAGAAAGGGGGGCGGTGGCTATGGGTGAGCGAGTGAAATGGGGTGAGGCTAATTTGGCGCCGGGACGGCGTGCCAGATTTTCATCTCCCGCCATCCCCCCTCGCCCTCGCCTTGCTCCCGCCCGTGCGACCTCGCGCCACACTCAGCCTGGCAACTGCCGATCCGAGCGTTTCCAGTGAGCCAGGCTCTGGGCTGCTTTGAGAAGCGTGCGATGCTGGGCCAACAGGAAAACCAGGCAACCAAACAGGCCTCTCCCTTCCCGCACGGGCCTGGTTGGGCTCGATGCGGGCAACCAAACACGCCCTAGGAGCATACATTTTTTTAGAATACTAGGAGCATACATATACCCAGCTCTTCTTTGCTCAGGCTTATCGGGCTAATATACGAAGACCAACTGGCCCACACACGTGAAATAAATGTTATCCCAGCGAAATTTCCGGCAATCTCCAATATTCGGTTGTACCCTCAAAATCCTGTAGTATCTTTCCAGTGTTAAATATAGCTTGTTTTGCTCACAAAAATAATAATGTTGCTCGAGTTCACAATTTTAAAAGAGAAGATAAGTGCATGCACCAGTTCAAAAAATATAGAATGATTCTGGATTTTGGTCTACCTTTCCGCAAAAAAAAACTTTCTAAACTTGTTTCAAAAAATGATTATATGTTTTAATATTTCAGAAAAAGTATTTTAAAGGTATCCAGCTAAATCTTACGCATATCACGATTTGTAACTTGCATTAGAATATAAATAAGAATGTCGTGGTTTAATTTATGTAGCTTAAATTGTAGCATTATCTAGTTCTCATTTTTACACGGGTCAAAAAATGATCATTAAGTATGTTTGTAACCAATGTCTTTGCGCCTCTGCTTGAATTGTCAGATTGTGTTGGTGTAGCAGTTGCTGGAATTTTAGCCTGCATTATTTGATCTGTTCATCTCCCTGGTGTACCTGTAAGAAGATTTCAATGCAAGTTCTTTCATTTCCTACTATCACTATCATTGTGTTGATCCTGCTAGATTGCATATGTGAAGATTTTGGATGGCATTGAAAGTTTTGTATGGTCTATAGTATTTCCCTCTATGAACCTGTCTTCAACCAGTGAATCATCGTTGTGATATTTAGTAGTTGGTTGTGCCTGCTCAGCTGCTCCTAATTCCAAGGCCAAGCTTCTTGTGATAACATGTGCTGAAGAAAGACTTGGAAAGGGGAAGCGGCTTTTCTCTCGAAAAGTTTATCATTCCTGGCTTTCCATAAACACCACATGAAAGTAATAATATTGCTTAAAGTAGCAAGGGAGTGGTATGAACTAGCTAAAATTAAAATGATGTTAGTTAGAGAATCAAAGTTTTGAATCAACATATTTGTTCTAACGTGCCAAGGCCTAGCAAACCATGCTGCTCTACCAAGCCCTACCTAGAATGTAGATCAAGCTTTATCTTCAAGATAAGAAGATTACATAAATTTCGTGAGCTCCCTTCCAAGGAGGGCAGACAAGAGAAGATTAGAAGATAGGAGAACAATGTTCCTAAGGTCATAGACTTTTGAAGGAGTTTCGCCAAGAAAATTGACTCCATCATCCAGCTAGGTTTACATCTCATCTAATCTTGGTACCACCCCCACCCCCATTGTACTCCTCATTGAGATAAATAGGACACATTAGGGCTATTACCCCAATATAGGCATCAAATTATATGCAACAATGTCTTGAAGATCGCTTTACAAGAAACCTTGAGAATGATAAATGATGTGCATTCTACTTAGGTGAATGAAATGCAAGCAATAGCATTGTCTTTGCAACATTTTATTTGTGCTATTCATTTCAATATTAACAACCTTGTTTATGTTTTTACTTATAAAATCATTATATAGCACAAAACATGCATATAGTAGAGAACATTTTAAAATTATTGAATTAGTTCTACCTAAAATTGCTCGATAAAAACATTCAAAAATTATAATAACATGTTAATAACAACCAAATAACTAATGGTCGGCTACAACAATGTGATTCACTTTGACATTATTTATTATTTTTCGAATAACATTTTTATCTGAAAAATCAAATTAGAGTCTTCAATGCGATCGAGACTGTTGATAAGACGCTTAGAACGACCCAACAACCAGAGGCATGATAGAATCGGTTGTCTATTAAATAGTCTTCTAGATCACAACAGTGAAGATAATAGAGCAAAATAAATAGTTTTTTACTAACGCCCACAAAAATAAATGTCATTTATGATTATTTCCACCGCATTCAACACAAATAAACGTCAATATTATTCTGGTTAAATTGACATGTTTTTTGTTACAATATTTGGAGTCGATATTGTTTACAATAAGCTTGTCTTATTTATAGACAACCGAGTTAGAACAACTGGCATATTTTATTTATACTAAACATTTTTACTTATTTATAATTTAGTTGTCACTAATTATTAGTTGTTTTTACGATGGGATGCCTTTTTAGAATTAATCATTTTTAGAGGTTAAATGTTTTTATCCCCCAACATCAACCACATACATATATTTGTAATACTAAAATCAATATTCATTGTTATACATCTATCGTTCTAAATATACCAATGCTACGGTAGGAGAATTTTTGCTATGGAAATTATGTTATGTTTTCATAAAATCATTTGGCACGTTATTAAGTTGAACTACGTCCAAATACAAGAAAAACATACAAAGTTGTGCTACTTTGATGGTCTACTGTGTCGATACATGTTTGTTTTCGGTTACTATCTTGAGATATTGGTAGATGATTCTACAATGTGTGTGTTTGCCAAATATCATAATGGAGGTTCGGTAGGATGAGCTTAGTTGTAAGGAATAGAGAGATCTTGAACGTATGTTTTAGCAACAAGTGGTCTGTACCTAAGGGCCTGTTCGGATGGGTGCCCATGGGTGGCACCAGTTGTTCCGGCCCAGACGCGTGGGAACAGCAACCCCGTTTTTTGTTTGTTTTTTTTTGTTTTTTCGTTTCCTTTACTTTTGTTTATACTTCCAAATATTCTAAATAGACATATTATAAAATCACCCTAAATAAAACATTGTAACATGTTGACCAAGAATTTGAATAATGTTAAATGTGTACAGAGAAAATCTTTATCATGTAGAAAAATGTATATGAAAAAAAATGTGTATGAAACAATCTCATCATGTATTTAAAAAATGTTAATCAAGCATTTTC
Source organism: Triticum aestivum (assembly GCF_018294505.1). Classification (NCBI taxonomy): domain Eukaryota; kingdom Viridiplantae; phylum Streptophyta; class Magnoliopsida; order Poales; family Poaceae; genus Triticum; species Triticum aestivum. Next base: position 2,611,967 of record NC_057802.1, on the reverse strand, counting down.
AAAATTCTAAATGTGCATAGAAAAAATGTTGACCATGTATTAAAAAATAATGAATTTTATTTATCATGTATATAAAAATGTTAATCAAACCTTTGAAAAAAAGCAAACAAGTATTTGAAAATGTTAAATATGTATATAAAAAATGCTGCACATATATTTAAAAAATTAGTTTATTATGTATAAAAAATGTTAAGCAAGCATTTGAAAAAAAGTTGAGAAGTGTTTAAAAAATGTTAATCAAGCATTTGAAAAATATGAAATGTGTTTAGAAAAATGTAGGCATTGTGTTAAAAAATGTTAATATTGCATTTAAAAAACAAAGCAATTGAAAAATATTAAATGTGCTTAGGAAAACTGTTGAACATGTATTAGAAAATGGGAAACTTGTATTCGAAAAAAGTTAATCAAGCATTCGAAGAAGTTTCAAAGTGTGTATAGAAAAAATGTTGAACACGTATTTAGAAAATTAACCTTGTATTTTAAAAAATGTTAAATAAGCCTTTGAAAAAAAATTGTATATAAAAAATGTTCACAATGTATTATCAAAAATTTGTTCAAATATACAAAAAATGTTGAACGAAAACCAAAAGAAAAAAAATAAAAAAATGAAAACCGGAAAAGAAACAAAATAAACCAAAGAAAAATAAAAGGAAAAATAGAACCAAAGAAACAAATGCAAAATAAATGAAAAAAGTGAAAAACAAAGAATAAAAAAATGAATACCAAGAAAAAATGGACAATGAGTAAGAAAAGAAAAACCGACAAAAACAATGAAAGAAATAAAAGAATAACCAAAATAAAAACAGAGAACAAATATAAAAACCAAGCAAAAACAAATGGAAACGGGAAAAAAGAAGGAAAACACCCATAGAAAACAAAATAAAAATAAAGCAAAAAAAGGGGGAGAATGGTGGAAACCTTGCTCATTTTGCTTTAGTTACAACACGCCCTATTTCTTCATGTGTATTCCTTTTTTTTTGCAAGAAAACTTTTGATCTATTCATCTTCAATCATGGCAGTACAACGAACCCCAGAAATAATAAAAATTACATCCATATTGGTAGACCACCTAGCGACGACTACAAGCACTGAAGCGAGCCGAAGGCGAGCCACCGTCATTGCCCCTCTCTCGCCGGGCTCGGGGCCATGGGCTGCCTCCCCATCGAGCGGGGCCGCCGGGTCATGCTCTGCATCGAGGAGTACAATGTCGCCGCGAGGTCGTTCAACACCAAGCTCCGCGCCATGGTCGACAAGCTCACCGGCAGCCTTCCCGGCGCACAGTTCTGGGTCGCCGAGGTGTATGACTTCTTCACCGGTATTCTGCAAAACCCGTTGAGGTACGGGTTCGTGAAGACGTCCAGGGGTTGTTGTGGCACGGGGTTGTATGAGATGGGTTACACGTGCAGCGAGTGGGATGCGCTCACGTGCGCCGATGCAAACCGGTACGTTTTCTGGGACGCCGTGCACCCGACGGAGCGGGCCAACCAGATCATCGCCGAGTACCTCATGAACACAACCTTCAGCCATTTCTTGTGATCTTTTTTGCTTCTTGTATACTCTAAGGTAAGGAAAAGTAGGAAATTCAGGTCCCAGATTGTTTCATGTGCTACTTCTAGGCCTTTTTGTGCTTAGTTTGTTCTCCTTTTTTTTGCGGGGTAGTGCTTAGTTTATTCAGGGTCGGAGGCCATACTCTCATGATTTGATTTAGTTCCATTATTTGTAATAAACTTTATAATGATTTATGTGGTTAATTGTATGCATCTTTGATATGCAGTGACCAGAAGCAACCAAAGCTTCGATTTTCAAAAATGAAATCCTGGCTTGAAATGGACTCCGTCTTTTTTTCATACTAATTGGAGAGCTTTATTCATCGAAAAGCATTCATGGATGAGTCAGCCAATAGGCTGGTCACCAGGAAGTTTGGAGTATCATCTATCCAGCTATCTGTTACATCCAGTGCACAAGCACGCTTTGCACAAAGATGTGCAGGAAGATTAGTTGATCTACTTACATGTCGAACATCAAAAGATGTAAAGTAAGTACTGAGCTCTCCTATCTCATCTAATAAATAGGCCACAATAGAACGTGAATTGTGGTGAGAGTTCCAAAGTGTCACCAACTCCAAGCAGTCTACCTCCATTATCACATGGGAGAAGCCTCGGAGAGTAGCAAAACGAACCCCATCACGTAAGGAGAGACCCTCCATAGTGAGAGGATCTGTGATCCCGGAATAAAGTTTGCACCACGCACCAAGCAAGGCCGAGGGAGATCGAGCAACACCACCAGCACCCCCTCGCCCCCCTCAAGATTAAGTCCGCCATCTGTGTTGATCTTGACAAAGCCCTCATCAGGCGGACGCCATCCAAATCTAGGCAAAACTTGTGCCTCTTTGCGAGGCAGATGAAGGAGCGCAATAGCCTCCTTTGTAGCCCGCATAGTAGACACCGGGTCCCTACCCTCTTCTCCATGCTTGATGCGATTCCTAGAATGCCAAATAGACCACATTATAGTTATGATCTTTGCTTGGTCCTCATAGGAGAAACTTGAGGAGCACGTAATGTCACGCGCCCAGGATTCCGCGTGAAGGTTGGGCAGCCGTAGACCAAACCACGCACATGCCTCTTCCTAGAAATTTTTAGCATGCGGGCAATGTACTAATGCATGCTTCAGATCCTCATATGTTGCAAGACAAACTTTGCATTGCCGAGCATCCGTAATATGTCGATGATTGAGTGTTGCTTCATCAGGCAGAATCCCTCGAAGCACTCTCCACCAGAACACTCTAACTTTTGGGATAACATTCAACTTCCACAAGGCTTTCCACAACTGTTGATCACTCAATGAAGTTCCGGTAGCCGTCCCTTCCTCTAGAGCCAAACGCTCGTTCTGAGTCACAAGAGATCGGTACGCTGATTTAACAGTGTACTTGCCTGTGTTTTCAAATGGACTCCGTCTTTCAGCATAGAAATTGCTTAGGCACATTTTTGGAGGGAGTACACGTACGTTTACGTTATTAAGACAAACGTACACGTTTGTTGTAAGTGTGCATGGCAAGCTCAGGGGTCAGGACCATATAGCTAGTTTTCCCTTTTTGAGGTAAGGAGCGATTTTTTCTGAGGATACTAGAGCATGCAACTTATGGTACAATGAGAGTTTATTCCGCAGAAGATTAAGCATGAGCAAAATAGGGTAGCAGATCGGTTGGCATTGTATATTCTTTCTGAGAGTACGACTGTTGTATAGCTAGATCGTAGACCACTGTGCATAGAGGAACTTTTTCCTCTCGATTGTAACCCTATTCTTATGGAATAAAACTCTTTTTTCACAAAAGAATAAAAAAAATACTAGAGCATGCATATATCCAGCTCTTCTTTGCTCAGGCCTCTCGGGCTGCCACTCCTCACTCGGCCGAATATATGAAGACCAACTGGCCGACGCATGAGAACTAAATGTTGTCCCAACGGAATTTCCGGCCCATCTCCAAAAAAAAAAATCTGAGGGGCCCCCTCTCCTATATTAGGTTATACGGTATCACCTCAAAATCCTCTAGTATATTTCCTTCTTATTTTTGCGAATTCTCTAGTATCTTTCCAGTGTTAAATATAGCTGCTTTTGCTCAAAAAATAATAATGTTCCTCGAGTTTCACATTTTGTAAAAGAGAAGGTAAGTGCATGCACTAGTTCGAAAAATATAGAATGACTATGGGTTTTGGTGTACCAACTTTCTATTTTTTTAAATCCATTACAAGTTTTAAAATTTCTGAAAAAGTATTTCTAAGGTATCCGGGTAAATCTTACGCATATCATGATTGGTCACTTGCATTAGAATAATAAAATTAGTATGTTGCAGTTTAATTTTTGTAGCTTAAATTGTAGCGCCATCAAGTTCTCATTTTTACACGGGTCAGAAAATGATCATTAAGTATGTTTGTAGCCAATGTCTATGCGCCTTTGCTTGAATTGCTAGATTGTGCTTGTGCAGCGGTTGCTAAAATTTTAGCCTGCATTATTTGATCTACTCATCTCCCTGGTGTACCTGTAAGAGATTCCAATGCATGTTCTTTCAAGTCCTGCTTCGCTATCATATTGTTGATCCTTTTAGGCTGCATATGTGAATATTTGGAATAGTAATGAAAGTTTGGTATCTATGGTATTTCCATATATGAACCTGTCTTCAACCAGTGAACCATTGTTGTCATCTTTAGTGATTGGTTGTCCCTGCTCAGCTGCTCCTAATTCCAAGGCCAAGGTTCTTGTGATAGCCTGTGCTGAAAAAGAGTTGGAAAAGGGGAAGCAAGTTTTCTTTCGAAAAGTAAGTCATTCCCGGCTTTCCATAAACACCACATGAAAGTAAGAGTATTGCTTAAAGTGGCACAGGGATGGTATGAACTAGCTAAAGTCAATATGATGGTAGTTAAAGAATCAAAGTTTTGAATCAACATATTTGTTCTAACGTGCCAAGGCCTAGCAAACCATGCTGCTCTACCAAGCCCTACCTAGAATGTAGATCAAACTTTATCTGTCAAGATTCAAGACAAGAAGATTACATAAAGGTCGTGAGCTCCCTTCTAAGAAAAGCAGACAAGACAAGATATAAGATAGGAGAACAATGTTCCTAAGGACCTAGATTTTTTAAGGAGTTTCGCCAAGAAAATTGGCTCCATCATCCATCTAGGTTTAAATCTCAACTAATCTAGGTACCACTCCCCATTGTAATCCTCACTGAGATTAATAGGACAAATTAGGGCTATTACACCAGTAGAGGCATGAAATATATGCAACAATGTCTTGAAGATCACTCTACGAGAAACCTTGAGAATAATAAATGATGCGCAGTCTATTTACGCGAATGAAATGTGATATGTGAAACTAAAAAAATATGTGCGGGCAGTAGATTTGTCTTTGCAAGGTTTTTTTTCTTGGCATTCATTTCAATATTGACAGCCTTATTTCTGTTTTATTTATAAAATCATCATATAGAACAAAACATGCATATAGTAGAGAGGTTTGTAAATTATTGAATTTATTGTAACTAAAATTGCTCTATATAAATATTATAAAATCATAATAACAAAAAAAATTAACTAGTGGTTAGCTACAACAACATGAGTCAATTTGACTTCATCTATTATCTTTCGAGTAACATTTTTATCTGAAAAATCAAAGTAGTGTCTTAAATGTGAGGCTGCTGATAAGACGCTTAACACGGACCCAGCAACCACGGGTCATGACAGAGTCGTGTGTCTCTACTGACTAGTCTTCGAGATCATAGTAGTGAAGATATCACAGGAAAATAAGTAGTTGTCGACGGATGCTTTTAAAAAAATCCTACGCACTGGAACTGGGCCTGAGTCGATCGGGAGCTGGAGCTGGGCTTGAGTCGAGGTCATCGAGCATAGGAGCTTTTTTCTCAAAAACGCGGAATTGTGAGTTTGTGCCAAACCGATTCAGTACTTCATGGATAAGTTTTTTTAGAACTATTCGTGGATTAGTTATGGATGCAAACAGAGTTTACAATAAAATCAGAATAAAATTATTGTCGTAAAACCAAATCTCTATAAACGGCATCCCCACGCAAAAAAAACACGCCATCCAAACAACACACGTTAAGTGGGGAAACGTTCCGTCACTTCCTTTTCATAAAACACCTCGCAACTAGAACTGAAAGCTATCAACCCGCAACCCCAGCAGTCAATCGCCAATCCAGTTCTCCTCGAGCAGCAGGGATGATGTTCAAGTCGATGCTCCACCAACTTTGCCAGCAGTGGGGGTGGTGGAATCTGCAGTACACCCACCAGCGCAATGGCTCGGCCCACGCACCCACGTTACAACTATCATTACTGAATGTTTCCAACACATTCAGCACAAATACAGGCTTGCTCTGCTTAATTCGACACATTTTATGTTATATTATTTGGAGCCAATATTATTTAGAATAAGTTTTTCCTATTTATAGACAACCGAGTTAGAACAATTGACATAATTTGTTTATATGAAACATTTTTACTTATTTTTAATTTATTTTTAACTAACTAATAGTTGGTTTTACGATTGCATACCCTTTAGAAAATCATTTTTAGAGGTTAATTGTTGGTATCCCCCAATATCAACCACATACCTACATTTGTAATACTAAATCAAGATTCTTTGTTATACATCTATCATTCTAAATACATACGGTAGGACAATTTTTTACATGGAAATTATGCTATGTTTTCATAAAATCATTGGACACGTTATTAAGTTGAACTATGTCCAAATACAAGCAAAACGTACAAAATTGTGCTACTTTGATGTTTGTTTTCTGTTACTATCTTTAGATATTACTCGCAAAAAATAAACTATCTTTAGATATTGGTAGAGGATTCTACAATGTGTGTGTTTACCAAATATCCTAACGGAGCTTTAGTAGGATGAACTTACTTAGTTGTAAGGAGCAGAGAAATCTAGATCGTATGCTTCAACAACAAGTGGTTTGTACCTAAATCCCCCTCTCACCCTCGCCGACAGACAGTGGTGCACACTTCATTCTTTCATTTTCAAGTTTTTCGCCCTTGTCTTTCATGGTTTGTTATTGGTCAGTTGGAATGCATTGCTCCATACATGATCACAGAAGCATTAAGTAGTCGGCCTATAGATCCATGGAAGCCTTGTATTTTCTCTAAGACAGGGATTTCTTTTACTTGTGTAGCTCTCATATGAAATCATTTCATCATGAAAAAATTACACATGTAGAAGACATATGTAATTATGTATGTACACTTTTTCTTGCGAGAAAACTGCCGATCTATTCGTCTTCAATCATGGCAGTACGACGAACACCAGAAATAATAAAAATTACATCCACACATGTAGAAGACATATGTAATTATGTATGTACACGTGGGGGAAGATCACATAACCTTTTGAACCTTATCAAAATAAATAGCAACTGCAGTTTTCAGAAAAGGCTGCATGGAGCCTGAGCCCCAAAACAAATTTCCGGTGGTATATGTCTTTAACTATGCATCGCGACCATCAACACAAAAACAGAAAGTGTGCATTTTTTTTGTTGAGATAATAAAAAACAACAAAGTGTGCATGGTGGGCTCAGCATAAAGCCAGGCCTTCTTGCTCAGGCCTGTGCATCGGGACCACAAACAGGCCCACAGATTCTACCATGATTTTCGGCCCCATCCCGTATTGGCCTGCCCGCATCACCTCAAGACGGCAAGCACTCTCATTTTTACCGGGGCTACAAGCGATCTTTTTCTCTTTTTTTTTGCAAAAACTTACATGAGAAATTTTCTAACTAGAAACTAGGCGCATATGCTAAGAAAAACTACTTGCATGAAGGGAAACATTCTCATAAATTTAGAAGCACGTCTTTTTCCACGTTCCTCTATTAATAAGCCGATTCTGGTGTACCTCGGACATATGGGGGCAGTCTATCCTGTGACATGACAAACGAAGGAACGCAACAGATAGCTAGTAAAAAGCAGCAGAGAAGGAAGGCCGGGAGATCTAGGGATATGGGCGGAGGCATGGCAGCCAGATTTGACGATTACTCCAAACGTGCCCGTGGCATGGTCGTCCATCTACCCTGTTCGTCCTAGCTTAGAAAATGGACAAAACGCCTTTACGTGAATCCGTAGGCAGCGCACATGCGCCTCCTTGAACGCTATAAACAATTTTATTTCGCTCAAGTTGTTCATGTATCCTCTCTCTCTCTCTCTCTCGGGAATTGTTCATATATACTTTTTTTAGACTACCCACACTGGGAGTAACATAGATAGTAACATCACACATATCTAGGTTAAATAGATGATGTGGCATGCAATAAATGAAGAAAGAGATGATAGTGATAACATAGCTAGTTACTACTAGTATGAGTAACATCACACATATCAAGGCCAGATGTGTCTATAGCCTAATAAATGAAGTGCTCCATGTTACCACACATATGTTACTTCCCACTATAGAGGTAGTAACATAGACTACTAACATGACCATGTTACTAGTCTATGTTACTATCCATTGTGGCTAGTGAACTGTTCATGCATACTTAGTCAATCAATAATGTGTTATACACGTGGAGTAGGTATAGATTGATTTCGTTCGGGTATATTCTAGAGGCAGAATTTTTGGTGCAATCCTGCTTGTGTGGATGGAGTTTTCCAAGAGGCCACCTTGAGACGTGCGCGCCTAGCGGAGGCGGAGAGCCTCGGCATGGACGAGACGTCCCTCGGATCTGGTGACCAGGTCAGAATGCATGCCTCGACACGTGTGCCCAGCTGCTGCTTATTCGTCCTCCCATGCATCCATCCATCATTCTCTGTGTAAGGTGCACCCAGATTCGCGAGCGGTGTACGTACGTACTGTACATAGGATCGGAGCAGAACGAACGTGAGTGAGCTGAATCAACGGCGGGTGGCCCGCGCCTGCTTGGAGAGAAGCTCAAAACTTTTGCCTCCGTTTTGAGGGAACCAAAAATAGAGAGAATGGATAATAAACAATGCTAATTTCAAGCTGGAGTGGAATTTGAGCTAGCCATCTGCAATAAGTGTCGTCGGATACTCCCATCTTGATTTTCACGTGGCTATGGAATCCAATCATATGCCATGGACGATTCGATTCGATGCCCTCTCACGCACACACACACACTTTTGTTCCGTTCCGGTTTGCAGAAAAGAAAATGTGGTGCGTACGTATGGAGCTGTACAGTACTCACGCACACAGTAGCTTTTGGAGCGCACGCACCAGCAGCACCTAACGTCGATGTACATGATGGATCCAGGCTCTCTTTCCCGCCGTGAAAGCCTAGCTAGCTAGCATCCAATCCAATAGTCTTTATTCGCTTCCTTTACTAGTTTCTTTTCTTCTCCCATCTCCGGCCGCCGTGTGCGCGCGAAACTTCGCGAAAATTACAACAGTGCATGCATGCATGCAAGGCCACCTGCATGGAACCCCACGCGCTAGCTAGTACTACGTGGTAGAGCTTAGGCATAGCAACACTTGTCCGCTTTGATCATCTCGTATCCTCGTCGACCACATGCCCGGTCTGGTCTACATATGGAAGTGCATGTACACGCAGTGAAAAGATAAAAGGAAAAATAGAAGCTACTACATGCTTTGATCGATCGCGTCTTGGATCCGGCCTTGCGTCGGCCGGTGGAAAGCTATAGTCTGCGTCTGCCAGTCCATCGCTTGGTCTGAACGGCTGGCCAGCTCGTCGATCTCATCGAAAGAGTAGCTTGCGTGCAAAGGCAAAACGGGACTTGATAACTCCATGATGCATGACTACGTACGTTTCATCAGATATGCTAAAACGGCGGGATTAGCAAGCAAGCAAGAGCGAGAGAGGCGGCCGGGCGAATTATCGGCTAGTTTGACGAGCAGCCGGCCAGTTGCCGGAATTGACTGGCCGGTTAGCTAGCCTCGTGTGTGCTGTGATGTGTTAGTTGCGACGGTACATATGGCCAGTGCGGTGTCGGTGGACACGGTCCAAGCACACCAAGCAGCCAACGTACGCACATGCGCATCTAATACTTCTTCTTGTTTACGTGAAATGCACCTGCTCTTGGACACGTACGTGTGCATGTACGTACTCGCCCTACCATGATGCATGCATGGGATGCTCGGATGCTCCTACTCATTCACTCACTCAGCATGACAGTATTTTGTTTCCTCTCCCCAAACTCCAACGTATAGCCAGCTGTGACCTGCCTTTCCGCTTTCCTCTTTTCTGATCGATTCTTTGCTTGTCCCGCGCCATCATGCCGATCGATCCATCGATCAGCAACGATCCACACGGAAACTTTCCTGCAACTCGCAACGCTCTCCACTTTTTGGGAAGTTGCAAGTCACGGGAATCGACCGGCCGGGAAAAGGCGCCTTTCCACGTCAACCTCGCACCACGCTAGCTAGCTCTTGGAAAACTAGTACTAGCTTCTACATGAACCGACCGACTAAGTTTTCGCGTCGTTGATCGATCGGCGAGTATGTACGTGGATCGTTAATTGTCTCAACGTGGTGCATCAAATTAATTTTGAGGCCATAAAATGCCTCAATCACTCGATCGTGTCATTCCAACAAGCGAGTAATGATGCACATTTTGTGAACAAATGTTGGGACCAAACGTAGTACGCGAAAACAATCACTCCCAACACGGGAAATGGGAAAGTAATAGCAACGATCGAGTATATATGCCACTACACGAGTACATTAATTATAACAAGAAAAAGGAAGAGGCACCGAGAAAAAGCACAAGATTCTTGCGATCACTAGCCACATATATTATGCTCCCAAGAAACTAGCCAGCAATATATAGTCGCTCCACTCACTACCCAAAAGCCAACTGAGCAATGAATCAATACAGAGGAATTGATGAGTACGATAGCTAAATAGTAATGGTGCCCCATTGTACATGGAGTAGTATATATCAAGAATCGACTACGAACGGAAAAGAAAAATGTGGGAGTGCTAGCTTAGCCAGTAACTGGTCGATGATCGGACTAGTAACCGACCAGGGTAGCAGCGGCAGTTACGGCGGCCACCAAGCAGAGGACGACCGCCGAGACGCTCCCCCTGGTCGCGGACGACGACGGCGGGGACCGGTAGTACCAGGGGTACCACGGCAGGATGGGGTTGGGGGGAGGCGGCGCCGGCCCGAAGTTGCCGCCACCTCCTCCGCCACCACCACCTCCCCCGCTTGCGGGAGGCTGGTAGAAGCCGGGAATGTAACCCCCGGACGGCGGCGGGTAGCTCCAGGACGACGGCGTCGGCGGCGCGTTCCCGGAGGACGACGGAGGTGGGTACGCGTAGCCGGAGCCGGAGCCGGACGGCGAGGAGGGTGGCGGCGGGCAGTCGGCGCTGGAGGCCGGGGGCGTGGGCGGCGGCAGCAGGCACGGGTAGGGGCAGTCGGCCGGGTAGGTGTCGGCGACTGCGACGTCGAGGAGGAGCGCGGAGAAGACGAGGATCACGAGCAGCCTGTAGGATGCCATGGCTGAGACCTGAGAGGGACGGGAGTGCAGTGCGGTGGTGTGTGTGAGGGAGATGGGAGTGGGAGTGTGGCTAGCTAGCTGCGTGCGGTGGTGTGTAAATGCGGGAGAAGTGGTAGAAGGTGATGGAGACGTGAGGGGGAAGAAGAGGAGAGGAGAGGAATGGTCTCCGGGGTTGGGTGGGTTTATAATTGGAGAGGAGGATGGAAAGGCATGGGAGTGGTTTGTGTTGTTAAGTGTACCTGCTAAATCCCGTCAAAAAAAAGTGTACCTGCTAAATGCATGCTAATTGATTCCAATTATGGATTGTGTTGGTAAAGTAATGCTAGTTAACTCCAAGGAACCTCAAGGAGTAGTCTCAGGGCATCTCTGCAATCCACACCCTCAAAACTCCTGTAAAGCCGTCCGGACGTTCGCCATCCAATCCAACTTAGTACTACATCATCTACCCGCGTACCGGTCTGATTGTTCCTAATCTCGCAAACCTGGTGCAAAGCAGGGGACTTGTGGGCATCTGGAATGCTACCACGTACGCGTTTGACACCTCGGACACACCCAAAAACCTCTTCGCTCGAAAAACACTCCGCTCGAAGTGGTTGTCGCAAATCCATGCTCGTCAGTGCCGCTCTAGAGCGGACATCACTCCATGATATTGATGCCGGTCAAAGCGATGCGAACGGACGAGCGGGCGGCAACGCTTTAATGCCGGTGCGACGACCGAGAAGGTTACTCCAGTCGCCGCATTGAAGCCAGCTTCCCGTCCCTTCGCCTGGTCGCGCCTATAAGCACAGCTTCGGCGCCGTCAACACCATGCCGAAGTCGTTGTTCTCTACGCCAGCAGATGGCGGCTCCGGATCTCTCTCCAGATCCGAATCTTGGCGCCGCCACTATCACTCTCCCGGCCCCTCCACCTCCACAGCGGCCGCCTCTTCCGAGGAGGAGGGGATTGTAATCTCCTTCGAGCATGCGACAACTACGCTGCCTCGACAGGGAGCTCGCTATGATCGACGAGGAGTGGTCTCTCAGCGAGACTGACATCGCTGTCGTCGATGGCAGGGGCAAGGGGAAGGCTCCACAGCCAAGGTCGGCGTTGACCGGGGCGGCCATCCGCACAACATAAGAGGAAGCGCAGCAGCTCCTCCACGAGCGCCAGTCACGCCTGGGCAGGATGGCACGTCCCCGCGCCCTTCTGCCGCTGGAAGGACCGCTCCGACTAATTCGACAATGACACAATGAAAAAGAGAAGGATTTGGTTTTCTTATGTTGTCATAATAAGTGTTTGTGTTCTTAGTTTTAGTTTTCGTATTATTCATCCAAATATCATTGTCAAAATAATCAAGTATCATGAAAATATATTATAATCGATTCCTGATGCATCACGTGGGGTATCATGATGGCAGAGCGCGAGTGATGCTAACTAATATTTTGTCCATTCACTGATGTTCTAACTTTTTTTCTAAATCAGATGTATGTAGGTCTCTTTTATTATGGTTGACCACTTATTTCAATACGTATCTCTACTATTAAAGGCGAATGTGTATGACGTCATTCGCACACAGCCAGTAATGCGAAAAACAACTTGGAAACCGAGCTTCGAATCAATGTGGACATCAAGTCATTAATGTAGTTAATAGTCAGAGAGTTATTTATCGTGTGCAATTATTTATATTCACTTGAATATGGATCTTTTTGTGCCGAATAAATTTGCAAATCGAGTTATTAATGCAATTAATTAATTTGACATGTCATTTATTAGGCATGCGGATAATTAGAAATATATAGTAGAGATATCATTCCAATTAGGCATGTAGATAATTAGAAATACTAGAGATATCATTCCAATTAGGCATGCAGTTAATTAATTAGGCACATAATTGATCACGCCCAACCAATCACGCAAACATTAATGTTAAACAATTTAGAAACCGAGCGCCGAATCAATTTAGAAATTAAATTCGATTACTTAGCCAAAAATTAAATACTTGTGCAATTCATTAGGTCCATTAAAACTAGTGATTTTTTGTGTTGAACCAGTTCAAAATCGAGTCATTAATGCAATTAATTAATTAGATAGGTACTACGTTGCAATTAATGCATTGGTAAACATATTTTTGTAAGGAAAACGAGTGCATTAATTGAATGCTTTTGCAAACTATAAAAATTATTCCACCACTCACCATATATCTTGGTTGGTGAGATTTTTGAATTGAGCCATATAAACCGGAAATGAGGTAGTAGTTAATTAGGCACGGAGACAGTTAAAAGTAAGTATTTTTTTTTCAATTGGGTATGCAACTAATTAGTTAGGCGGACAGTTAATCGCAGCGCTCACGGGCTATGACAGTCAGTAGATTCTCGCTGACGTTGGTGACTGCCACCAGGCTCACAGTGACATGGCTGGCCAGCGCTGGCCGATATGGACAACGACCACGATGTGCTCGCGACATGAGCGACCAAGCGTTCGCCAGATGGATGAAGAACAAGCCGAAACATTCGCGCGCGAGGTCGACGGTCGGGCCCTCGAGGACGCCAAGACTGACGACACTTGACTGTCAATAACAGATCGAAGTAAAGTTAACAAAGCCTCGAGAAATTAACGCGTCTGCTTGCTTTTGTACACTAGGTACGTACTTTGTTTTGTTTGGTTGGAGACAGCAGATCAAGATTCGGCGACGTGGATGTGGTACCTGATCGATCGACCTGACCGGCGTGATCGATGATGGCTGTGGGTTCTTTCATCTTTCGGGGAAGACACCTTTTTCCTTTTCTTTCTTTCTTTCTTGTTAGTCTTTCTGATCGATCACGGACTTTTATGCTTGCCGGGTATAGATAGCTTTGGACGACGTACTGCGTGCCAATGTGCCATACAGCTAGCTCTTCCCTAAAATTTGACTAAAGTAAACCTAATACACGCAGCAAAAAGAAATACACGGAGCTGTAGGTAACGTTACAAACGTCGCATGCATGGCAAATGGGCCTGGGGAAGGAAGAATCTGCTACTGCTAGGCGTGTGGAACGGACAGCACAACAGCCTAGCATTAGCATGGGGACGAACGTTCCAATTCCGATCTGCCGCCTGCATGGCTGCATGCACGTTATCATGATGCCTGCGTGAACAGCTCACAGGAGCGAGCAGCAAGATACGGCACGCCGCTGGGTCGGTGTGCTTGCTTCTTTGTTTGTTGAAGAAGAATGATTCAGAGGAAGCCAAGGGGACTGATGACTGACCGCGTCTTTTTGCCTGCCTGCCGCCGCCCGCCGGGGTAGGTAGGTATGCACTGCGTCTGTACGTACGCGTGGGGCTGTCAGGAGGAGGGAAGAAGCTTCCCTCCCTGCCCTGCCCTACATCGAACCACTGCGGAGTGCGTGTATGCGTGTCCTGTACGTACCCTGTCGGTGCCGCTGTGCCGTGCTTTTTTTTTTTTTTGGATTCGCAAAAAAAAAGGGCAACTCCAACACGCGACTCCAAATGGACGTCCGGTTGGTCTGGATTCGGTCCGTATGGGGTGGCAAAATGAACGCCCATATCCCGTTTGGGTCGTCCGCAGGTCGGTCCACCCAACGCGCGGCCGCATCTCAAACAATGTCCGTCTAGGACTTTAGAAAAAAAACACCCAAAAAAGCGTTGAAAATATTTATTTTTTTGCAAAATAGCTTAAAACATAGATAACTTAATTAAATAGTCCATCATAATCGGAGCTGGACGTGAAGCAGGCTTCGGTGGTAGTGGTGACCACGGCGTCCATACACGCTTCTCCGTGGCCTCCTCCATCACCTCCTGCTTCACGTCCAGCTCTGGCACGTAGACGTCTCCGGAGGCCGACGGCTCGAACATCTCCTGCAGGCCCTCCCATTCCTCCTCCTTGCGGCGCCTGCACTCCCGCTCAGAGTCCTCCATGATGGCCTGCACGAGCCCCTCCTCCTCCTTGGCCGTCATGGCCCGAGGCTGCGGGGGTGGCGACGATGGGGAGGGAAAGGGAGTCGGCATTAGGCTGCGCACCCACGTGTGGTCGCGCGCTCTGGGCAGGCTCGGTGGGCGCACACGAGGCGCACTCTGGGACACATGGGGCGGGCTACGACCACGACCGGCGAAAAAAGTTTGCCGGCTCATGTCGTGCCCGTCTTGGAACCATTTATCCCAGAGGGGCGAGTCAACGTCGTACCTAGGGTCGGCGTGGAGCCGGCGCAGAATCCGTGCGCGACGACGGTTGATCTCCTGGAGGCGGGCACGGCCGCTCACCGGGACGAGGGGAATGGGCACCTGATCCGGGCTCAGATGCCACACCGGTTGGGGAGGCGGGCATCTGACCACGGCAGCGGGAGGGAAAGGGCGTCGGCGTCAGGCTCCGCACCCACGTGCGGCCACGCGCTCTGGGCGTCCTCCTGCAAGCAGCAAGGTGGGCGGCGGCCCTAGGCTAGGGTTCGGTATCTCCGATTGAGGGAGCAATGGAGGTGGTGAGGAACTGGAAGTGGATGGGGAAGTGGAAGTCCGTGGCTTCGCCATAAAAAAGGATGTGGTCGGGGCCGTCTTGTCTGGATGGCTGACATGCAGGCCCTCCCATCCATGTGCATTGACTGGGGTACGTGGGAGGCAGTTGGACGGCCGACACACGGGTCCGAGACGGACGCCGAGAGGCCGCGTGCCCTTCCATTCTCTGTCCGTTTGACCGCAAAGTCAAACGAAGTTTACGCCCAAGCTGGGACGAGCTGTAGCGGATGGGGTCCCTTGTTGGGCCGGCTCGATCCGGGTGATTTGGGGTCGCGCGATTGGAGTTGCCCTAAATAAACCGGCGCCATGCCCGGCCGAGCGCTGCTCTAGGAGTCACCGTGGATGCAAAGGACACAGCATGTTTCTACTGCATGATGGTCAGACGGTGCATGCAAAGAACACGTGCAAAAGGACAATGAAAAGAATATATCATACTGATTGAGAAAGCATTTCGCGCCTCAAGTTGGCATTGCCTGGCCCTCGCGGCAGCCTTACTGCTTGTAGGGCTGCTGTGGGTCGTCAAAGATAAGGAGATGAGGATGAGAAGCTTCTCATCTCTGTCTCCAACCCACCCCTGTGTAGTGTCCTGTGTTAGAATAAATTGTATAGGGATAGAAAAGTAGTTTGAAATGTAATCTGTCTTTATATCCCTTCTTCTGTTCTGTCTCTTCTGTAACAGATGAGATCGATCTCTCTTTGATCGTTCCTTCCTTGTAAGCCATGGCAAACCGTTGATATAATACAATGCGGCCCAGACGAAGGGTTCTAGGCTTTCTATCTCGTTTTACATCATGTGCCCTGTTTCTTGACCTCTTCGCTAGCCAACAAATCGGTACTTGTGCTACGATATGCCGATATGCGTACCCTTGTAAACAATCCTTCTCCTCGTCCCATAGTGCACCTACACGGCGATTATGGACGGAGCTAGCGAGAATTAACGTTGCTCGTGGCTACTGGGCACCATATTAAGCTTGTGTCCACTGTGGTCGTGCCTGGCCGGCCCCGGTGGGCTCAAGTGAACCCAAGAATTTATGCGTCTGGTACGTGCTCGTGCACATGCACTTGAGAGGAGAATATTCGGCGGTCCAGCTGCAGCTGCCCGTACGTAGGCCGGCCGGGTCCAAACGATGGATCGATGCATGTACTTAGTGGCAAATCGCGTCTCGAGATCTTTCCGAGTCAGCGTCGTTCTTCGTGTTGCTTTCGCTGTATCGCCCGCGGGATCGTCGGATCTGTGTCACCGATACACCACGCACGCACCCACACTTGGGACGGACCGTATCCGTCCATCCATCCAGAGTTGCCCCTGTCGACCGACCGCCCTGTGAAATCTCCACTTGACTTAACGAGATTGACGATGCCAAATAACGTGTGCTTCCTATGTAAGAAAATATAAGAGCGTTTAGATCACTGATATTTTGCAGGAAGAAAGACTAGGACGTCTGATGGTGGAGATGGATCCATGTCGCCAACTTTTAACAAAAACGAAGTAGCAAAAAAAAAAGCCTCGAGAAATTAACGCGGCTAGCACGATCTCCTGTCGCTCGCGTCACTCCCGGGGGGCGGCACGGGCGATAACCTAGCCGCCGCCCCCCGCTCCTTCCTCGCTCCCCTGGACGGAGCTCCACTCCTGGTTGCGGCTGGGCGGCGGCGGGCCCTATCACCGGCGCATTCAAGCCGGGGCGGCGGCCCCGGGCAAGGTGGCGGCGCTGCTCCTTCCGACTCTCTGTTGAGGGTGTTTGGGGCGGTGCTCAAGCCGACCGCCGCGGATCTGACGACCGACGTACGGATCTGCCGGTGGTGGCACTCCGGCGTGCTGCCGTGCCGGCGCTGCGGCTTGCAGCGGCTGTTGGGGGAGCTGAGTGCTGGAGTCCCCTCCCTCGGCTGGGGGAGCTGCGGTGGCGGCGGAGAGCTGCAGTTTTTGGACGGCGGCACGGCGGTGCCGCGATGGTGTTTATGCTACGGTGGCTGTGGAGATTGGTCTCCGTCCCTGTACTGGTGTGCTCATCTTTTGCTTGTTCTGTAGCAGAGGGCTGGGCTTGAGGTAGTTGTGGCTGTGGCGTGGTGCTCCGTTGCATCATGCAGGTGGGTCTGGTGGTTGGCTGCAATGCTCCTTGCACAATTGTTGTTCTCCAGGCGAAAGTCTCGCACCTTCTCCGGTCGGTGCCGATGATGGCGGCGTTCTTGAGCGTCGCATACCTTCTTGAAGGCCTCATCGTGGAGATACACCCATTTATTCTCACAATTGTTATGTGATTCCGGGTGAAAACCCAAGCTCTGTCGGAGCGGGCGATGGCGACATTTATGCCGTTACCTTCTTGAAGGCACCGCCTTGGAATCCTTAACCTTTGTGGGGTGGTGGGTTCATGACAATTGTGCAGGTTTTGCGTCGTGGACTGGGCGGTGGAAGCCGGGGCGGCGGCTCCGGACGGTGGAAGTACGCCGAGGTGGAGGCCTCGGATGGCGATGCAACGGCGACTCTATGGGGTAGGTTCGTGGCTCTGCATGGCTTGGGTGGCGACTTGGTGCTACAAGGGTAGCGAGGTCATCGGCCCGGTTGGACGCGGCCCGAGGGGTTGGTCTGGCAAGAAGTCGGGGCGGCGGCTCCGGATGTTTGGCACAGCGTTCGTGGTCTGCAGTCGGTCGTCTCGTGTAGCAAGGGCTACAGGGGCCTCGAACCGTGCGGTGCTATGGCTCGTGATCGGGCGGGGGATGTCGGAGCGGCGGCTCCGGAGCTGGGGGTGTGTGTTTGTTGCGATTGTGGCCTTGTGTCGTGTGGTCGACAAGGCTTCGTTGCTTGTGCGGTTTTCGGCTCGGTTTTCCTTATAAACCGGCCACTTTGTGAGGTTTTCGATCCGGTTTCCCTTATAAACTGGATCAACTATCTTCTTCTATAATGCAATGCCAGAGCTCCTGGCCCTCTGACGAGGTTCCGTCAAAAAAAAAAATTTAACGCGGCTGCTTGCTTTTGCACACTATATATATACTTTGTTTTGTTTGGTTGGAGACAGCAGATGAATATTGGACGACGTGGAGGTGGTACCTGATCGACCTGACCGGCGTGATCGATGATGGCTGCGGCTTCTTTCATCTTTTAGGGAAGAAACACTTTTTCCTTTCTTTGTTGTTCGTCTTTCCGATCAGCGGCTTTATGCCGGGCATGGTGTTGTACTACGTACGTACTACGTGCCAATGTGCCATCCAGCTCGCTCTTTCCTCGCTGTCCGTCCAGTCACCGGACGCATGGATGAGCGCTATACATAGCTACGACGGTCGGTGGGAAAGTACCCGTCCCGTTTCTTTTTGTTTGACATATTATTTTTTGATGTTGTAGATGCTAATATTTTTAAATAAAATAAGTGGTCAAACTTAATAAATTTTGGCTTATAAGCAGCCATCACGCCGGCCGATGCAGAAGCGGGGAAAACCTCCTCGGGCAGAAGGGGGGCTGCCACCCCACCCTGGTCACCGGAGAGGGGCCATCGCCCGGAGCCCTTCGAGCACACGACGGCGCTGCAGCCGCCAGGTCACGCAAAAGATGGGTTGAGCCTCCCCCACTGCGCGCGCCTCCCGTTGAGCGAGAGGAAGGCCCCGCCGCTGCCGTCCGCCACGCGGGCTTAGCCCGGTGGCATCCTCCGGCGACGGCGAGGTGAGGGGGAGGGCGAGGAGGGGTCCCGACAGCGGCTTCCCGGCTTTCCGCCCGAGCCGCCAGAGAGGCGACACGGGGGTGTGGTTGGAGTCGTGAAACTTAATAAATTTTGGACTTATAATCAAACCTAATGCGCGAAGTAAAAAAGAGACAGAGGGAGTGTACTAGGGGTACACGTAGTAGCATGCACGTACATACAGATACAGACAGCTGCTAGCGCTACGTAACGTGACAAACGGCACATGCATGGAGAAGGAAGGAAGCATCTGCTACTGCTATCTACTCTAGCACAGCATCCTAGCATTAGCATGGGGACGAAGGTTCCAATCTGCCACCTGCGCTGCATGCACTGCACGCTATCTATCTTGGCTGCTGTCTGTCTGCACGAACCAAAGCTCTATACGTGATTGAATGAATGAATGATGGATGGATGATCACAAACTCATGGGCCATGCAAAAGGATCGAGCAAAGCAAGCAGCAAGATTCGCCACGCCACGCCGCTCGAGACCCGCCAGCTCGCCTGCAGTGCAAAAGGGAGCAGTACAAGCCAAGGGTACTTGCAGCAGATGACTGCGTCTTGCCCGCTTGTCAGGATGAGAAGCTTCTCTCCCTTATGCTCTGCTCTCTTCTGCCACTGTCCTGTTTTTTCTGACTCCTTCAGTAACCCAACTGCTTATTAGAATACCGTCAACTGTCAAAATAACCGCTACTACAAATCTACGTACAATGTTGCGGCGCACGCTGTAGAAGCAGGTCACTATTCGCCAGACAGAAGCAGCCAAGAAAGAATGGTTGAAAAGGCATTTCGCGCCGCTGATCACGTTCCTCAACTTTGCGTGGTCTCACTTGCACGGCCGCTGTAGCTTGGTCCTCGTAGGACCAAAGCTATTGTAGTAGTAGCACAGCACGTGCGGGTGTCAGAGATAAGGAGATAAGGATAAGAAGCTTCTCTGAACCACACCTGCGTCGTGTCATCGTGTACCCTGCCTGTCGGTGCTGCTCTGCCCTGTTTCTTGACCCCTTCACACTAGCCAACTGCACCTTGTGTAACCGCTGCCAACTAATCGGTGCTATAAAAAAAAGATAAATTATAAAACAAATAACCAACCTGTGCCGAGCCACTGCCCGTTAAAGCAAGTCACAGGGCAAAGAACACATGGTACAAAGATGAAGATGATAGTCGCAAAAAAAACAAAAAACAAAGATGATGATGATGACGACGATGACGATGACGATGATAATGATGATGATGCTAGGAACACATGGCACGAAGATGAAGATGACAGGAAAGAAAACTGCATTTAGTGCCATCAAGTTCGTAAGATTGGCCTTTTTTTTAGGGGTCACCACATTTTATTTAAACCTCAATCATGTTTGGTACAAATAAAACAGTAGGAAAAATGGATAACCAAAGGTGCCGTCCAGCGGCAAGAGAGGCCGAAGCCTTAGCCAAAGCATGAACTTCAAAATTGCATTCTCTAACTTCATGCACCACTTCAGACTCATCGACTTGCCTCATTCTCAGTTTTATATCCCTGATAATAGACGCCGAGGAGCCCATGAAGTTACCATATAAATGATTGACAGTGGCTAAGCAGTCAGTTGCAACTTTCACCCTTGCCTGGTCCTCACAGGTCTAGGCAACAAGCAAGCAACGCTTACTTGGCCCACTTGATGAATTGAATAAGCCCATTTTTCGCTTGAGATGGTGGTGATAACTGTTGAATAATTAGGTATTTTCCCGTTTAGTTTAATCCAGAAAAATAATGGATAAAACATGAATAGCAATATATTGATGAAACTAGAAACTAGCAACAATTCGTTGAGACTAGTCATGCAATCAAAATCATAAGAAAAATGCATCATATCCATGTCAATTGCTATTAGCAATAAACCAAATGCTAGCCCTAACACTGAGGACAAGATGGCATACGGCGCAGTAGCAGAAAGTGCAGATGTCCCGATCGTCATGTCGCTGAAGAGGTCGTTGACGTCGGGGAATAAGTCGTCGTTTGGGAACTCGTCGTCAGTGATGTCGCCGTCCGCAGCCACGATGAACAAGACTCCAGCAGTCGCGTAAGGACGCTCCCCAAAAACCTAATCGCCCCTCTCCCGTACCGGATCACAAGAGGCGGGGTTTCGGAGGCCTGCTGTCTCACTCTCCTGTGCACGCCAGGAAGCGAGATGGGAAAGAGGTAGGCGGTGCAATGCTCTGGAACAATGCGAAGAGTTGTGCCTTGTTGGGAAGAGGAGCGACATCTTATATGAGTAACGAGATGAAACTGAAATGGACACACTAATTCTCATTAAGGAGAGGAGAAACAGACACACTAAAAAACCTATTAAGTGGTCAGTTTCGTCTCCCATTAGTAGGCAAATCGTTTCAAGTTCTTGCATGACAAAATATGCTACTACCTCTCTCTCAGTTTACAGGGCGTGCGTGTACCCCTAGGTCTTCAATTTGACCAACCTAATACACATCATATATTACAAAAAATATACCAACATAAACTTCGGAGTTTCTATTTTCGAAAGGTATAATTTTTGTGTTATATAGTTTATATTAGGGTGATAAAATTGACAACCTAGGTATACGCGCAGGACTTGTAAACTGAAACGGAGGTAGTAGCACGCACGGTATGAAGAAACCAATGTACTAATGAAGAAATGAAACCGAAACCAAAAGATTGATGCCATCAATGAAGAGATGAATGTCATCATTCACCATAATTCGGTTTCATTTTCCACTAGCGCAAATATGTTAACTTCTTTCTTGTCATGCATGAACGTGCCACATGGGCCTATGCGTTTTTCCTAGGAATTATTGGATATAACAGATGGTTTAAATCCCAATAATTCTAACAATAACACCACCCCCACCTTTTCGTTTTAATTTGGGCCGCCTGCATCTGCACGCGCTGCGATCCGCCACTTTTCGTCTCGTCTCAAAAGAAGAAGAAAAACGATTTCTCGTCTTGGTCGTAGGTCTTTAGCAAGTGATCCTAAAAAAAAGTCTTTAGCAAGTGAAGAGTTTTGCGAGGTTGCCTCAGCAACAAAAAGAGAAAAGATGCTCTGATTCGTAGTATAGATTCGCCCGTCGTCTCTCTCCGCCTGCTGCTACAGGAGCATTGGGTTCCATGGTTCACTCACACGCACGCAAGCTACTAGGAGTGAAGTTGACTGAGGTTTGTTCTAGGCGTGAAATCTCATTCCCAGGTCCTCCGTGCTTGGCAAATGGGCCTGGAGAAACAAGAATCGTAGAGCATGTATGTATGTTTGGTACTGGTAGGTGGGCAACTTTGATCCCAGCTCCAGCACCTTTTTGTTTGGTTCTTTTATCTGCAAAATTGACCAAGCCATAATCCGGTGTGTCATGTATCTGATCAGAACCATTGGATCAGTGCAACTTTTATTCTCAAAAATAATTGCGTTTCTAGTTTTCCAAATAGCCCAAAGCATAGCAGAAATCCCAACCAGTACCAATTTCTTTTCTTGCTTAACAAAAGTTTTTATCCATCTCCCAAAGCAGTCTCCCCATTAGTTATTATCCACTAATAATTGGGTACTGATGACTGACTGCGTCTTCTCTGCCTGCCGTGCTCGCGAGCTTGTTGTCAGGATGAGAAGCTTCTCTCCCTGCCCTGCCCTGCCAACTTTTGCCTCGTCCTCACATCAGGCGGGTCGCTAATTGTCTGCATTCCGTTACTATAGCAACATCATGTCCAAACCTTGACTGAACATCTCAACGGCACTAGTGCTGTCCGACTCAAGTAGCACGGATCTGCAGCCGATTTTAAGTGCCAGTCCGAACTGCCTGAATCTCTGCAGGGACCACGCTACCAACGTGAGGGATGATGAACCATGCATCTTTGGAGCAGAGAATAAAATCACCGTTTTCATCTCTGGCAACGGCACCCGAAGCGCCCGACAGATTCTCTCAACACAAGGATGCATCAACATTTTATTTCACACCACCTGCCGCTGGTTTCTTCCGTATCTCTTCCCGTTTGCGAACTACTCCTACATACTTGCGTGATGCGGCCCCGTAAACATCTGTGCGTTTAGAATTATTGTGTTTTCACGGGCTGCCCGCTATAACAGCTGAGATCACCGGCCGTCTGTGCTCTGTCAAGGCTTGCATCGGAACATTTTCTTTTCTTTTGCGAATAAGGTTTCCATTTGAACCAACAAACCAGAGATGCAGTCCCTACATACTAGCATGCCAAGGGCACACGTTCCTGTGTGGTTATTGGTCAAGGTTCACAGACTGTGTGCTACTACACGATGATAAAAAAAGACCACATGGAAGATAACCTGAAAGGGAAAACTAAATGGGTGGCATTTTGTGTCATCATGTTGGTAAGATTTGCCTTGTTTTCTAGGGGTGGTAAGATTTGCCTGGTCCTCGCTTGTAGGATCTACTGTAGCTTCATTGGCCCACTTGATGAAATGAATAAGCCCACTAATTTTTGGATTGAGACCCCGCTGCTACGGCAGGGAGTTCCATTTTATCTTGGGCCACCTGCATGGAACGAGATATCTCAAGATGCTATGCCTCCCCAGTCTCTCGGAGATGCTCATATGGATAGGGTGTGCGTTCATAGGGTGATTGTATGCGCGTATATATGGGCGCTTGCGTCTATACTGATGTTCAAGGAAAAAAAACGCAGTCCCTAGCTACATGATGGAAGATAACCTGAAAACGCAGTCCACCGGAACCAGTAAGCCACGGGCACACATTTCTGTGTTATCGGTCAAGGTTTACAGACTGTGTACTGCTACACGATGGAAGATAAGCTGAGAAGGAAAACTAAATGGCATTTTGCGTCATCATTTTTGTACATTCGCTCGTCGTCTCCCTCCACCTGCTGAAAGAGCAGAGCAGACAGAGCATAGCATTGGATGGTTCCATCGTCCACTCACACGCACGCAAGGACTGAAAGCTGATTGATAGTGCATGACAAGAGCAGCGACCCTCTCTACTGTACACTAGTGATGTAAACGCTCTTATATTATTTTCGCAGAGGGAGTACGTGAGTAGACTGACCAAGAACCTAAACTGTAACAGAGGGAAACCCTCCCTCCCCGCACCGCCACCCGCGAGGCGGCCGGCGAGGGCCCCCAGATCCGCTCGCCGCGAGCCTCCCCTCCTCCTCCCTCCTCCCTCGCCGCCGCCAGGGGGCGCGGCCGGGCGAAGCCCGACCGACGCCGCCGGCGGCGGGGCCTGCTCTTCCCCCGGCGCGACGGGGCGGCGCGGGCTGCTTCTTCGGGTGCGGACGCGGGGCACCGCGGCGTGACGGCGTGCGGCCTCCTGGCAGGCGTGGCGCGGCGTGGCCGGCTGCGCGGTGGTGCGCGCCTCGCCGTGGCGGCCGGATTTGTCCGGCAGGCGGTGCGGCTCGGCCGGTGGCGGTCCGGCGACCTGGTGGTGGTGGCCGGCGGTGCGCGTGGTGGTGGTGCTTTCACTTGGCGGCTCTCTGTGCGGGGAGGCAGGGGAGCGGCTTGGACAGGGGCGGCGGCGTCGACGGCGTGCCGGCTGCAGCGCGAAGGCGGGAACTTTACGGGCCTCGGAGATCCCGGCCGGGCCTGTGCGGCCACGGGCCTGGTATGTTCCTGCTATTGCGTCCGGTCAGCTACCGTCTTCGACGGTGGAGGTGGGGCCCTCCCGCGTGCCGACGGTGCTGCTGCCCTAGTCCCGGCTCCTCTCCCTCTTTGTGCGGACCATGCTTCACGGTGCCGTGGTGAGACGGCTTGGGAAGCTTCGTGACCGGGTTGGCGCAGGGTGAGGGTCTGTTTGGTGGCGAGCTCTGGAGTGCCTGAGGTGGAGGTTGGGATCGGGAGAAATCCCTGTTGGCTTGGCCGACACCGACGC
Organism: Triticum aestivum; assembly: GCF_018294505.1. Taxonomy (NCBI): domain Eukaryota; kingdom Viridiplantae; phylum Streptophyta; class Magnoliopsida; order Poales; family Poaceae; genus Triticum; species Triticum aestivum. Next base: position 2,586,980 of record NC_057802.1, on the reverse strand, counting down.
GGTGGCGCTTGTGGGTACCGCCTGACCTTCCTGAAGGGCGTCGGGGCTACCCTTCCTCTCTCCTCACAGCGTACCGGGGGAAACCCTTGGCAGCAGCGTCGTCATCGTCGCGTCCCTTCTTGGAGGTGTTGATTGGTACCGGTGCTTCGGAGGCTCGGAGCTTGGTGGGCGATCTCCGGCGGGTGCAGCGGTCACGAGGCTTCTTCGTTTTGTCGATCCGCCGTTGTTGGCATTAGTTTCTCTTGTATTTTCTCTTTCTTTTCTTTTGGATGTGACTGTGCTGCTTTCGCCCCAGCACCTATCGTTGGTTATATCGGTTGGTTGCTTTGTATACAAAGCGGGGGGAAATCCTTTTTCGGTAGAGTGACCAATCCCGGTACAAGGCCCATACCATGGCAGCTGAAACACCAAGTTTAAGTATTCGGTATACCTCCTAGGTTAATTGCTACCACAATCAGTCCAATCCCTGCACTCTTAAGTCTCAACCTGAGGACCGCAACAACAAAAAAAACCTGGTTGCATCCATGCACGACGAGATGTGCCGCCCAAGCTAGCTTGGCACCTAACATGCATTCATCGTCCTTTTTTCTATGCCGGATCACTTGATTGCGTTGTGGTAGGAAATAAAGCGATGCCCGCCTTTGCATGCCAATCTGTTGGCGACGCCACACAATGCATTACTACCCGTCCTCTCCTGCTAAAGGTGGCACGCGCAACAAAAATGTATACGAGCAGCATCTCGAATCGACGACTTTACGCTTTTGTGGAGAAAGAAGGTGAGCAAAAGGGTACCTGGACATTCTTCGCACCTGCTCCGCCACCTCCCGGCCTTGATTGCATTTCGACAAAAAAAGAAAACACGACTACGAAAATCGAAATAACTCGTCACATGGACAACGGGGAGTTCCAAATATCTAAAAAAAAATCTACTCCCTCCGTAAATTAATATAGGAGCGTTTAGATCACTAGTTTGCAGAGGAAGTACTATGCAAACCTTGGACTAATGAGGTTCGGTATATCTAGGGTTTCTGTGTGTGAGTCTCGTCGTGGCCTCACGCTTCCAACGAGAGGATTGTGGCAAGATGGGTGGTAATTAAGACGGTGCCATGTAATGCAAAGATGTCAACTACTCCCTCCATGCTAAAATGTAAGACGATCTTTGATGCATTTTGGAAAAAGACGCTTTTTGACACATTTTGGGACAGAGGGGATACATATCTACCGTCTTGCACCTCGACTCTGCTCCATACACCCAGTTAAACAAAACACTGCAGGAGACCAAACACGCACAACTTGGACTAATAATTGGTGATTAGTCAAAGAGAGTACGTACACAACAAGTACGCCAAAGGCGGCAACTTGTGTCGATTATACGCAGAATAAATTAGTCGCTCCACGGTCCAAAAGACTATGCTTCTTTTTCGTCTAGACATAGTGGCATGGCGATGCATGACACGGCCGGGAGCTTGACTTTGCTCCCAGCTCGAACAGCCTCATTTATCACCACTCCTGTCCGTTTCACCTTTTATTACTATCAGGCCCTGCCACGTGTGCATGCATGCATGCCTATGTGTCACCGAAAAGAAAAGAAAACATCACTGCTATGTGCGCAAGTGTGCAGTTCATCGATCCAGCGTGGCAGCTCGATGAGAGTCATGCAAGCTTCCGTCAGTCCGAAGTTCCAATGATATAGTACACTGTACATATTTGCACTGCACACGCATCAATGATTTATTTGCGTTGGGTGCGTATACGATGATGATGCGTGGTCGTCCGACCCCGATCGATCCACCAGCCCACGCACGTACGTTTGCACGCCTGGAGGAATTGAAGACATGGCGGTCGACGGACAGCGACGCCGCAACCACCGATCAATGTACATACCCATCGACCGCGACCCCTTCGTCTCGGACGTCGACACGTTTGCCACGACGCACGGCACGCGCGCGCGCACACACACATTTTCGCACCGCCCGGCACATTGCTTTTCGCCATTGATGATGGCCTAGTTTGGTCTCTCCATCGATCGATCTCGTCGGCCACTGGCTTGTTCATGGATGGATATCCTAGTGCACTTTGGCTGAAGAAAGATCGGATGGCGTGTGCGTGCATGCACCGGCGGCCGGTGCAACGCATGTGCGGGTGCTCAAAGTGTTAACACCTAACACAGAGGTTAGTTAGGTTGCATACATTGATCGGGATAGCAAAAGCAACAATTCAATCAGCACCATGGAGGCATGCATGGGCCATGGTGCATGATCGAGTTGGTGTTCATGGGAGAAACATACCATGTCGATCAAAGAAGATGAGACATGAAACATGGAGTAGAATTCAAGTGTGAGTAATCAGAGACATATATATATATGTATCAGTATCACATAGTCTGATCGATGAACATCCATCTTTTTCCTTCCTTCCTTCCTTCCTATGATTGACCAAAGTGAAAAAACGAGACCCAACTTACGTACATGACAAGAACGGTTCATCTGCCGACGCAGATGAAGGACATGAACATGAACAGCACGAATGAAAACTCAAAAAGAAAAATTATTAACACCGACATCGGCTTGCTTCCCTAACCTTGCTTATTATCAACACGGAATCAACGGAATTTCAATTAAAACGTACGTGCGCCGGCCATGGATGCGCCCGCGCGCGCGCTTGGGTTACCATGGTCGCCACGGCGCTTGGCTCCATGGATCGAGCGGTGCAGCTGCTAGCTCCATGCCTTCAGGCCACGCGTGCGTGTACCTTGGCATGGCGCGATCGGTGCGTCGAACGATCACAAGGCCAGGGCTCCGGCCACCGTCAAAGCCGCGAGGGCCGCCGCGCGCCATGACGCGGAGAGGCCCGGCGCGGCGTTGGGCCGGAACCCGGGGTCCTGCGGGTAGAGCGGGCCGGGCGGGGTGAGGTAGGACGGCATGTTGGGCGGCGTGAACCACCCGGACGGCGTGGGGTTGTACCCGCCCCCGGACGGCGTCGGATTGTACCCGCCGGAGGGCGTCGTCGGGGTGTACCCGCCGGACGGCGTGGACGGCGTGGGGGTGTAGGGCGCGGGCGTGTACCCCTCGGTGGGGGGCGGCGGGCAGTCGGCCGTGGGCGTGGGCGGCGGGTAGACGGCCTCGGGGGGCGGCGGCGAGTACACGGGCGCCGGCGGCGGGTAGTAGACGGGCGGGGGCAGCGCCGGCTCCGGCGGCGGCGGGCTGGAGTAGGTGCACGGGATGCCGCACGGGTTCCCGCACCCGCCCGTGCACTTCTCGCCGCTGTCGTCCGCCGCCGCCACGGTCACCGCGAGGAGCGCCGCCAGCAGCTGCACCGTCCGCCGCGCCATGGCGCCGAAAGCAAGCAAGAAAAGCTCGAGCCTTTCTAGCTGCGCGACTCTCTAGCTTCTTCTTCCTCCTCTCCTTTTTTCAGTGCTCGTGGTTCTCTTCTCTCGGTGGGGAATTTGTGTGGGTTATAATGGTCGGCCTCCCCTGTCCTTGGGTGCTTTAGCGGTTGGCCTTTGTGGAGTGGAGTGGTGCGGTGGAGGCCGGTCGTCGTCCGTCGTCTCGTCTCCTTTTTCCTCTGCTCTCAGCGTGTGCGTATGTATTCTAGCAGGGAGCTACCTAAGCGGCAGAATATTGTTCTGGTGGCAAAGCCAAGCTAAGCATGCTGCATTATACTACTAACTTTTGTCATCATGTCGTGGATGGACCAATGTTTGCGTCCTTGCAGAAAAGGTGACGTGATTCAAACGGCTCCATCTTCTTCTCATAACATGATTATCTCAGTCGAGTCGATTGATCCTACCCTACAGCCCTACTACCACCACCACTGGAAAGAAAGAAGACACATCTTTCTCTGCATCTTTTATTTTCTAGTCGACCGCTGAAAGGGACCGGAATGTTTTTCATTTCTTTGTGTATCTATCTATCTACCTATATATCTATCAGTAGGCACAAATCAATCTGTGCTTGGAATAATCTGAATTTCGAACTGCCGGGTAGATAGATAGAAACTGCTGCTACGTGGTGCTACTTTCTGAATTTATTCTTGTGCGTAGACTATACAAATTTATCCTGCTACTGCCATGTCGGCAATTAGTGGTGCCCTTGTGTTTTTCGTTTGGTGATAGTGAGAGATTTGGTGGAGGCCTTGACGCGTCAGCGCTGCACGCTCTGAAAACGCTCCCACCCACGAGTGATGAGTAGTAAGCCCGTCCATGCCAAATGGCAGTTTCTTAATAACGGGCCTCCCAAATTAACACCAAGGAGTACATGCATGTATGTTCAGTTTTCCTTGTACAGTTCCAATTGCTTTTGTTTTCTCGCAGGAGATTATTACTGTGCAGTGCTGAAACCCCCGCAGTAATCATCTTCATCTTCTGCCGGTTTGTTCCCTGGTGATGGTGAGAGATTTGGATTGGTTGAGGCCCTGACGCTTCAGTGATTCAGGCCAAACGGAAAGGTTTCTTTCTTTCTTGATGTGGCACCTAATTTGCTTTCATGGCAGCATTTGGTATACTCCTATTCAGTTTACACCAACAACTGACGAAGCATGGGCTTGTGCGCTGAAAGACTGTTTGGCCATTGCCATGTCTGACAGCACTACAAGATATGAGAGTGTCCAACAGTGCTGCCAAGAGTTAATAATATTCTTCAGAACATATGCATGTTCCAGACCATGCATCTGGACATCTGATAAAGCACCAATCATAGAGAGATCCGAATGGAACTCCATGTGTATTATCAGGTCTGACAGCGAAAAGGTGAAGTTATGGCCTCCATGAACGAACTAATCAATCAGAGCAACAAGAACATGATGCAGAAAGGTGGAACCCAACCAATCCTTCTTAGATTGTTCGTTCATATTATCCTACTGAATTGAAACCAAGACCTAGAATTACATACATAAGTAGAGTATATCATATAGATTTGGACATCCCTGATGAGCTCGCACCTACATCCATCCATCAATCTACAGGAGTGGACGAGCGAGCCAGAGACAGAGGGTCACTAGTGCAGGAGGAGCAAGAGAGCAGAGCACGCGGCGGCCACCGCCAGCCGCGTCGCCGTGCTACCGGGGCACGAGGCCGCCGCCGCGAGGAACCCCGCGTCCTGAGGGAACCCCGACCCCGACCTCGGCGCCGCCGGCGGCTGCTGCTCCCAGGGGAAGGGCCCGACCGCCGCTGGCCGCTGCGGGCAGAAGGGGAACTGCGTGGGCGACGTCGTCCCCGGGACGGGGCACGGCGGCACGCACTGCGGGCCCGTGCACAGGCACACCGTGCCGTTGCCGCCGTCCGCCAGCGCGCCGGCCGCCGACCACCACAGGAACACGGCCGCGACGAGCAGGGCCGCCGGCCCCGGAGACGGCATCCTCAGTCGATCGCTGCCGGCCGCCGCTTCCTCTGGATCTTCTTTTTCGGCGGTGGTGGAGGTGGGTGGGTGGGGCGAGGCCGCACCGCTGTAGCGATGAGTGTGCTGCGGCTGGAGGCGGGCGTCCCTACCCCGGCATGACCGATTGGTTAAGTAGCGGTGGAGATAGGGACGTGACGTACTCCCGTCCATGGCTACGGTGAAACCACCGCGACCGGATTACGGCGGTGACGATCGCCATTAGCGACGGGTTTGGGGTGATGCGGGTTTCCAATTAAGCTCGGGTCAGGTCGAGACGTTGCGATCGGTCCTCGCGTCGGTGCCGCGTCACGCGGCGAGCAAGCACCGGCACGGAAGGTGAAAGACGAGACCTTTGCGCAGCTAGGCTAGTGGTGACAAGTGACAGATCTATCAGCAATCATCTCATCATCATGGATGTACTAATAATGTTTTAAATAACGAGCTATTCGTGAAGACGATCGTTTGACGGCACCCTACTGAAAAGACTATAGCGGGCTATTTAAAACTAGGTGTACTAGTAAGTATCTGGTCAGTTACAATACAGGAAGTGGTGTTGCGTGTTGCTTCACTGCTCAGCCATCCTTGTTGAAGCAGCAAGCAAGGTCCCTTTCCGAATCATGGCATCTCGATCATCCTGCCTGCCTGAAATCGTGCATGCGGCTTACTTACTTACTGCAGGTACGAGTTTGGAGCCAGCGTTTTGCAACATGGACGGTACTCCACTGCGGTGGAGAGAGCAGGGCAGGGCAGGGCAGGATGGGGACTGCCCACCGAATCCCACGACTGTTTTGGCTTCATCCTCATTTTGGAGGCTGGGAGTAGGAAATAAAGCCAAGTGGGCAGCAACAACAACCTCCTCCACTCCAGCAAGCATTTTGCGGTGTGCTGACCCTATCCTTCCTTCCTTCCTTGCTCTCCACTCTACAGGATACATACATACATACATACATACATACATACATACATACATACAACTTTGTATGTAGCGGGTGCATGATGGATGGTGTGGTGGGTGCCCCTTGTCTTCACTTCTTCCCCCGCAAACAACATGATTTCCTCTTCTTCTTCTTCTTCTTCTTTTTTTACCTTATTCAAGAGTACCCCTACTTCTCAATTCGCATGGTGCTCCCTGTAGAGTGGACATACATACATACATACATTGTGAGTTGTATATTCATTGGGATCATTTTTTAGCCATGAGTTGTCATTTATATAAGCCTATATGTCTCATTCATAGCCCATGCTTTATGGAGATTATGATTTATGTAGCATTAAACATCTGAAAGGAACAAAAGGATTCATTTTCAAGGCCAGATCAATCTTCCATGTGTTGTAAAGTTTGGTTACAAAGTGATGTTCAACTTCATAGATTTCCCGTGAAGCCAGACCTAGTTCAATCCCTGATTGATTCATTTTTGCAGTTTGTTTGTCTAATTCTTTGTGATTTTTCTTTTCCTTTTCCTGTCCGCTTCAGGATATATTGTGAAGCCTCCTTTCTTACTCTATGAAGTAGGGGACCCCCAGTGTATTACGAAAAGAAGATAATTATTAGACATATACATTAATGTAGAACCTTCTATTAAGATTTTTTCCAGAATCTAAAATGGACACAAAAACATAGAAAAGATATGGTACATCTAAGTGGTACAAATTTTCATTTCAGTGTTGTCAGTTTTTAATTAGTTTTCCTTAGGTTTAGATGAAATTAAATTTAACAAAACGTCCCAAAATATTTTTTTAAATAGCATAACTTTCACGAGTTATACTTTTGGAATTATGTATTTGTAAACATAGACCCTTTAATTGCACACTAATGAATTTTGGATTATGATACTACCAACACAGTTATATGATTAATATTATTGGACATGACAAAAATAAATGTTAGTTGGCATTGCATGTAAATACTATATTATTTTAAAATACTTAAGATGTACTGATAACTTGAATGTTAAAAATGTAAAAATATTTAGTATAATTATGTGGTGGTCATTTATTGTTAGATAATACTCACGTTGCATAAGGACCGAGAGTCATCATCGGCACCCATAAATAACCAATGTTGAATGCTAATGTTACTTTATTTATATAGGTTTTTGCTCCAACGAGTCTTTGAAGTTGTCATTATATTTTACAAACGATTCTTGACAACTTTGAATCGATTCAATGTTTACTTATTTCTTATCTACTGTGTTGCTGACTTGCTATTTTTCTCTTATCATAAAAAAATGCATCGCCGAATCTATCCAATTTCTCGATCAATAAATCAATTCATAACAAGCAATGCAACATGTATTTCTTACTAATAACTGAAACAACAACATATGTATAAAGAAAAATAAAATCAAACCATGCACTATTATTGATAAAAAAGGATGAGTAAATTTAGTTCTTTACTTGTGCAGGTTCAGTATGTTGAGATTTTTGCGCAATTTATTTGGGCATTTCTATTGGTTCTCCCATATGTCCAACAACCTTATGACTTTTATTGGCTACATTTTATAACAATTTCCTTTTGAGTTTTTTGTCTCATAAGTTTCTATAGGTGGTTTTATCTTAGCTTTTTTTGTTTGCACACTTAACCGTTATCAACATAAAGTTTGGGAATAAAGTGGAGGAGAAATGGTGTTTGTATTTTTGATATATTAAATGGGGTATCCTAAAGATGATCCCACATGAAGAAGCCACCACACCGATCTCACCTCCAAGGTTTATTTAATATACAACTTCAATCATCCTCTACGCTACCCAGAAGCCATCTATAAGGGGTGATCAAAGAAAGTACAAGGGGAGGGTGCCACCATGCTAGTTTGACTGTCGGGTTGGCTCTTTCGTTTCCACCTCTAGCATCTCGCATTTAAAACCATGCCTCGTCTTCCTCCCACATTTGTAATTCATTTGTATTTGTGTCTTGAGTGAAATACTTGGTTGAGTAATTGTGTATTGTAGGTACTGGATGAGCCATTATACAATATTTGAATGCATTTGTTTATCTCTAGTTTTGATATCTTAGCAATTTGGAGGTGTGTGATGCACATTTTAGATTAAAGACTTCTAGCCCCGAGGTCGCAACTAAGGAGATTGATGGGTGTGTGAACCTTTGGACCACAATATGTTATTTTTAATCGCTCAAATGATAATAACAATGAGTTGGTATCGTGCATATGATGGGTGTGACAGTTGTTAGAAGTATAATTGTGCAGAGATAAGGACATAGAGATTGAATAGTTCAAATATATGACGAATTGTATTTTACTCCAAGTCTCGCCTCATGATGTACTCTATATAATCCCCCACGGTGGTAATCACAATTTGCCTAACCAATAATGGTTGTGGATTACAACGGTGACATCGCCATTAGTGGCCGGTTTGGGGTCATGCGAGTTTCCAGTTAAGCTTGCATCAGGTAGACCCTGGTGTCCATGCCACGTCACGCAGCAATGGTACAAAAAACTTTCTCGGAGGTGAAAGATGAGACCTTTGAGCTACCATCACTGACAGGGTGACAACTACAACAGTGACATCCATCCATGGAAATGGAAAGTAAGTTTATTATAGCATCTTTTGCTCAAATGTTCAAGGATTTGTTCAAAAGAAAACTGGACGCTGATTGCACAGGAATGAAGGATAAGAGTCAGGGATGCAACCTGTTTATATCCCCTCAGTCTTGTCCATTGTTGCCACACCTAGAATCCAAGTCTTCCTTTGGCTTTTGTCACACAACAAGCTAATGACCAAGGATAACCTTCTTAAGAGAGAAATTGAAAAACCTCCAGAGTGTGTTTATTGCTTGGAACATGAATTCATATATCACCATTTCTTTGGTTGTGTTGTAGCTAAGCAAATCCAGAATACTATTTCCAACTTCTTTTGTGAACTAGGAGCCAACTATTTGTCAATTTCCAGATTCTAGCATGCACATAAAAACATATGGTTATGAACTATGTATGTGCATGTGTGTCGTGGTGCATCTGGAAGTATAAAAACTCCATGGGTTTTGGCAATATTGTCTGGTCTGATTTGAAACAGATCTGGTGGCTGATCCATCTGACAATGAAAAAAATGGATGATTCTCTTCAAAGGAAGAGCATTGGAGGAAATGAGAGTAATCTCTTCACATGTTTCTCTTGTCCTCAGGTCGCCATTCATGCTGGCAGTGGGGTAGAGGTTTTTGACTTACACACTGGAGGTGTCTTTAATTACTTCTTAGTCATGAGCTCATGATTCACTTGCCCAGAAGTCACTGGAGGATGGCCTGAAGATCTCAAGTGCCGTTGATTCTTTCCATACCGAGTCGTCGCCTCCAGGGAGCCCTGAGATAATGCTCAAACAACCTGAAGCTCCCAGTCCTGTCACCCCTCTAGACCTGCCCCTCTTGCCTATGCAGCCGTTGAAGAAGATCGATGAAGAGTGAGCTCCTGAACCAACTTCAAGCTGTGAGATTGGAGCTGGCTACATGTGACAGGGAGGTGACAATACTTACGTAGAAGAGCGTAGAAGAGGCTCCCTCTGTAGATGGCGTCTGTGACATGCAACGAGCAAAGCAAAAAAAAAGTGTAAAAAATGGGATCGGGAGGGCCTTGAGCCTTCCTTATAGTCTAGAAAAAGAAGGAAAAAGTTGACGTGTATAGGAATGGCAAGTCAACGTGTCAAGGGTTTGCTTAACTGAACTGAACTTCTGGAGTGTGCTGGAGAAGCTAGTTAGTTAGTTACATGTACTACCATCGTGTACCAAACGCCAGTACAATATATCTTCAGCTAATGAACTGCGAAAAGGAAAGCAACAGCTACTAGTTGTAGTAGTACCATGCTTCTTCTGTCAGTTAATGTCATGGACAGATCAGTTGACAGTTAAGTAAGTAAAGTGAGGGAGTGACAAGTCTGTCAGCATTGTCTGTCAGGTAAGTAACCTCTCAATCATCTCATCGGATGTACTGCTATCAGGTCAGTTACAATACAGGAATTGATGTTGCCTTTTGCTTCACTACTGCTCAACCATCCTTCGATCTTGAGGTAGCAAAGCAAGGTCTGATAATCCCCAAGTGTAGGGAATCATCGTAGCAATTTACAAAGGTGGAAGTGATAAGTATGGAGTGTGAAAGTGCGTTATATCGACTAGAGGGGGGTGAATAGGCAATTTTTATGAATTCTTCATTGAGGAATTTGCCAGTGAGGAAATTCCTTAGCGAAGAACTACTTGCAGCGGAATAAGTACTCAAAAGTATGCATAGCAGAACACAAGCATGGTCATCATGATGAAATGAAGACAAGCACAGAGTACAGAAAGCGTAAACACAGGATAACACAGGATGAAGACAAACAGACTGAAGAAATTGAACTGAGGAAATTGAGAAAGTCTTCAGTCAAAGTCTTCAAACACAGATATGAATAAGTGCACAACACAGTTATGAGGAAATGAAAGAGTTGAGGAAATAGAACCAGTAAGGTTGGTGAAGACAATGATTTGGTAGACCAGTTCCAACTGCTGTCTCAGTTGTACATCTGGCGTCAACGTCATCGTCCTTCATCCAAAACATGGTCAAGGTTGCACATTGGCGTCAACGTCATCACTTTTCACCGAGCAAGTGACTCGCCAAACAACCGTCGACAAAATCCACTTAACAATCAGCCACACTAAAAATCATGCCAAGCAACCAGACACACGTGTCGACGACAGCGTAGCTCAGATTCTGATAGCTACGAAGGAGGGATGCTCAAGGTTGGCACCATGAAAGATCGCGGAAACGAACACTCGGCGCCACCCAGACCTCGCAGCCGCAACTCCGACGTGGCAACAACAAACAACTGAGGCAGTCTTAGCCCATGCTTATATGATATGTTTTGTTCTAATGTCTTCTTGTGTGGCTCTGCTACTTGTTGTTGGGATTTCTTGCATATTCATTGGGACCATCTTCGAACCATTAGATGTCATTTATACAAGCCTACACATCTCATTCTTAGCCCATACTTTATGGAGATTGTGATTTGTGTAGCATTAAACATCTGGAATGAACACAATAATTTCGTTTTCAAGGCAAAGATCCATCTCCCCTGCGCTGTAGGTCTGGTTGCAAAGTTATCCTCAACTTCATAGATTTCCAGTGAAGCCAGGCCTAGTTCAATCCCCGATTGATTCTGTGTTGCCGTTATTTGTCTAATTCTCCGTAATTTTCCTTTTCCTTTTAATGACCACTTAATGTAAATATTGTGAAGCCTCCTTTCTTACTATGTAAAGTAGGGGACCCCGACCGTACTACGAAAAATATTTTTCATTAGACATATACATTAATGTAGAACCATCTGCTAAGATTTTTTCAAAAATTAAAATGGACACAAAAACTTATAAAGATATGGTTCATCTAGGTGGCACAAATTAGCATTACAATGTTGTCAATTTTGTATTTATTTCTCTTAGATTTAGATGAAATTCAGTGTAGCAAATTGTCCCAAACTATTTTTGTAAATATCATAACTTTGTTGAGTTCTACTTTTGAAATGGTGTATTGGTAAGTATAGATTCTTTAATTGTGCAGTAGTGACTTTTGGGGTGAAGATCGCCATTAGTGACGGGTTTGGGGTGATGCGAGTTTCCAATTAAGCTCCGGTCAGGTTGAGACGTTGCGATCGGGCCGGGCGTCGGTGCCGCGTCACGCGGCGAGCGAGCAACGGTACAACAGACTTTCCGAGAGGTGAAAGATGAGACCTATGAGCAGCTACCTAGTGACAAGTGACAGCCGCAAAGTGGCATCCATCCATGGAAACGGAAGGTAAGTTGCGGCATCATTTTCAGCACCAATGGTCAAGCATTTGGTGTTGAAACGAAAAGGAATCCGGACGCTGATTGCAAGAGAGAAAGGGGAAGTCGACGCTGGCCATGGAGGTCAACGGTTGAAGCTTCTGCTTCACTGAACTGAACCACTGACTGAAGTGTGCTGGAGACGTGAGTTAGTTAATTACAGGTGGTGCTGTCTACCCTACCAGACGGCAGTACATCTCCAGTCAATGTCAGTATACATCGATGATGGATCACTTCACTTGACAGGTATGTAAGTAAGTAACGTGATGTCTACCCTGTCTGTCAGCACTGTCCAGTAACCTCTCAATCATCTCATCTGTGGATACACTACTATCAGGTCAGTTAGCTTAGAACACAGGAACTGTTCCTACCTTTAGCTTCTTGAAGCAGCAAGCAAGGTCCCTTTCCGAATCATTTCGTCCAGGATTCCCCGGCCTGAAATTCATGCATGCGGCTTACTTACTGTAGGCAGGAGTTTGGAGCGTTTTGCTAGCTAGATGAACGGTACAGCGGTGGAGAGAGCAGGGCAGGGTAGGATGGGGACTGCCCACCAAACCCGACGACTGTTTTGGCTTGATCCTGATTGCAGGCTAGGATATAAAGCCAAGTGGGCAACAACAACAACCACCTCCACTCCACTCCACTGGAAGCCAAGTAGCCAACAAGCATTTCTGGTGTGGTGATCCTATCGTTCCTTCCTTGCTCTCCAGGATAGATGTGCAGATGTATGTAGCGTGTTCATGTTCATGAAGATGTGCAGATCTGGTGTGGTGGGTGTCCCTCATCTCCACTTCTTCCCTCACAAACAATTTTCCTTTACTTTTTGCCTTATTCAGCACTACTTCTTCTTCTCAATTCGCATGATGTTGTACATACCCGTGGATAAACACGGTGAGGTGGGGATGCCTTCTCTGAATCCCCACATATTACAACCGTTGATGTGAACATGAAACAGAAAGAAACTGTATCTGTCAGTCAGTCGATTTTGTGTGTCAGCTGGCTTTGTTGTGACGTGAACAAATACAACATACCAATAGTTAGAATCGCGTAGCTGCGTGCCCCTTTTTCTGACTAGCTTCTTGTGAAAAGCATTTCAGGCACGAGCACACCCGATGAACTCAGAAACCCACTATGGAATCAATCAACCCATGGCAACCGAGTGCTCTGCTCTCCAAGCTCTGCGGAGGTGTTTTTACATTAAAATCCCCAAACGATTTCTTTTTGCTCAAAGAACGAATCAGACCCCTTGTCGAAGCCCTTTATGATATATAACCCTGGATCGAGTCAGATTTGGGGCGGCTGAACCCACTTAAGCTGAAGTCTTAGTAGATGGGAACGACAGAACCTATGATTCCATAGGATTTTATTGAAAAGAATCCTAACACTTCATTGGGTGGGATGGCGGAACAAACCAAAAAAATTGTCTTATTTGGTAAGTTTATAAATTAACAAATAAGACATGAAAGAGTAAATATTCGCCCGCGAAATTCTTATTGAATTAGAATACTTTACCGGGACTCAAAAGAATTTGGCGAAGTGTTTGTTCCTGAACGAGGGAAGTGGAAAGACAAAGAGGGATAGGGAGCTCGCCTCCTTCTTTTTTGTAATCGCCGAAATTGTACGACGACCCTTCTTGTTCCAGGCATACGACCCTTAGACGTGACGGTGTCACTTTTCCAGCCCGGTAAAGTGACAGTTATATAAATAAGAATAAGAAAGAGAAGCGTGGTGTTGTCGTGTTGTCAGAAATCAAATTATCGTAAATAGATAGTACGGTTTAAAATTGGGAGAAGAATAATAGAAATAAAACGAAAAATAAATAAAAATAGACAAATAGAAAATAATAATAAAATCGTATATATAAGGAAACTTAATACAAAGTGCAAATAGAAAGCAGTAAACCTGCTAGTGGAGAAGAGCCATCGAACCATATTTGTCATTTTTTATTTTCGAAATGAGACTATCTATTCTGACAAGCGGGACTGAACTAGTACGAAAATTGACCCTTAGGTTTGTCTTGGTCAACGGGACCGCATAACGATTATGCTTTGAAAACGGCTCTGGGTCCGTCAGGATTATGAGAAGTTGTACTCAGTAGGGCTCTTTTGGAGAAGTTGAGTAGCACCCTCGTATTCTAGTTTGTGAGTAATCTGAAAAGGAAAGGCTGCTAGAGAGCAGGTCGAATAGTTAAAGAAGGGGATGGCTAATTCCAAGAATAGAGTAGCATTCTCAAGCACTACCCTCCGTTCTTTTTCAGTCCAAACAGTCAATCTACCAGCAGCAGAGGCTGCACAGAGGTAGATGTGTGTTAAGATGAGGGGGCCAATGCCCCCCCCCCCCCCGCCCCCCACACACACACATGAATCTCTACTCGTATAAAGTCTGAGTATTCGTTCGTTCACTCCTCCCCGGGACGCACCATGCCATGTGTCGTGTGCCAGTTGAGCAAGGGGCCATGGGAAGTTGCGCCGGCCGGATGGCGACGTGCATGCGTGAGGCTGGTCATAGTGGGGAGTAACATATACTAGTATCATGCATATGATACTAGTGTATGATACTACATTCATAGTGCATAGTATCATAAAGTAGTATCATAGGTGGTCTCATTTATTGCCATGCATGACACATAGTAGCATAACATTTATTATGTTATGGTATCTACCTATGTTACTATGACCCTCTCTTTCTTCTTTAATTTTCTGCCACGTAAGTATGTTTGCGAGTTCCAAGTATATGATACTAGTTATGTTACCCCCACTATGGCTAGCCTGAGAGCTACGCCTCTTGCTGTCGGTGCCGCGTCACGCTGCAACGGTAGAAAAGACTTTTCTCGGAGGTGAAAGAAGAGACCTTTGAGCAGCTACCTAGTGACAAGTGACAGCTACAATGGTGACACCCATCCATGGAAATGGAAGGTAAGTCGCAGAATCTTTTTCAGCACAAATAGTCAAGATTTTGTTGAAAAAAAGAAGAGAAATGTTGACGCTGGCAACCGGAAGTCGGCGGATCAACTGTTTGCTTCACTGAACTGAACCTCTGGAGTGTGGTGGAGAAGCCAGTTAGTTAATTACAGGTACTGCCGTGTACCAATTAAACGTCAGTACGTTAATCTTCAGCTAATGAACTGCGAAATCGAAAGCAGCAGCTAGTTAATGTCAGTATACATGGATGATGGATCACTTAGACAGGAAAGTAAGTACGTAAAGGGGGGTAGTGACAAGTGTGTCAACACTGTCCAGTAACCTCTCAATCATCTCTCATCTGTGGATATACTACTGACTCTCTGGTCAGTTACAATACAGCATAGGAACCGCTGTCGCCTGTTGCTTCACTACTGCTGGATCATCCTTCTTGAAGCAGCAAGCAAGGTCCCTTTCCGAATCATGGCATCTCGATCATCCTGCCTGCCTGAAATCATGCATGCGGCTTACTTCCTGTAGGCACGAGTTTGGAGTGCAGGATGGGGACTGCCCACCAAATCTGACGACTGTTTTGCCTTGATCCTCATCGCAGGGTAGGAGTAGGGAATAAAGCCAAGTGGGCAACAACCGCCTCCACTATACTGGAAGCCAACAAGCATTTGTGGTGTGGTGACTACAATACAATCACTACATACATCTCTGTATGTATGCATGTATGTAGCGTGTGCATGAAGATGTGCAGATGTGCTGGGTGTCTCTTATCTTCACTTCTTCCCTCACAAACAACATGATCTCCTCTACCTTTTGCCTCATTCAGTGTGTATGATGATGCACAACATACCCTTGGATAAAAACGGTGGGGATGCCTTCCCTGAATCCTCACAACCAGATTACAACCGTTGATGTAAACATGAAACGGAAAGAAACTGTTTTTGTGCCAGTCTTATTCAGTATCTGTCAGTCAGTCTTTCTGGTTTTTAACTACCTGACGATTGACATGGAACAAGAACAACAAAGAGGTAGTAAAGTCAGAAAAAAAAATACATGGAGGTGACTGCACATCACACCACACGTTGTTGTCATGTGACGATCGGTTAAAGGGTTTACCATCAGCTGAACTGATGCATGTCGACCGGTCTGATTTCCTCCCTCCTCAACTTCTTCTTGCACACCAACTTTCCGTGCATGCGCATCCCTGATGCACCAACTCTCTCACAGACATTTCAGAGGAGTTTATCTCCTCTTTCCAGATGCCTTCCAGTGCTACGTTCCTACTAGAGTACTTCCCATGGTCGTGAATGTCGGTTATGGCGTCGCATCGCGAAAAGAAGAGATGGGCCGGGTGTTGAAAGACTCCCTAAGACGACTCCAGGAACAGGCACGAAAATTCTACTCCTGGCATGTTCCTGCAGTCAATCCAGAGAGTTGAACGTACTTCTTCAAGTGGAGTAGTATATACTCCCTCGGTGTCAAAAAAATGTCTTACATTTTGATACGGAGGGGCTATCTTTTGTTTTGCAGGAATTCGGAGACTAACCACTAAACTTTGTTAAACAAAGCAAAATACTTAATTAATGAAGTATAAGGGAGTTGCCCACTTAATTACCAGAAAACTGGCGAAAACCATGGGAACCCACTAATCAGACGCACAACACATACATGTGAAAAAAACATTGTCCTTCGAACTAAAAAAACATGGTCGAGGTTGCACATTGACGTTATCGTCATCACTTTCATCGAGCAAGCGACTCCGACTCCTACCAAAAACTGCCGAAAAAGTCCAGACAACAAAGGTCACGGTCAACCGCACGAAACGCCATGCTAATAAACCAACCACACGCGTCGACGACAGTGCAACTCATATTCTGATGGCAAGCTATGAAGGAGGGATGCGCAAGGCTGGCGCCACGAAAGATCATAGAATGGGTCACCCGTTTCCTAGATCGTCAACACCCGGACCCGCCGCCACAACTCTTACTTCACAACTAGAGACAACCAAGGCTTATGTGCTATTCTGTTATAATGTCTTGTTGTGCAGCTTTGCTACTCGCTGTGGGGCCTTCTTGCATATTCATGGGGATTATCTTTGAGCCATTAGTTGTCATTTATACAGATCTTAAACATCTGGAAGGAACGCGGCGATTTCATTTTCTAGGCCAAGATCCATCTTCCCGGAGCTGTAAAGTTTGGTTACAAAGTGATCTTTAACTTCATAGATTTCCTGTGAAGTTGGACCTAGCTCAATCCCTGATTGATTCGTTGTTGCAGTTGTTTTTCTAATTCTTTGTATTTTTCTTTTCCTTTTCCTGATCGCTTCATGTAAATATTTTGAAGCCTACTCTCTTACTCTAAAAGTATGGGACCCCACCTAATTATGCCAAAAATACTCCCTCCGGTTCTTTTTAGATTTGTCCGAAGTCAATGCCTTTGAAGTTTCACCATGTTTATACAAGAAATTATTAACATTCATGTTACAAAATCAATATCATTAGATCCATCATAGAATATATTTTCATATTATATTTATTTGATATAGTAAATATTGATAATTTTTAATATAAATTTGGTCAAAGTTTATGACATTTGACTTCTGAGAAATCTAATATGCAGAGTAAAAAGGACCGGAGGGAGTAATAATTATGAGACATATACATTGATGTAGAACCCTCCATTGAGATTATTCCAAAATCTAGAATGGACACAAAATATATAAAGATATGGTACATCTAAGTGGTACAAACTAGGATTACAAATGTTGTCAATTTTGTATTTTTCTTCTTAGATTTAGATGGAATTCAGTTTAGCAAAATGTCCCAAACTATGTTTTAAATAGCATAACTTTCACGAGTTCTACTTTTAAAATGGTGTATTTGTAAACATATATTGTATAATTGCATGACAGTGAACTTTGGATTATGGTACCGCCAAGACAGTTATATGGTTAATATTGTTAGATACAAAAAAATAATAATAATTGGCATTATATATAAAGACTATAAATTCTAAAACTACTTCAGATTTAGTTATACATTGAATGTTAAAAAAATGTGTAGTATAAACATGTGATAGTCACCTTAAGTAAGAGTCTTAATCAACATTGTTTGATCAATAACCTTTTGATGAGAAAAATAATGCAACAAGCACAATATATTTGACAAATGCGATGCACAGATTAAACATGTATCGTAGACCGCATACCCCTGCCCTTGCCCGTGCAACAGATCCACGAGATCCAACAGGTACTGACCACCCTCTTGCTTGTTCTCCTCTTGCTGCTGCCCTTGCCCATGGTCGTGCTCCTCCTGCTACCAGTGGCGTAGCAAGGATTTTTTTATCAGGGTGGTCCAAGTGATATATAAAATATACATCACAAATATAACATACCAACATACTAGTAGAGGCAGAGGTATGTGTTAAGATGAGGGAGCCACCCCCCCCCCCCCCTAAATCAATGGAAGGGCTTGGATGGATTTTTTAGCCTCCCCCCCCCCCCCCCCCCCAAACACTCATGGTTTGTCTTTTGCCCTTTGCAAGAAGTTAATTAATTTGAAAATAATTTTTCCAAAAGTTCACAAATCTGAAAAATAGTTGATGGAAAAATAAAAAGGAAGGAAAAGCAAAAAAAAAGCTAGAAAAACTCATCACAAAAAAACATAAAGAAACCAGCCAAAAAATGATGGAAGGTTCCCAAAACTGATCCAAAAAAGAATGTTGGTATGGCCGGCCAGCTAACTCCCTAGCGTTGGAAGGTTGTGAGCTACGAACCATTATCGAAGTATTCGGCGGATTAATTGCCAAATACCAGCCCCCAGATGCACTTTCGCGAGGGCACGATCCGTATGGGCCAGCCCATTCGGCGCTGCTAAAGCAAGCCTCTACTAAAATCCCAAAAAAGATGCTCTATCAAAGAATCGGACTCACAACCCCACGCTAGAGACTAGGGGTTCCTTACCACTTGAGCCACTTAGTGTTAGTGATTAATAGGCCACAAGAACATTTAGAACTAAATGGAGCCCCGGATCGAAAAAATTGTTTTTTTACCATTTCTTGCAAAATTGTGAACACTTTTTCCTTTTGAAAAGCAAATATAGTTTGAATTATGAACTAATTTCAAAATTCCAAAAAAAGTAAAATGTTAATTTGAAAAAAACTGAGCAAATGAATAATAAAATCAATTTGTTTTAAAAAATATGAGCATTTCTTGAAATTGTGAAGAAATCTCAAACGAGAACATTTCTTAAACCATGAACAAAATTTGAAAACACGACATTTTTTGAATATGTCAATTTTTTAAACGAGAATATGTTTTGAAACTCTAAACAAAATTTGAAAATACAAACATTTTTCAAATTTGGCGAATATTTTGGAATTACAAAAAAGTTCTAAGAAATCACGGACATTTTCAAACTTTGTGAGAACAAAATACTGAAAAAAGAAAAATGGCAGAAAACGAACAAGAAAAACATGAACAAATTTGGAAAAACATTACATTTTCTAAAACACGAACAATTTTTTGAAAAATATGAAGTTTTTGAAATTCTCAACTTTTATTTGAATAGTGAAGAAATTTTTGAAATATGTACACAATTTTTGAAATCTGGAACTATATTTGGAATTTGGAATTGTTAAATTGAAATGAATATCAAAATTCTGTATTAAAAATTTGTTCAGAAACAAAATGAATAAAAAGGGAAGAAAAAACCGGAAAGGAAAAATCAATCAACCCCCCCCCCCCCAAAAAAAGAATGAAAGAACCAGAAAAGAAAAACAACAACAAAATGAACTAGCGAACTGCAGCACGCTCTACCACATACTGGGTCGGCCTACCCTTGGGCGAAGCTAGTTATATTTGCTGCCCGATCTGCCGGATTTACGGGTCTTTTACTACAAAAGAAAAGAGACAGTAAATGTTGCTGGGCCATAGCAGATTAATTTATGTAATGTTGTAAAGTGTAAAACGATATGAAGCAAGGAAACAAAGAGGACATTTGGGCCAAAATGGTCCCACTTCTAGCCCATGGCCACCCATCCCCTCTCCTGCGAGACAAAACCCTAGTGATGCCCAACCATTTGGTCAATTGTACATTAAATATGGCCTAATATTTTATAAAATTGATTTGGTCCAATTTTGGAACAAATATTTGGTAGGTCCTTCACAAAAAAACATTTTGGGCACTCAAAAAATGGAAAATGAAAGCTATGAACCTTCATACATGATACCTCATTTTTTAGAACACTTTTTATAGATATTTGTCGTATTCCAAGTTTGTTATTTTTCATGGAAAGTAGGCCACATATAATGAGACAATGCGAAGGTTTCCGATTTTTTTTGTTTTGTTTTATGAAGCAGTTGTAGTTCAAATTTGACCCATTTCCTGTTAAATCGGGTGAAATTTGTCTTTTTGACGACATGTGGATCGAAAGCATTTGACATGCAACCATTTGGTCAATTGTACATAAAATGTGGTCTAATATTTTTGGAAAATGGATCGGTCCAATTTTGTAACAAATATTTGGTACGTTCTTCACAAAAAAAACCATTGCTGGCACTCTGAAAATAGAAAATAATGTTTTTGTCCTACAAAATGAAAAAAACCCCAAAATCAACATTGCTTGCCATCCTAAGATGTACACATGTGCACAATATTGAGTCATTTGAACAGAATATAATAGGTAATTTGTTGAGTGTTTACCCGGAATTAGAGGGTACAAAATATATAAGAGAAACAAAAGAAAAAAGCACAGTTACATAAGCTTAATTCTCATTGGTGGAATTATTGTGGCATGGATCGATGACATGGCAAACACAGCAATCCCACATCCATCCATCCATCCATCATCCCTCCCCACCCCCCGATCAGGCTCCTCACCCCACCCCCCGATCGAGCTCCAGCCCATTTGGCAAGCGCTACCGCCAAGCTTTCTTCCCCAAATGCCGCTCATTGCCGCTCCTCTTCCCCCTGGACCCCCTTTTCCCCATTCTCGGCGCCGCTCCTCTTTGCATGCCGACGACAAGCAATTCATCCCCAAATGCGCACATCCATCCTATAGTGTCCCGCGGCATCGACACACCATTCCTCCCAACCCTCCTCCTCGTGCCGTAGCCAGGATTTTTTGTCAGGGTGGTCCAATTGATGTATAAAATATTTACATAACAAATACAACATACCAAGATATTAGCGAAGCCAGAGGTACGTGTTAAGATGAGGGGGCCAATGCCCCCCCCCAACCCCCTGGATCAATGGAAGCCTTGAATGGAATTTTTTAGCCTTCTCCACCACCACCCCTCCCAAACACTGATGGTTTGTCTTTTCCCCTCTACAAGAAGTTTATGAATTTGAAAATAAAATTTTAAATTGTTCACAAATCTAAAAATAGTTGATGCAAAAATAAGAACGAAGAAAAAGAAAAAAAACATGAAAGGCAATAAAAACACATCACAAAAAACACTAAGAAACCACCCAAAAAAATGATGAAAGGTTCCCAAAACTGATCCAAAAAAGAATGTTGTATCGGAATCAAAACCCCATGCTAGAGAGTAGGTGTTCCTTACCACTTGAGCCACTTAGTGTTACTGATTAATAGGCCACACGACCATTTAAGAACTAACGGAGCGGCAAATCCAAAAACATTGAATTTTTTTGACCATTTCTTGGAAAATTGTGAACACTTTTCTCTTTTGAAAAGCGAATATAGCTTAAATTATGAACTAATTCCAAAATTCGAACAAAATTTGAAAATTAGTTTTTCTTAAAAAATAAAGAAAACTAAAAAGAATCAATTTCTTTTTCAAAATACGAGCATTTCTTGAAATTGTAAACAAATCTTAAATTAGAAATTTTTTTAAACCATGAACAAAATTTGAAAACACGACATTTTTTGACTATGATATTTTTTTAAAACGACAAATATGTTTTGAAATATAAACAAATTTTGAAAATACGATTTTTTTTCAAATTTAGTGACTATTTTTTGAAATCATGAACATTTTTGGAAAATTTTGAGAAAAAAATAAAAAACGAAAAAATGGCAGAAGACAAGCAAGAAAAACTTGAACAAATTTGGAAAAACATTAAAATTTTCTAAAACATGACCAAATTTTTGAAAAACATGAACATTATTGTTTTTAATTATGCACATTTTTTTGAAACATGAAAAAAATATGAAATATGTAAACAATTTTTAAAACTGGAACAAATTTTGGAATTTAGAATTTTTTGAAAAAAATTGAAATGAATATCAAATTTCTGAAAAAATTTAAAACTTTTGTACACCATGTATTAAAAATTGTTCATGATGTATTAATGAAAGAAAAAGGGAAGGAAAATGAAGAAACGGAATAAAAACACCATACAGGAAAAAACCAAAAGAACGAAAAACCCAAAAAAACATGAAAGAACCAGAAAATAAAAATAAAAAAAAACAACAGAAAAATGAACTAGCGAACGGCAGCACGCGCTGCAACATACTGGGTCGGCCCACCCATGGGCGAAGCCAGTTATGTTTCCACCCGATCTGCCAGATTTACGGGTGTTTTTATTACAAAAAAAAGAGACAATAAATGTTGTTGGGCTGTAGCAGATTGACCTACGTAATGTTGTAAAGCACAAAACGAGATGAAGGGAGCAACTAGTTGACGAGCGCTCTTTAGGAAGCTTCCAACCGACCACTTCAGGGTGGGCTGAGAGCTAGGTGTCGTGCTATGGGCATTTCAGTAACGGATTTTTTTTCGCACGCGTTTTCAGCATGTTAGACGGGTTTTCCGGGTTTTTTCGCTTTTCTGGTTTTCCACCGGTCTTTCTTATCTTTTGGACGAATAAAATAGAATTTCTTTTTGCGCGAAAAAACGTGTTTATTTGCTTCCGCGAGAGGCAAGGTTTGGCATGCCTCCTGAAAACGAAAAAAACTTATTTTCTTTTTTTTCCTTCCATGAGAGGCATGGTTTTGTTTCCGCGAGAGACACGTTTTTTTGCTTTCGTAAGAGGCATAGCTGTGTCTTTCGAAAACGAAAAAAAGCGTTTTCTTTTCTTTCCTTCCGCAATAGACACGGATTTGCTTACGCGAGAGGCATGGCCGTGCCTCTCGGAAATGGAAAAAATACGTTTTTTTCTTGTGTGTGAGGCACGGATTTGCTTTCGTGTCGTGACTCTCAGAAACGAAAAAACATATTTTTCTTTTTTCTTTTCCTTCCGCGAGAGGCATGTATTTAATTCTCATGGAGGCAAGAATTTCATTCCGCGAAAAGATAAAAAACATGCTCCCGCTTCAGGTTTTTTGTCTGGTTCTTTTTGTGAAAAAAAAGTTCATCAAAACCTATCAACATATGATCTAATTTTGAAGATCTCGACGCGAGGAATCCATTGGTGAAAATGGTCTGAGATTTGGACGCACAGTTTAAGAGGTAAAACATTTTGAATAAACGGATCTACGAAAAAAAGAAAAAACTCAAAGGTTACAACATTTGGCGCATATGCAGTGTGCCACTTGTCGCAACCTGGGGTGATGGGAGTGATCTTTGGAAGGTGTACTCCTCAATTAGTGATTTTGTGAGATGAGCAAGGAAACAAAAATGACGTTTGGGTCAAAACGGGCCCACTTCTAACCCATGACCACCAATGCCCTTTCCTGCGAGAGAAAACAGTAGTGACGCCACATTATATGAATATTTATTCACCTCGTGTGCCATTGTTGCCGCCTGCACAACCCAACACAACCGCCACACCACTCCATTGTGGCCACCCGCATAGCCCAGCACAACCGCCACACTACTCTACCGCTGCTGAGGAGGAAGAGGAGCGTCGAGCGAAGAGGAAGACCGTTATGGCGTCGGAGACGATGGAGATCCTGGAGGAGGACAGCGTGAAGGTGTCGACGAAGATGATCATGGTGACAAGGCCGCTTGGAATGCTGACCCGCAACTTCAAGCACTTACAAAATGGGCAAGATTGAAATTCAACTGTTGAAGTAGCTCCAAATATTGGGAGAGAAACAACTCACCGAATAGCCGCATTAGTAAACCGGTGCTACGACGGAGATCGGCAATCCCGCCAAGTATACCGACAAGGCATATCTAGGCAGACAGACATTAACGCAGGCATCTTGGTCGCATTAACATAACACTAGACCGAGACGACCTTGGTGACACTAACATATATTCCAAAGAAGAAGAAGAAGAAGAAGAAGAAGAAGAAGAAGAAGAAGAGTAACTGATGTTGGGCCGCCGCAGATTGATTCACGCACATGCTGTCAACTGTCGTAAACGGGATGAAGGAAAAAAAGAGGAGTATTGGGCCAAACCAGGGCCACCCATTCCCTCTCCTCCCCCTGCCACAGCCCACAGCCCACAGAGAGAAAACCCTAGCGACGCCAGCTATAAAAGATCTCACCTTGCCAGACGCGCCGCCGCCGCCGCCGCACCACCGTCACAGAGGAGGAGGAGGAGGAAGAAGAATCAGCGTGGGGCGAAGATGAAGACGATCCTGGCGTCGGAGACGATGGAGATCCCGGAGGAGGTGACGGTGAAGGTGTCGGCGAAGATGATCTCGGTGACGGGGCCGCGGGGGACGCTGACCCGCAACTTCAAGCACCTCAACCTCGACTTCCAGCTGCAGGAGGGCGGGCGGAGGCTCAAGGTGGACGCCTGGTTCGGCACCCGCAAGACCATGGCCGCCATCCGCACCGCCATCTCCCACGTCCAGAACCTCATCACCGGCGTCACCAAGGGCTTCCGCTACAAGATGCGCTTCGTCTACGCCCACTTCCCCATCAACGCCTCCATCACCGCCGCCAACCGCGGCATCGAGATCAGGAACTTCCTCGGCGAAAAGAAGGTAAATTTCTTTTCTTTTTCCTTGACCAAACAGTCAGATCGGCGAGCTCGATTTAGTGGTTCTCTGATGTTCTGAGCTGGTCCTGTGCATAGGAAATGTGTTCTTCTGGTTTAGCTGCAGCAGAAACTTTGTTGAGTGGACTAGTTTATAGGCAGTCAAATCTCTGTTCATGTACCATTATGTATATGTGATGTGCCTGTGGCTTTCTGCCCATCAATCCACCCCTGTGTGTTAAAAGGAATCATTTAGGTATATAAATGAATGCAATTTGTTCACCTTGGGTTGGGATCATTGATGTCAATAAGGCAGCAATTGTGCCAAGCTTGTTAAAATTGTTTGATCCCTCAATGCCAATGTTCTCAGAACAGGAGTCAATAGCATTGTTTACTCTAGTGTCTGTAGGGTAATTGGCCCATAGAGCTGCCTAAAACAAATTGGAGTGTGCTATGCCACTTTTGACATTGAACGTTTGGTTTTTTATCTCTTGTGACGCCCCTATGTGTGTTGTTCAAGTCATGTATGAAATGTACTGGTGTTCTTGCTTTCGTTGAACAGGTAAGGAAAGTCGACATGCTTGACGGTGTGACGATCCTGCGGTCCGAGAAGGTCAAGGATGAGATCGTCCTCGATGGCAACGACATTGAGCTCGTCTCTCGCTCCGCTGCCCTGATCAACCAGGTTAGAGTTCTTTCCCATATGGCCATATGCTTCTCATACTACAAACTCGCGTCACAGGTTACCTTGATTTTAACTTGAATCCTATCCTGTATGAGATCTTATATCATGGGACGGAGAAAGTACTAAAACACCAGCATGCTTGTGTGTTGATGCAACGTTCCCACTTTAGATACAGTGTATATCATGGTTTGGTATTCTGTGCTTGTTGCAAAACGACCTTATATCATCGGATGGAGAAAGTACTTCAAGACCAGCATGCTTGTGTGTTGATGCAACGTTCCCTCTATAGATACAGTGTATATCATGGTTTGGTATTCTGTACTTGTCGCATTTGCCCTTGTTTGTTCACAGCGATTTGTTTCACTGGAAGGCCCACTAGTATATAATAAGTGAAACATTTGCATTTAGTATCTGATTGAATGAACTATATTACATGGTAGTACCAGTGTTGCACTTGCAGCATGTGCTGTATCTTGATATTGCAGTGACGATCATCTCTATGCTGGCCATTAAATTTTTTTTTTGCTTGAACCAGAAATGTCACGTGAAGAACAAGGACATCAGGAAGTTCTTGGACGGTATCTATGTCAGCGACAAGGGCGCCATCAAGGAAGAGTAGGGGTGCGACCTATCTGCCGTAACCCCTTTGTAGCTGGTAACAGAAACTGTCCTAGAGGAGGGTGGGTGTTATCTGTACTGGATCGATCAGGGATGTCATGTAACTGGAGAAGGGTGTTCCTTGGAGATGTGTTTGTTTCACCGGTTGATAATACCTCTTGTTATCTGCTGCAATGTTTTTTGCTTGAGCCTTGTCGGCTACTTTGCCTATTGTTACTACACCTACACCTGCCAAAGGAGAACAAGTGATTGACGTGTCCTCTGACTGAAAAAAAAATCATAGTGAGGCACTTGCAGTTTCGTCCCTTGTCAGCCAAGTTTCGTATCTCCTTATCGTTATGTCTTCAGAGCCACTCGTTTTTCCTCCATGGCTGCTTCTTCCCTCCTCAAGCCAACTCCATGACCCCTCGCACATGATTTTTGCTCCCCACTCGCTGCTGCTCTCCCTTGACATGGCCGCATCCGATTTTTGCAGCAAGGAGTGGCTGGAGACGACAACGCCACACCCTCTGATGTGCTGCAAACCCAAACTGTGAGCTGCCTGTCAGGATGCTGGGAACGGCAAACACAGATGCTACATGTGGCCATGAGGTTTGCTGGAAGCAGTGGGGGAGATGCTGGAACCAATGTCGCTGGAAGCTGTATACGTTGCCCGGGCGATGTTGGAACATGTGTCGCCGAAAGCTACAACCAGAACTGCTGGAACCAGTTGGTAAAAATGCTGGAACCGAGTACTACCGGAGCTGCATTCACAAGCAATGGTGCGACGGCAGCGACCTTTTTGCTGCAACCGTTGTTCTTTTTTGCTACTACCGGCGAGGGAATTTGCTACATCCTTCATGGCGGAGCTGCATAGTGCTATGGCCTGGCAGACGATTTTCTTTGCTGGAACCGGCTACTAGCGGAGCTGCAACCACGCGATGCGGGTGCTGGAACCGTTGCCTAGGAAAGCTGTAAGCGGTGTTGAGATGACGACGGATGCTGCTGCTCCTTGTTGTACCTCTTGGATCGGGTAGGCTAGAATTCCGGCAACAGTGGTGATAGGTATTACCTTCTCCTTTGCCTGAAGAGCTGCCGCCGGTGGCCATGGTGGGATGGTGGCGGCTGCGGTGGCAGAGAGTGGGTGAAGTGGTGACGACGCTTCCCGTCAGCACTGCACTTACCCTAGATCGGTAGGGATGTAGGTGGGGCGTACGGCGTTGCGACGAACCTCGTATCTCGAGCCGCCTACCCCACCTCTTTATATATAGTGCAGGTGACAGGGGCCCGTCGACCATAGTGGGTTGAGCGCCCCCGATCAGGGCGCGGATCTAAGGGTCCGGTGGGCCGTTGCGCCCACACGGTGGAGATCAACCTAACATTCTCCCCCTTGATCTCAACTTTTACTTTTACTCGTTTCATAACAGATCAGTACATAGAACATGTTTCATCGTCACAGCTCAATTGCCGATAGAATCAGACAGCCACAACGTACCTCTCAGTTTTGAAACAAATTCTTTAACCTTGGGCCCTTTTATTGTCCGGAAATTTTAGACTATACCATAAAACCCATGTCGACTGTGTGTTCTCCAAACACACTGGGCGGTAAGCCTTTAATAAGCAGATCTGCAAAAACTTGTTTGTTGCTTTTATGCTCCAAGCATTTCAACATAATTCCGGACTTTTCTCCTTAACAACGTACAACTTTGTGTCAATGTGTTTGGCACCACACTTGACTCGTTGTCATAGGAGTGAATTACTTAAATGGTTATCGCTGCTGTCAACCATTATCAACTCCGAGTACAGGTTTTCATAACGATTTTGCCTGTCCCTCAGCCTCATATCATGCTATACTTTATATTTGCATCACATTGATGATAAATGATTCATTCTATAGAGTTCTTCCACACAAAAACTCCTAATGTGAAGGTCAACGACGGATTTCGCTGTACATTTCACAAGTTTTTATCTTTGTACTCACAACCTTTTGAGAGCACTTGTTTCTTTCAGCATGAGGCCGATATCTTTGACTCCATTCCATCAATTTAAATATGTACTGGACATTGCCAAAACAACCCGGATATGTGAACTATGTCACGGTAATGTTACACTTTTCCATTCATAAAGCTTCCAACAGCTGAAGCATATGGTACCATATTCATTTGGTCTATTTCACATTAACTCTTGGAACACTAAAGTTCCCAAAATCATTACCCTTTACTATAAGAACAGGCGTAGGTTTTCTCACATGCATACTTTAGAGACTTTTCAAAGTATGCTCATGCGACACTCCTAATACCCCCTTTTTCTTTTTTTTCTTTTCTTGGTGAATCTCAATAATTATAACGAGAGTCACTCTACTGAGAACATTCTTTTAAATTTTGAGAACAAGAACTTCTTTTCTCCTGCTGCAGTAGATTGACATCACCATTAGCAAGTAGGACATCATGCACATGCACATGATTAGAAAATGAATTTCCGTTCTATAACTTTGCATGAATACAATTGTCTTCTCATTTTCTTTAACCCAAAAAAATCTGATTCTTCTAACTTTAAATGCCACTGTCTAGAGACTTGCTCTAGTCCACAAAAGACTTCTTGAAGAAGTATCCCTTGTGTTCTTTACTTTCATCTGATGTAACTCAGATCATGATGTCGATCATGATGTGCCACTAACAGGCAAATTGATCCTATAGTCTTTCATCTTCAAGAAGCAATAGGTATTGCAGGACCTGTATCACAAGATCCATGTTTACTCATTCCTCCTTTATGGAGCTAATAACAGGTGTTGTATAAGTCATACAACATGCTCCCCCAGATACAATCTATTCGAGTCTTAGGTATTTTCATACCATGCTCCCCCAGATTACTCCATCTTTACCAAAAATGGCGTATCTTTAAACTTTATTATTTGGGTTTATTTTGTTAAAACTTTCTTCTTTATGGCACTTTAAGCACCGTCTTAGTATTCCTTAGTCTGCTTTCGGAACTGTAAAAGATCCAGGAATACATCTATTTCTTTTCTTTAGGGGTATTATTATGATCGTTGTACTCCCCCAGATGATCACATTCTTCATTAATGGATATCTCATATTTCTTTCTCCGCCTCGAAATGTGGCAAGAACTTTTCTGCCACAATTTCGAAAAACCATTCACAACTCTTGTGAATTGAGGAAACTTTGAGTATCTACTTCATGTATCTGATTACTTCATATGTAATGAAGTTATCTGTTAACGGTATGGGAGTACTTTTTCCTTATTCCTCATTCCATTTCGGAAACTCAAAATAGTTCTTTATCATTAGTACTTTTATAAGTCACACTTGCATATCATTCTTATCTTTAGGTTCGTCTGTAACTTTTATTCTCTTTGGATTTATTGAGTGCTTAATGACCGTTGCACATAAGGTGTACGGTCGATACTAGGAAAGCATAATAGCTACTCCATACTTTTCTCCCAGAGTGGGACACATTAAACGCACATGAGTCATCATATCTTTCTCCTGTCACACAGGATAAGTCTTAGCCAAAATTTCTCCTGACGTATAGGATTTTTGACATAATACTATGTCAACTTTACCCAGTTACGCAGGTATTTTCCTAGACTTTCCCCGCCATGCGGGTTTTATCATAATCCTCTTTTCCCGCTATGCGGGTAATTCCCTGTAAGGAACATAAATGCCAGAACTGGCTCTTTTGACTGCATATGCAACCATGAAATTCAGAAATAAATCCGAACGCTCTTTGACACACATGCTTAATCCGACGTTGGTCAAATTAAACACGCATGTTGCTTGTTTCATCTCAAATCGTGTTGACTGAAAAATCTTCTTCATATAGGATACATGAAAGACATTCGTCAAGCAAGACTCTCAATGATCTATTTGTTTTCTTTTCTTGGATTAATATCCAAGAATTTTTTTCTTTTGAAGCCATTCTTTAGAGAGAACATACTCCCTCACGTTATGACCTTTCTTGGTCATCTTTCGGGTAACAAGTACCCAGCCATTCGCTTTCACGAATGAAAGCATGGAAAACTTTTAGTCTGAGAAAACTTAGCCAATAATCAACAATAATGAGCATAAAAAATAACCCTACGTTGGTCTGGTTAAAAAATATGCACATTAAAATTTTTAAAACTTCCTTTTTATACTCTAAATCACCGTTGTGGTAGAATTAGAATAAAACTCATTTTTCTACATTAATTCCATATCACCGTTGGGCAAAAATGGAAATAATGCATATAACTCATAAACAATGTGATGATAGTATTTCTATTAAACAACTTTGCTAAGAAATAATCATCATCATCAACTTTATTGCAGCGGAAATAAGAAATATACGTTCCTCTAGTTCAAGAGCATTTCTTCATCTTTAACTCTTCTCTAAAAAATGATCACTTTGATACAAAATTTATCAGAGATTTAAGCTTTGAACATAAGACTCATAGAATTATAGTACTGTTATCATCAACGTTGGTCAGAAAATAACAATACCATATTTTAACTTTAAAAAAAATATCTTTCTTTTATCATAACAAAACCTATCTGCATCTTATTTCACCTGCATCTTATTTCACCCACAGGGGAAAACATTGCTAAGAACAGTTCTTCCAATTAAATTTTCCCGTTGGTTCCAATTTAATTGGAGGATAAAACTTTTTCTTTGCAGCGGAAACTTTACAATATTCTACTCAGAAACAATTCTATACTCTTTTACTCTCTAAGCAATTTTAACCGGTTGGTTCAAAATTGCATTAGAGAAGCAACAATTTAATCTTTTACTTTAGTTCTATTCACTTTTAAAAGAACAATTCTTATTTTGCAGCGGAAAACATGAATAAAAATTCATGAACTTTTTATTCTTTACATATACTTTTCTTTGACCAAATAAGAATTCATGAACTTTATTATTTTCTTTGTAAAATTCATGAACATTTCTTTATGTGAAAATTTTTTATTTTCATTTTCAGAAACTTTTTCTGTTTACTTTTCTATTTTCTAAACAAACTTCCTTTGGATTAAATTTGAATAGAAAAACTATATAAGATTTTTCCCAAAAAAAAATTGGACAAAAACTATTAAAACGAAAAAAGGAAAACGGCAGCGCAGCCTCGGCCCAGCGCGCGCGGCAAGCAGCGGAAGCGAACAACCCACGGCCTGCTCCGCGCACCGCGCCGCTCCAGCCGAGCTTATTCTCGGCCTGGTCAGACGGCCGAAACCTAGCGGCCCACTACTTTCAGCCCACTTGGCCCGGGGCGGGGCTAGGTCTTTGCTGCTGACCATTGATCCGTATCCAACGGCCCAGCGCGATCATCGCTGGATCAAAACCTGGGAGAGAGCTCCTGATGGAACCCTAGCCCCATTCTCTCGTTCCCTTCGACCCCCTTCTGTCTCTCTCGTGACGGCGGAGGCAAGGAGCTGCGCTCCGGCCGCCGGCGGCGGTGGAGGAAGCCACCGCTCTGCTCTGCCTTTCCTTCCTTTTCACCTCGCACGCTCCCTCTCTCCTCGTTGTTTCTCTCCTTGCCGCAGACAGCAGGAAAAGAGGGGTTCGCCCCTGCTACCGGCGACGGCGTCGCGCCACCGCGCCGCGTAGGCCACCCTCCTCCTGCTTCTTTCTCCTCCTCCCGCAACAGAGAGAGTGTGAGGCACGGACCAGGATCTCCTCTGCTCCCCTTGTGTCCGAGACGGCGGAGCGGTCGACGGTGGCGCCGTTACCATCCCTTTCGCCGGTCGCGCGTTCCCTTACGGTGAGCGCGCCGCCGTCGAAAGGTTTGGCCGCGGTGCCCTTTGCCCCTCTCGGGGTGGTTCTTCGTCCGGACGGCTCGGCTTGCCGATGCCCGTTCGGATCGAGAGGAACTGGCGCGGCCGGAGTGGTGCTAGGAGATGCAAGACGAGGCGGCCATGGCCAGCAGCGTCCATGGCCAGGAGATGCAAGACGAAGCGGCCATGGCGAGGGACGCGGACGGCCAACCGACGGCAAGGTTGCAAGCAAACCAACAACGACGAGGTGCAATCCATGGCTGTCAGCGGGGCGGTCGACGGCGAGCGTCTCATGTTCTGAGAGAAAGACGACACAAGGGGAAGGGAATGAAACAAAGGGCTCGCGCGCAGATTGGATGGCCCTGGCTCGCTGCATCGGGCGGCTCGGGTGCCACCAGCCCAACTATTGGGCCGGCCAGCCAGCGCCCTTTCTACAATGCTTTGCATTGGATGGCGATGGGAACATATAGAGCTGGTTACTAAAATTACAATCTATCAAAATAGGAAGTTCTAGGATGTATAAAGTGCAAGAAGTAGCTTCCCCTCAAACAAGTTCAGCCGTGGCTTGGTTTCAAATTTTCGACATCCTCCGACAATTACTACAGGTGGTTACAAATTTCCAACCACCTCGACAACCCAAATAACTGGTGCCGCTTGATTATGTTTGATGCGTTTTTACAATGCCATGCCATACAACAGAGTAATAATAGCACTATTTATCATAAAGGAAAAATAAATTGCGATGGATGGATGCCGTTATAATTCGACAATACTGCGATTGCGTGCGGCCTAAAACTGTACTAGTGGCCCTTAAGTATGTGCACGCATAGAGAGCATAAAGTTACATTTCTCGCTTCTTCAGTTTAACCATGAGCCCATTCTTCACCTCTAGTATACAAGACGGCTTGGGTTGAATGCTCTGCCCTTCCACCGCTTGCACATCGAAGTTCCACAACATTGTGGCGACGCCAGTCTTCATCTGCATAATCGCGATGTCCTTTCCGAGGCACATTCTCGAGCCTGAGTTAAAGGCTAAAAACTTGTGAGATGGTACATACTTGAGGTTGTTGCCATCATCCGAGAGCCACCTATCTGGGTTATAGTCGAGGCAGTCTTTACCCCACAAGCCCTCCATTCTACCCATGGAGTGGAGAGAAATAAAGATGGTGTCGCCGGCTTGCACCTGGTGGCCACTTGGCATGATATCATCGCCGGACACCGTCTTGCGCTCGATTGGCGCTGGTGGGTACAACCTGAGAGTCTCGTACAAGGCAGCTCTCAGATAGACTAGAGATTTGGTCTCGTCCGGTTCAAAGATCACCATGGCACCCACACTGGACGCTACTTTGTTTGATGCAATGGTTGAGAGTTCATTGCGGATGATTGGCACGATCTTAGGGTTCTGGGTGAGGTTGTAGAAGAATCATGTTAGGGTAGTTCCAATTGTATCCCTTGCAGCGACCATGTAACCAATCATCATAGCATGGAACAAGTCATCATCAGCATAGTCAGGGTCATGGAGGAACGAAGACACAAAATCCACACCATCTTGTTCCTCGTCATTACCAACATGACATGTGTTGATCTTCCTCCTCTTCATCATCTCCACAACGAACCCTCGTAGCACCCTGTGCGCCATGCGAAGCTTTCTCTCAGGGCCGATGTTTAGTTGCTTCATCAACTTCCAGCAAGAAGCCGGCATCACGTGTCGGAGAAAACCGACCTCCATGACTATATCCATGGCGACTGCGGCGTCCATGGGTGGCATGTCTGGGGATAGGAGGCCGGGGTTCACGCCGAAGAGAGACGTAGCAGCCAGGTCAAACATAAACCTCGACATCATTTCTTGCATGTCGAACGGGGTGCCTGTGCTCGCCATGTGGGTAAATAAAGGGAGCAGGATGTTCTTCACCTTGTCACGGCAGCAAGCCGCAATCCTAGCAACCAACCGTGGATTGCTGAGCACGCCCTTGACTTTGGCGCGCTGCCTAAGACACAGCTCGCCATCGATGGTGAAGAGGCTGCCGCCCATGATGTCGAAGATAGCGGCGAACTCCGCGCCCTTGGGGAAATTGGTGTAGTTGGTTGTAAAGATGTGTCGAACGTTCCTAGGGTCGCATGTGATGAAGAACCGCATTCCGGTCCCAGGTGGGCCGTGCGCCCTGAAGTTGTGGCCTGATCCAGCGAGGACCAGGGTGCCATAGTCATGGATGTTGTGGATGTTGGCCACTAAGGAAGGGAACATGTGCAATATTGGCCAGTTTGTTGGGAGCACTGATGGGTTCTTTGATCTACAACTAGCCCTGAGGTACAGGTAGAGGGGAACAAGCAGCACGACCACTACGGAGATGAGCAGCTCTTGTGAGAAAAGAATTGGCATTGTTATCACTAGCGTGGGAATGCTACTAATAGATTTATCGTTCAATGAACATGCATGGGCGCTGGCCATGGCTTCATATATAGACAAGCTCCCTCCATGGTACAGTACTAGCTCAGTCCATATGTACCGCACAACACTAGCAGCGAGCGATGTGCACACGTATATTTCATTGGTATACTCTATTAGCGTCAATATTACTGCACTTCATTGGGTTGGCAATAGAACTTTCTAGTCACTTGTCTATGCTGCCTGCCTTTTAATTCCCTTTCGCATCTTAATTTCCGTCCTGTAATGGTCACAAATTCATGTGTTGCACCATCGGTGAAGATACTCTAGACGTCGTCTCTTGATGCCCATCACAATCTCATATAGTTTGGAGTCAATTGTAAGAAACCACCACATTTGTGGCTAGGTTTGCAGAAAACCACCAACTCGTTAATCCGTTGCAAAAAACACCGCAAAATCACTTAAGTCGTTGCAAAAAGCACTGATCGGGTGATTTGGCTCATTTAATCACTTTCTGACAGATAGGACCGAGTTGTAAGGTGCTGACTTGGCAACCAAATATCATACACACCCCCGTATCTAAAAATGAAAAGCAATCAAACCCCTCCTCCCAATCCCCGTGCGTTGCTCCATCTGCTCCCACCGGCTCCGGCGCCGCCACCGGCTCCCGTCGCCGCGCCGCCCCCACTGGCTCCCGTCGCCGCCGTCGGAAGCCTCCGGCGCCGCCACCGGCTCCCGTCGCCGCGCCGCCCCCACTGGCTCCCGTCGCCGCCGTCGGAAGCCTCCGGCGCCGCCACCGGCTCCCGTCGCCGCGCCGCCCCCACTGGCTCCCGTCGCTGCCGTCGGAAGCCTCCGGCGCCGCCACCGGCTCCGGCGCCGCCAACGGCTCCCGTCGCCGCGCCGCCCCCACTGGCTCCCGTCGCCGCCGTCGGAAGCCTCCGGCGCCGCCACCGGCTCCCGTCGCCGCGCCGCCCCCACTGGCTCCCGTCGCCGCCGTCGGAAGCCCACCCGCTGCCCTCCCCTCGATGGCGCAGACGCCGCCGCGAGCGCTTCTGCCGTGGCAGCGCCAGAGCGGCCTCAGGCTCGAGCTCATCCTCTTCCATGGAGGAGGGCGACGGGAACGGTTTGTCGAGCAGGTGGAGCTCGTCGCCTCCTCCCCCTCCACTCTCTTCGTCGACCACATCAGAGGAGACTGCCGCTCCTCCGCTTCGGCTCCCGACGCGTGCTCCACATCGCTGCAGCACTGGCAGGCCAACGCGTCGAAAATGCGCACACCCCGGCCGCCTCCTCCCCCTCTACCACGGCCGTACCCGTCTCCGACGCCGACGAGGGCGCCGCCGTGCCTACCGGACAGCAGGGCCAGTGCTCTGAGGTCGTCCACACTGAGGGGGCTGATTGCACTTTTTAAAAGATCTAGGGGGTGTGTTTGTCAATGTTTTGCCAAGTCAGCTCTTGACAGCCAGGCCTCACTTGTCAGAAAGCGATCAAACGGGCTAAATCACACGATCAGTGCTTTTTGCAACGACTTAAGTGATTTTGCGGTGTTTTTTGCAACGGATTAACGAGTTGGTGGTTTTCTGCAAACCTAGCCACAAATGTGGTGGTTTCTTGCAATTGACTCTATAGTTTGTCCCACGCAAAGGTTTCTTTCTAATTCATGGTGTAGATGAACCTATCCAATGATCCATTATGCATGTAATAATAGATGCCAGATCTCTTGAACCGTCCAAATAGAAACCAAGAAGAGGGACAACACTGACATGGGATGTTCTCACTAGTAGGAAATGGGGCTTTTACCCCGGTTTGCAAGGGCCTTTTGTCCCGGTTTTCGAACCGGGATTAAAGGGTCGTTACTAAAGCCCTGCTTTCGTATGATTGATTGGAGCGGAAACCAGTGAATCCGGCCAATCTTTGTAGCAATCATGACGCATGCCATGACCGAAACAATAGCTGTAGCTGTCGAAGTTGAGATAAACGTGTAGCTATTTTTTTAACAAGCTGCACATAATTATGCTCGCAAGTAATAGTGATATACATAAAATAAAAATCATTATGTAATAGTGTGAAAATAAACTATATAGAAGTAAGTTAGAATGAAAACACCAGATGGCTGCGTGTTTTTGTTACAACCATCATATCCTCCTAAATGTTTACTTATCTGGTCAAGAAAACTTATATTGATCAGTAGCTCCCCACTTTTGAACATGTTGGGTACCATCGTCATATGCACTACTACCTCTCTCCTACTTTTCTAGGCCCCATTTTTCATGGTTCAACTTTGACCACTAATTTTATCAAGAAAATATGGTTTACATGTCAAGAAATATATGCATAGCACATATTTAAAACTCTTTCCAAATGTAATAATTGTGTGGCATATTACCCACATTTTGTTGGTCAAAGCTCAACCTCAAAATACGAGGACAACAGAGGGAGCATGATATAAGCTAGTTTGCTGTTACTGAACTTATTCTATAAGCAATTGCGGAAAATAGCTATGGAGAAAGATACCTGCGGCACTTGTGTGCAACTTGCTACATTTAGTACTACTTCTTGAGCTTGTGTTGATTTTTCCCTTAAAGAGGAAAGGGTGATGCAGCAAAGTAGAGATAAGTATTTTCCTCAGTTAAGAACCAAGGTATCAATCCAGTAGGAGGAACACACAAGTCCCCAATAGATGCACCTGTACAAACTAACAAACACTTGCACACAACACAAAAAAGGGGTTGTCAATCCCTTCACGGTCACTAGCAAGAGCGAGATCTGATAGAGATAGGTATAAAATATAAATAAAAGTGAAAAAGTAAATAAGTTGCAGCAAGGTATTTTTGGGTTTTGGTTTTATGGATCTGAAAATAATATGATAACAGTAGACCCGGGGGCCATAGGTTTCACTAGAGGCTTCCCTCTTGAAGAAATCATATGGTGGGTAAATAAATTACTATTGAGCAATTGATAGAAAAGCGCATAGTTATGATGATATCTAAGGCAATGTTCATGAATATAGGCATCACGTCCGTGATGAGTAGACCGACTCCTGCCTGCATCTACTACTATTACTCCACACATCGACCGCTATCTAGTATGCATCTAGTGTATTAAGTTAACAAGAATGGAGTAACGCCTTAAGCAAGATGATATGATGTAGAGGGATTGATCCAAGCAATATGGTAAAAACCCCATCTTTTTATCCTTAATGGCAACAATACAAATACATGCCTCGCTACCCCTTCTGTCACTGGGTGAGGATACCGCAAGATTGAACCCATCACAAAGAACCTCTCCCATTGCAAGATAGATCAATAGAGTTGGTCAAACCAAATAAATAGATCAGAGAGAAATACAAAGCTATCTTAATCATGCATAAAAGAATTCAGAGAAGACTCAAGTAATATTCATAGATAATCTGATCATAAACCCACAATTCATCGGATCTCAACAAACACACCGCAAAAGAAGATTACATCGAATAGATCTCCAAGAACATCGAGGAGAACATTGTATTGAAGATCAAAGGGAGAGAAGAAGCCATCTAGCTACTAGCTATGGACCCGTAAGTCTGTGGTAAACTACTCACACATCATCGAAAGGGTAGTAAGGTTGGTGTAGAGGCCCTCTATGATCGAATCCCCCTCTGGCAGAGTGCCAGAAAAGGCCTCAAGATGGGATCTCATGAGAACAGAAGCTTGCGGCAGCGAAAAAGTATTTTTGGTGTGCCCCCTGGTGCACAGGGAATATTTGGTTATTTATAGAGCTGGAATTAGGGTTAGGGGAGTCTCAAGGGGCCCACAAGCCTGGGTGGGGGGGGGGGGCCTCTAGGGCTTGTGGCCCTCTCATGGCTCCTCTGGCCTCCTCCCAAAGCTTCGTGGTCGTCTTCAGGTCCAAGAAAAATCCTCAAAAAGTTTCGTTCCATTTGGACTCCGTTTGGTATTGATTTTCTGTAAAAGACAAAAACAAGGAAAAAACAACAACTGGCACTGGGCACTAGGTTAACAGGTTAGTCCCAGAAAATGATATTAAATAGCATATTAATGCACATAAAACATCCAAGATGGATAATATAATAGCATGGAACAATCAAAAATTATAGATACGTTGGAGACGTATCATTTAGCGGTTGCAACAAGAAAACTCGTGATTAATTATGATGATTGTCATTGCAAAAAAAATTGATGATCGTTTATGAAACAGAGTATGAATACACTCTCATATTTAAAAATATAATTGATAGTTTTCTGGTGACAGTGGTTGATTGTACCCTTGCCGCACTTCCAATTCATTCGGTGAATGCATTGGACAACCATGTATAATAGGTAGCTATCCTTGAGGATGCACAGCTTGCTAGACGAAGTCCTGTTCTAGGAAGATGTTTCTTGGCTTAATGTCGAAATGTATGATTCATGTGTTGCACCCTTGGTGAGGTTTAATGCCCATCACAATCTAATATAGTTTGTCCGTTGTAAGAGTTTGTTTCGAATTTATTGTGTAGATGAACCTATCAAGTGAGGCATGTAATCATAGATGCTAGATCCCTTTGACCTGTCCGAATAGAAACTAAGAAAAGGGACAACGCTGACATGGCATGTCCTTCTGATGTTGATGATCATATTGCAAATTCCTTTTTGTTGGGGTCGTGTTATGAAGGTACTTGGCAATAAAATTGTGGCCATCCGGCAGGGTCTCCTTGTATACCACGCAATCACTACTGCAGGATGCTGCTAACGCGACGCTACGATCAGAGACCCTTCGATGAAACTGTGTGCGATGCAATAATCGCAAACGGTGGTGTAAAAAACCATCAAAAAAGGTGCAAAACATTTGCGATGGAGGATGCATCAAACACGGTTCAGATTTTAGTTGCGTGTGCGATGCAGGGCATACGATTTAGTTCAATTAAATGTTTGCGATGAGGAGGAACAAAAGAAACAGGCAACCAGATGGAGGTGTGTGCGATATACAATATACGGTTCACTCGAATGAACTGTTTGTGATTAGGCAACACAAAAGAAACGGTCAGCCAGATCAAGGTGTGTGCGATTGA
The DNA here is from genome assembly GCF_018294505.1 of Triticum aestivum. Taxonomy (NCBI): domain Eukaryota; kingdom Viridiplantae; phylum Streptophyta; class Magnoliopsida; order Poales; family Poaceae; genus Triticum; species Triticum aestivum. The sequence continues at coordinate 2,547,595 of NC_057802.1, read as the reverse complement.
TGTCTACTACGCAACTTTATTCTTGTAGACACGCGTTGGGCCTCCAAGCGCAGAGTTTTGTAGGACAGTAGAAATTTTCCCTCAAGCGGATGACCTAAGGTTTATCAATCCGTGAGAGGTGTAGGATGAAGATGGTCTCTCTCAAACAACCCTGCAACCAAATACAAGAAATCTCTTGTGTCCCCAACACACCCAATACAATGGCACAGGTGCATTAGTTCGGCGAAGAGATGGTGATAAAAGTGTAATATGGATGGTAGAAATATATTTTTATAATTTGAATAAATAGAAACAGCAAGGTAGCAAATAGTAAACGGGCACAAAAACGGTATTGCAATGCTTGAAAAGGAGGCCTAGGGTCCATAATTTCGCTAGTGCAATCTCTCAACAATGCTAACATAGTTGGATCATATGATTATCCAAGTGCAATAAAGAATCACTCCCGGGTTCCTATTAGCGGAGAACAAAAGATAGAAATTGTTCGTAGGGTACGAAACCACCTCAAAGCTATTCTTTCCATTCGATCTATCCTAGAGTTCGTACTAAAATAACGCAAGCTATTCTTTCCGATCGATCTAATCAAGAGTTCGTACTAAAATAACACCAAAGCAAGTTCATATTCATAATACTCAATCCACACAAAGAACTACAAAGAGACCCCAAAGTTTTTATCAGAGGAAACATAATAAAAACATGCATCAACCCCTATGCATAGATTACCCCAACGTCACCTCGGGAATCCGCAAGTTGAGTGCCATAACATACATCAAGTGAATCAATATGATACCCCAATTGTCACCTCAAGTATTCATACCGCAAGACATACATCATGTGTTCTCATCTCTGAATATTCAATCCGACAAGAGAAAACTTCAAAGGGTAAAGATTCAATTCATCACAACAAGGGTGTAGAGGGGAGAAACATCATATGATCCGACTATATAAACAAAGCCCATGATAGAGATCACGGGAGAGAGAGAGATTTATCACATAGCTACTGGTACAAACCCTCAGCCCCGAGGGTGGACTACTCCCTCCTCATCGTGGTGGCCGCCGGGATGATGAAGATGGCCATCGGAGATGATTCCCCCCTCCGGCAGGGTGCCGGAAAGGGTCTAGATTAGTTTTCAGTGGCTACAGAGCCTTGCGGCGGCGGAACTTCTGATCTAGGTTAACCCCGAGGGGTTTCAGAATATTTGGGAATTCCCTGGCGGGTTGTGCCCCCCTCGGGGCACCCCCCAGGTGCTGCTCTGGCCCAATGGGTGTCTTCTGGTCCATAAAAAATCTCCGTGAAGTTTCGTTGTATTTGGACTCCGTTTGGTATCGATTTCCCGCGATGGAAAAAACAAGCAAAAAACAACAACTGGCACTGGGCACTGGGTCAATAGGTTAGTCCCAAAAAATGATATAAAATTGCTATAAAATGATTGTAAAACATTCAAGAATGATAAAATAACAACATGAATACTTCATAAATTATAGATACGTTCGAGACGTATCATCATCCCCAAGCTTAATTCCTACTCGTCCTCGAGTAGATAAATGATAAAAGAAATAATTTATGAAGTGTGAATGCTAGCAAAGTGCATAAGTTTGATCAATGATAATTTCAATCACTTTTCTTAGCATCATAACAACAATTCTTTCTTATGAAACTTCTCATGTTATAGTAGCAACCAATTCACATGTTAAGGTTCAAACAATGAACTCTCTTGAAACTCAACAACCTATGTTCTCAGTCACCAAGCAATTGCAATTCAACTTATTCAACAGAGTCTAAGTAAGAGCTCCACATACTGAACCATCATATAGTCTTCTATGATTGCTAACACTCACCGCATACACATGAGCAAAACGTTTCAACCAGACACATAGAAAGATAGGGGCTTATAGTTTCGCCTCCCAACGTATTCACCTCAAGGGTGATGTCAACAATAATAACTCATGCTACCCATATTCAACTGGACATATGTGCCTAGATCTTTCCTCACCACATGATGCTTGCCAAAGGAGAAAAATAAACAGGAATAGAGAGGAAAACTTTGACTCTTTGCATAAAAGTAAATACTGAAAAGTAAAAGATAGGCCCTTCGCAGAGGGAAGCAGAGGTTGCCATGCGCTTATTTGTTTGTATGCTCAACCCCTTAGTGCAAAAGAACATCACGTTATATTGCCCCTTATGATAGCAACCTTTATTATGCAGTCCGTCGCTTTTATTGCTTTGCCATCACAAGTTCGTACAACGCTCAATTTTCTCTTACACTAAATGATCTAACACTTTTAGAAGCAATTTTTATTGCCTTATTGCCCCGATGACAACTTACTTGAAGGATCTTGCTCAATCCTTAGGTAGGTATGGTGGACTCTTGAAAATAAGATTTGGATTTAAGGGTTTTTGGACGCACAAGTAGTATCTCTACTTGGTGCGGAATTTTTGGCTAGCAAAGATAGGGGGAAAGCACCACATGTTGAAGGATCTATCACAATATAACTTCTATGTGAATATGAACAAACAAAAATCATTACGTTGTCTTCTTGTCCAACGTCAACAATTTTGGCATATAATATTTTGATGGGGGCTCACAATCACAAAAGATTTCCATGATAGTGTATTTGCATGTGAAAGTTCTCTTCCTTATACTAATTATTCGTGGATTGCTTGTATGACCAGAAATGTGATTGTCAAGCCTCAAAAGATTTCACTTTCTAAACCCAATGTGAAACCACTAGGCATGATATGATGTCAACTTCATGACTTTCAATTTATTCAACAATTTACTCATAGGATATAAGTGAAGCACAAGAGTAAATGACAAGCTACTCCAAAAATATATAAGTGAAGCACTAGAGCAATTCTATAGAAAAGAGCTTCATTGACGGGATGTGCGTGCCGCTTACCTAGCCTCTCTGGCAACTATTTGAGGACTCTATTTTATTTAAAATCTTTCAGATCTAAGTATTTTATTAAAACAGCAAGCAAAACAAAATAAAATGACATTCCAAGGATAGCACAACTCATGTGAAGAAGCAAAAACTTAGGCTCAACCGAGACTAACCGATAATTGTTGATGAAGAAAGGTGGGATGCCTACCGGGGCATCCCCAAGCTTAGATGCTTGAGACTTCTTGAATATTATCTTGGGATGCCTTGGGCATCCCCAAGCTTGAGCTTTTGTGTCTCCTTAATTCTTCTCATATCACGGTTTTCCTAAATCTCAAAAGCTTCATCCACACAAAACTCAACAAGAACTTGTGAGATAAGTTAGTATAAACCAATGCAAAAACCTTATCATTATCTACTGTAGCAAATCACTAAAATTATTATTCAACATTGCATACTAAATGCCTCTGCATATTTAATACTCCTATCCTCAAATAGAATCATTAAACAAGCAAACATATGCAAACAATGCAAACGTAACAGCAATCTGCCAAAACAATACAGTCTGTAAACAATGCAAGGATATCAATACTTATTCAACTCCAAACAGTATGAAATTCTACCACACTGTAGAAAATTTATCAGAGCTTATTATGCAAAAAAACTCAACATTTTATCACATTCTAACTTTTCTAGGGAATTTTTGCAACAGCGGTAAACTTTCTGTTTTCAAACAGCAACATGTAGATTTGCAAAATAAGCATAGTAAAGGCTATCAATGCCACTTTTATTGAAATGAAATATGCAAAACATTATTCTAAATAACAGCAAGAAAATCCTAACAAAATAAATTTACGCTCCAAGTAAAACTCATATCATGTGATGAATGAAAACATAGCTCGAAGTGAGGTTACCGATAATGTTGGAGACGAAAGAGGGGATGCCTTCCGGGGCATCCCCAAGCTTAGTTGCTTGGATCTTCCTTGAATATCACCTTGGGGTGCCTTGGGCATCCCCAAGCTTAGGGTCTTGTCACTCCTCATTCTCTTCATATCGACATCTCACCCAAAACTTGAAAACTTCAATCACACGAAACTTAATGGAACTTTGTGAGATAAAGACCAAACCATTTCACTTTTGGTACTGTCAAAGAGAAGATTCATAATTGTTCTCACACAATGCCTATTGTAGCATATCAGTTCCACAATTTATATTAAGCAATATAAGCCATAGAAACTAGAAAACAAGCAAACTATGCATTGAAAACAGAATCTGTCAAAAACAGAACAGTCTGTAATGATCTGTATAACTACCATACTTCTGCGACTCCAAAAAATGTGAGCAAATTAGGACCACGTGAGCAATTTGTATATTAAACTTCTACAAAAGGAATCAACTCAAAATCACTCTTATGTTAAAAATGAGACTTATTTTCGTGAGCGCAAAAGTTTCTGTTTTTCAGCAAGATCAAAACAACTATCACCCAACATGATCCCAAAGGCTTTACTTGGCACTTTATTGAAACAAAAGCAATAAAACATGATCAATACAGTAGCATAATCATGCGAACACACAAAAACAGTAGGTAAAAGTGTTGGGTTGTCTCCCAACAAGCACTTTTCTTTAATGCCTTTTAGCTAGGCATGATGATTTCAATGATGCTCGCATAAAAGATAAGAATTGAAACATAACAAGAGCATCATGAAACACATGGCAATCACATTTAAGCCTAACCCACTTCCTATGCATAGGGATTTTGTGAGCAAATATCTTTTGGGAGCAAGAATCATCTAGCATAGGAAGGCAAAACAAACATAACTTCAAGATTATCAACTCATAGAGAGGAAACTTGATATTATTGCAATTCCTACAAGCATATGTTCCTCCCTCATAATAATTTTCAGTAGCATCATGAAGAAATTCAACAATATAACCATCACATAAAGCATTCTTTTCATGATGCATAATCATAGAAAGTTTGTTACTCTCCACATAAGCAAATTTATTCTCATCAACAGTAGTGAGAGCAAACTCAACAAAATAACTATCATGGGATTGAAAATTAAGATCATGATGACAAGTTTCATGGTTATCATTATTCAATATAGCATACATGTCATCACCATAATCATCATAGATAGCAACTTTGTTGTCATAATCAATTGCAACCTCTTCCAAAATAGTGGATTCATCATCAAATAAAGTCATGACATCTCCGAATCCACTTTCATCAATAAAATCATCATAAATAGGAGGTGTGCAATCATCATAATAAATTTTCTCATCAAAACTTGGGGGACTAAAAATACCATCTTCATCAAATATAGCATCCCCAAGCTTATGGCATTGCATATCATTAGCATCATGGATATTCAAAGAATTCATACTAACAACATTGCAATCATGCTCATCATTTATACCAAACATTCTATTGAATTCTTCTTCTATCAATTGAGCACAATATCCCTTTCCATCATTTTCACGAAAGATATTATAAAGATGATCAATAATATGATGCAACCTCAATTCCACTTTTTTATGTAGTTTTCTTTTATAAACCAAACTAGTGATAAAACAAGAAACTAAAAGATTCGATTGCAAGATCTAAAGATATACCTTCATGCATTCACCTCCCCGGCAACGGCGCCAGAAAAGAGCTTGATGTCTACTACGCAACTTTATTCTTGTAGACACGTGTCGGGCCTCCAAGTGTAGAGTTTTGTAGGACAGTAGAAATTTTTTCCCTCAAGTGGATGACCTAAGGTTTATCAATCCGTGAGAGGTGTAGGATGAAGATGGTCTCTCTCAAACGACCTAACCAAATACAAGAAATCTCTTGTGTCCCCAACAAACCCAATACAATGGCAAATTGTATAGGTGCACTACTTCGGCGAAGAGATGGTGATAAAAGTGTAATATGGATGGTAGAAATATATTTTTATAATCTGAATAAATAAAAACAGCAAGGTAGCAAATAGTAAACGGGCACAAAAACGGTATTGCAATGCTTGAAAAGGAGGCCTAGGGTCCGTACTTTCGCCAGTGCAATCTCTCAACAATGCTAACATAGTTGGATCATATGATTATCCCTCAAAGTGCAATAAAGAATCACTCCCGAGTTCCTATTAGCGGAGAACAAAAGATAGAAATTGTTCGTAGGGTACGAAACCACCTCAAAGCTATTCTTTCCGTTCGATCTCTATCCTAGAGTTCGTACTAAAATAACGCAACCTATTCTTTTCGATCGATCTAATCAAGAGTTCGTACTAAAATAACACCAAAGCAAGTTCATATTCATAATACTCAATCCACACAAAGAACTACAAAGAGACCCCAAATTTTCTATCGAAGAAAAGATAATAAAAACATGCATCAAACCCTATGCATAGATTAACCCAACGTCACCTCGGGAATCCGCAAGTTGAGTGCCATAACATACATCAAGTGAATCAATATGATACCCAAATTGTCACCTCAAGTATTCATACCGCAAGACATACATCATGTGTTCTCATCTCTGAATATTCAATACAATAAGACAAAACTTCAAAGGGTAAAGATTCAATTCATCACAACAAGGGTATAGAGGGGAGAAAACATCATATGATCCGACTATATTAACAAAGCCCATGATACAGATCACGAGAGAGAGAGAGAGATTTATCACATAGCTACTGGTACAAACCCTCACCCCTGAGGGTGGACTACTCCCTCCTCATTGTGGTGGCCGCCGCGATGATGAAGATGGACACCGGAGATGATTCCCCCCTCCGGCAGGGTGCCAGAAAGGGTCTAGATCAGTTTTCGGTGGCTACAGGGCCTTGGGGCGGCGAAACTTTTGATCTAGGTTAACCCTGAGGGGTTTCGGAATATTTGGGAGTTTATAGTGCAAAGAAGGGGTGCGGGAGGCCACTGAGGTGGGCACAACCCACCTGGGCGCGCCAGGGGGCCCTGGCGCGCCCTGGTGGATTGTGCCCCCTCGGGGCTCCCCCCAGGTGCTGCTCTAGCCTAATGGGTGTCTTCTGGTCCATAAAAAATCACCGTCAAGTTTCATTGCATTTGGACTCCATTTGGTATTGATTTCCTATGATGTAAAAGACAAGCAAAAAACAACAACTGGCACTGGGTTAATAGGTTAGTCCCAAAAAATGATATAAAGTTGCTATAAAATGATTGTAAAATATCCAAGAATGATAAAATAACAACATGAATACTTTATAAATTATAGATACGTTGGAGACGTATCAGCGATATACGGCATGCGGTTCATGTTGGGGAACGTAGCAGAAATTCAAAATTTTCTACGCATCACCAAGATCAATCTATGGAGTAATCTAGCAACGAGGGGAAGGGGAGTGCATCTACATACCATTGTAGATCGCGATGTGGAAGCGTTGCAAGAACGCGGATGAAGGAGTCGTACTCGTAGCGATTCAGATCGCGGTTGATTCCGATCTAAGCGCCGAACCACGGCGCCTCCGCGTTCAACACACGTGCAGCCCGGTGACGTCTCCCACGCCTTGATCCAGCAAGGAGAGAGGGAGAGCTTGGGGAAGACTCCGTCCAGCAGCAGCACGACGGCGTGGTGGTGATGGAGGAGCGTGGCACTCCAGCAGGGCTTCGCCAAGCACTGCGAGAGACGAGGAGGGAGGGAGGTAGGGCTGCGCCAAGAGGGAGAGCAAATCATGTGTTGGGCAGCCCCCATACCTCAAGTATATATAGGGGAAGAGGAGGGGCTGCGCCCCCACCTAGGGTTCCCTCCCCAGGGGTGGCGGCAGCCCCAGATCCCATCTGGGTGGCGGCCAAGGGGGGAGAGAGGGGGGGCGCACCTAGGGTGGGCCTTAGGGCCCATCTGCTCCTAGGGTTTGCCCCCTCTCCTCTTGAGGGCGCCTTGGGCCTTGGTGGGAGGCGCCCCAGCCCACCTAGGGGCTGGTCCCTTCCCACTATTGGCCCACGTAGGCCTCTGGGGCTGGTGGCCCCACCTGGTGGACCCCCGGGACCCTCCCGGTGGTCCCGGTACGTTACCGATAGCACCCGAAACTTTTCCGGTGACCAAAACAGGACTTCCCATATATAAATCTTTACCTCCGGACCATTCCGGAACTCCTCGTGACGTCCGGGATCTCATCCGGGACTCCGAACAACATTCGGTAACCACGTATATCTATTCCCTATAACCCTAGCGTCATCGAACCTTAAGTGTGTAGACCCTACGGGTTCGGGAACCATGCAGACATGACCGAGACGTTCTCCGGCCAATAACCAACAGCGGGATCTGGATACCCATGTTGGCTCCCACATGTTCCACGATGATCTCATCGGATGAACCACGATGTCGGGGATTCAATCAATCCCGTATACAATTCCCTTTGTCAATCGGTATGTTACTTGCCCGAGATTCGATCGTCGGTATCCCGATACCTTGTTCAATCTCGTTACCGGCAAGTCTCTTTACTCGTTCCGTAACACATCATCCCGTGATCAACTCCTTGGTCACATTGTGCACATTATGATGATGTCCTACCGAGTGGGCCCAGAGATACCTCTCCGTTTACACGGAGTGACAAATCCCAGTCTCGATTCGTGCCAACCCAACAGACACTTTCGGAGATACCTGTAGTGCACCTTTATAGCCACCCAGTTACGTTGTGACGTTTGGTACACCCAAAGCATTCCTACGGTATCCGGGAGTTGCACAATCTCATGGTCTAAGGAAATGATACTTGACATTAGAAAAGCTCTTAGCAAACGAACTACACGATCTTGTGCTAGGCTTAGGATTGGGTCTTGTCCATCACATCATTCTCCTAATGATGTGATCCCGTTATCAACGACATCCAATGTCCATGGTCAGGAAACCGTAACCATCTATTGATCAACGAGCTAGTCAACTAGAGGCTTACTAGGGACATGGTGTTGTCTATGTATCCACACATGTATCTGAGTTTCCTATCAATACAATTCTAGCATGGATAATAAACGATTATCATGAACAAGGAAATATAATAATAACCAATTTATTATTGCCTCTAGGGCATATTTCCAACAGTCTCCCACTTGCACTAGAGTCAATAATCTAGTTCACATCACCATGTGATTAACACTCACAGGTCACATCACCATGTGACCAACATCCAAAGAGTTTACTAGAGTCAACAATCTAGTTCACATCACTATGTGATTAACACTCAATGAGTTCTGGTTTGATCATGTTATGCTTGTGAGAGAGGTTATTAGTCAACGGGTCTGAACCTTTCAGATCCGTGTGTGCTTTACGAATATCTATGTCATCTTGTGGATGCTACCACGCGCTACTTGGAGCCATTTCAAATAACTGCTCTACTATACGAATCCGGTTTACTACTCAGAGTCATCCGGATTAGTGTCAAAGTTCGCATCGACGTAACCCTTTACGACGAACTCCTTTTCACCTCCATAATCGAGAAAATTCCTTAGTCCACTAGATACTAAGGATAAGTTCGACCGCTGTCATGTGATCCATTCCCGGATCACTATTGTACCCCTTGACCAACTCATGGCAAGGCACACTTCATGTGCGGTACACAGCATAGCATACTGTAGAGCCTACGTCTAAAGCATAGGGGACGACCTTCGTCCTTTCTCTCTCTTCTGCTGTGGTCAGGTCTTGAGTCTTACTCAATACTCACACCTTGTAACACAGCCAAGAACTCCTTCTTTGCTGATCTATTTTGAACTCTTTCAAAATCATGTCAAGGTGTGCGTTCTTTGAAAGTATCATCAGGCGTCTTGATCTATCTCTATAGATCTTGATGCCCAATATGTAAGCAGCTTTATCCAGGTCTTCCTTTGAAAAACTCCTTTCAAACAACCCTTTATGCTTTCCAGAAATTTTACATCATTTCGGATCAACAATATGTCATTCACATATACTTATCAGAAATGTTGTAGCGCTCCCACTCACTTTATTGTAAATACAAGTTTCTAACAAACTTTGTATAAACCCAAAAACTTTGATCACTCCATCAAAGCGTATATTCTGACTCCGAGATGCTTGCTCTAGTCCATGGAAGGATCGCTGGAGCTAGCATACCTTTTAGCATCCTTAGGATCGACAAAACCTTTCTGATTGTATCACATACAACCTTTCCTTACGAAAACTGGTAAGGAAACTTGTTTTGACATCCATCTGCCAGATTTCATAAATGCAGCTAATGCTAACATGATTCCGACGGACTTAAGCATCGCTACGGATGAGAAAATCTCATCGTAGTCAACTCCTTGAACTTGTGAAAATACTCTTTGCCACAAGTCGAGCTTCATAGACGGTAACATTACCGTCCACGTCCGTCTTCTTCTTAAAGATCCATTTATCTCAATGGCTTGCCGATCATCGGGCAAGTTCACCAAAGTCCATGCTTTGTTCTGATACATGGATCCTATCTCGGATTTCATGGCTTCTAACCATTTGTCGGAATATGGGCCCACCATCGCTTCTCCATAGCTCGTAGGTTCAGTATTGTCTAACAACATGATATCTAAGACAGGATTACCGTACCACTCAGGAGTAGTACATATCCTTGTCGACCTCCGAGGTTTGGTAGTGACTTGATCCGAAGTTTCATGATCACTATCATAAGCTTCCACTTCAATTGGTGTAGGTGCCACAGGAACAACTTCCTGTGCCCTGCTACACACTAGTTGAAGTGATGGTTCAATAACCTCATCAAGTCTCCACCATCCTCCCACTCAATTCTTTCGAGAGAAACTTTTCCTCGAGAAAGGACTCGTTTCTAGAAGCAATTACTTTTGCTTCCAGATCTGAAATAGGAGGTATACCCAACTGTTTTGGGTATTCTATGAAGATGCATTTATCCGCTTTGGGTTCGAGCTTATCAGCCTGAAACTTTTTCACATAAGCATCGCAGCCCCAAACTTTTAAGAAACGACAACTTAGGTTTCTCTAAACGGTGTCGTCTCAACGGAATTGCGTGGTGCCCTATTTAAAGTGAATGCGGTTGTCTCTAATGCCTAACCCATAAACGATAGTGGTAATTCGATAAGAGACATCATGGTATGCACCATATCCAATAGGGTGCAGTTATGATGTTCGGACACACCATCACACTGTGGTGTTCCAGGCGGTATTAATTGTGAAACACTTTCCACAATGTCTTAATTGTGTGCCAAACTCGTAACTCAGATATCATCTCTATGATCATATCACAGACATTTTATCCTCTTGTCACGACGATCTTCAACTTCACTCTGAAATTACTTGAACCTTTCAATAATTCAGACTTGTGTTTCATCAAGTAAATATTCTCAGCATCTACTCAAATCATCTGTGAAGTAAGAACATATCGATATCCACTGCGTGCCTCAGCACTCATTGGACTGCACACATCAAATGTATTACTTCCAACAAGTTGCTCTCTTGTTCCATCTTACTGAAAACGAGGCCTTTCAGTCATCTTGCCCATGTGGTATGATTTGCATGTCTCAAGTGATTCAAAATCAAGTGAGTCCAAACGATCCATCTGCATGGAGTTTCTTCATGCATATACCAATAGACATGGTTCGCATGTCTCAATCTTTTCAAAAACGAGTGAGTCCAAAGATCCATCTACATGGAGCTTCTTCATGCGTTCTATACCAATATGACTCAAATGGCAGTGCCACAAGTATGTGGTACTATCATTACTATTTTATATCTTTTGGCACGAACATGTGTATCACTGCGATCGAGATTCATTTTAGGTGCAAGACCATTGAAGGTATTATTCAAATAAACAGAGTAACCATTATTCTCCTTAAATGAATAACCGTATTGCGATAAACATAATCCAATCATGTTTATGCTCAACGCAAACACCAAATAACAATTATTTAGGTTTAACACCAATCTCGATGGTAGAGGGAGCATGCGATGCTTGATCACATCAACCTTGGAAACACTTCCAACACATATCGTCATCTCACCTTTAGCTAGTCTCCGTTTATTCCGCAGCTTTTATTTCGAGTTACTAACACTTAGCAACCGAACCGGTATCTAATACCCTGGTGCTGCTAGGAGTACTAGTAAAGTACACATTCATATAATGTATATCCAATATACTTCTGTCGACCTTGCCTGCCTTCTCATCTACCAAGTATCTAGGGTAGTTCTGCTTCAGTGACCGTTCCCCTCATTACAGAAGCACTTAGTCTCGGGTTTGGGTTCAACCTTGGGATTCTTCACTAGAGCAGCAAATGATTTGCTGTTTCATGAAGTATCCCTTTTGCCCTTGCCCTTCTTGAAACTAGTGGTTTTACTAACCATCAACAATTGATGCTCCTTCTTGATTTCTACTTTCGCGGTGTCAAACATCGCGAGTTGCTCAAGGATCATCATGTCTATCCCTGATTTGTTATAGTTCATCACGAAGCTCTAATAGCTTGGTGGCAGTGACTATGGAGAACCATCACTATCTCATCTGGAAGATTAACTCCCACTCGATTCAAGCGATTGTGGTACTCAGACAATCTGAGCACATGCTCAACGATTGAGCTTTTCTCCCTTAGTTTGCAGGTTTAAGAAACTTGTCAGAGGTCTCATACCTCTTGACGTGGGCACTAGTCTGAAATGCCAATTTCAGTCTTCGGAACATCTCATATGTTCTGCGACGTTTCAAAAACGTCTTTGGTGCCACAATTCTAAACCGTTAGCATTACGCACTGAACTATCACGTAGTCATCAAAACGTGTATGTCAGATGTTTCGCAACATCTACAGACGACGCTGAGGTTCAGCACACCGAGCGGTGCATTAAGGACATAAGCCTTCTGTGCAGCAATGAGGACAATCCTCAGTTTACGGACCCAGTCCGCATAATTGCTACTATCAACTTTCAACTAAATTTTCTCTAGGAACATATCTTAAACAGTAGAACTAAAGCGTAAGCTATGACATAATTTGCAAAGACCTTTTGACTATGTTCATGATAATTAAGTTCATCTGATTATTTAATGAACTCCCACTCAGATAGACATCCCTCTAGTCATCTAAGTGATACATGATCCGAGTCAAACTAGGCCGTGTCCGATCATCACGTGAGACGGACTAGTCATCATCGGTGAACATCTCCATGTTGATCGCATCTACTATACGACTCATGTTCGACCTTTCGATCTCTTGTGTTCCGAGGCCATGTCTGTACATGCTAGGCTCGTCAAGTCAACCTAAGTGTTTCGCATGTGTTCCGAGGCCATGTCTGTACATGCTAGGCTCGTCAACACCCGTTGTATTCGAACGTTAGAATCTATCACACCCGATCATCACGTGGTGCTTCGAAACAACGAACCTTCGCAACGGTGCACAGTTAGGGGGAACACGTCTCTTGAAATTTTAGTGAGGGATCATCTTATTTATGCTACCGTCGTTCTAAGCAAATAAGATGTAAACATGATAAACATCACATGCAAATCATAAAGTGACGTGATATGGCCAATATCATCTTGCGCCTTTGATCTCCATCTTCGAGGCGCGGCATGATCACCTTCGTCACCGGCATGACACCATGATCTCCATCATTCGTGTCTTCATGAAGTTGTCTCGCCAACTATTACTTCTACTACTATGGCTAACGGTTAGCAATAAAGTAAAGTAATTACATGGCGTTTTCATTGACACGCAGGTCATACAATAAATTAAGACAACTCCTATGGCTCCTGCCGGTTGTCATACTCATCGACATGCAAGTCGTGATTCCTATTACAAGAACATGATCAATCTCATACATCACATATATCATTCATCACATCCTTTTGGCCATATCACATCACATAGCATACCCTGCAAAAACAAGTTAGACGTCCTCTAATTGTTGTTGCATGTTTTACGTGGCTGCTATGGGATTCTAGCAAGAACGTTTCTTACCTACGCAAAAGCCACAACGTGATATGCCAATTTCTATTTACCCTTCATAAGGACCCTTTTCATCGAATCCGATCCGACTAAAGTGGGAGAGACAGACACCCGCTAGCCACCTTATGCAACTAGTGCATGTCAGTCGGTGGAACCTGTCTCACGTAAGTGTACGTGTAAGGTCGGTCCGGGCCGCTTCATCCCACGATGCCGCCGAATCAAGATAAGACTAGTAACGGCAAGTAAATTGACAAAATCGACGCCCACAACTACTTTGTGTTCTACTCGTGCATAGAAACTACGCATAGACCTAGCTCATGATGCCACTGTTGGGGAACGTAGCAGAAATTCAAAATTTTCTACGCATCACCAAGATCAATCTATGGAGTAATCTAGCAACGAGGGGAAGGGGAGTGCATCTACATACCATTGTAGATCGCGATGCGGAAGCGTTGCAAGAACGCGGATGAAGGAGTCGTACTCGTAGCGATTCAGATCGCGGTTGATTCCGATCTAAGCGCCGAACCACGGCGCCTCCGCGTTCAACACACGTGCAGCCCGGTGACGTCTCCCACGCCTTGATCCAGCAAGGAGAGAGGGAGAGGTTGGGGAAGACTCCGTCCAGCAGCAGCACGACGGCGTGGTGGTGGTGGAGGAGCGCGGTACTCCAGCAGGGCTTCGCCAAGCACTGCGAGAGACGAGGAGGGAGGGAGGTAGGGCTGCGCCAAGAGGGAGCGCAAATCATGTGTTGGGCAGCCCCCATACCTCAAGTATATATAGGGGAAGAGGAGGGGCTGCGCCCCCACCTAGGGTTCCCTCCCCAGGGGTGGCGGCAGCCCCAGATCCCATCTGGGTGGCGGCCAAGGGGGGAGAGAGGGGGGGCGCACCTAGGGTGGGCCTTAGGGCCCATCTGCTCCTAGGGTTTGCCCCCTCTCCTCTTGAGGGCGCCTTGGGCCTTGGTGGGAGGCGCCCCAGCCCACCTAGGGGCTGGTCCCTTCCCACTATTGGCCCACGTAGGCCTCTGGGGCTGGTGGCCCCACCTGGTGGACCCCCGGGACCCTCCCGGTGGTCCCGGTACGTTACCGATAGCACCCGAAACTTTTCCGGTGACCAAAACAGGACTTCCCATATATAAATCTTTACCTCCGGACCATTCCGGAACTCCTCGTGACGTCCGGGATCTCATCCGGGACTCCGAACAACATTCGGTAACCACGTATATCTATTCCCTATAACCCTAGCGTCATCGAACCTTAAGTGTGTAGACCCTACGGGTTCGGGAACCATGCAGACATGACCGAGACGTTCTCCGGTCAATAACCAACAGCGGGATCTGGATACCCATGTTGGCTCCCACATGTTCCACGATGATCTCATCGGATGAACCACGATGTCGGGGATTCAATCAATCCCGTATACAATTCCCTTTGTCAATCGGTATGTTACTTGCCCGAGATTCGATCGTCGGTATCCCGATACCTTGTTCAATCTCGTTACCGGCAAGTCTCTTTACTCGTTCCGTAACACATCATCCCGTGATCAACTCCTTGGTCACATTGTGCACATTATGATGATGTCCTACCGAGTGGGCCCAGAGATACCTCTCCGTTTACACGGAGTGACAAATCCCAGTCTCGATTCGTGCCAACCCAACAGACACTTTCGGAGATACCTGTAGTGCACCTTTATAGCCACCCAGTTACGTTGTGACGTTTGGTACACCCAAAGCATTCCTACGGTATCCGGGAGTTGCACAATCTCATGGTCTAAGGAAATGATACTTGACATTAGAAAAGCTCTTAGCAAACGAACTACACGATCTTGTGCTAGGCTTAGGATTGGGTCTTGTCCATCACATCATTCTCCTAATGATGTGATCCCGTTATCAACGACATCCAATGTCCATGGTCAGGAAACCGTAACCATCTATTGATCAACGAGATAGTCAACTAGAGGCTTGCTAGGGACATGGTGTTGTCTATGTATCCACACATGTATCTGAGTTTCCTATCAATACAATTCTAGCATGGATAATAAACGATTATCATGAACAAGGAAATATAATAATAACCAATTTATTATTGCCTCTAGGGCATATTTCCAATAGTTCACTCGGATGAACTGTTTGTGTTGAGACAAGAGAACAGAAACGGTTCAATATAACAAGATGTGTGTGATACGCGACAAACAGGTCTGTAATCAGAAATGTGTGCGAAGACCGATAATAACACAGACGGTTGCTGGTAATAAGACGTGTGTGTTGTGCGATGGGATTGCATACAGAACAACAACAATAACAACAACAACAATATATATATATATATATATATATATATATATATATATATATATATATATATAGACACACACACACACACACTTATAAGGACATGGTTGCATAACCAAACTAAATATCCACTTACATAGGTGACTACTACAACCATGGCATTTGCACACACCAAAGTAAACTATTACATGCATAATTACATAGGTAGCTACTACACACATGACATTTCCACACACCAATAAAGTAAACTATATATTACATGTATGATTAACTAGCATAAACGATCATCTGATCATCATCTACTTCTTGTGACGCTTGCTCTGCTTGTGACTCGATACGGGCTCGTCGATTTGGGTAGCGAGGCACTTCCTCATGTCAACGATCCGCCTGTGCATCTCGTAGCATGTGTACACGCTCTTGGCCGCGAACCTGAGATGAGGTTCATCCAGTTGCCGCATCCAGGACCTGTGCCAGGATAGGGGACATGTTCTCTAGGCATCCCGCTTCATCTTTTCGTAGTAGGGGTCGATGATGGCGGAGGCGAGTTCGACTAGGGAGTCCTTCGTGCTGCCCCAGACCCTGTAGTGGTCACGGATTTCGACAAGGTGCTTGCAGGCCAAACCCGTAACACTGAGCACTTTTATATCGTCAGTGGTTTCCACCGTGGCGAACTTGTAGTCGGTGCTGTTGACAAACCTGTTGAAACGGTCGCAAGGCTCTGTGGCCATGCAGTAGTGGTAGATGAGGACATGATGGCACACGCACAACTGGGCGACGACAACCTTCCGATCTATGCCGGGACGACCGGCGGTGTACTGGAGGTCGATGCCGACCACCTTGTACTTGTCTCGAGCAAGCAACTGCTCAACGCTATTGATGTAGTCGTCCACCACGGTCGGGTCGATGGTGTACACCACCGAGAGATCCGTCTCCCTCGCGTGGGTCTCCACTCTATGCTCGCCGAACTCCATTTGAGTGCCGCTAGACATCCCCTCTCTATGTGTCGTCGTGGGTGTGCTTGTTGTGTTGTGGGGCGCGATCGAAAGGTTGAAGAGACTAAGGTTATAATGGCACCGGTAATTAAAGGGGAAGCCGGACGACCAGGAATATCGGCAGGCCCTGATGGCAGTTCTAATTTGCAGCGCGTAACTCCATCGTGCCGCACGTAACTGCATCGCGTGGTAAGGCGTGTGGCACAACCACATGCATATGGGGCCCCCGACGTGATCGTGCGCACGCCCAACCGCTGGCAGAGCGCGCGCGGAGGGACGCGAGCAGAGCGCTCCGCGGTCGCCTCAACGGCGAGCAACCATATATATATATATATAGCAGTTGAACACGCAAGGAAAAGCTGTCCACAAGCCGAGCGCGTCGACGGACGCGAGCAGAGCGCGCCAACGGACGAGAGCAGAGCACGCCGCGGCGCCTAACGGCGAGCAGAGCTTGCCGGGGGATGCGAGCAGAGGCCGGCACAGTGATACGTGGCAAATAAGACGAATTGTGCAAGCGATGTCGGAGACATCAAGCACGAATCAGATTAGAGTTGTGTGTGCGATACGTGGCATACAGTTGATCCATCCGAGCTGTTTGTGATGGAATAAGCCGTGTGTGTTGCGGGCAAACACTTGCTGGTATATAACCTTAAATTTAACCAAAAAAGTGTTAATGCATGTTACAAAAATTGTATAGCTGGAAACTATGTTCAAATACGACTCCAACGATATAATCTTTGGCGACATGCATTCTTATTTTATTAGTTAAATCCTACTCCCTCCGTCCCTAATATAGGAACGTTTTTCAAGTTAACATAGCTTGAAAAACGTTCTTATATTATGGGACAGAGGGAGTACTTATAAATGGATTATTAATAATCGGATAATTAGCCTGCTAATTGGGTTTTTCAAATACAATTGCTATATTTTCAAGTTGTTAAGCCTGCTTGATTTGGTTAACTGTCTGATCTTCTATTAGGAGTATGTTATATTGTGCAATGTGGTGCTCAGTTAACGTTTGGTTCATTTGTTGTGGTGTTTAGTTAACTGTTTTGTTTGGTTCAATTCTGCAATGCGATGTTCAATAGTAGTGGGTGCATTCTGTTATTGTATACCATGTGAGGAATAAATTGAATTTGGATGTAGTAAATACATGAGAAAAAAATACAATTGCTATATTTCCAAGTGGTTAAGCATGCTTGGTTTGGTTAACTGTCTGATCTTCTATTAGGAGTATGTTATATTGTGCAATGTGGTGCTCAGTTAATGTTTGGTTCATTTGTTGTGGTGTTTAGTTGACTGCTTGGTTCAATTCTGTAATGCGATGTCCAATTGTCGTGGGTAGAATTTTGTATTGTTGTGCATGTGAGGAATAAATCGAATTTGGCTGCACTTAATACATGAGAAACATATACAAGTGCTATTTTTCCTAGTTCTTAATTATGCTTGGTTTGTATAAATGGGTTTTCTATGTGGCTTGAATTAATCTGATGAATCTGCAATGTGCTTATTTTTCGTCAACATATTTTACTGATAGCATGCGAACCCTTACTTAACCTGATGACTCTACCTTATATGTGTTGCAGGGAAACAATGGGAAGCACTGAGGTTTACAATCGAGGTTAGCACGTGCATGGTCCGTTGTCTAATAGCACATTATTGTGCAATTGCAGGAACCATTTTAATATTTAGGTTTTTAACAATTTGGTCTTGCACATGTAGGTCCTGCTGTAAGAGGTTTTGACCCACTGTTCGACCCTTTTCGCATATGGAGAAATGAGTTGTCCATGAATATCAGTCAAGTCAAGAACTCAGAAAGATTGTTAGGATAAAGAAATTAGCGACAAAAAACAACAAGATCTTTGTCTGCACAATGAAGAAGACATCAGTTCACTACATGATGGTACTAACTATTATACCTTCCCTTTTTTATTCCTTTGCCCCATTTCCAATATAGAGAAGATATTTATGCACATCCTTGTTTTCAGGCCTTTCCAAAGCAGTTCACTGATGATTACCTCTCAAATCACCTGTATGGTCAGGAGGCGAGGAAGGTATTCATACAACACCCACGGTTCAATATTGAAGTGTTCCTGAAGAGGACGAAGGATGGACGGCCAATCATCCACAGGCACTGGCCTAAAGTTACAAAGACCTTCAACATTAATGAATGCTCAATATTAGCCTTCTGCTTCAGCAGTTTTCCAGATGAGATACATCTGTCTATGTACCGTCTATGTTGCTAATTTCGAAAGGTTATAGATGTTGCATGTGAAACTTGGTGCTGGTGTAGTTGTGTAATGGGGTAGCTGAGTGCTGAAGCTATATGATGTTGTACTCTGATGTATTACAATTATGAAAATGAAATATATTTTGTGCTTAATATGAAATGTCAATTAGATTAATAAATGGATTATTAATAATCGGATAATTAGCCTGCTAATTGGGTTTTTCTATCGCAAACGGTTATTGAGAAAACATCGTGTGTGATGCATTCAATAACGCACACAATTACTAGAAATAAACCGTGTTAGATTAATGAACAATCACACACGACATCCTCTTGAAAACTGTTTGCGTTAGGCCACCTGGCGCAAACGTTTACCACATAAAAACTATGTGTGATGGACAATCCTTGGCACACAGTTTCTTCTAGACACCGTGTGTGATGCATTCAATAACGCAAACGATAAAATCGTTAATACCGTGTGCAATGGAAACGCTACCACAGACGATTTAACAGGGAAAATTGTGTGTGGTGTACTTGCGAACAGAAACGTTTTCCTTGGAGCGACTGTGTGGGATGTATATACGAATGGAAACGTTTAGCGGTGACCGACTGTGTGGGATGTACTTACGACCGGAAACAATTTCACCTGTATAATTGTATTTTTTAGCACTACTGTACGTATTTCTGTATTTGAGTGCTCACCGGTCGCACACGACCTCATTTTGCCGAGTGTGTGTGCCAGAAGGGCATATCCCGACGGTTTCTGGGTCGTGTGGGAAGGACCCCCCTATCGCCCACACTCACTAGGCGACGGTTCCAAATGCCGTCGCGGAAAGGGGTTAAAAACCGTTTGTATAGCACCTCGCCATACTAGTGAATATCACCAACCTGCCATAAAAAGATTTGGTTTTCTTGTTGTGTGAGAGTTTTTTTGTTTTTGGTGGGGTGAGGTGTGAGAGTTTGCACCTCTTGGGAGCCAGCGAGCTGTAGCTACCCAATAGTTCTTGGATGTTGTCCCTACGGTTGTTGTAGTGCTTTCATACGATTGATTTGAGTGGAAACCAGCTAATCCCGCCAATCTTTGTAGCAACCATGACGCATGCCATGACCGAAAGAATAGCTATGGCTGTCGAAATTGAGAAAAATGTGTAGTTACTTTTTGAACAAGCTGCACATAATTTTTTATGCAAGTAGTAGTGATATACATAAAATATAAATCATTATGTAGTAGCATGAAAATAAAGTACATAAAAGTATGTTAGAATGAGCACTGATGGCTGCATATTTTTGGTTACAACAAACATATCCTCCTAAATGTTCACTTATCTGGTCCAGAAAACTTATATCGATCAGTAGCTTCCCACTTTTGAGCATGTTGAGTACCATGTAATATGCCTACTCCCTCTGTCCTAGTTTATCAGGCCTCATTCTTCCGTGGTTCAACTTTGACCAATAGTAGGAAAAATATATCCTACCACCCGGGATAGTTACCCCACATGTCTCATATACTATGATGTAGTAGTAACTACTTTATCATTCTAAATATGTTCATATACTATATCTAAGATATTTAAGCACGTTACATGAAAAAATTGTATATGAGCTCATAGTTTTTTTATATTTGTGAAATACGTACATATTTGTAAGTAAAAAGAGTATGCTTAAAATATGGTACATAGTACGTAAGAAGTAATATATATATATATATATATATATATATATATATATATATATATATATATATATATATATATATATAGGACAAATATTTCCTACAAGCAGTGGTAGTTACCACCACTTGCGTTTTGTATGTTGTATGTAGTATCTGTTGAAACCATGAGTATGTATGTGTAGTATGTAGTATATAACGATGATTACGTACTATATATATATATATATATATATATATATATATATATATATATAAATATAAATTTTTAGGTAGTATGTACCATATTTTGAGTATGCTCTTTTTTACGTACAAATATGTACGTATTTCACAAATATAACAAAAACTATGTGCTCATATGCAATTTTTTCATTTAACTTGGTTTGAAATATCTTAGATATAATATATGAACATATTTAAAATAATAAAATATTATATATAGATAGTATATGACACATGTGGGGTAACTATATATATATATATATATATATATATATATATATATATATATATATATATATATACTACCTAAACATTGTTATATACTACATACTACACGTACATACTCACAGTTTTGACAAATATTACATATAACATACAGAACGTAAGTGGTGGTAACTACCACATATTACAAATTTTTCCTACCACCACTTGAGTTTTGTATGTTGTATATAGTATCTATCAAATAGGAGAGTATGTACGCGTAGTATGTAGTATATAAGAATATTTAGGTAGTATATATTCTTATTTTTAGCTAATATGCATCGTATTTTGAGTATGCTCTCTTTTACGTACAAATATATACATATTTCACAAATATAATAAAACTATGGTCCAAATTGCAAGTTTTTCATGTAACTCACTTTGGAATATGTTATATATAATATGAACATACTTACAATGATAAAATAGTATCTATAATACCACATGGTAGTATATGAGACATGTGGGGTAACTGAAGTGGTGGTAGGAAAATAACCCACGTTTTGTTTGTCAAAGCTCAACCTCAAAATATGAGGACGATAGAGGGAGCAGTGTGTAAGTTAGTTTGTTGTTACTGAACTTATTTTATAAGCAATTTGTAAAATTAGCTATGAAGAAAGAGAGTTCATGCCATGTTCAACATCAGGATAAAACTATTATAATTCCTAATAGCAGAAATTTTTGTCTTAAATTTTTTGAAATTAGGATATAAAAGTGCACATCATTTTGTTGTCCAGTATGTGAACTAGAAGGGAATCGAAGGGTTGTGAAGAGATAACTGTCGCAATTGTGTGCAACTTGATACGCTCTGCGGCTGCAACAACAAAACTCATGGTTATTTACGACGACTGTCATCGGGACAAAAATCCAATGATTGTCAGTGAAACTAAGTATTAATACACTCTCATATTTGAATATATATTAGATAGTTTTGTACTGACAGTGGTTGGTTGTACTCTCGCCTTTCTTTCAATTCCGTGAATGCGTGGAATAGCCATCTACAATAGGTAGTTATCCTTGGGGTTGCACAACTTCCCAGATTAAGTGCCGTTCTAGCAGGATGTTTTTTCGCTTAACGTTGAAATGTATGATTCATGTCTTACACCCTCGGTGAAGATATTCGAAACGTCTTCTCTTGATGCCCATCACAATCTGATATTGTTTATCCCACGCAACAGTTTCTTTTGAACTCACTATGTAGATGAACCTATCCGGTGACCCATTAAGCATGTAACCATAGATGCTAAATCTCTTGACCCGTCGAAACAGAAACCAAGAAGAGGGACAAAATGACATGGGATGTCCTTCTGATGTTGATGACCATGTTTACACATTCATTTTCATCCGTGGTCATGTTTTGAAGGAACTTGACACCAACATGGTGGCCATCCGGCTGGGTGTCCTTGTATACCACGCCATAGCTACCAACCTATCACAAAAAGTTGGTTATTTTCTTGAGGTGTGAGAGTTTTTTTTTTTGTGGGGTGAGGTGTGAGAGTTTGCAGCTCTTGGGAGCCAATGAGCTGTAGTTGCCCAACAGCTCGGACGTTGTCCCTGCGGTCATTGTAATGCTTTTGTATGGTTGATTCGAGTGGAAACCAGTAAAATCGGCCAATCTTTGTAGCACTGATGACGCATGCCATGACCGAAACAATGGTGCAGCTGTGGAAACCGAGAAATTTGTGTAATTATTTTTTGAACAGGATGCACTTAATTATCTTATTCTATAAGCAATTGCAGAAAAATAGCTATGAAGAAAGAGATTTCATGCCATGTTCGGCATCAGGATTAAACTTTTACAGTTCATAATAACAGAAATTTCAGTCCTAAGCACTATGGAAGTTAGGATAAATAAGAGCGCACCTTTTGCTATTTAATTTGTTGATTAGAAGGGGATCCAAGGGTTGTGAAGAGATATGATACGTCCATTTTGCATCATCTTTTCCTGCTGCTATTTATAGTGTTTTTGATCAATATTTTATTTTATGATGCAACTCTAATGACTTTTCTCTCTTAATATGCAAGATCTACATGAAGACGGAGATTGCCGACAGCTGGAATTCTGGACCCAAAAGAGCTAGAACAGAGATAGCTATTCTCTGGAGATCCAAATGACCTAAATCTTTTATGGAGAATTATTTTGAAATATATAAAAAATATTGGCAGAAAGAGGTACGGGAGGAGAGCAACCATGGGCCTACAAGACAACAGGGCACGCCCTACCCCCTAGGGCGCGCCTAGATGTCTTGTGGGGCCTACAGAAGCCCTCCGGTGCCCTCCTTCTGCTATATGAAGCCATTTGCCCAAGAAAAAAAAATAGAAGAATACTTTCAGGAGAAGCGCCGCCGTCTCAAGGCGGAACCTAGGCAGGAGCACTTTTGCTCTCCAGCAGAGCGACTCCACCGGGGATATATACTTCCCTCCGGGAGGGGGAAATCAAAGCCTTTGTCATCACCAACATTCCTCTCATTGTGGGAGGACTCATCTCCATCAACATCTTCACTAGCACCATCTCATCTCACCTTCGTTCATCTCTTGTATTTAATCTTTGTCTCAAAACCTCAGATTGGTACCTATGGGTTGCTAGTAGTGTTGATTACATCTTTAGTTGATGCTAGTTGGTTTATTTGATGGAAGATCATATGTTCAGATCCTTAATCATGTATTATACTACTCTGATCTTGAACATGAATGTGATTCGTGAGTAGTTCCGTTTGTTCTTGAGGACATGAGAGAAGTCTTGTTAGTAATCATGTGAAGTTGGTATCCGTTCAATATTTTGATGATGTGTATATTGTTCTTCCTCTAGTGGTGTCTTGTGAACATCGACTACCTGACACTTCACTATGTTTGGGCCTAGAGGAAGGCATTAGGGAGTAGTAAGTAGATGATGGGTTGCGAGAGTGACATAAGCTTAAAGCCTAGTTTATGCGCTATTTCGTAAGGGGCTGATTTGGATTCATATGTTTCATGCTATGGTTAGATTTATCTTAATTCTTCTTTCCTAGTTGCGGATGCTTGTGAGAGATAGTAATCATAAGAGGGTTGCTTGTTCAAGTAAGAATAGCACCCTAGGACCAGTCCACCCACATATCAAATTATCAAAGTAGTGAACGCGAATCAACTAAACATGATGAAAGTTAATTGGACCACCTTGCTGCACCTTTGTTACTATTGTCACTTGCTACTTGTTACAAATTATCTTGCTACTGTCGGTTACTAATACTTACAGCGTTTGCGGAGAATACCTTGCTGAAACCGCTTATCATTTCCTTTCGCTCCTCATTGGGTTCGACACTCTTACTTATCAAAAGGACTAAGATTGATCCCCTATACTTGTGGGTCATAAAGATACCTGCCACGCTTGTGTGGAACTTGCTACGGTTAGCAGCTGCAATAAGAAAGCTGATGGTTAATGACGACAATTGTCATCGCAATTTTTTTATTATTGTCAGTGAAATAAAGTATGATTACACTCTCATATTTAAAAATATATTGGATAGTTTTGTGCTGACAGTGGTTGGTTGTACTCTTGGGACTCTTTCAATTCATTCAGTGAATGCATTGGACAACCAGGCCCGGCATTGGAAACTGAACACTGATGCTTAAAAAAAAACTGATTGCTGATGTGGCATGATGATGACGTGGATAGTGTGCATGTAGAGAGAATTGGTTGTAGTGGGGATCAACTTCTTAAGAATATAGAATATGTTAATTGGAAGGGGATTGAAGGGTTGTGAAGAGATACCCGTCGCACTTGTGTGCAACTTGCTACACTTAGAGGCTGCAACAAGAAAGCTCATCGTTAATTACAACGACTGTCATCACAAAAAAAATCTGATGATTGTCAGTGAAAGTGAGTATGAATACGGCTCCCATATTTGAAATGCATTAAGTGAACTCATCTTTGTGCTGACAGTGGTTGGTTGTACTCTTGCCGTTCTTTCAATTCATTCAGTGAATGCATTGGACCAGCCAGCTAGCTGCTTTGATTATGAGAGCTAAGACATTAAGAACGCACTCAATCCATCGCATTACGTCGTACGCAAAGGACCAGTCACACTCACTCACTCACCATGCCCATTCGCTTTCTCACCAGCAAGATACGTAGCTAACTCACCTTTGGCATAAACTTCGCTTTCTGTATATTGCTGCAACGAAGAGCTGAGAGTAGGCAATCCTGTCTTCACTGACGGAGGGAGCTAGGGGAGACACCACTAGCCTTGCATTATCCAACAAAGACGCTTTCGTAAGTACAATATTAGGTTTTGTTCCCTTAAATATTCAGTTTAGGCGGGTATTTGTAGGGGAATAGTGGGATAGATCGCTATATGTTGTGCTTAGATTGATGGAGGTTAACCTCTCTGATTAGCTAGATACCCTACACGAGAAACTATTTGGTCAACTGTATTCTCAGTAAAATCTATGTATGTAGATTTGATAAACACTGGCCCAATCCCAAAATCGCCTCATATTTGGAAAATTAAGGTACCATTAAAAATAAAGGTCTCTATGTGGTTTGTGCACAAGAAAAGTGATATTGACTAAGAATAAATTGGCAGAACGTGGATGAGAGGGTAGTAAACGGTGTTGTTTTTGTGACCAGGACGAATCAATCCAACATCTTTTCCTCAAGTGCCCACTAGCCAAGTTATTGTGGCATACAATACATGTGTTCTTTAATGTCTATCCTCTAACAGCATCTCCAGTTTATTTGGGACATGGTTAAATGGGGTAGACCCTAAGACAACGACACATATTCAAGTCGGAGTACGTACATTACTTTGGGCTATTTGGAACTGTCGGAATAACGTTATATTTAACCGAAACAACATCACAATTTTTTTGCAGGTCATCTTCCGAGCGTCTGGATGAATCCGTACGTGATCGTTACTCAGCCGTACGGAAGTCAGGGAACATATGGCCTATGGGTGCAACCGCTGGGGATGGTAGCACGAGATACGTATAATTGGTTTGGATGGCGGTCCAATAATAGGATAAGTGTTTAGTCATCTGGTCCTATTTTCGCCGGTTGTGGCATTTTATTCCTTCTGATTGAGTTTGCTGTCTAACATGTGTTGAACTTCGTACTTTGACGCTACTTTGTTTAATAAAATGGCTGTGTGCATCTCTTGAAGCAGAGGCCGGGGGTAGTCCTCATTTTTGAAAAAAGAGCCGAAAGTAGGAAATTGTGTTTTCACCACTAATACTACTGCATATTCATAGTTTTTGGCTCTTCCCTATGATACTTCAAAGTAAATAAGTGCCTTAAAAACTCATGCAGTCTTAGCGGCTGCAAGAAGAAAACTCATGGTTAATTACGACGATTGTCGTCGCAAAAAAAATCCGACGATTGTCGGTGAAACTAAGTATGAGTACACTCTCATATCTGAAAATATATTAGATAGGTTTGTGCTGACAGTGGTTGGTTGTACTCTTGCCGTTCTTTCAATTCGATCACTAAATGCATTGGACTAGCTAGCTAGCTACTGGTTTGATTATGAGAGCCAACACATTAAGATCACACTCAATCCATCGCTTTACGTCGTACACAAGGGACCAATCACACTCACTCACCATGCCCATTCGCTTTCTCAGCTAGAAGATACGTAGCTTCCTCAACTTTGGCCTAAACGTCGCTTTCTGTATATTGCAGCAACGAAGAGCTGAGAGTAGGCAATTCAGTCTTCATCACTAAGAGCAAGTACAATAAGGTGACATAAGCAGGCTATAAGGATTTAAATATTATATCTTTGCTTAGTTGGAGGGGAGAGAAAAGGAGAGAGAATGAAAGCGGGCTATAGAATAAGAACCAGCTATAGCACGAGCCCCAAAATATTTTGTAAGATTGTAAGGTGGAACAGCCATTAATAAAGTATTAAATATTTAAAAGTTACTATTGTACATGCCCGCTATTAGGTTGGCTCTAAATGACATGGCAATTCCTATAGCCGATTGCTAACTATATTATTAAGTATGCTCTAATACTACTGCCTATTCCTAATTTTTGGCTCTTCCCTGTGACACTTCAAAGTAAATGAGTGCCTTAAAATGAAGGACCAGCCTTCAGTCTTGCAAAATTAAATAGCCTCTCCACATCTACCTCCATGACAAATACCCATGTTTCCAATTCATCTTCAGTACTCATGTATGAACGAACCGATATTCTGTGCTATATGGCAATATGATCAATCTTCACAATACAAGTTGCAAAGCTCCTGTCCTATTTAGTGTGTACTAACAGCATGCCTGTTTTTTTATAGCGGTACCAATGATTAGAAAGCAAACAGCCCAAAAGAGATCAGTCGCCATTAGTAAAAAAAACTTTCTATGATTCCACTAAAACCAATCCATTTAGCATTTAGGCCCTACTAGTATAACGCGGAGGAGAGGACGACGTGTATCGGTCTGAGACGGCGTGCGTTCTAACTGATCAACATGGATGATGATGATGATGATGATGATGATGATGATGATGTGTGTGTGTGTGTATTTTACAGATGTCAGTACAGTGCGACCCTGCATGTGCAGTTCAACTATGTCCTGCTGACATCAATGGAGCGTCACAAATGATGCATGCGGTAGGTTGCTGGCGTACCAGACCATAGAGATATGGCGTCCTGCTGGAAGAAAACCTGGTAAACATTCGTGCTATAGTAAGAAACATACTACTTGCTATTGCATGGTTGTCTATATCACAATGATGCAGAGGTAATGTATACCGAAAATCTCACTAAGTTATTTATTTATTTTGGACTACGTAAAAAGGAGAAATTTGTGTATACCAAAATAAATTGTAGATCACACATTAAAATTATGAATCCTAATGATAACCCCCATATACACATGGCTATGTGAAAACTTGTGAATTTGCTTGCTGCATGAAAGATGGATGGATGTGCATGAAGCTCATTATTAAATACGTACAGAAATGCCAGTTTCAGGTAATACGGACCTCCCTTCCCTTTCCCTGAAAACATCGGAAGAGCTCTCACTAAAAAAAAAATCACTGCTCAAACAGTACATAAAACTTTGAACGTTGATTTTCTTTTAGTGAGAGCTCCTCGGATGTTATTTTCTGCTGAAATGTTGCAAGATGCTTGAACATTTGATATAGTCTGATGTCTCAAATTATGAATTTTTTGGAGTTTGTTTGATTACAATTTTTCATTTGTTTTGCAAACTCGGGTGTAGTACACCCGAGAGTAGAAAATCTACTCTATTTAAAACTCCTTCCTAATGTAATAGTTGTGTGGCATATATAGCCCACATTTTGTTGGTCATCAAAGTTCAACCTCAAAATATGAGGACAATGGAGGGAGTACGGTATAAGCTAGTTTGCGGTTACTGAACTTATTTTATAAGCAATTTGCGGAAAAATAGCTATGAAAGAAAGAGAGTACATGCCATGTTCGGCATCAGGATTAAACTATTATAATTCATGATAGCAGAAATTTCAGCCTTAAGATTTTTGGAAATTAGGATAAAAAAGAGCACATCCTTTTGTTATTCAACTAGATGGTACCCCGCACGTTGTTGCAGGAATGTTTTGCAGTATATTCATAGAGAATTGGTTACGTGGAACATGTATATGTTGTTGCGGGAATTTATTGATTGCATGTTGTGGTGGACCTTTCTCCATGCATGTTGAATGATGAGGTGGCATACTTGCATGTCAAGAGAAATAGGTTAGTGGGGGCTAGTTATCTTACTCTTATAAAAAAACTGAGTTGGTGATGATGGTGTGCCTGCCATTTTGCAATATAGACTGTCCGATCTATATCTAATGGATAGAAAGCAAACTATGGAAATTTTGCAAAAAAAGTACCCGCACCTCTCTCCACATTTGCAGATACGGCCTTTCCTCGTTCATCCTTATCTCCCACAACTTCATTGTTGAGCAATTAAAAAAGTAGTCCTTTGGAAGAATCAAGCATGATGGCCGCTGCCGGCGTCATCCATCCCCATGCATCCGCTCAGTCCGACCACCAATCACCACCACGCCCCACTCTTCCTCACCTTATCTCTCCTCTTTCTCGAGATATCATTAGTTTTTACACACGGGATTACTCCCACATGGGTCAATCACAACAGGTGTTTTGTAAAAAAATGTATCTTGATGTTCCGTGCAATGCACGGGCATCTGGCTAGTTTAGATATAGAAGATCAGATGGGAGGTGAAGTGGAAGGGACGGTTGATGAGACGAGAATGAGACGAATATTTAGCGTCCAAGAAGGGGAAGGGGAGCCGGGAGCAGGACAACCTACTCGTTCGGGCTTCCAAATTATTTATTGTGCAGCTTTAGAGCAGAAAAGAGAACCTGAGCACGCTGGTGAATTGTATCGACGTGAACGAACAGAGAGAGGCTACCAATAATGCATGTTTAGACCGATCGATTGTTGCTGGGAAACTGAACCCTGATGCTTAAAAAAACTGAATGCTGATGTGGCATGATGATGACGTGGATAGTGTGCATGTAGAGAGAATTTGTTGTAGTGGGGATCAACTTCTTAAGAATATAGAATATGTTAATTGGAAGGGGATTGAAGGGTTGTGAAGAGATACCCGTCGCACTTGTGTGCAACTTGCTACACTTAGAGGCTGCAACAAGAAAGCTCATCGTTAATTACAACGACTGTCATCACAAAAAAAATCTGATGATTGTCAGTGAAAGTGAGTATGAATACGGCTCTCATATTTGAAATGCATTCAGTGAACTCATCTTTGTGCTGACAGTGGTTGGTTGTACTCTTGCCGTTCTTTCAATTCATTCAGTGAATGCATTGGACCAGCCAGCTAGCTGCTTTGATTATGAGAGCTAAGACATTAAGAACGCACTCAATCCATCGCATTACGTCGTACGCAAAGGACCAGTCACACTCACTCACTCACCATGCCCATTCGCTTTCTCACCAGCAAGATACGTAGCTAACTCACCTTTGGCATAAACTTCGCTTTCTGTATATTGCTGCAACGAAGAGCTGAGAGTAGGCAATCCTGTCTTCACTGACGGAGGGAGCTAGGGGAGACACCACTAGCCTTGCATTATCCAACAAAGACGCTTTCGTAAGTACAATATTAGGTTTTGTTCCCTTAAATATTCAGTTTAGGCGGGTATTTGTAGGGGAATCGTGGGATAGATCGCTATATGTTGTGCTTAGATTGATGGAGGTTAACCTCTCTGATTAGCTAGATACCCTACACGAGAAACTATTTGGTCAACTGTATTCTCAGTAAAATCTATGTATGTAGATTTGATAAACACTGGCCCAATCCCAAAATCGCCTCATATTTGGAAAATTAAGGTACCATTAAAAATAAAGGTCTCTATGTGGTTTGTGCACAAGAAAAGTGATATTGACTAAGAATAAATTGGCAGAACGTGGATGAGAGGGTAGTAAACGGTGTTGTTTTTGTGACCAGGACGAATCAATCCAACATCTTTTCCTCAAGTGCCCACTAGCCAAGTTATTGTGGCATACAATACATGTGTTCTTTAATGTCTATCCTCTAACAGCATCTCCAGTTTATTTGGGACATGGTTAAATGGGGTAGACCCTAAGACAACGACACATATTCAAGTCGGAGTACGTACATTACTTTGGGCTATTTGGAACTGTCGGAATAACGTTATATTTAACCGAAACAACATCACAATTTTTTTGCAGGTCATCTTCCGAGCGTCTGGATGAATCCGTACGTGATCGTTACTCAGCCGTACGGAAGTCAGGGAACATATGGCCTATGGGTGCAACCGCTGGGGATGGTAGCACGAGATACGTATAATTGGTTTGGATGGCGGTCCAATAATAGGATAAGTGTTTAGTCATCTGGTCCTATTTTCGCCGGTTGTGGCATTTTATTCCTTCTGATTGAGTTTGCTGTCTAACATGTGTTGAACTTCGTACTTTGACGCTACTTTGTTTAATAAAACGGCTGTGTGCATCTCTTGAAGCAGAGGCCGGGGGTAGTCCTCATTTTTGAAAAAAGATCCGAAAGTAGGAAATTGTGTTTTCACCACTAATACTACTGCATATTCATAGTTTTTGGCTCTTCCCTATGATACTTCAAAGTAAATAAGTGCCTTAAAAACTCATGCAGTCTTAGCGGCTGCAAGAAGAAAACTCATGGTTAATTACGACGATTGTCGTCGCAAAAAAAATCCGACGATTGTCGGTGAAACTAAGTATGAGTACACTCTCATATCTGAAAATATATTAGATAGGTTTGTGCTGACAGTGGTTGGTTGTACTCTTGCCGTTCTTTCAATTCGATCACTAAATGCATTGGACTAGCTAGCTAGCTACTGGTTTGATTATGAGAGCCAACACATTAAGATCACACTCAATCCATCGCTTTACGTCGTACACAAGGGACCAATCACACTCACTCACCATGCCCATTCGCTTTCTCAGCTAGAAGATACGTAGCTTCCTCAACTTTGGCCTAAACGTCGCTTTCTGTATATTGCAGCAACGAAGAGCTGAGAGTAGGCAATTCAGTCTTCATCACTAAGAGCAAGTACAATAAGGTGACATAAGCAGGCTATAAGGATTTAAATATTATATCTTTGCTTAGTTGGAGGGGAGAGAAAAGGAGAGAGAATGAAAGCGGGCTATAGAATAAGAACCAGCTATAGCACGAGCCCCAAAATATTTTGTAAGATTGTAAGGTGGAACAGCCATTAATAAAGTATTAAATATTTAAAAGTTACTATTGTACATGCCCGCTATTAGGTTGGCTCTAAGTGACATGGCAATTCCTATAGCCGATTGCTAACTATATTATTAAGTATGCTCTAATACTACTGCCTATTCCTAATTTTTGGCTCTTCCCTGTGACACTTCAAAGTAAATGAGTGCCTTAAAATGAAGGACCAGCCTTCAGTCTTGCAAAATTAAATAGCCTCTCCACATCTACCTCCATGACAAATACCCATGTTTCCAATTCATCTTCAGTACTCATGTATGAACGAACCGATATTCTGTGCTATATGGCAATATGATCAATCTTCACAATACAAGTTGCAAAGCTCCTGTCCTATTTAGTGTGTACTAACAGCATGCCTGTTTTTTTTATAGCGGTACCAATGATTAGAAAGCAAACAGCCCAAAAGAGATCAGTCGCCATTAGTAAAAAAAACTTTCTATGATTCCACTAAAACCAATCCATTTAGCATTTAGGCCCTACTAGTATAACGCGGAGGAGAGGACGACGTGTATCGGTCTGAGACGGCGTGCGTTCTAACTGATCAACATGGATGATGATGATGATGATGATGATGATGATGATGTGTGTGTGTGTGTGTGTGTATTTTACAGATGTCAGTACAGTGCGACCCTGCATGTGCAGTTCAACTATGTCCTGCTGACATCAATGGAGCGTCACAAATGATGCATGCGGTAGGTTGCTGGCGTACCAGACCATAGAGATATGGCGTCCTGCTGGAAGAAAACCTGGTAAACATTCGTGCTATAGTAAGAAACATACTACTTGCTATTGCATGGTTGTCTATATCACAATGATGCAGAGGTAATGTATACCGAAAATCTCACTAAGTTATTTATTTATTTTGGACTACGTAAAAAGGAGAAATTTGTGTATACCAAAATAAATTGTAGATCACACATTAAAATTATGAATCCTAATGATAACCCCCATATACACATGGCTATGTGAAAACTTGTGAATTTGCTTGCTGCATGAAAGATGGATGGATGTGCATGAAGCTCATTATTAAATACGTACAGAAATGCCAGTTTCAGGTAATACGGACCTCCCTTCCCTTTCCCTGAAAACATCGGAAGAGCTCTCACTAAAAAAAAAATCACTGCTCAAACAGTACATAAAACTTTGAACGTTGATTTTCTTTTAGTGAGAGCTCCTCGGATGTTATTTTCTGCTGAAATGTTGCAAGATGCTTGAACATTTGATATAGTCTGATGTCTCAAATTATGAATTTTTTTGGAGTTTGTTTGATTACAATTTTTCATTTGTTTTGCAAACTCGGGTGTAGTACACCCGAGAGTAGAAAATCTACTCTATTTAAAACTCCTTCCTGATGTAATAGTTGTGTGGCATATATAGCCCACATTTTGTTGGTCATCAAAGTTCAACCTCAAAATATGAGGACAATGGAGGGAGTACGGTATAAGCTAGTTTGCGGTTACTGAACTTATTTTATAAGCAATTTGCGGAAAAATAGCTATGAAAGAAAGAGAGTACATGCCATGTTCGGCATCAGGATTAAACTATTATAATTCATGATAGCAGAAATTTCAGCCTTAAGATTTTTGGAAATTAGGATAAAAAAGAGCACATCCTTTTGTTATTCAACTAGATGGTACCCCGCACGTTGTTGCAGGAATGTTTTGCAGTATATTCATAGAGAATTGGTTACGTGGAACATGTATATGTTGTTGCGGGAATTTATTGATTGCATGTTGTGGTGGACCTTTCTCCATGCATGTTGAATGATGAGGTGGCATACTTGCATGTCAAGAGAAATAGGTTAGTGGGGGCTAGTTATCTTACTCTTATAAAAAAACTGAGTTGGTGATGATGGTGTGCCTGCCATTTTGCAATATAGACTGTCCGATCTATATCTAATGGATAGAAAGCAAACTATGGAAATTTTGCAAAAAAAGTACCCGCACCTCTCTCCACATTTGCAGATACGGCCTTTCCTCGTTCATCCTTATCTCCCACAACTTCATTGTTGAGCAATTAAAAAAGTAGTCCTTTGGAAGAATCAAGCATGATGGCCGCTGCCGGCGTCATCCATCCCCATGCATCCGCTCAGTCCGACCACCAATCACCACCACGCCCCACTCTTCCTCACCTTATCTCTCCTCTTTCTCGAGATATCATTAGTTTTTACACACGGGATTACTCCCACATGGGTCAATCACAACAGGTGTTTTGTAAAAAAATGTATCTTGATGTTCCGTGCAATGCACGGGCATCTGGCTAGTTTAGATATAGAAGATCAGATGGGAGGTGAAGTGGAAGGGACGGTTGATGAGACGAGAATGAGACGAATATTTAGCGTCCAAGAAGGGGAAGGGGAGCCGGGAGCAGGACAACCTACTCGTTCGGGCTTCCAAATTATTTATTGTGCAGCTTTAGAGCAGAAAAGAGAACCTGAGCACGCTGGTGAATTGTATCGACGTGAACGAACAGAGAGAGGCTACCAATAATGCATGTTTAGACCGATCGATTGTTGCTGGGAAACTGAACCCTGATGCTTAAAAAAACTGAATGCTGATGTGGCATGATGATGACGTGGATAGTGTGCATGTAGAGAGAATTGGTTGTAGTGGGGATCAACTTCTTAAGAATATAGAATATGTTAATTGGAAGGGGATTGAAGGGTTGTGAAGAGATACCCGTCGCACTTGTGTGCAACTTGCTACACTTAGAGGCTGCAACAAGAAAGCTCATCGTTAATTACAACGACTGTCATCACAAAAAAAATCTGATGATTGTCAGTGAAAGTGAGTATGAATACGGCTCTCATATTTGAAATGCATTCAGTGAACTCATCTTTGTGCTGACAGTGGTTGGTTGTACTCTTGCCGTTCTTTCAATTCATTCAGTGAATGCATTGGACCAGCCAGCTAGCTGCTTTGATTATGAGAGCTAAGACATTAAGAACGCACTCAATCCATCGCATTACGTCGTACGCAAAGGACCAGTCACACTCACTCACTCACCATGCCCATTCGCTTTCTCACCAGCAAGATACGTAGCTAACTCACCTTTGGCATAAACTTCGCTTTCTGTATATTGCTGCACCGAAGAGCTGAGAGTAGGCAATCCTGTCTTCACTGACGGAGGGAGCTAGGGGAGACACCACTAGCCTTGCATTATCCAACAAAGACGCTTTCGTAAGTACAATATTAGGTTTTGTTCCCTTAAATATTCAGTTTAGGCGGGTATTTGTAGGGGAATCGTGGGATAGATCGCTATATGTTGTGCTTAGATTGATGGAGGTTAACCTCTCTGATTAGCTAGATACCCTACACGAGAAACTATTTGGTCAACTGTATTCTCAGTAAAATCTATGTATGTAGATTTGATAAACACTGGCCCAATCCCAAAATCGCCTCATATTTGGAAAATTAAGGTACCATTAAAAATAAAGGTCTCTATGTGGTTTGTGCACAAGAAAAGTGATATTGACTAAGAATAAATTGGCAGAACGTGGATGAGAGGGTAGTAAACGGTGTTGTTTTTGTGACCAGGACGAATCAATCCAACATCTTTTCCTCAAGTGCCCACTAGCCAAGTTATTGTGGCATACAATACATGTGTTCTTTAATGTCTATCCTCTAACAGCATCTCCAGTTTATTTGGGACATGGTTAAATGGGGTAGACCCTAAGACAACGACACATATTCAAGTCGGAGTACGTACATTACTTTGGGCTATTTGGAACTGTCGGAATAACGTTATATTTAACCGAAACAACATCACAATTTTTTTGCAGGTCATCTTCCGAGCGTCTGGATGAATCCGTACGTGATCGTTACTCAGCCGTACGGAAGTCAGGGAACATATGGCCTATGGGTGCAACCGCTGGGGATGGTAGCACGAGATACGTATAATTGGTTTGGATGGCGGTCCAATAATAGGATAAGTGTTTAGTCATCTGGTCCTATTTTCGCCGGTTGTGGCATTTTATTCCTTCTGATTGAGTTTGCTGTCTAACATGTGTTGAACTTCGTACTTTGACGCTACTTTGTTTAATAAAACGGCTGTGTGCATCTCTTGAAGCAGAGGCCGGGGGTAGTCCTCATTTTTGAAAAAAGATCCGAAAGTAGGAAATTGTGTTTTCACCACTAATACTACTGCATATTCATAGTTTTTGGCTCTTCCCTATGATACTTCAAAGTAAATAAGTGCCTTAAAAACTCATGCAGTCTTAGCGGCTGCAAGAAGAAAACTCATGGTTAATTACGACGATTGTCGTCGCAAAAAAAATCCGACGATTGTCGGTGAAACTAAGTATGAGTACACTCTCATATCTGAAAATATATTAGATAGGTTTGTGCTGACAGTGGTTGGTTGTACTCTTGCCGTTCTTTCAATTCGATCACTAAATGCATTGGACTAGCTAGCTAGCTACTGGTTTGATTATGAGAGCCAACACATTAAGATCACACTCAATCCATCGCTTTACGTCGTACACAAGGGACCAATCACACTCACTCACCATGCCCATTCGCTTTCTCAGCTAGAAGATACGTAGCTTCCTCAACTTTGGCCTAAACGTCGCTTTCTGTATATTGCAGCAACGAAGAGCTGAGAGTAGGCAATTCAGTCTTCATCACTAAGAGCAAGTACAATAAGGTGACATAAGCAGGCTATAAGGATTTAAATATTATATCTTTGCTTAGTTGGAGGGGAGAGAAAAGGAGAGAGAATGAAAGCGGGCTATAGAATAAGAACCAGCTATAGCACGAGCCCCAAAATATTTTGTAAGATTGTAAGGTGGAACAGCCATTAATAAAGTATTAAATATTTAAAAGTTACTATTGTACATGCCCGCTATTAGGTTGGCTCTAAGTGACATGGCAATTCCTATAGCCGATTGCTAACTATATTATTAAGTATGCTCTAATACTACTGCCTATTCCTAATTTTTGGCTCTTCCCTGTGACACTTCAAAGTAAATGAGTGCCTTAAAATGAAGGACCAGCCTTCAGTCTTGCAAAATTAAATAGCCTCTCCACATCTACCTCCATGACAAATACCCATGTTTCCAATTCATCTTCAGTACTCATGTATGAACGAACCGATATTCTGTGCTATATGGCAATATGATCAATCTTCACAATACAAGTTGCAAAGCTCCTGTCCTATTTAGTGTGTACTAACAGCATGCCTGTTTTTTTTATAGCGGTACCAATGATTAGAAAGCAAACAGCCCAAAAGAGATCAGTCGCCATTAGTAAAAAAAACTTTCTATGATTCCACTAAAACCAATCCATTTAGCATTTAGGCCCTACTAGTATAACGCGGAGGAGAGGACGACGTGTATCGGTCTGAGACGGCGTGCGTTCTAACTGATCAACATGGATGATGATGATGATGATGATGATGATGATGATGTGTGTGTGTGTGTGTGTATTTTACAGATGTCAGTACAGTGCGACCCTGCATGTGCAGTTCAACTATGTCCTGCTGACATCAATGGAGCGTCACAAATGATGCATGCGGTAGGTTGCTGGCGTACCAGACCATAGAGATATGGCGTCCTGCTGGAAGAAAACCTGGTAAACATTCGTGCTATAGTAAGAAACATACTACTTGCTATTGCATGGTTGTCTATATCACAATGATGCAGAGGTAATGTATACCGAAAATCTCACTAAGTTATTTATTTATTTTGGACTACGTAAAAAGGAGAAATTTGTGTATACCAAAATAAATTGTAGATCACACATTAAAATTATGAATCCTAATGATAACCCCCATATACACATGGCTATGTGAAAACTTGTGAATTTGCTTGCTGCATGAAAGATGGATGGATGTGCATGAAGCTCATTATTAAATACGTACAGAAATGCCAGTTTCAGGTAATACGGACCTCCCTTCCCTTTCCCTGAAAACATCGGAAGAGCTCTCACTAAAAAAAAAAATCACTGCTCAAACAGTACATAAAACTTTGAACGTTGATTTTCTTTTAGTGAGAGCTCCTCGGATGTTATTTTCTGCTGAAATGTTGCAAGATGCTTGAACATTTGATATAGTCTGATGTCTCAAATTATGAATTTTTTTGGAGTTTGTTTGATTACAATTTTTCATTTGTTTTGCAAACTCGGGTGTAGTACACCCGAGAGTAGAAAATCTACTCTATTTAAAACTCCTTCCTGATGTAATAGTTGTGTGGCATATATAGCCCACATTTTGTTGGTCATCAAAGTTCAACCTCAAAATATGAGGACAATGGAGGGAGTACGGTATAAGCTAGTTTGCGGTTACTGAACTTATTTTATAAGCAATTTGCGGAAAAATAGCTATGAAAGAAAGAGAGTACATGCCATGTTCGGCATCAGGATTAAACTATTATAATTCATGATAGCAGAAATTTCAGCCTTAAGATTTTTGGAAATTAGGATAAAAAAGAGCACATCCTTTTGTTATTCAACTAGATGGTACCCCGCACGTTGTTGCAGGAATGTTTTGCAGTATATTCATAGAGAATTGGTTACGTGGAACATGTATATGTTGTTGCGGGAATTTATTGATTGCATGTTGTGGTGGACCTTTCTCCATGCATGTTGAATGATGAGGTGGCATACTTGCATGTCAAGAGAAATAGGTTAGTGGGGGCTAGTTATCTTACTCTTATAAAAAAACTGAGTTGGTGATGATGGTGTGCCTGCCATTTTGCAATATAGACTGTCCGATCTATATCTAATGGATAGAAAGCAAACTATGGAAATTTTGCAAAAAAAGTACCCGCACCTCTCTCCACATTTGCAGATACGGCCTTTCCTCGTTCATCCTTATCTCCCACAACTTCATTGTTGAGCAATTAAAAAAGTAGTCCTTTGGAAGAATCAAGCATGATGGCCGCTGCCGGCGTCATCCATCCCCATGCATCCGCTCAGTCCGACCACCAATCACCACCACGCCCCACTCTTCCTCACCTTATCTCTCCTCTTTCTCGAGATATCATTAGTTTTTACACACGGGATTACTCCCACATGGGTCAATCACAACAGGTGTTTTGTAAAAAAATGTATCTTGATGTTCCGTGCAATGCACGGGCATCTGGCTAGTTTAGATATAGAAGATCAGATGGGAGGTGAAGTGGAAGGGACGGTTGATGAGACGAGAATGAGACGAATATTTAGCGTCCAAGAAGGGGAAGGGGAGCCGGGAGCAGGACAACCTACTCGTTCGGGCTTCCAAATTATTTATTGTGCAGCTTTAGAGCAGAAAAGAGAACCTGAGCACGCTGGTGAATTGTATCGACGTGAACGAACAGAGAGAGGCTACCAATAATGCATGTTTAGACCGATCGATTGTTGCTGGGAAACTGAACCCTGATGCTTAAAAAAACTGAATGCTGATGTGGCATGATGATGACGTGGATAGTGTGCATGTAGAGAGAATTGGTTGTAGTGGGGATCAACTTCTTAAGAATATAGAATATGTTAATTGGAAGGGGATTGAAGGGTTGTGAAGAGATACCCGTCGCACTTGTGTGCAACTTGCTACACTTAGAGGCTGCAACAAGAAAGCTCATCGTTAATTACAACGACTGTCATCACAAAAAAAATCTGATGATTGTCAGTGAAAGTGAGTATGAATACGGCTCTCATATTTGAAATGCATTCAGTGAACTCATCTTTGTGCTGACAGTGGTTGGTTGTACTCTTGCCGTTCTTTCAATTCATTCAGTGAATGCATTGGACCAGCCAGCTAGCTGCTTTGATTATGAGAGCTAAGACATTAAGAACGCACTCAATCCATCGCATTACGTCGTACGCAAAGGACCAGTCACACTCACTCACTCACCATGCCCATTCGCTTTCTCACCAGCAAGATACGTAGCTAACTCACCTTTGGCATAAACTTCGCTTTCTGTATATTGCTGCAACGAAGAGCTGAGAGTAGGCAATCCTGTCTTCACTGACGGAGGGAGCTAGGGGAGACACCACTAGCCTTGCATTATCCAACAAAGACGCTTTCGTAAGTACAATATTAGGTTTTGTTCCCTTAAATATTCAGTTTAGGCGGGTATTTGTAGGGGAATCGTGGGATAGATCGCTATATGTTGTGCTTAGATTGATGGAGGTTAAGAGCAGTTTCAAATTTACTAAATCGCGGAATTCTGTTTTTCAAAAAAATTCAAATTTCCAGTACTTTTTTCGCTCCAGTCTTTTAACCGTTTGTCGAAACGATGCGTGCGATAAGCCGTTGAAAAGCTATAGACGAGGCGCAACTTTCATATGTGGTAATGATTTTGAGATTTCTTACGGTTTTAAGTTAATTTTAGAAATCGTGCGGCGGACGACGAGTGGCAGCGGCGGTTTTCGCTAAATTTTTCCGAACTGCTGGTCGAAATGATTCAAATCATACGCCGTTGGAAAGATATCGACGAGACGCAACTTTTTCATGTAGAATACGCTCTCTAATTCCTTACGGTTTAAGAGCGGTTTTGATTTTACCGAAAAGCGGACACTGTTTTTTGCGAGACCAAAATCGTCGTGTGTACTTCATCGGACAGAAGAACGCACTGCTTCAAGCGGAAAACCGCACTTCAGCAGACAGTCAAGTGAACTTCATGATTTCTTTTTGTCGGACATAAACTTTCTCGCACAAGTTTTTTGTTGTCTATTTTTCAACTTTTTTTCGAACGAGAGTGGACCACAACACTTCCGAAAATGAACCGTAACACTACCCAAAGTGAACCTCATGAGTTCTTGTTGTCTTTTTTTTTCATACTTATTAATTTTTTACGCGCGTTGACCAAGCGAGTGGACCTTTCATCGAACAGAAGAACGCACTGCTTCAAACAGAAAACCGCACTGCAGCAGGCAGTCAAGTGAACTTCATGATTTCTTTTTGTCGGACATAAACTTTCTCGCACAAGTTTTTGTTGTCTTTTTTTCAACTTTTTTTTCGAACGAGAGTAGACCACAACACTTCCGAAAGTGAACCGTAACACTACCCAAAGTGAACCTCATGAGTTCTTGTTGTCTTTTTTCATACTTATTAATTTTTTACGCTCGTTGACCAAGCGAGTGGACCGCAGGGAGTGAGCGAGTGAACTACATCTAGTAAGAAGCAAGCTTCTTTGAGATGTTTTTGTGTCTGTTTACCAAGTGAACCATGGAGCAGTTTTATTTCCATAAAAAATATGCACAGTCAGCTCGCATCACACACAAGCATTTTGGTATGTTTCCTTGAACAATAAAACAAAACTTCCGAAAAATGATGGCATGCTTTTTCTCTCCTTTGGTAAATGTGCCGCACTGCTCGTTGATGCAATCCGCACTGCAAAACATAGACTAAATAAAAGTTACCCGTAGCACAATTTTTGCAGAAAGTTAACTCATGTACAATTTTCTTTTAAAAAGTGAACTCCTCTATACTATGCTATAACCATTTGAAAGTAAACTAAGGACTGCATGCAAGAACAACTAAACTGAAGCTAAATGTAAATGTGTCCCGCACAACACTGAACATTCTTTTGCCCAAAATATATATTTTTCGCAAAAAGAATTGTCTTGTTTCTGCAAAACAAAACACACCATAAGTGGAAATTCTTCACAACAACGATGGCTAGAGGACCTGGCAAAACGGAGGAATGCACACAACTGTCGGGGAAACGACATCTATGGGATCACAAGAATCCCTACTACGGTTGGCGGGGGTGCGGGGTTGAGCGAAGAGCGGGTTTAACAGGAAGAACGCGGTATACCCAGGTTCGGGCCGCGAGGATGCGTAAAATCCTAGTCCTGCTTTGGTGGATGTATTCATTGTTCTTGTGTTCTTGAGCTAGCTACGGGGTGTAACATGCCCAAAAAAGCCAAATCATTCTCCTGGTCGCCTCGGGACTCCTTTTATAGGAAAAAGGGGTTGCCACAGTGGCACACAGGAGGTGAAAAGGCCTACAGTGCTGCGAGTTTATCGCTCCTATTACAGGACAAAACACATTAAATGCGTTGCTTAGGTGTCCCTTAGCTTTATCGGGGACGGAAACGAGGCCCATCCCGTCCGTTGCTGCCTCGCCTGACTTCGACACGCGCCCAGGCCAGCGATGCGTGTGGCGCCATGTAGGCAGGCAGGCAGTTGGGGTGGCGCGGTGGTAGGGCCTTCACGAAGATTTGCATGCCACCACGCATGTGCCTTCTAAGTTGGTGTAGAGGTCGCCCGTTGCCACGCAGGTGCATGCCCAGCTGGTTGAGCTAGCAGCTGCTTGGGGACGATGGTGGAGTCTTGGTCGACGCGGGCCTGGCTGTGGCCCTTGATACGTCTCCAACGTATCTATAATTTTAGATTGTTCCATGCTATATTATATTCTGTTTTGGACATTATTGGGCTTTATTATGCACTTTTATATTATTTTTGGGACTAACCTATTAACCGGAGGCCCAACCCAGAATTGCCGGTTTTTTTGCCTATTTCAGAGTTTCGCAGAAAAAGAATATCAAACGGAGTCCAAACGGAATGAAACCTTCGGGAACGTGATTTTCGGAACGAACGTGATCCAGAGGACTTGGACCCTACGTCAAGACATCAACCAGGAGGGCACGAGGTAGGGGGCGCGCCTACCCCCGGGCATGCCCTCCACCCTCGTGCCCCCCTGTTGCTCCACCGACATACTCCTTCCTCCTATATATACCTACGTACCCCCAAACTACCAGATATGGAGCCAAAAACCTAATTCCACCGCCGCTACCTTCTGTACCCGTGAGATCCCATCTTGGGGCCTGTTCCGGAGCTCCGCCGGAGGGAGCATCGATCACGGAGGGCTTCTACATCAACACCATAGCCTCTCCGATGATGTGTGAGTAGTTTACCTCAGACCTTCGGGTCCATAGTTATTATCTAGATGGCTTCTTCTCTCTTTTTGGATCTCAATACAATGTTCTCCCCCTCTCTCGTGGAGATCTATTCGATGTAATCTTCTTTTGCGGTGTGTTTGTTGAGACCGATGAATTGTGGGTTTATGATCAAGTTTATCTATGAACAATATTTGAATCTTCTCTGAATTCTTTTATGTATGATTGGTTATCTTTGCAAGTCTCTTCGAACTATCAGTTTGGTTTGGCCTACTAGATTGATCTTTCTTGCAATGGGAGAAGTTCTTAGCTTTGGGTTCAATCTTGCGGTGTCCTTTCCCAGTGACAGTAGGGGCAGCAAGGCACGTATTGTATTGTTGCCATTGAGGATAACAAAATGGGGTTTATATCATATTGCATGAGTTTATCCCTCTACATCATGTCATCTTGCTTAAAGCGTTACTCTGTTCTTATGAACTTAAT
Source organism: Triticum aestivum (assembly GCF_018294505.1). Classification (NCBI taxonomy): domain Eukaryota; kingdom Viridiplantae; phylum Streptophyta; class Magnoliopsida; order Poales; family Poaceae; genus Triticum; species Triticum aestivum. The sequence continues at coordinate 2,504,156 of NC_057802.1, read as the reverse complement.
ACTCTAGATGCATGCTGGATAGCGGTCGATGTGTGGAGTAATAGTAGTAGATGCAGGCAGGAGTCGGTCAACTTGTCTCGGACGTGATGCCTATATACATGATCATACCTAGATATTCTCATAACTATGCTCAATTCTGTCAATTGCTCAACAGTAATTTGTTCACCCACTGTAATACTTATGCTCTTGAGAGAAGCCACTAGTGAAACCTATGGCCCCCGGGTCTATTTTCCATCATATTAATCTTCCAACACTTAGTTATTTTTATTGCCTTTTATTTTACTTTGCATCTTTATCATAAAAATACCAAAAATATTATCTTATCATATCTATCAGATCTCACTCTCGTAAGTGACCGTGTAGGGATTGGCAACCCCTTATCGCGTTGGTTGCGAGGATTTATTTGTTTGTGTAGGTGCGAGGGACTCGTGCGTGGCCTCCTACTGGATTGATACCTTGGTTCTCAAAAACTGAGGGAAATACTTACGCTACTTTGCTGCATCACCCTTTCCTCTTCAAGGGAAAACCAACGCAATGCTCAAGAGGTAGCAAGAAGGATTTCTGGCGCTGTTGCCGGGGAGGCTTACGCAAGGTCAAGTTAAGATTTGGACTCCCGACAACGAGCCATTTCTGGCGCCATTGCCGGGGAGTCTATGCAAAAGTCAACATACCAAGTACCCATCACAAACCCTTATCTCCCGCATTACATTATTTCCCATTTGCCTCTCGTTTTCCTCTCCCCCACTTCACCCTTGGCGTTTTATTTGCCCTCTCTTTTCCGTTCGTCCTTTTGTTTGCTCGTGTTGCCATGTGCCTTCTATATGCTTGCATCTTCGCTTGCTGAAAATCTATTGATATGGATCCACTTAAATTGTTCTACTTGGATCATCTTCGATCCTTATGCGCTCGTGCTGAAACCCCAACTAGCCTAGTTGATGGGAAATCTTTAGATGAGCATGCTCATTTTGTGCATCATCGTTTGTCTGAAAAAGGGAAGCTCTTATGGTATCATATAAATAGTTTGCTATGCTATGCTTGGAATCTTTGTGAAATTTGTGATTTTACTTGTTGCTCTAAGAACCCTAAAAAACACCTTCCCTACCTATGCGAGTTCAATGATAATGAAATCTTATCTTCTTATGCAAAGGGTGTTTATAGTTACAATGATATCGAACAAATTGAAGAATTTGTCGTTTTTAAGGGTGCTCATGAAGTTGCTTCTTTGATTGAAAAGTATGATTTTACTCTCAACAAATCTGAAAATTCCGTCATACTTAAATATTGCAATGAAAACTTTGCTCATAATGTCTATGTCCAAGAATTTATTGAAAGAATGACCGTTGCTTTGGAAGAAAATAATGATATGCATGAATCTATAGATAATGATGATTCTGATGATTTGGTTGAAATATCCCTTGATGAACATGATGCTTGCTATTCTTGTGGCCATGATGCCAATATTTATGAAGATGAATTTGCTATAGTTCCTTATGTTAAACATGAGATCGTTGCTATTGCACCCATACTTGATAGTTCCTTCGATGGAAAGCATGATCACAGTGATTTTACTATAAATTCTTTTGATGTCAATTGTGCTAATAATATGGAAAACCCTAAGCTTGGGGATGCTAGTTTTGCCTTGTCTACTACTTGTTGCAATGACCATGATTGGGGTGATTCTTCTTATGATCTTGAAAATGTATTTAAGCCCCATGATGGATATGAGATTGATTATAATGTTTGCAATAATATTGAAAGTGGGTTTGGAAGAGTGTCAACTTTAGATCCCACATATTTGGAGCGTATTCAATCTTATGAAATTTATGAGAAAAGTGGGTTTGGAGAGGTCATGACTTTAGTTAATGTTAATCCCACTATTTTGGAAGAGTGTCAACTTCGCATGCATGTGGATCGTGTTGAGAATATGTTATGTGATAGCTATATTGTTGAATTTTCTTATGATCCTACATGTAATTATTATGAAAGAGGAAAGTATGGTTGTAGGAATTTTCATGTCACTAATTTTCCTCTCGTTATGTTGAGATTGCTATTGTTTATCTCTACTTCCTTGCATAGGCTAGTTTTTGCTTGCCTTGATAATTTGTTTGCCTATAAGATGCCTATGCATCGGAAGTATGTTAGACTTAGATGTGATTTTCACATGTTTTATGATGCTCTCTTTGCGCTTCAATTCTTGTCTTTCATGTGAGCATCATCAAAATTATTAATGCCTAGCAAGGGGCGTTAAACGATAGCGCTTGTTGGGAGGCAACCCAATTTTATTTTTAGTATTTTTTTGCTTTTTGCTTCTGTTTAGGAATAAATCTTTGATCTAGCCTCTGGTTAGATGTGTTTTTATGTTTTAATTAGTGTTTGTGCCAAGTTTAACCTATAGGATCTTCTTGGATGATAGTTATTTGATCTTGCTGTAAATTCCAGAAACTTTCTGTTCACGAAAATAATTGTTAAAAATCACCAGAACGTGATAAAATATTGATTCCAATTGCTGCTGCTCAATAAAATAAATTGTCTAGGTCTTCCTATTTTGTCTGAATTTTTGGAGTTCCAGAAGTTTGCGTTAGTTACAGATTACTACAGACTGTTCTGTTTTTGACAGATTCTGTTTTTCGTGTGTTGTTTGCTTATTTTGATGAATCTATGGCTAGTAAAATAGTTTATAAACCATAGAGAAGTTGGAATACAGTAGGTTTAACACCAATATAAATAAAGAATGAGTTCATTACAGTACGTTGAAGTGGTCTTTTGTTTTCTTTCGCTAACGGAGCTTACGAGATTTTCTGCTGAGTTTTGTGTTATGAAGTTTTCAAGTTTTGGGTGAAAGATTTGATGGATTATGGAACAAGGAGTAGCAAGAGCCTAATCTTGGGGATGCCCATGGCACCCCAAGATAGTCTAAGGACACCTAAAAGCCAGAGCTTGGGGATGCCCCGGAAGGCATCCCCTCTTTTGTCTACTTCCATCGGTAACTTTACTTGGAGCTATATTTTTATTCACCACATGATATGTGTTTTGCTTGGAGCGTCTTGTATTATTTGAGTCTTTATTTGTTAGTTTACCACAATCATCCTTGCTGTACACACCTTTTGAGAGAGTCACACTTGATTCAGAATTTATTAGAATACTCTAATGTGCTTCACTTATATTTTTTGAGATATATATTTTTTGCTCTAGTGCTTCCACTACTAGGAAAAGGGCTATAGATGGAATGGCCACTAATGGCGCACCAGACAGGTGGTGCGCCATTGCTATGTAGCAGTGGCGCACCGTGTGCTGGTGCGCCATTAGTGTGAAATACACTAATGGCGCACTAGACACACGGTGCGCCATTAGTAACAAATTTTATTTTATTTATTTTGCCAGACATACTAATGGCGCACCAGGACACAGTGCGCCATTACTAGTTGTAACTAGTAATGGCGCACCAGCAACATAGTGCGCCACTACAATATTTTTTTATTTTTACTTTTTTGCAAAACTACTAATGGCGCACCGGGGCAGTGCGCCATTACTAGTTTAAGCTAGTAATGGCGCACTGCTCCCCCGTGCGCCATTAGTGTTTTTTTGCAAAACTACTAATGGCGCACCACCAGCAGGTGCGCCATTAGTAACCAGGGTTACTAATGGCGCATTATGTGGTGGTGCGCCATTAGTAACCTGGGACGAGCTAGATATTTTGGACAGCCACACCTACCCACTCACTTTCCCCACTTCATTCTCTCCTCCCTCCTCCAAGCTTGTCTCAGCTGCCTCCTCCTCCTCACCTCATTTGCACCATAAATTTGTCCAAATTACGTGGTTAAAGCCCCTTTTTTTGATAGGTAAGTAAGGGGGAAGCTATCTTTATGTTGTTCTCCCTCCAACAACGTGCACATGCACTTTTTATGTCCTAGCTAGATCTATGTATGTTTGTGGTGTTGCATATGTTTGTGGTGTTGCATATATGTTTGTGTTTGCAGGTACCGGTATTTGAAATGCGATAGTTGCCAATATTTTGCCGGAATGTTGATTCATTTCCGTTTCGGCGAGAATTTTGGCACTATGCATTCTTTTTGGTCCTATTTTTAGGGAAAGTCATGCCAAATTTTTCTTGGTTCTAAAATATCGTTTTGCTCTACCCCGCAGGTGACCATGGTCCGCACGATGACCGAAGGCATCGTGAATAGGTTTTTGAGCTCCGCGAAGGCCGAGATGCTTGAAAAGAACGAGACGGAGATAAGATGTCCGTGTCGAAGATGCAAGCTGAAGAGCCTTATTGGGGACCCGGATTCCGGGCAGGTGCGGGACCACCTGCTCTTGCGTGGTTTCATGGATGGCTATCGGTGGCAAGGTGATGAAGATGACTATGAAGTCGTCCATGGGGGTCGGGCAAGAAATGAGGATGGGCAGCAAGACAACCACCGCGGCTCGGGCGGGCGAGAAGACGAAGAATCTCCAGGACATGATCACGACGGTGATGCTGTACACAGTCATCATGTAGAAGATGCCGGACATGATGATGAGGAAGATGCGGGAGCAGACGAAGGGCATGATCATGAAGATGAAGATGCCGGCGGAGCAGACGACGATGGACCATCGATGGGCTGGGTGCAGGACCCTCATATTCAAGAGCTGCTTCTCAAGCAGACGGATAACGCAAGAGCTGCCGCCCGAGAGAAAGCCAAGCTGGATCAACTGGAGATAGACGCGGTTACTCCATTGTATGAAGGATGCAGGCCCGAGGATACCCGCCTGAAAGTAACGCTCATGGCTCTGGAGATGAAGGTAAAGCACAAAATGACCGACGCATGCTTCGACGAGAACATGTCATTCTGGCACGAACGTCTTCCCAAGGGGAACAAGTGCCCGACCAGTTTCGAGGAGGCGAAGAAAATCGTGTGTCCTCTGGATTTACCGCACGTGAAATACCATGTGTGCATGAACAATTGCATCATTTATCGGGACGAGCACACGGAGTCTACCATATGTCCGGTGTGCGGCGTCACTCGATACAAGAAGAGGAAGAAAGCTCCTCGAAAAGTGGTGTGGTACTTTCCGATCACTCCTCGTCTGCAGCGGTATTTTGCGGACCCTAAGGTAGCAAAGCTCCTGCGTTGGCACGCGGATAGGGAGGAGAAGAAGCGAGAAGATGACGCAAATGATCCGGAGATAAATAAAAAAGACAAGATGCTGAGTCACCCTAAGGATGGGAGCCAGTGGCAAGCGTTGAACTTCGAACACCCAGAATTTGGGAACGATCCAAGGAACATCGTGCTGGGCGCGAGCACCGATGGAGTCAATCCGTTTGGCAGCCAGAGAAGCACACATAGCACCTGGCCTGTGTTTGTGTGGATGTACAACCTTCCCCCTGGTTGTGCATGAAGAGGAAGTACATTCACATGAGTATGCTAATTGAAGGGCCGAAACAACCAGGGAACGACATCAATCTGTATCTGGGGCTGCTGGAAGAGGAGCTAGACACGCTGTGGAAAACGCCAGCCAATACGTGGGACGCCGCAGAGAAAGAATATTTCCCTATGAGAGCCGCACTGCTCACGACGGTGCACGACTATCTCGGTTTCGGATATCTCGCGGGGCAGGTGGTCCACGGATTTTCTGGATGTGTCAGGTGCATGGATGACACAACGTATCGCCAGCTAGATAGAGATCCCGGGTCTTCGAAAACCGTGTTCATGGGACATCGAAGGTGGCTTCGCGACGATGACCCGTGGAGGAAACGCAAGGATCTGTTCGATGGTGAAACCGAACCCCGAAGACGCCCGCGTACGAGGAGCGGCGAGGAAATAGACGAGCTGTTGAAAAATTGGAAAGATTGCCCACTGCCGGGAAAGAAGCAAAAGGCGCCAGAGCCGGGAAAGAAGCGAAAGGCGCCAGAGCCACTGCTGAAGGTATGGAAAACGAGGTCTGTTTTCTGGGACTTGCCGTACTGGAAGATCCACCGTGTGCCTCACAGCCTTGATGTCATGCATATCACGAAGAACGTGTGCGAGAGTCTGCTTGGTACCCTGCTCAACATGCCAGAGAGGACCAAAGATGGGCCGAAAGCAAGGGCAGACTTGAAATCAATGGGCATCAGGGAGGAGCTTCACGCTAATGATGATGATGATGATGATGAGGCGAAGCAGGACACGGAAAGTCGTCGCAAAGGCAAAAAGGCCAAGAAGACCGGAAATGACTTCCCTCCCGCGTGCTTCACTCTAAGTCAGGAGGAGATCGATCAGTTTTTCACCTGCCTCGTAGGAGTAAAACTTCCTTACGGTTACGCGGGGAAGATAAGCAGATACCTAGACTCAGTGAAGCAGAAGTTCAGCGGGATGAAGTCTCACGACTGTCACGTGCTGATGACGCAGATACTTCCAGTTGCAATCCGTGGGATCATGGACGCGCACGTCCGTGAAACGCTATTTGGCCTATGCAACTTTTTCGACGTCATCTCTCGGAAGTCGGTTGGCGTGAGGCAACTCAGAAGGCTACAGGAAGAGATCGTGGTGATACTATGCGAGCTTGAGATGTACTTCCCTCCCGCATTCTTCGACGTTATGGTGCATCTGCTGGTCCATATCGTGGAGGATATCATCCAACTCGGGCCGACGTTCCTGCACAGCATGATGCCGTTCGAAAGGATGAATGGTGTCATCAAAGGATACGTTCGCAACATGTCACGTCCAGAGGGAAGCATAGCCAGGGGCTTTCTGACCGAAGAGTGCATCTCCTACTGCACGAATTATCTAGGCATCGAGAACCCCGTTGGTCTGCCCGTCAACAGGCACCTCGGCAGGCTCGCTGGATGGGGTCACCGTGAGGGTCGCCGCGAAATGCATGTCGACTTCGATGGTCGACTCGCCGACTTTGAAAGAGCAAACCTAGTCGCGCTACAACACATAGACGTGGTCGATCCTTGGGTGGTAGAGCACAAAACGTTTATTGAGAAGACGTACAATGACCGAGGCCAACAGAGGACAGACGGAGATATAATCAAAGAGCACAACTCATGTTTCACGCGTTGGTTCAAGCAGAAGCTTCTGTCGTACCCTTTACATGAGGATTCTTCCGCGGAAGAACAACTCATATTCGCCTTGTCACAGGGCGCCGAGCACAACCTGATGACGTATGAGGCGTACGATATCAACGGCTACACATTCTACACCGAGGACAAGGACATGAAGAGCGATGGTTATCAGAACTCCGGGGTAACGATGGAATCCTACACCGGTAACGACAAGGATAGATACTACGGAAGGATCGAGGAGATCTGGGAGCTGAGCTACGCTGGAGAGAAGGTCCCGATGTTCCGTGTCAGATGGGCCAAGAGCGTCATAAAAGAAGACCGGTATTTCACCACCATGGTTATACCCGAAGCCAAATCCAAGACCGCAGGCGCGAACGTCACCGCGAAAAATGAGCCATGGGTACTGGCTTCCCAAGTGGACCAATGCTTCTTCATTACCGACCCATCAAAGCCCAGTCGTGTTGTCGTGAGGAGAGGCAAAAGGAAGATCATCGGAATGGATGGAGTCGCCAATGAGCAAGACTTCGACAAGTACGGCGACCCGAAGATGGAACATGACGACGACGATGAAGTATTAGCATACACCACAAGAAGAAGCAGGACCACCCTACCTAAAGGACGTCCGTTCAAGAGAAGAACTCCATTTACGAAAAATAAGGGCAAGAAGATTGTGAACAGATAGCTAGCTAAGATCGATTGTATTTAAATTGTAGCCTTCATTTCTCGATTGTATTTCATGGGCACCATCTCCCCCGCTCCACCGGCCGCCGCCGCCGACCCCCCGCACCCTCCCCCACTCCACCGCCGCCGACGACCCACCGCACCCTCCCCCGCTCCACCGGCCGCCGCCGCCGACCCCCGGCCCGCACCCTCCCCCACTCCACCGTCGCCGACGACCCACCGCACCCTCCCCCGCTCCACCGGCCGTCGCCGACGACCCCCGCACCCTCCCCCGCACCCTCCCCGGCCCGCTCCACCGTCACAAATGAATGCAACTAAATTTGCAAAAAAAGCAAATTTGATTATATTTTCAAATAACAAATTTGATGATATTTTTTAAAAAATCATTACTGTTTTTATAAAAAATATTACTGTTATGATTTAAACAAGTTTGAACATATTTAAACACAAATAAATATCAAACAGCATTTTAAATGCATAAAAACAAAAATTGGGGAGCCTGGGAATCGAACCCAGGACCTCCTAGTGTGTGTGCTGCGTGCTGACCAGTCGGGCTAGTGGGCGTGTTCTGATGGAGATAGGGTTAGGTGGAATATAACCTGACCAGTCGGGCTAGTAAGTAAAACAAAATTCTAATGGCGCACCAGGGGGAGGTGCGCCATTAGAATCGACGTACTTATGGCGCACCAGGGGGAGGTGCGCCATTAGAATCGACGTACTTGTTCCCCTCGCACTGTGGCCTCCCTCCCTCCCTCGCCAGATCCCCCACTCGACCCCAACCGTACGCCGCCGCCCCCTTGCTCCGCCCCCTCCGTCCGCCGCGCCTGCACGTCGTCCGCCGCTGTGGTCTTGCGCTGCCTCGACGCCGCCGCCCCGACCCCCGCCGGACTCCACCCCCGCCGCCCCCCACCACTGCAGCTCCCTCGCGCCGCCGCCCCCGCGCCCGCCGCTCCTTCGCCGCCCCGCCCCAGCACGTACGTCCCCTCCCTCCCTTCCCCCATCCCCCTAGCTTCTCCTCCTCCTCCTCTCACCACCCGTGCCTTCTTCTGCTCGGAAGGTCAAGAAGGCGGCCAAGGACGCCGACGACATCACGGGCCCCTTCCTCCGGATCGCCGCCCGCAGCCTCCTCGACGCCGGCGTCCTCTAGGTGATTCCTCCTCTCTCCTCCCCTCCTTCCCCCTAGGTTTCTCTCCCCGCCGGCGTCCTCTAGGTGATTCGAGGTGATGCCCCTCACCCCCAACATGCTGTACTGAATTTCTAGGAAAATATGTGATGATGCAGTGTGTGTCAGGTTCAAAACGGAAAGAGAAAAGAACAGGGTTTCTTCAAGTACATGATAGTATTAGTTTTTATCTCAGTCCTTGTGGTGATGTTTTTGTGTTTGGGGTTAAACATATGGGGTACAAGTACAATGTGGCATCAACAATTTGCAAGGGGCACCAGAGACTCATCATTTGCCAAGAACAGATGTCAGTCATTAGCTTGGCATCATGTAAGAAAATGGCCATAATGTGCCCTGATAATGATGTATTTTGTCATAAAAATATATAGTGGACTGCCATGATAATGACATGGTCCTGTGTTTGCAAGCTGTCATAATGTTTTCATTCAAAAACCATTGAAAAACAGTCATCCAAAACAAAGTTCCTCTGTACATACATATATGGCTTTGCCACAATGGTACACTAGAGTGAAAGAAGAAGCATAGGCTTAATTGAGCTGTGGAGTTCTTGTTACCTTGTCTGTCTGTCCTCGTTAGTTACATGTATCTCTCTGTTTGTGTTTCTGCGTAACAGGTTCGATCGCGGTTGGAGAAAAATTGAGGCGTTTGTTGGCTCCAAGACAGTGATACAGGTATATACATGTGCTCTGCTTACTTGTTTGGTTTGCAATAGTTATCATCTGACAAAGTATGCTTAGTTGTTTGGTTTGCAACCCATATTTTATAGTTGATAATACATTTTCCAGATTTGCTTGGTTGCAATCTTTTATCTGAACGCGGTCATTATAAGTTTATAGCTTTCCCACTGTCAGGCTTGTTCCAATAAGTAGATGCACTTGCTCCTTTCTTACATATTTGTGCAATAGTTATCATCAAGTCTACTTCCATGTTGCTGCTAGTAGTAACCTGACAGCACAGCCATACTTAGACCTTCAGAAGGTCAATCTTCAGTTTACTTGACTTTTGAGCCTGCTAGTAGTAACTTGGCAGCCATTCAAGGATGTCTTGGTTGTTCACGAGGCCATCCAATTGTTGTTATGTGATGACCTGATTTCTTGTCTTCCAATGGCATTTGACATTGTGATGACCAACTCATTGATTTGTCATACCCATACTAAACAAAGGTTAGGTTCAGAGATAGTGCTGCATTGTTGAGTTTTACTCCTTTTGATGTAGTAAATTTATTGACTGGTGTTTATCTTACCCTGTTCCATTGAGTAGTAAATCATTATTGGCTTGTATAGATGTCAGCATGCTCCCTTTCTACTCATTTTGGAGAACCTGTTCTTCACTTCTAAGAGTTGTTGTATTGACATGGCACATTTGCAATGGAGTTTTATATATCTTTAGCCACTGTTCATTAACAGCAAGTCAACAACAACATCAGTAAAATTCAGTTAACAACAACATCAGTAAAATTCATTTAATTAACTGAAGAAGAGAAGAGAGAAAGTAGCCAGGGGTAGATGAAGAGAGAATATCATGAAGGAACAGTTTAGTTTTAATTAATGGAAAAGTTGCATTTACTTGTAATTAAAGGAACAATTTCAGTTAATTATAAATATTCAATAGCAGCAGAGGCAAGCAGTAGCAGTAGCAGTAGATGCCAACTCTTGATATGCATGCATGCATTCTTTGCTTGTTTATATTCATTCTTGTAAACTGAACATGCTCATCTATCTATATATGCATTGTATTTTTTTTCCTTTGGAAAGTAAAGTTTATTTCCTGGCTGGCTGGCATGATGGCTCATGGATACCTCAGCTGCAGCTGCAGCTGGAGCTCAATCTGATCTCATCTAAAATGACTCTATAAATACAGAGTGTAGTTAGTTACAGAGTAGCAGAAATAGTTGCTGGATGCAGTTACTTGCATGGGCCTGGCTGATGAAGAAAAACTTTATATATATTCATACTGATGTTGACTCTATAAATCATACTTATTGGACATGTTTTACGTGTTGATCCATCAATTGATCACATTGAGAAAGACCATCGTGTCTCCGACCATTTTGCAAAGGTCATGTCTCCGACCATCGTGTCGTGATGATTTTGCACGTACCCCGAGAGGCCCTTGAGTTTGCTGGAATGTCGATTAACTTCCGTTCCGGCAAATTCGGGTACTCCATATGTCCTATTTTCAGCAAAGGTCATGCTGAAATTTTCCGTGAATTTTAGCATGACTTTGCTAAAAATAGGACATATGGGGTACTTGCGACTAATGCATGGGCCGGGGTATCTTAGTACTTAATTAAATAGGATCAACTGCCCCTTTATTCTTGCTGCATTAAACCATAGGTGGCAATAGAGCCAAGTGATTAGGCCCAACTTAGAATTCTCCTTCCCAGCTTAGCTTTTAGGGTGCCTCGGTGTCGATGAGAACCTAAATGATGTACGCTTAGGCTTTTAGGGTGCCTCGGCGTCGACAAACCCTAAATGATAAAAGCTTAGCTTTTAGGATGCCTCGGTGTCGACAAACCCTAAATGATGAGACCATGATCTTGTTCCTTGACAATAACCAACTTTTTGACCAAACTTTTTTCCTATTTAGAGCGAAACATGGCCCACAACGATGAGGCCGGCGGTTCGGGCGGCAAGCAATTCTGGGAGCTGTCCCAGGAGATGGAGGAAGAACCTCACCGCTATGAGGACGCCGCGGAAGACACCGATCCTGACTACACAACCCCTAGTGGCGTCGGGGATGACACCACTGATGGTGCCGCCGAGGATGCCACCACTGATGATGGCGGCGCACGCACAGATGGCAGCCAACCGAAGAGGCAACGGAAGGACCGGCGCCCGAACGTGCTCGGCACCGTCAAGGAGGAATTTACTGAAGTGAACTCCGACGGGCATCCAACGGCGCCCAAACATGTAGTCAAGGGGTACTCGGTTCAGCTCGGGTGCATTCTCCGGAGCACCGTCTCGATCAACACCGAGAACCTAAGGCATAAGGACCGAGGGAATTTGCGCTGCCTCCTCTTCACGAAGCTGCACGAACGATACAAGTTCCCCAATGAGTTTGCAAACACACGCCTCTCAGGGAATAAAGTGAACAGTGCCGCCCTCACGAGGATGAGCACGGCCCTGTCTACATGGAGAAGCACGGTGAAGGCAATGATTGAAAAAGGTGATAGTTATGAGAAGATCAAGGCGAAATATCCTTTGATGAGCGAAGATGACTACAAGGAGTTCAAGATCAAGTGCGAGAGCAGCGCAACCTCCGAATCAAGTCAGTGGGGGAAAGAAATGCGGCAGTTGAACTTAGGGGTCCACCAACTCGGTCCCGGCGGTTATAGAGTGGCGGAGCCTATATGGGACAAGGAGGACGCGGAGCGTGCCGAGCAAGGCCTACCGCCCCGCTTCGAGAAATTCCCTGACAAGCAGACCAGGAACTTTGTCAGGGCCCGGTACAAGGAGGACCCGGTAACAAAGGAGCTTACCACGGATCCGAAGACCAAGGCGCTTGAGAAAGTTCTGGTAAGGAATACACCCCCGCGTAATTAGCTACATATATGGTTGCATTCTAGTTAATGAAGCCAAATTTCTAAATGGTTCACATTCCTTCCGCAGGAGGCTGAAAGCAGTAGCGCGGGGTCATCTCAGAGCTCCCCTTTTGACACCCCTTTAAATAGGGCGTTGAACGTAATGAAAAACAAGGATAAGCTCAGTAAGCCGTCGTCAGCTGGTCGTGTGGCCGGCAAAGGCTTGTCCACAAAATGGTCGTCATACTATACCGCTGGTGGGCGAAAGGAGAAAAAGACCAGCTCGGAAAGCCAGTCGCGCGAGGTTCAAGAACTCAAGGCACAAGTGGCGCGGATTCCGGAGATTGTCCAAGAGCAAGTGCAACAACAACTGGGAACGACGCTCACCGCCATTGTGCCTACCTTGATTCAGGGGCTGACGACGTGGATTGCGGGCGGCCAACAGGGGCCTCCCCCGGTTCCCAGCTTCACGGCCAGCAACTCGCACAACGCGCAGGCGGCGCCATTGGTGTCTCCGGCGGAGGCGGTATTCGTGTCTCCGGCGCCGGCACGGGCATTGGAGCTTAATGCACCTGGGTGTACGCCGGCCGGCACCTCGCCAGCAAGCGGCCCCTCCGTCAGTTGCACGCGCACGCCCGCCGTTGGCGGTGCCTCGACATTAGCCGAGCTCGACGGCATCACGGTAACTAAGCCTCTCGGCCGATGACTTCATCTCCTTGCCTTTGACTGGGCATCCCTGACGCCCTACATGTTTTCGCAGGGCGCCACCGATGTTCCTTGCACTCTCCTGCACTTCGTGGGCGGCGAGTTGGTCGATGTCGCCAAGGGCAGAATCGTTCAACCGGGCAACCGCGTGTTCCACGGTAATCCGATGCCACCCACCTTCTATAGGGTTGAACTGGTTCGGGTACTGCCAGGCTGCGACGAGTTGTTACCTCCGATTCGACCCGCTGGGGCCGACGAAGATGATGTGATGACCCTCAGCGCCTGTGTAAGCTGGCCCCTGCTTTGGCCGAAGAGCCAGATTCGTTTGGGGGCGGGGGACACCACCCCACAGACAAGACCGCCAGTCGTGCCAGCGCCAAGCCATGGCAAGAACGCCGCAACGCTACCGGACCTGCCGGACATCCCTATGGCACAGGATCCGAACATGCATATGGCACAGGATCCGGACGACGACGACAACGACGACGGTACATTTACCAACGTCGATAAGTACTTTGCCGAACATGGGTACGGTGACGAGTTCTGCGGGCCTCCTTCTCAAGAACCCAACCCTCAAAAAGACGACCGCGATCTAGCTGGTACGGCGGAGAAACCCAATTGCAACAGGCGTCGTCTGGCGTTCAGTTCTCAGGAGACGCCTCCAGCTGCCGCCTTCACCGAGCCTCAGATAGCTGAGGTGCCAAATATTATCAGCCCCAACACGCTCAAGAAGGCGGTCTGTGAGCAGAACTCGATCCCATTACAGCAGATCAAGAAGAAGGGACGGAAACGAAAGACTAACAAGGGCGCCAGTGCGAGCCAACCGGCACCGAGTACGATCCGTGCTCAGGACGGACCACCTTCACCTAAGGATATCTCGAGGAGGGTGCATGTGGCGGGTAGGCCGATGCTACCGACAAATATGCTCAATGCTGCAACCGGTGCTATGCGGAGTCTGCATGACAGTGTTCTTTCTTTGGAGAAGCGGCGTCTCAGAGAGAATGATGTGGCATACCCGGTTTTCGTGGCCAAGGTGCCAGAGGGCAAGGGCTTTGTGGATAGCGCCGTCGGGGGTACGATCGTCCTGCGATTTGATGACATCTTTGCTATGCTTAACCTTCATCCGCTGCACTACACCTTCGTTCGGCTGTTTTCGCTGAGTATGGAGATGCGGATCATTAGAGACAAGACCCCGGACATTGTGATAGTCGACCCCTTCTACATGCGTGCCAAGATCTTGGGCAGCGCTGGGGACCGGCAAGTCGCGAGTTCACACCTCGAAGGCGTCATTCTGGCAAACCCAGATAAGGATAACTTCCTCGTGCCTTACTTTCCCGAGTAAGTCATCTCCTAACCGCCCCGTAACATATGATTTCTTAGATTTCGATCGTTCTTTTTTTCTAACATTCCGTGTTCTGTGCAGTGACACACATTGCACACTCATCCTCTTAAGCCCGAAATATTCCATGGCCACGTATCTCGACCCGGACCGTGACTCCAAGATAGACTACACAAATATCAAGAAAGTTCTTGATGATGCTCTCCCCGGCTACGCCGCATCTGGAGGCACCTTTAAGAGGCCAGTTCGTAGGTACGGCAGGCACGTGTTCACCCACAATACGACGTTCCCCTGCGTCAAGCAGCCGCCTGGCGGTCAGAAGGATGCCTACTACGCCCTCCATCACATGCGGGCGATCGTGCGGGACCATAATCACCTTCTGCTACCAAATAATCTCAAAGATTGGGCCGCAAGCTTGGGGGCAATCCAGGACGCGGACATCCGACAAGAATTCTTTCGCATCCAGTCGGAGTTTGCAGAAATCATCCATCAAGATGTCCTTCGTACCTCGGGGCAGTTCTACCTCAAATTTCAACCGTCCAACAGCGAGATAGACACAACGCTACAAATGCAGGCTGACAACGCCCGCGACTTCATGACCATCACGACAGACGGCGGCTTCATCCACGCTCCGGTCCCATGAGTCGAGTCGAAAGTTGTGATGCTATGTGTAGTTCTGAAACATTCATTAGCTCATGTTGTAATTAAACTGTAGTGAACTTGTATGTCTCTTGGTTTGGACAGTCGTTCAACTTAGATGTAATCGATGCTATTTGTTAGTAGGACCATGAATCGTGCTATTAATGTCTTGCTTTTCTCTTCCGATCCTTTTGTTGCATACTTATATATTGCTTATGTATTGTCTGTTGTTTGGCTAGTGCATAGAGATGCCGTCGTATGTCGTGTACAAGGGTAAGGTTCCCGGAGTCTACGACGACTGGGAGGAGTGTCGGAGACAGGTTCACCGTTTCAGCGGTAACAGTTACAAAGGGTACACCACTAGGGCGGAGGCGGAATCTAGATACGCGCGCTATCTAGCGGGAGAGAGGAGGGAGCGTTGGAGGAACCGGATGAAGACCAGTTTCATCGCGATGATGCTCATCGTGATGACCGCATCTCTCTTCTATGTGATGGTAGTTTAGATGATCGATATCGACTTGTAATGTGAAGACAAACTCGCTACTCGCGGTCTCGAGACTTGTAATGTTCTATCTTCGTTCGGTCTTTTGAATTCGGAGACTAATATGATGAATTGTATTCGGAGACTAATCTTCTATTGTATTCGATGAATCTGCTGTTGCTGTGTCCTGCTGCTTATTTTCTGTCCAATAATATATTTTGTAATCTGTGCAAAAATCAGAAAAGAAAAAAATCCGTAATATACATACTAATGGCGCATCACGCCAACGTGCGCCATTAGTATGCCAAAGGATACTAATGGCGCATCCCAGAGCAGTGCGCCATTAGTATGCCAGAGGGTACTAATGGCGCATCACCCAGCAGTGCGCCATTAGTATGCCGAAGGATACTAATGGCGCATTACACTGCAGTGCGCCATTAGTATGGCAAAGCACATGGGTATATATGCCCCCCTGGGAGGCATACTAATGGCGCACCGTGGCCTATACTAATGGCGCACTGCCCGGTGCGCCATTAGAGTACCAGATACTAATGGCGCACCAGCGGTGCGCCATTAGTAAAAATTACTAGTGGCGTGATGCTAGTGGCGCACCAGTAGTGCGCCATTAGTAGGCAAAACTTGTGCGCCACTAGTAAGCCTTTTTCTAGTAGTGTTCACTTATATCTTTTAGAGCATGGTGGTGGATTTGTTTTATAGAAACTATTGATCTCTCATGCTTCACTTATATTATTTTGAGAGTCTTAAAATAGCATGGCAATTTGCTTTAATTAATATCATGAGAAATTTGATGCTTGATAATTGTTTTGAGATATAAAGGTAGTAATATCATAGTTGAGCTAGTTGAGTAATTGTGGAATTGAAAAATACATGTGTTGGAGTTTGTGATTCCCGTAGCATGCACGTATGGTGAACTGTTATGTAACGAAGTCGGAGCATGAAGTATTTATTGATTGTCTTCCTTTGTGTGGCGGTCGGGATCACGCGATGGTTAACTCCTACCAACCCTTCCCCTAGGAGCATGCGTAGTAGTACTTTGCTTCGAGGGCTAATAAATTTTTGCAATAAGTATATGAGTTCTTTATGACTAATGTGAGTCCATGGATTATACGCACACTTACCTTTCCGCAATTTTCTAGCCTCTTCGGTACCGCGCATTGCCCTTTCTCACCTTGAGAGTTGGTGCAATCTTCACCGGTGCATCCAAACCCCGTGATATGATATGCTCTATCACACATAAACCTCCTTATATCTTCCTCAAAACAGCCACCATACCTACCTATCATGGCATTTCCATAGCCATTCCGAGATACATTGCCATGCAACTTTCCACCATTTCATTTATCATGACATACTCCATTATTGTCATATTGCTATGCATGATCATGTAGTTGACATTGTATTTGTGGCAAAGCCACCGTTCATAATTCTTTCATACATGTCGCTCTTGATTCATTGCATATCCCGGTACACCGCCGGAGGCATTCATATAGAGTCATATTTTGTTCTAAGTATTGAGTTGTAATTCATGAGTTGTAAGTAAATAAGTGTGATGATCGTCATTATTAGAGCATTGTCCCAAGTGAGGAAAGGATGATGGAGACTATGATTCCCCCACAAGTCGGGATGAGACTCCGGACTAAAAAAAAGGAGGCCATAAAAAAGAGAGAAAAGGCCCAAATAAAAAAATGATGAGAGAAAAAGAGAGAAGGGACAATGTTACTATCGTTTTACCACACTTGTGCTTCAAAGTAGCACCGTGATCTTCATGATAGAGAGTCTCTCATTTTGTCAAACTACAAAAAAAATACACTTCCGTGATGATACGTGTTTGTCACAGTAGGTCGCGTTTTTTGTCATGCATGTACATCCATGACAAATTTATGACAGAATCAATATATTCATACCCGCGCTGTCGTAGAAGTGTTCCATGACATTACCAAAATTATCATCACGGAAGTGTCCACTTCCATGACGATAAATCGCGCGTCACAGAAGTGCTTTCGTCAAGGGTGACCGACATGTGGCATCCACCGTAACGGAACGCCGTTAAGTATCGGGTCGGGTTTTGGATCTGATAACCCGTTAACAGCCCTGACCAATGGGGATTTTCCACGTGTAAAATCATCATTGGCTGGAGGAAACACGTGTCGGCTCATCGTTGGGACAGATGTCATCCACTCATTGGACAGAAGGCGCCTATGATATGTCGACACGTGGCACAGCCCAACAGAGGCCCATTCCTGTGAAAAGGCCGGCCCGTTTGACTTGGTCAAAAGGTGGCGGGCCGGCCCATGGAAAGCCTGTTAATGGCCTGTTCGCATATAGCCCATTTACAGCCAGCTAACCCAAGGACCGTTACGCCCTATCCGAATTAGGCCTAGTAGCGTCATCTGGGCCATCCAATATGATTCCAGCCCGTTTTCACTTCTGGCCCATGTATGGCCCATGACGTCTTTCGGCCCATATGAGGCCCTATGTAACTCTTGGCCTATTAACGGCCCGTGGTGAAACTGGCCCGTATTGAACAGTGTATCAGTTGACACCCATTAACGGCCCGTGGTGAAACTGGCCCGTAATGAACAGTGTATCACTTTATACCCATTAACGGCCCGTTATTCCGTTGGGCCGTTTCCAGCCCATGTTATCTTTCGGCCTTCTTAGAGCCCATTTATTCTTGGGCTCATTTCCAGCATTCGTTTACTTACAGACCGTTACTGTCATTTTCTACTTGTGGGCCAAATTCAGCCCGTGGTTACAGTCAGCCCGTTTGTGGTCCGTTAATACGTTGGGCCGTTTTCATAGCGTCATCAAATACGGCCTATTAACGATGGCCCGTTATGGTCGGCCCATGAACGGACGATTCGAACTCTATCCCGTTTACGACCATAATGCGGCCTGTTATTGGCCCATGTTTGGCCAATCGATCATACGGCCCGTATAAGGCCCATTGATGATACGACCCGTAGAAGGCCCATTGTTTCTACGGCCCGTAGAAGGCCCATTGTTTCTACGGCCCCTAGAAGGCCTACTGTTTCTACGGCCCATAGAAGGCCCACTGTTTCTACGGCCCGTAGGAGGCCCAGTGTCACTACAGTAAATATTAGCCCATGGTTATTGTGGCCTAGTTTTAAAAAATAGGTTATTGCAGCCACTAGCAAACCGCGGAAAAAGAACTGCACTGACTACAAGCAAACAAATAAACAAGACAACAGGGAAATAAATAAGCAAGCAACTTATGCTAGGCTATCACGGCTATTACACATATTACATAAAGCGCAACGAAGAAGCAGATTACAAAAACTGGGCACCATTGCAGCGTAACAAAATAATACTGAACCGAGACCACTTCCAAGACAGTTCAAGAAAGGTTAGCCTTGCGGGGGAACTGCTGCGCAAGCTGCTGAGCAAGGCTGTGAGACCGGCCTAGCATGTCGGTCATAGCTTCGAGGTGTAGCTGTTTAGCGATGAGGTTCTCATTGGTGTTCTCCGCAATCTTTCTTAGAGATAGGACTTCAAATCGAAGTTGAGTTGCAGAATGCCTTTCTGCTAGAACTTGGGACTGAAGAAGTCGAACTGATTCAGACAACGAATTCTGTGAGCTTGTCTGACTGTTAGTCTCAAGTAACTTGAACACTCCATCAAGACAAGACTTTGGGGTTGTCTCGCTATCTTCAAGATGTTTTGCCTTCTTTGCTGCAATATATGTTGGGTTTGTCTCACAGCCTTCAGCAGACTTGTGCATGCCATCAGGCATAGCACCCTGAAACAAAGCAGAGAGATGACAGGTTTTGCACGTGTATAAACAAAGATGATAACTGTTCTGTCAATTCTATCCAATTTCAAATTAGAAAATAAAGAGTAAGTTCAAAATATCAATAGCATAATTTGGCATTGTTCATAATGCGGGGAGCTTCACCACACTACTGGATTATCATGTCAACATAACAAGCATAGATGAAGGGCAAAGAAAATCATTGTATCTATTTTGGATAATGTGCATGGCATGTTGTTCATATCATCAGCCACATCAGTAAGATAAAACAGGAGATGACAAGGTGCAAACGTGGGCTGCTTCACCACACACTGGATTATAGATCCACAAAAACAAGCATACATATAGGGAGTATTAAGTAATGTGCATGGTATGAATAAGGAATTTGGTTTTACAAGTAAAACTTAGAACTTACGGTTCTTACGAACATGCATTTTGGTAGAAACAGCAAACTAAACAGCAGTAAACGATAGGGAGTATGAGCAAATTAAACAGCAGTTGAGGATAAAGGCTTTAGAAGGACTGACTTACATTAATAGTTAACACCGGCTTTATAATGCCCTTCTCCATGTCAAGGGAAGGATAACTCAAGAATTTCAGCACATAATCTTCTTCATAAGCATTGCCTGTACTCTACATTTTGTAGAGAGTAATTATAGATATGATAATACTGGAAGGGATAGAGGATAATGAAGATAAGATGCAGATTGATGCTACATAATCAACTACCAATCCCTCGAAGTACAAGCGTTACAGGACAAAATGTACTGACAAGATCAATGGGCTACACTTCTGCACTGGCATTGTCTGTGTATTCTACTTGTTGGTAAGATTAAATATAGATCTGATCTTTTTTAGTAAATGGTGGGCGAGGGAGATAAGATGTAGAATGCTACAAAATGAACCAATCCCTCTTCCCATAATACAAGAGTGTTTTGAACACTGGTGTACTGTACAAAATGTTCTTATATTATGGGACAGAGGGAGTAGCTGTTAATGTAAGTACAGTGATAGACCACGTTCAGTCCTTACAAGAGGACTCCAGAGCTAAACCTCTTCAAAAGCATTGGGTTGATTCTAAATTTATGTAAGAGTCCATATGGATCTTATAATGTCCACCAAATGGACGATTACGAGGCTAACATGTGCAGTGATGCTACATAATCAAACAGCTATGAAAGTAAGTATGGTCATACAGGGCAAGAGGTACTCACAAGAGCAAAGCAGTGTACAGTATAGTTGCGAGATTCTGTGGTCCCTTGAGAACGAATGTTCTTCTGTTAACAGTTTTCGTACAAGTGAGACATTAAGGCAAATGCAGAAATGTAGTTCAAATTGTGATGTGATATCATAGACAGTACCTTACGCTGCAGTCGAGACCAACACTACTAGAAAAAGGGCTATAGATGGGATTGACACTAATGGTGCACCAGACAAGTGGTGCGCCATTAGTAGTATATACTAATGGCGCACCACCTTCTGATACGCCATTAGAGTTGAAAGTACTAATGGCGCACCTGGCCCAGGGTGCGCCATTAGTATCCTAAATTTTTTTTTAACTAGTGCGCCTGTCCAAACATACTAATGGCGCATCCAGAGACAGTGCACCATTAGTAGTTGAAACTACTAATGGCGCACCTGCCTCGGGGTGCGCCATTAGTATGAAAAAAATTGTTTTTTTAACTAGTGCGCCTGTCCAAACATACTAATGGCGCATCCAGAGACAGTGCGCCATTAGTAGTTGAAACTACTAATGGCGCACCTTGACCAGGGTGCGCCATTAGTATCAAAAATTTTTTTTAACTAGTGCGCCTGTCCAAACATACTAATGGCGCATCCTGCCCACGGTGCGCCATTACTAGTTGTAACTAGTAATGGCGCACCAGGCCCAGGGTGCGCCATTAGTATAAAAAGTTTTTTTTACTAGTGCGCCTGTACAAACATACTAATGGCGCACCACCAGGAGGTGCGCCATTAGTAACCTGGATTAGTAATGGCGCATCAAGAGTTGGTGCGCCATTAGTAAGTGGGCAGCAACAAGATATTTTGGACAGCCTCTCCTACCCACACTCACTTTCTCCCCACTTCATTCTCTCCACCTCCTCCTTGTCTCGGGTGCCTCCTCTTTTTCACCTCATTTCCACCATAGATTCATTCAATTTAAGTGGTTAAATTACCTTGTTTTGATAGGTAAGTAAGGGGGGAAGCTATATTTATGTTGTTCTCCCTACAACAATGTGCACATGCACTTTTTATGGCCTAGCTAGATCTATGTATGTTCGTGGTGTTGCATATGTTTGTGGTGTTGCATATGTGTTTGTGTTTGGAGGTGTGCCGGTATTTGAAATGCGATAGTTGCCAATATTTTGCCGGAATGTTGATTCATTTCCGTTTCGGCGAGAATTTTGGCATTAAGCATTCTTTTTGGTCCTATTTTTAGGGAAAGTCATGCCAAATTTTTTCTTGGTTCTAAAATATCGTTTTGCTCTACCCCGCAGGCGACCATGGTCCGCATGATGACCGAAGGCATCGTGAATAGGTTTTTGAGGTCCGCGAAGGCCGAGATGCTTGAAAAGAACGAGACGGAGATAAGATGTCCGTGTCGAAGATGCAAGCTGAAGAGCCTTATTGCGGACCCGGAATCCTGGCAGGTGCGGGACCACCTGCTCTTGCGTGGTTTCATGGATGGCTATCGGTGGCAAGGTGATGAAGATGACTACGAAGTCGTCCATGGGGGCCGGGCAAGAAATGAGGAAGGGCAGCAAGACAACCACCGCGGCTCGGGCGGGCGAGAAGACGAAGAATCCCCAGGAGATGATCACGACGGTGATGCTGTACACAGTCATCGTGTAGAAGATGCAGGACATGATGATGAGGAAGATGCCGGAGCAGACGACGGGCATGATCATGAAGATGATGATGCCGGCAGAGCAGACGACGCTGGACCATCGATGGGCTGGGTGCAGGACCCTCATATTCAAGAGCTGCTTCTCAAGCAGACGGATAACGCAAGAGCTGCCGCCCGAGAGAAAGCCAAGATGGATCAACTTGAGTTAGACGCGGTTACTCCATTGTATGAAGGATGCAGGCCCGAGGATACCCGCCTGAAAGTAACGCTCATGGCTCTGGAGATGAAGGTAAAACACAAAATGACCGACGCATGCTTCGACGAGAACATGTCATTCTGGCACGAACGTCTTCCCAAGGGGAACAAGTGCCCGACCAGTTTGGAGGAGGCGAAGAAAATCGTGTGTCCTCTGGATTTACCGCACGTGAAATACCATGTGTGCATGAACAATTGCATTATTTATCGGGACGAGCACGCGGAGTCTACCATATGTCCGGTGTGCGGCGTCACTCGATACAAGAAGAGGAAGAAAGCTCCTCGAAAAGTGGTGTGGTACTTTCCGATCACTCCTCGTCTGCAGCGGTATTTCGCGGACCCTAAGGTAGCAAAGCTCCTGCGTTGGCACGCGGATAGGGAGGAGAAGAAGCGAGAAGATGACGCAAATGATCCGGAGATAGATAAAAAAGACAAGATGCTGAGTCACCCTAAGGATGCGAGCCAGTGGCAAGCGTTGAACTTCGAAGACCTAGAATTTGGGAACGATCCAAGGAACATCGTGCTGGGCGCGAGCACCGATGGAGTCAATCCGTTTGGCAGCCAGAGAAGCACACATAGCACCTGGCCTGTGTTTGTGTGGATGTACAACCTTCCCCCCTGGTTGTGCATGAAGAGGAAGTACATTCACATGAGTATGCTAATCGAAGGACCGAAACAACCAGGGAACGACATCAATCTATATCTGGGGCTGCTGAAAGAGGAGCTAGACACGCTGTGGAAAACGCCAGCCAATACGTGGGACGCCGCAGAGAAAGAATATTTCCCTATGAGAGCCGCGCTGCTCACGACGGTGCACGACTATCTCGGTTACGGATATCTCGCAGGGCAGGTGGTCCACGGATTTTCTGGATGCGTCAGGTGCATGGATGACACAACGTATCGCCAGCTAGATAGAGATCCCGGGTCTTCGAAAACCGTGTTCATGGGACATCGAAGGTGGCTTCGCGACGATGACCCGTGGAGAAAACGCAAGGATCTATTCGATGGTGAAACCGAACCCCGAGGACGCCCGCGTACGAGGAGCGGCGAGGAAATAGACGAGCTGTTGAAAAATTGGAAAGACTGCCCACTGCCGGGAAAGAAGCAAAAGGCGCCAGAGCCGGGAAAGAAGCGAAAGGCGCCAGAGCCGCTGCTGAAGGTATGGAAAACGAGGTCTGTTTTCTGGGACTTGCCGTACTGGAAGATCCACCGTGTGCCTCACAGCCTTGATGTCATGCATATCACGAAGAACGTGTGCGAGAGTCTGCTTGGTACCCTGCTCAACATGCCAGAGAGGACCAAAGATGGGCCGAAAGCAAGGGCAGACTTGAAATCAATGGGCATCAGGCAGGAGCTTCACGCTATATATGATGATGATGATGATGATGATGAGGCGAAGCAGGACACGGAAAGTCGTCGCAAAGGCAAAAAGGCCAAGAAGACCGGAAATGACTACCCTCCCGCGTGCTTCACTCTAAGTCAGGAGGAGATCGAGCAGTTTTTCACCTGCCTCGTAGGAGTAAAACTTCCTTACGGTTACGCGGGGAAGATAAGCAGATACCTAGACCTAGCGAAGCTGAAGTTCAGCGGGATGAAGTCTCACGACTGTCACGTGCTGATGACGCAGATACTTCCAGTTGCAATCCGTGGGATCATGGACGCGCACGTCCGTGAAACGCTATTTGGCCTATGCAACTTTTTCGACGTCATCTCTCGGAAGTCTGTTGGCGTGAGGCAACTCAGAAGGCTACAGGAAGAGATCGTGGTGATACTATGCGAGCTTGAGATGTACTTCCCGCCCGCATTCTTCGACGTTATGGTGCATCTGCTGGTCCATATCGTGGACGATATCATCCAACTCGGGCCGACGTTCCTGCACAGCATGATGCCGTTCGAAAGGATGAATGGTGTCATCAAAGGATACGTTCGCAACATGTCACGTCCAGAGGGAAGCATAGCCAGGGGCTTTCTGACCGAAGAGTGCATCTCCTACTGCACGAATTATCTAGGCATCGAGAACCCCGTTGGTCTGCCCGTCAACAGGCACCTCGGCAGGCTCGCTGGATGGGGTCACCGTGAGGGTCGCCGCGAAATGCATGTCGACTTCGAGGGTCGACTCGCCGACTTTGAAAGAGCAAACCTAGTCGCACTACAACACATAGACGTGGTCGATCCTTGGGTGGTAGAGCACAAAACCTTTATTAAGAAGACGTACAATGACCGAGGCCAACAGAGGACGGACGGAGATATACTCAAAGAGCACAACTCATGTTTCACGCGTTGGTTCAAGCAGAAGCTTCTGTCGTACCCTTTACATGAGGATTCTTCCGCGGAAGAACAACTCATATTCGCCTTGTCACAGGGCGCCGAGCACAACCTGATGACCTATGAGGCGTACGATATCAACGGCTACACATTCTACACCGAGGCCAAGGACATGAAGAGCGATGGTTATCAGAACTCCGGGGTAACGATGGAATCCTACACCGGTAACGACAAGGACAGATACTACGGAAGGATCGAGGAGATCTGGGAGCTGAGCTACGCTGGAGAGAAGGTCCCGATGTTCCGTGTCAGATGGGCCAAGAGCGTCCTAAAAGAAGACCGGTATTTCACCACCATGGTTATACCCGAAGCCAAATCCAAGACCGCAGGCGCAAACGTCACCGCGAAAAATGAGCCATGGGTACTGGCTTCCCAAGTGGACCAATGCTTCTTCATTACCGACCCGTCAAAGCCCAGTCGTGTTGTCGTGAGGAGAGGCAAAAGGAAGATCATCGGAATGGATGGAGTAGCCAATGAGCAAGACTTCGACAAGTACGGCGACCCGAGAATCGAACATGACGACGATGATGAAGTACCAGCATACACCACAAGAAGAAGCAGGACCACCCTACCTAAAGGACGTCCGTTCCACAGAAGAACTCCATTTGCGAAAAAGAAGGGCAAGAAGATTGTGAACAGATAGCTAGCTAAGAGATCGATTGTATTTAAATCGTAGCCTTCATTTCTCGATTGTATTTCATGGGCACTTTTTGAACTATCATGAATATTTTTAAATTTCATGGACACTCGATATCGATCCCCCTCCATCTCGATCGCTAGCTATCCCACCTCGCCAGATCCGGTCCCCCTCGCCGCCGAGCACCCCCCGGTCCACCGGCCCCCCGCACCCCGGCGCACCCTCCCCCGCTCCACCGGCATTACTGTTTGATGATATTTTAAAAAAATTATTATTGTCTTATAAAAAATTATTACTGTCTTATAAAAAATTATTACTGTCTTATAAAAAATTATTACTGTCTTATAAAAAATTATTACTGTCTTATAAAAAAATTGTGGAGCCTGGGAATCGAACCCAGGACCTCCTGGTGTGAGAACTGGCTGCTGACCAGTCGAGCTAGTAGAGGGGACTTGGTGTGGATCAGGTAAGGTGGAAGATAACCTGTTGGCTCGAGCAGAAATAAAAAAAATACTAATGGCGCACCAGGGTGAGGTGCGCCATTAGTGTGGATGTACTTATGGCGCACCGAGGGGTGGTGCGCCATTAGTATTGTGCCCTCGCCCTCGCCTATCCCCGGCCCAAACCGGCCTCTCTCTCCCTCGCCCTCGCCCTCGATCCCCTTCCCCTCTCCTCTCCCGACGCCGCTGCCCCGCCGCCTCGACGCCGCCCCGTCGTCCTCGTCTCCGCCCCGACGCCCCGACGCCGCTGCCCCTTCCCCTCTCCGCCCCGTCGTCCTCGTCTCCGCCCCGACGCCCCGACGCCTCGACGCCGCCCCGTCGTCCTCGTCCTCGCCCTCCTCCTCCGGTGACTGCAGCGCCGCCGCCGTTGAGTTCTCAAATCCTGCTAGGTTCTCTTCTCCCCGTCCCTCTCTCTCATGCGTTTTTCTTCTTCAACCCTAACCCTAACCTGAACCCATTGTACAGCGGCGCGCCTCACTTGAGCCACCCGATCGGGGACTTGTTGACGATTCCTCCGCCTGCCCTGCGGAGGACTAAGGAGCTCTTGGTCTGGGAGCAAGCAGGGTATGTTTCGCCTCTTCCAATCAGAGTGCTTCTTCAGTTGGTCTCAACTACTGATGCTAATGTTAGGTAGCGCCTCACCTGCAGCAATTGTTGCATCATCTGTTTGTTTACCTCACAACTATCAAGAGTGCAAAGTAGATGTTGATTCATAAATATATTCATAGTCACAAATTGATGATGATTAACTGCCAGCCCAACTGGAATCATAAAATGGACTGCACATATAAACTAGTATTGGGCACTCAGATTCAAAGAAGAAATTGCAAAGTTCTTTTGGATTCTTGTTTATAAGATAACAATGGTCAACCATTAGTCCTAGTCTCTTTCTTCTGTCCTGCCTTGTACCAAATGCTCAGGGATCCTATCGTGTATTGTATTGTAGTGGGAATGTCGCAATTATTATTGTATTGTATTGTATTGTCCCCCTGTAGTTTGTACTGCCCCTGTAGTTTGTTTGTAAAAATATGAAGTACTTCTTGCTTGATCGATCACTGTAGGCCCCTTATCACTGTAGTTTGTTTGTAAAAATGTTACTGCTGCTTGTCATTTTAGCAATCTTGCTTGTCATTTGATCGATCACTTCTTCTGGATCCTTATCACTGTAGGCCCCTGTAGTTTGTACTGCTCTCGGGTCATCAAGAACGTCCGGTGCCGGTAGCTCAAGTAACCTGAACTCCTCACAGCAGAGTTTCTCCATATGTAAGCTTGCTGCATATATGTCATTTCAGGGAGAAAAATACAAAGATGAACACACTGCATTAGATTTGTTTAAAGAATACCACTACAGCAACTAGAAGAAAGGGTACAACAACACCATACAATCTGCAGTTGTAAGTCAGGGTTTGAAGAGTGCTAACCATGTCACAATGCTTACTTTTTTCAGTAGATCCTGTAGTACAATAATCAGTAATTATAAAGTCATACTAAAGAGAGGTAGAAGAATAATGTGACTTTGAAACAATTGAGCACATATCACTTGGCAACGGTTGGATGATTTATGACACTTCCATATCATATCTTGCTACATGGGTTCAATTTATTTTATCCATTTTGGGCAGTTTTCATGATGGTGTATTGTGTATGCCCTTGCTATATTTGATTCCATTATTTCTTAGAAGATTACTTGAACCTAATCTTTTGCATAATTAGATGTCATCATCTGTACATCATATACATACATGTGATCAAACCAAGGGAGATCATGTTTGTTTGTTGCTTGCATTGCTAAAAAATAGTAGCTACAATTTGTAAAAAGCATGTTATAGAAACTTTGCCATGTTATAGGAACTTTTATCTAAGAGTTTGTTACTTGCATTGCTAAAAAACAGTAGCTACAATTTGTAAAAAGCATGTTTGTTGCTTGCATTGCTAAAAAACAGTGGCAAATTTTTATCAAATCATGTTGTAAATATCGCAGCTCTGTTCCTTTTGTTGTAATGCCTAATGCCTTCATATTCTACTTGTATCACTGTATCATTGTAGCAAAAGTACTGAGTTTCTGCTTGTGTATCATTGTATCACTGTATCACTGTATCACTTGGGCATGAAATGGTTCCAGAAACCAAAAGCCTGTTGTACATTATAGCTAGGACAAACTTCAGTCTTTTTTTTGTTTGTAACAGAAACTACAGTAGTAAATATTTCCTGAAGTAAATATTTTCAGTCATTACAAATATGATACTGCTTGGAGATGATACTGCTTGGTGTATTTTCCATGTTGTGATGGAGGCCTTTTTTTCCTTGTCCACCCGAGAGGCCCTTGAGTTTGCCGGAATGTCGATTAACTTCCGTTCCGGCAAATTCGGGTACTCCATATGTCCTATTTTCAGCAAAGGTCATGCTGAAATTTTCCGTGAATTTTAGCATGACTTTGCTAAAAATAGGACATATGGGGTACTTGTGACTAATGCATGGGCCGGGGTATCTTAGTAGTTAATTAAGTAGGATCAAGTGCCCCGGCGTACTTGTGACTAATGCTTGGCTTTTAGGGTGCCTCGGTGTCGATAAAAACCGAAATGATGAAAGCTTAGGCTTTTAGGGTGCCTCGGCGTCGAAAAACCCTCAATGATAAAAGCTTAGCTTTTAGGATGCCTCGGTGTCGACAAACCCTAAATGATGAGACCATGATCTTGTTCCTTGACAATAACCAACTTTTTGACCAAACTTTGTTCCTATTTAGAGAGAAACATGGCCAACAACGATGAGGCCGGGGGTTCGAGCGTCAAGCCATTCTGGATGCTGTCCCAGGAGATGGAGGAACAACCTCACTTGTATGAGGACGCCGCCTTCCCCACCGATCCTGAGACCACTGATGGTACCGCCGAGGATGACCCCACTGATGCCACCACTGATGGTGCCGCCGAGGATGCCACCACTGATGGTGCCGCCGAGGATGCCACCACTGATGATGGCGGCGCACGCACAGATGGCAGCCAACCGAAGAGGCAACGGAAGGACCGGCGCCCGACCGTGCTCCGCACCCTCAAGGAGGAAGTTACTGAAGTGGACTCCGACGGGAATCCAACGGCGCCCGAACGAATAGTCAAGGGGTACTCGCTTCAGCTCGGGTGCATTCTCCGGAGCACCGTCTCGATCAACACCGAGAACCTGAGGCATCCTGACCGAGGGAATTTGCGCAACCTCCTCTTCACGAAGCTGCACGAACGATACAAGTTCCCCGCTGAATTTGAAAACACAAGCCTCAAAGGGAATAAAGTGAACAATGCTGCCCTCACGAAGATGAGCAAGGCCCTGTCTACTTGGAAAAGCAATGTGAAGAGAATGGTCGAGAAAGGTGAGAGTTATGAGAAGATCAAGGAGAAAAATCCTTCGATCACCGAAGATGACTACAATGACTTCAAGATCAATTGCTCGAGCACCGCAAACTCCGAATCAAGTAAGTGGGGGAAAGAAATGCGGGAGCTGAACTTAGGGGAACACACACTCGGTCCCGGCGGTTACAGAGTGGCGGAGCCTATATGGGACAAGGAGGAGGCGGACCGTGCCGAGCAAGGCCTACCGCCCCTCTTCGATAAATACGGTGACAAGCAGACCAGGAACTTTGTCAGGGCCCGGTACAAGAAGGACCCGAAAACAAAGGAGCTTACCACGGATCCGAAGACCAGGGCGCTTGAGCTTGTTCTGGTAAGGAATACACCCCCTCGTAATTAGCTCCATATGGTTGCATTCTAATTAATGAAGCCAAATTTCTAAATGGTTCACATTCCTTCCGCAGGCGACTGAAAGCAGTAGCGCGGGGTCGACTAAGAGCAACCCTTGGGACACCACTCTAAATAGGGCGTTGAATGTAATGAAGAACAAGGATAAGCTCAGTAAGCCGACGTCAGCTGGTCGTGTGGCCGGCAAAGGCTTGTCGACAAAATGGTCGTCATACTATGACACTGCTGGGCGAAAGGAGAAAAAGACCAGCTCGGAAAGCCAGGCGCGCGAGGTTCAAGAACTCAGGGCACAGGTGGCGCGGATTCCGGAGATTGTCCAAGAGCAAGTGCAACAACAACTCGGAGCGACGATCACCGCCATTGTGCCTACCTTGATCCAGGGGATTAGTGCGTGGATTGCGGGCGGCCAACAGGGGCCGCCCCCGATTCCTAGCTTCACGGCCAGCAACTCGCAGAACGCGATGGCGGGGCCATTGGTGTCTCCGGCGGAGCCGGCATTGGTGTCTCCGACGCCGGCACGGGAGCTTAATGCACCCGGGTGTACGCCGGCCGGCACCTCTGCAGCAAGCGGCCCCTCCGTCAACTGCACGCCCGCCGTTGGCGGTGCCTCGACATTAGCCGAGCTCGACGCCATCATCACGGTAACTAATTAAGCCTCTCTCGGCCGAGGACTTCATCTCCTTGCCTTTGACTGGGCATCCCTAACGCCCTACATGTTTTCGCAGGGCGCCGCCGACGTTCCGTGCACTCTCCTGCACTTCGTGAACAACGAGTTGGTCGATGTCGCCAAGGGCAAAATCGTTCAACCGGGCAACCCCTTGTTCCACGGTACCCAGATGCCACCCAACTTGTTTAGGGTTCAACTGGTTCGGGTGCTGCCAGGCTGCGACGAGGTGTTACCTCCGATTCAACCAATGGGGGCCGACGATGATGACGTGATGAACCTCAGCGCCTGCCTGAGCTGGCCCCTGCTTTGGCCGAAGAGCCAGATTCGTTTGGGGGCGGGGGACACCACCCCAAAGACAACACCGCCAGTCGTGCCGGCGCCAAGTCGGCCCCATGGCAAGACCGCCGCAACGGTGCCGGACATCCCTATGCCACTGGATCCAAACATGCATATGGCACAGGATCAGAACGACGACGACGACGATACATTTGCCAACGTCGATCAGTACTTTGCCGATCATGGGGATGGTGGCGACTTCATGGGGCCTCCTTCTCAAGAACCCAACCCAACAAAAGACGTGTGCGATCTAGCTGGTACCGCGGAGAAGCCAAGTTGCAACAGGCGTCGTCTGCTGTTCAGCTCTCAGGAGACGCCTCCAGCTGCCGACTTCACCGAGCCTCAGATAGGCGAGGTGCCAAATATGATCAGCCCCAACACACTCAAGAAGGCGGTCTGTGAGCAGAACTCGGTCCCATTACAGGAGATCAAGAAGAAGGCACGCAAAAGAAAGACTAACAAGGGTGCGGGCCAGCCGGCACCGAGTACGATCCGTGCTCAGGACGGGCCACCTTCAACTGCGGATATCTCGAGGAGGGTGCATGTGGCGGGTAGGCCGATGCTACCGAGAAATATGCTCGATGCTGCAACCGGTGCTATGCGGAGTCTGCATGACAGTGTGCTTTCTTTGGAGAAGCGGCGTCTCCGAGAGAAGGATGTGGCATACCCGGTTTTCGCGGCCAAGGTGCCAGAGGGCAAGGGCTTTGTGGATAACTCCATCGGGGGTACGATCGTCCTGCGGTTTGATGACATCCACGCTATGTTGAACCTTCATCCGCTGCACTACACCTTCGTTCGGCTATTTTCGCTGAGTATGGAGATGCGGATCATTCGCGACAAGACCCCGGACATCGTGATAGTCGACCCCTTCTACATGCGTGCCAAGATCTTGGGCAGCGCTGGGGACCGGCAAGTCGCGAGTTCTTACCTCGAAGGCGTCATTCTGGCAAACCAAGATAAGGACAACTTCCTCGTGCCTTACTTTCCCGAGTAAGTCCTCCCCTCAACCGCCCCGTAACATATGAATTCTTAGATTTCGATCGTTTTTCTTTTAACATTCCGTGTTTTCTGCAGTGACACACATTGCACGCTCATCCTCCTAAGCCCCAAATATTCCATGGCCACGTATTTCGACCCGGACCGTCAGTCGAACGTAGACTACACAAATGTCAAGAAGGTTCTTGATGATGTTCTCCCCGGCTACGTCAAATCTGGAGGCACCTTCACCAGGCCTATTCGTAAGTACGGCAAGCACGTGTTCTCCCACAACACGACGTTCTGCTGCGTCAAGCAGCCGCCTGGCGGTCAGAAGGGTGCCTACTACGCCATCCATCACATGCGGGCGATCATACGGGACCATCATCAACTACTGCTACCGAGTAGACTCAAAGATTGGGCCGCGAGCGTGTCGGCAATCCAGGACGCGGACATCAGACAAGAATTCTTTCGCATCCAGTCGGAGTTTGCGGAAATCATCCATCAAGATGTCCTTCGTACCTCGGGGCAGTTCTACCTCAGAAATCAACCGTCCAACAGTGACATCGACACAATCCTACAAATGCAGGCTGACAACGCCCGTGGTTTCATGACTCCCACGATAGACGGCGGCTTCATCCACGCTCCGGTCCCTTGAGTCGAGTCGAAAGCAGTGATGCTGTGTCTAGTTCTGAAACATCGATTGGCTCATGTTGTAATTAAACTTTAATGAACTTGTAGTATGTCTCTTTGGTTTCGAGAGTCCTTCAACTTAGATGTAATCGATGCTATTAATGTCTTGCTTTTCTCTTCCGATCGTTCTGTTGCATACTTATATATTGCTGATGTATTGTCTGTGAATTGGTACTAACGTTTCGTTTGGCTACTGCATAGCGATGCCGTGGTATGTCGTGTACAAGGGTAAGGTTCCCGGAGTCTACGACGACTGGGAGGAGTGTCGGAGACAGGTTCACCGATTCAGCGGTAACAGTTACAAAGGGTACGCCACTAGGGTCGAGGCCGAATCTAGATACGCCCGCTATCTAGCGGGAGAGGGGAGGGAGCGTTGGAGGAACCGGATGAAGATGAGTTTCATCGTGATGATGCTCATCGTGATGACCGCAGCTCTCTTCTATGTGATGGTAGTTTAGATGATCGATATCGACTTGTAATGTGAAGACAAACTCGCGGTCTCGAGACTTGTAATATAATGATTCATACTTATACATTTTGTTCGGTCTTTTCAATTCGGAGACTAATATGATGAATTGTATTCGGAGACTAAAATGATGAATTGTATTCAGAGACTAATCTTTTATTGTATTCGATGAATCTGTTGTTGATGTGTGCTGTCTATATTTTGTCCAATTATACATTTTGTAACCTGTGCAAAAAACAGAAAATTAAAAAATAAAAATAAAACTAATATTCATACTAATGGCGCATCACATCATAGTGCGCCATTAGTATGCCAAAGGATACTAATGGCGCATCACTAAACAGTGCGCCATTAGTATGCCGAAGTTACTAATGGCGCATCCATCTGTAGTGCGCCATTAGTATGCCAAAGCACCTGGGTATACATGGCCCCCTGAGAGGCATACTAATGGCGCACTGTTGTATATACTAATGGCGCATCCGGGGTGCGCCATTAGTATACCAGATACTAATGGCGCACCAGTGGTGCGCCATTAGTAAAATATACTAATGGCGTGCTAGTAATGGCGCACCACTGATGCGCCATTAATGGCCAGATTAGGTGCGCCATTAGTAGCCCTTTTTCTAGTAGTGCAATGTGTAACAGGATTATTCCAGTCACCGTCGGATAAACGTAGCACCGGAGACTTTACAGAAATTTAGTTCAGAGGCTTGCCATCGAAGTGCGCTTGCCTCAGGTAGGAACGATACTTCATCAACGAGTTCTTGAAAAGTGCAACCAACCCTTGCTCGTCATCACAATCCAGTTTGCTCCTCGCCTATAAAAGAATGAAATCTTGTGTGTTCTGTCAGCAGAAACATATGCAGTAATAACCATGAATAACATTAGTACATTACTTACGCTTAAGTTGCGGAGGAAGACTGGAAATTGTTCTGTGTCTGCGGTATAATCTTGCCATGAAGGAAAGATGCGCACAAAGTTCCTGACAACAACATAAGCTTCGTCTTCTAAACTGGGAAGAAATGGAACAGGGGTCCTATTTGCTGCAATTGGGGCTCTCTCTGGTTCGAAAAGGGATTTGGTAACTGGGTTTGGTGTACTCTTTGCTGGAATGGGGGTTTTGCGTCGTACAGCTGGTGCTATGTCAACTGGCATAATCATACTGTTTGCTGCAGTTGGGGTCTGCTGAGTTGGGGCATTAGAAATGACCAGTGTAGTAGGGCTAGAGTCTGCTAGAGTTGGGGTATTTTGTGGGTCAGGTGATATTGCAACTACACCTAATGGGCTATTTGATTTATGAGGTGCCACTACCTTTTCCAAATACTTTGCTTGTGCTCCTCCACGATCAGCAATCGCCCTCTGCCTTTTGAAGGTCTGATACACAAGAACAACATTTGAATGGATAAATATGGTATGATGACAGATGGAATATGTACTGAAAATGGATAGGCAGGGCGTATTCACATACACGATGTGTAAATTAAGCTAATGGCAGTTCAACAAGGTAGAAGCAATGCAAAGCATCAGTTGCAAGATATGTGCGAGCAATGTAACCTTGGAAAGTTAGAGCAAGTACCTTGATGGGTGAATAAGATAGGTCATCTTCCTCTGACTCCTCCACTAGGGAGCTACATTGACTTAGGTCTCCCTCTAGCTCAGAATCACTGTTAGGATTATATTCCGAGCATGAATCTGTAGGTGGAGAGCGTTTGCATTGCATTGCATCCACACTTGATTTCAGTCCCTTAATGCCAAGTTTGACAGCCATGGCATTGTTCTACTTTATTCTTTTCATGCGCGCAAGCTCATAATCATTATGATGCTGTTCAGAATCTGAGATTCATGAAAACATAAAAAGTAGTCAGATATCTATGGAATGCATTGCGGATTCAACTCGGAGAGTGTCTCCCTATAAACCCCTGCATATGCAAAGTTCACCTCCCCAACCGTGCTGACCAGACCACACACAGAAATACAAACCCCTTATGTCTCTATAACAGGCAGGTACACATTTCAAAACTGAAGTAGGAACATTAGAATCATATGAAATTTGTATTTGAACAAATAAACTAAGCAATTATGAGTGGCGTAATGTTTAGCTTCAAGGGTGGAGTGTTGGTAGTGTGACACAAAGCAAGTAGGCAGATTGTATTCCATGTAAAAGATCGAAACCTATGTAAAAGCTGGAAATGACACTTTCTTTCTATACAATGCAGTGTTCGTTACCCACACATGATGGAAGAGATCACATAGAGAAATACTATTCACTCATGTCTACGGTTCCAGTATTTAGAAACAGGGTAGTCCACCCTAAAAGAATATTGACAACAAATATGACAAGGCAAGCATAGATGTAGTGGATCAATCATTTACTTGTGAGCTTACTTGGACAAGTATGCAGAATTGTAACTGCAGTAAGAGACCGTACAAAATCTGAATGAAGAAGTTTGTCTAGCACTTATTGTTTGCAACTAATCGACATGAATAATTGGATATTGTATCGAATGAGTAAGAAAGACAAGTAAAATTGTCAACAAACCTGGCTTGCAGTAGTAATCTGGATCAATGTCACTACGACCAACAATCCAAAATGACTAGTTTCTGTTCCGAGGGCCGGAATTTTGAAAACCGTGTGAACTTTAGAGGTAC
Source organism: Triticum aestivum (assembly GCF_018294505.1). NCBI lineage: Eukaryota > Viridiplantae > Streptophyta > Magnoliopsida > Poales > Poaceae > Triticum > Triticum aestivum. Next base: position 2,468,691 of record NC_057802.1, on the reverse strand, counting down.
TAAAGATTACAAAAATACATCTGAACCCTTAAGTGTAGGTAGCACTGAGCACACCACAAACCCTAATGACAGTCCTGCCTAATGAGTAATGAATCAATTAGAAAATAGGTGATGAGGAGTGGCTGCTGAGTGTTGAGGACGTATCTCAGGATAAATCGGGTTGGCTTGGTGGGTGCTGCACGCCTAAGCCCTGAACGGACTAGGAAGGTAGGCATGGCGGCGCGCCCGGGCAGCGGTGACGCTGTTGGGCGAGCGGCTCCTGGCCTCCTGTTAGTCCGGCGTCTCCTCCTAGAGTCATGCCGTCTGGGGACGGAAAGTCGCTGGCGAGGCAGGCGGCTGGGGGCGAGTAGAGATCGAAAGCACGCAGCAGAACAGAGGGTAATCGGGGCCTGGGACGACCCAAAATCCCAGGGTGGGCCGGCCCACCGTGGGCACCCTGTAGAGATACACACCCGAGCAGCGAGCATGCATTTTCGAAACTAATTTAGGAACATTTAGCTGACCAATTAAACAACTCTGTTTTAATAATATCAGATTCGTATTTGAACAACTAAGCTTGTTTAGCTTGATGGGTGGAGCAGTGTTATTATGACACGAAGCACGTATTCTGATCGTATAGTGATCATAAAAGGGGGAAACTCTAAGCATATATTTTTTAGCAAAAGAGGGTTTCCCCTCCGATTTCTATTAAAGAAACCACCACGGAACCAACATGATCAATTAAACCGTATTATGGCTGTGCCATGGCAGATTTGAAGCTGCAAACCGGAGAAATGATATTTAGCATCCATTGTTTGCTTTGAACTAAGAACTAAATTCTAAGAGCTGAAAAGAAAGTAGAGTAACCAAGTTAAGATCTATTTTCTGGTTGAGATCAAAAAGTTGAGGAGATATGAAGTACCACCTCGCTTGCGGCGCCGTGTAGGCATCGGGGGTGCGATGGCTGTCGGTGGCATTGAAGCAGATCTGCGATGGTAGACGGGTGCATCGGGGGATAAGTCCCGTTGCGGTGGAAGAGAAGGTCGTGTGAGTGGCCCCGGCAAAGAGGACGATGACGCCGATGAAGCGAGAGGACGCGATGCAAGGCTAATGGTCCGTCGCCGTGGATGAGAAACGTCCATCTCTAGAAGTGGATGACGCGGTCTTGGTAGGCGCTCCGGCATGGTGGAGGACGGTGGCGATGGATGTGGTGGAGGACGGCGGCGATGGATGGGGTGGCGGACGGAGGCTGGTGTGGGGATGGGGTGTTCTAGCGCAGACGGTGTATGAATGGGAAAATGGAGGGAGAGGTATGGGGAACCATGTTTTTGGGACGCGCCTGTCTGAAATATGGGAAAGTTACGAACTTAGCCCCCATTTAAAATTTGGACGTCTCATCGGTTGGGGATAGGACGGTAATCTCGCATCTCGCCAACATTTGCCCAGAGCGATTTCGGGCGAGGAGAGGGTGGTTGGCGCCCATGGTGTATGAACAGGGCTGACAGGTAGGGCGGTTGTGTCACGTCTGAGTGAAGTTACAAACCTACCCCTATTGAAAATATTTGCCTACATCGATTTCGGCCGAGTCGAGTTTGTTTTGCCGCCCACCGTGTATGAATGGGGAATGGAGGGAGAAACAGAGGTCTTTTGGACGAGCTTGAATCAAATGAGTTTTGCCGCCCATGTTTGACGCCCACCGTGTCGGAATGAGCTCAGAGGCGGTCGTGTCACCTCTAATTGAAGTTACTAACCTACCCCTATTTAGAGCAGTGGAAATCGGGCCGATGGATTGTCCGTGTAATGGGTAGACAGTCATTTCCATCTCCCAAACACTGGGCTTCGGGCAGTCGACGTGGGAGTGGACATTTTGCTGCTTCTTTCGAATTTTGGGAGAATAAGCATCCACGTTTACCCTGGCAACTAAAATCGAAACCATTTTGTATTCCTATATGAATCTTTATAAATCATTTTATGTGTTTTTATATATCTTCAAAAGGACGACAAAGATGTATTCCACTATCATATATGAATATGGTTTACAAATGCCGATACTCAAATTCAGAAACTAGAATCCAGTTTAAGGTGAATTCGAATATTTGGAACACTTCATGTCCAACTCAAATGTCACACGCAGCATAATGTGTACTCCCATTTAGATATGTACACAAGCGATGTATCAAGATTCAAATACCGAGTCAATCAACCAAGAATGTACAGAACTAACAGACATATAAACACTTATAGAGTATATGGATCAATAATATCAACTAACATACATAAGCCAGGCCGCTGTACTTTTTTTGGGCTACAACAGCATCCTTTTTTTAGCCAGCATCTTGGCCCTTTCCAATGCGTGCCACTTATGGTCCATCTATACTACTACTATTGCTGAATGCACATTCAGCCCGATTGGCATATTTGTAGGTCTGGCACAGCAATCCAAATGAAATGTCTCCGAGTCTTATCAATTGATACAGACTTGTGCTCAAATAAAATTACAAACCAAAGCAAGAAAAAACAATTATTACATGATCTCTAAAACAAATGGTTTGATTGATTACATGAACAGACAACACAAAGGTTATTCAACTATGGAAAGAACATTTCACCTATGATTTACCAAGTAGGAATTTAATTTCCTTTTTTCCTTCAGGACCTTAACAATCTGGTCAGTCTCAGCTTCCTTCGTTTTGAAATCCACCAAATATTTAATGGTTGTCTTGAGTACTGCTTGTGATTGTGCTATTTGCTTCCTCAACATGTCAACTTCATCTCTAAGTGCAGAAGCAGAATCTCTTTCTACCACTAGTTTAGCCTCTAGAGCATCAGCAATTGGCAATTCATAATGCACGATTGGGCCGGTGCCACTGCTGTGGGATGATGCAACATCCATGGGGACCTCGCTCTTTGATCTTGGGCTAACCTGTTTTGCCATTAAAGTTCCGATTGGATTCAGAAAAGTTGAAGTTAGCAAAACATCTCAACTGGGAGTTATAACAGCAAACCATTTAAACAAACAAGGAATTAAAGAGTTTCAATTGGATGCTGAAAAGTAGTTATTAACATCATTGTAACCCGCTGTTGCAGCAGCAAAGCAGTTAAACAAACAAGTAGATATTTAAGTTAAGGCAAACAGGTTATTCTTAACAGTAAGTATCAAACACATAGATAGGCGCAGTCTACAATATGATTAATAGGCTGTGCCATTATGTAATCAGTAGCAAACTAAATTAAGCCAAGCAACATAATTGAACAATTTTGCAATAAGTGGCTAATTAAAATTCCGAGAAGCAGGTAACTGAACTTACACTAGTTCTTTGTACAGGCACACTGCAACTTCTTTTTCGCTTACAAGCTTGTACGAAGGAGTCCATGGCATCAATTGCTTGGATACGCAGTCCCGATACTTCTTTCTTCCCACACTGCATGGGTAAGTCGAATGGTTATTCTGGTAAGATGGTGCGTCCTTGATATGTTATATGAGGACGTGTAGTCAGACTAGTTGTAGCCAAACACATCACACTAGCTTTTAATGTATATTTCATGTGATTACTTTTGGCATATCGAGATCTAAGCAATCTATAATAGGATGAAAAGACTGGCATCCTTCACATTATTGGCGAACTCAGTTCATAGAAACAAGCAATTCAACCATTCTGTGGGTAAATCAAAAGCGCCACTGGAATATTTTTCACTATCCAATCATACACGCAAAAAGGGGCGACGCCACCATAGGGGCTGGTATGGGCGGCCGCCTCAGGTGGCTGGAAAGTGTGCACCTAGTTTGAGTCGTCCAGGTTGGCCCACACTAGTTTTGTTCGTCCCAACGCATGAGCAGGCAATGTAAAAAATGAAGAAAAATAGTTCAATTTGGATGGGCCAATAACATAAGTGCAAGGCAGGCCCTATAGCAGGCTCGCGGCCCAAACGAGCGCCTCCCATATCAATCGACAGCAGGAAAAATCCCAATTCATTCGCTCCAGCCTCTAGTCTAGTTTGCTCCTAACCTAGCCGCCGCTGGACAGACCGACACAGCACTTCCTCGCGCCCTCGTTGGAAGGCGGTCGCCGGGCTTCAAGCGAACGGAAGGACAAGAAGATGAAGATCCAACCCTGGGTGTAGCATTCGTGGGAGGCAGCGGCGGCAGCATGGGCATGGCATCGAGCTTGCGCAAACGGATAGTCGCAGCTTGCAAGAGTAGCATGCGCAACGAGCAGGTACATCACATCCCTGATTATATCTAATTCAACTTTTCCATTTTTGGCCAATAGTTAAACCTGACGGTGTTGTAAAACTGCTTTTATGTAGGGAATCTATGAGAAAATGAAACCAATTTCTACTTATTTTATAACTCCCCAATCAATACTGAACTAACTGAATCTGACGTATCTAATCAAGTTTCCGGTGCAAACATACAAGCTCATGTTGTTCTTGAGCCTGAAGTGTCTAATGAATAGACTGCTAATGAAGGATTTGATGCAAACATTTTACATGCTCCTGGTGATGAACATATAGTGTCTAATGAGGGATCTAATGCAAGCATTTTGCAAGCTCATTGAAGGATTTAGTGTCTAATGATGATCTACTATGTTGAGAGAGACAGAGATTTGCAGGCATTGATGACAAGCAAATTATAGTGCATTTTCATAGCTTGAGGAAACGTCGAGGCCATCCACCAGAAAGTCCCCGTATCATGACAACATAGCATAAATACTTTTCTAATCTGTTGTTTGAAACTATTGCCATACTTGTGCAGGATAGATATATTGATATGCAGTTTGCGCATTGGTTATACGTGCAATTACACTTCGATATTTTCAGCCAGAGAACGAATAATTCAAGCAGGTACAGACCATGTTTGTAGTCCTTGTACACCATGTTGCATTTTGAGTTTTTGGTGCTTTCATCATTTAGTGTTTATAATCTGAACTACTTTGGATCATTAGCTGGTTTTCAAAGTGCATGTAGCTTCACATTTCTCAAGTTATGTTGATTTCCGGAGTGCAAGTGCCTTCATATTTTTTAAGTTAAATGTTCGCCCCTGGTAACTTGAATTCGTGGATCAGCCACTTCACACAAATCATACACGAATGTCAGTATGAACTAAATGAAATGCAGGGACTTACGCTAGCTCGTTGTACAGGCTCACTGCAGCTCTGCTTGCGCTTGGGATGTTCCATGTACAAGTCCATGTTACCACTTGCTTGGATGTGCAGGCCTTGTGCTCCTTGCATCCCCCTCTGCATTTTTGACACGTCGAATGGTTGATCAAATAAGAGGAATCGATGTTGATGTTCTACCGGAGGACAGATACTTACAAGGTTATACGGGTGTGCAGGATGTGTACCAGATCCCGTAGCGCCGTCATGCTTCGCTAAAAAATGGATTTGCTTGTTTCAGATGATATCTCCAGAAGAAATAAGAGTTAAAGTCAGAGTTGCATAGGCGTGTAAGGATATCCAAACATTGTCAGAAGAGTGCACAAGGGAGTGATGTGTGCATACCTAGTTCGAGCCGGCGTTTGGGCATGCTCGCCTAGCTAGAGTGCGGGTCACTTCAGAGCCGTTGAGGGTGATGCGCTGGCGTTGGCTGGCCGCACACGGATGCAGATCTTGAGTGGCAGCGGGGCGCTACGATGCGGTGGACGAGACCGTTGGTGAAGCCCCAATGGCCTCGGGGGGCGGAGGTGCGACGATGTGCTTGGTGAAGTAGCCCCGGTGAGCTGGGAGATGGCGTCGGTGAAGCGCACCAGATGTGGTAGAACTCGGTGTCTGTGAGGCACGTCGGTTGCGGCGGCCGACGTTGTCGGTAGAACACCCGGTGCAGTGGATGAGGGCGTAGATGAGGTAGCTCCGGTGCGGAGGTGAAGCGCGACCGTCGTCTTCGTCGTCGTCGTCCGGCACAGAGGTGGGGAACGGTGGGGAAAGAGACGAGACGAGGGGCCATTCGAGGGTTGGCGGCGAATTAGGGATTTGAGCAATCTGGGCGCGGAAGAGGACGGTGGAGAAGAGAGATTTTGCAGGGCTGGAATTGGGGCCGCCAGATATTTCAATCCGAAACGTGGAAGCGCGAACTTATATTTTCGTCGTCCTTTTTTTGGGGGGAGGGGGGTGGGTGGCTGGGTGCTACGCGTCCGTCCGACACATGCGACCACCCCGACAGGACTATGCTTCGGTGCCTTAAGGCACCTGCCTTTGTGTCCATGACATGTGGGCCCAACAGGTGGCTGGCCCACATGGAAGTGACCCAAAGGCAGTTGCCTTTAAGGCACCGAAGCAGCGTCCACCCCGACACGACCCTGGTCTGCCTTGTGCGCCTACATTTGAGAATGCAAACGAATCTTCTTTCATTTGCAAACGAATCTGTATGTATTACCGTGCCCATGTTTTCCTTGCAATAATTAGTCATTCGAAACGAGATACTCCATCCGTTCACTTATGTTCAAGTGGCTGCCGTGTTTCGCACTCCTCCGTCATAAGAGTGGAAACGCTTGCTATAATCATTTTTTTCTTCAGAAAAACAGTGGACACGCTCTACCGTGCGGATCCTCCTCCAGCCATGCACTAAATTACTCACTTTCGCCGACGTGTGGGACAGCCAGCACCTGGGTCCACCAGCCATGCACTAAATTACGCCGTAGTAGAGTGACGGTAGACTACCCCGATCGAACCGCCGCAGTAATGCCCAATGAGCCATCAAATCACAAAACCCCCTCCTTTCCAGCAGTAAGTTGGACGGACGAAGCAACCATCATTTCACTCTTCTCTCTCAGCTTCCTCTCTTGAAGAAAACCCCCACTCGCTTCGATTCTCCCTCATCTCGTTCCTCCTTTCACTCTTCTCTCTCAGCTTCCTCTCTTGGATGGACGCCGGAGCACCGGCCGACGTGACGTCTATGGCTCTGGCCAAAACCGCTGAGGCTCATGGTACGAAGAAGCGCAAGCACCCCGCCGAGACTACCGCAGACAAGCTCAAAGCCATCACCCTGTCCAAGCCCCCCTCTCCGGGATCCCACATTAAGCAAGTCCAGGTAATGTCTCTTGTTGACGATCTTTTTCTCGATCTTGATCGTGTTTTTTCATCTAACACGCAGTACTAGTACTGGTAGTACAACTTTCTGGGTGATCTTGCATTTGATTTTAGTGTGCCAAATGACGGTTCTAAATTCCTCTTTTGACCAAAACATGCGAGAGGTTGACACTGATTTCTTATAGATTACTTTCGACTACTCCCTCTGTCCCAAATTTCTTGTCTTAGATTTGTCTAGATACGGATGTATCTAATACTAAAATGTGACTTGATACATCCGTATCTAGACAAATCTCGGACAAGAATTTTGGGGCGGAGGGAGTACTTTATGAACATCAATGCTACCTTTTAAGAGGGTATATTTGCCTCAGTAACTTGTGTTATGGATATTGCATGTAATCCCTCTGCTCTCATGCCTTTGAAGACATGTTTTAGTGTCTTTGTTCACTCATTTCTGTGTGTATATGTAGTCATATATGGAGTATAATATCGAAAATCATCTTATATTTCTGAACGGAGGTAGTAATAAAATATGGTTTCTGTTTGAATTAGAACCAGGTCTGCGGTGGAGATGAAGTTCTCAAAGTCATGCCATGTGAACTGGAAGACCTAATGATGAGTTCTACTGCTGAACTATCCAGCTGTTGTGTCCTTGTCGGCACGTGTCCTGAACTAGTGTTTTCCTGTAGCATTGTTGTCAGGCGTGTTCTCGAGGCTGTACTTGACCACAACAATTTCCTGGCTGTGCCTTCGATTACGAAGGGTGTGGTTCTTGTAAAGCTTCCCAACAAATCTGATGCGGCCTGTCTTCATCATCATGTTTATGAGTGGAAAGACCACTCTGTTAGGTTCTCCAAGGTTGACAAGATGGTGATGGTGCATGTAGACATCTCACACAAAATCCATGGCCTAGTCAGTTATGCGGGGTTCATCCCGTAGGTCGGTGGCAAGAAATAGTCTGCAGAGTTTAGTTAGTGCAACTTTGCTTGTCTGTAGTAAGTACTATTGTTCAGTACTTGATTTGTGTTTGTGAACCCTGTATTGTTTATTAGTACTGCCGCTTTTGGTGTGTGATCGGTCTATGTTAATGTCTATGTTAATGTCTGTCCACTCAATTCAGTCTGTATATTTTGAAGTATCCAGATCATATTTTTTGTGAGGACGGTTTATCAATTATGGTTACACTCCAATATCTGTATGCATTGCAGGGTTTATCGCACCCACCAGGATTTCCAGTCCCATGGATGTTCGGTCCATACGATTTGTCACGACCTTTGGACTGTCCTGCTTGTGGGAGTAGGCGGGGGCCCTGCATGCCACGCGTAGTTGGACGATCAATCTTATGTTTAGTACTTCAACATAGCGATTTCCTGGTAAGGATTCACTCGTGTCACATCAAGTAAATCTTATTGATTTACTGTCTAAATCTTATTGATTTAATGTCATGTTTTCTTTCTTTTCCTGCAATTTTACGATGCAGGTTTTGCCATGTGACATTCGTCACAGAATAAACCGTTTGGTTTGCTCTACGATGCCTATTTTTGCAGGTTTCACTTCTTATGTCGTGTCAGTAACGAAGGCACTGTCCATCACTTATATTACTGGAAAAAATGGGATCAGTCTGCTGTCTGAGTACAAGCTGAATCCCTATGATGAACTGCAGTTTGGTTTAACAAAAACGCCACAATTAGTACTTCTCGCATTTAAAAGAAATGAAGAAAAAAACAAGATAACGGTCACGGATCCTAGTCAAGTTAGAAAGCTGATCATAGCAGACCAGATATGATCGCCGCTGTCTCGCACATATCGAGCACCGGCAGTTGCTCTAGCACTGACAGCGGCAGCAGCTCAGTTTGATCCAGCTGAGGATTGGGCACCGACCGCATCAGCGGATCAGTCTGATCTACCGGAGGATCGGGCATCGACACCGGCACCTGCTCCGACACCGGCACCAGCTCTACAAGGAGCACCATCTCCGGCAGTAGCAGCGGCTTCGGCACCTGCACCAACACTTGCACTTGCATCTGCTCCAGCCCGTGCAGTTGCACCGGCAACAGACTGGGCTGCAGTTCGCACTTCATATACCAAAGTCCTTACAAAAACCGACATGTCCACCTTCTTGGTAAGCATTGGCCGCCCAAGTGCTTCGTTCTTTTTTCTTTCCATGTTGTTTCACATGATTCACTGTGTTGATCTAACTGTTTGGGTATGTCTTCTTGTTTGCAAACAGAGAATTCCTAGAGCAATGAGGGAGTCGTTCAATAATCACTAGTAGAAAAAGGGCCTATTGTCCCGGTTGGTAAGGGCCTTTTGTCCCGGTTTTTGAACCGGGACTAAAGGGTCGTTACTAATGCCCTAACCCTTTAGCCCCGGTTCTTACACGAATCGGGACAGATGGGCCTCCACGTGGCCAGTGCGGCGAGCCCAGGCAGGGGGGCCTTTGGTCCCGGTTGGTGGCACTAACCGGGACCAATAGGCATCCACGCGTCAGCATTTCAGGGGCTGGGGTTTTTGTTTTTTTTGGAGGGGGGGGGGGTTGGCGGTTTTGGGGGGTTAATTTAGGTGTTTCATATATTGTGTTAGCTAGCTAATTAATAGAGAGAAGTGTCCTCTCTTATCTCCGTGCTTGGTCGACGCTACGTACTATATACGTATAGAGAGGACTAGACACGCTAGCTAGTAAGAAAATGAAGGAAACAGAAGATCGTCATGAACATATGCATACAGAGAGAATTGATATTTACCACCTCTCCTTCTCGGAGAGATTGGTCGAACAACAAGTTCTCGTATATCTATCCGACACTACTGGCTACATATATACAATAATTATCTCTTACAATATAATCTCCTAATTATATACGAAGTCAAGGTCCACATGGTATTCTCCGTCTTCAGCGATCACATGGTCAAGGAAGAATGCCGCCAATTCCTCTTGAATTGCTCGCATACGATCTGGTGCTAGGAGTTCATCCCGCTTCCGAAACATCTAATTTGAAGAAGGGGGTCAATACATATATATATGAATAAATGAAACTCAACACAAATGATGGTAATAAAATAAAATTGTGAATATTATTGCTTACGCACTTCATATTGTTCGTCAGAGTAGCCCCGCTCACAGGTCATGTAGCGGATGGACTCGCAAACGTAGTATCCACAGTAATTATTCTCAGGTTCCTGCCACAACCACTTTACAAGAAATAGAAGTCAATCAAACTGATAAGCAAGCATGCTAAATGGTATTGATGAAACTAGCGCTTGAATCACTAGGAGATGCGTGGAACATGCTACTATAGTACTTACTTTCGGGTGTTTAAATTGCAGCTTCTTCGGCAGTCCCGGAGCTTCTTTGGTGAATTTTCTCCAAACCCTGCCAGACAAAGAAAACAATTACTTGATATCAGGAAATGAACAAAGTTGCTGATATGGTGGATAATGATCGATTTAACTTACTTCTTGAGCATTTGAGTCATGTTCGCATAGTCCTGGGGATCTTTTCGTCTCGAGTGTAAGACGGTTACTACTCCCTGCTCAAGCTTAATCTCTAGGAGAATATAGTGGAAGCTGCACACGCATGCATAAGTCATCAATTACATTACTATAACCTAGACTAATAAGGGAAACCGAATACGCACAAGACAGTAACACTCACTTGAAGTTGTAAGGAAAGAGTATTGTATCTTTGTTTTTCATTTATTACCAACGATCGTAGCAAGTTGGCCTCGGTATTTTCGGCATGATATTTAACCTCAGTTGCATCTATGAGATTTGTGTTAATGAACCCAATATCACCGATTTGTCTTTTCTTCAATTCGGCGATCTTCAATGTACATAATATAGTGAGGATAATTATAAATACATGCAATGAAAGAGCTAACCTATATAGAGGACTTAATGACATAAGTAGTACTACTTACAGACAGTAGCAAGTGACCGTTGATTTATCGAGGGCCTTTTGATTGAAAAACTGGAAGAAGTCCTCAAATGGAACATTCACCAGTTCAATTCCAACGAGGTCATGCTCCGGTTTAACTCTCAGGGTCAAAGTATCCCTCCCCCCAGACTCTCTGCAGGTTTTCATGTACCAATCTTGTAATCTTCGCATCATCGTTGTTAGAGATCTTTCATCTTTGACGAGAGGCTTCCTGTAATGGTATTTGTGTTCGTCCACCTCCAAGATATCATAATGTACATCGTCGGGCAGGTAATCTCCAAGATTGCTATAACCGGGCACCATCCTCGGATCATTAGCGACGATGTCGCTAGACACCTTGAGTGCGGGGCACGATTGGTTTGCTTGCTCGCCGAGTTGGGCAATTTTTTCCCAGCTCGTCGTTCTTTTAACCTTTGATCACTGATAGTACTTCCCGACCGCTCCACTTCGGCAAATGTCTTTGCAATAATGCGCTCATAGTTGCCTTTCGGCGGAGACTTTGGTGGTTTTGTCAGGGCAGCCAGAGTGCGCTTCACTTTCACCGGATCTACCTTCTCCTCCGGAGGTGGATGTTTATTTGCTTTCACCCCTTCAAAGAAGTTCGTCACTTCGGCTCGCACTTCTTAAGAGCATGAGACTTGATTAATTGCTCTTTAACTGGCTTCTCCAGATCCTCCTCTGGCGGTATGGTGAATTTGGCTTCAGCTCAGTCCAAAGATCATATTTCTGCATATCATTGACATAAGACACCTCAGGGTCTTCCTTCTTAGGCTTATACCATTGGTGGATGCTGATCGGGATCTTGTCCCTAACAAGAACCCTGCACTGAGCAGCAAATGCTTCCTTTGTCCGGATGGGTTCAATCGGTTGGCCGTCACGCGCGATTGCTGTGATCTCAAACCTTTCATCCGAGCGCAACTTTCTCTTCGGGCCTCGTCTCTTTACCGAAGTTGTGCTCAATCCAGAGGGCTAGAAAAAAGAAGAAAGACGAGAGTTAATTAATATGTGTACATACCAAAACAATGAATGCATCAATTAGCTAGTCAGCACAGGCTTAACTAATATATTTACCTGGCCGGACTCTGTTCGGTCACCGGAGCCGTCACCACGGGCTCCTTCTTGCACCAACATTGGGTCACCGGAGCCATCATAATCATGTCTTTCCTCCTCCACTCTTCGATCACCGTAGCCTGCTTCTTCACCCTGTTCTTCCAGACCATCATTGTCGTTAAGATACGACAAGATATCACCTCCGGCTAAGATTATGTCCCCCAACACCTCTTCTGCTTCCTCGTCTCATCCGTGCTCCATTGTTTCTGCAAATATTACAACATGGCAATTATTACACAAACATGGCAGCAGGTGGATATATTAGTGCAAACGTAGACCTAGCTTATTCCGGGTTTGGGGTGGCCTCGGCAACGCTTCAAGGGTACGGGCACGGCGGGAGGGGGTAGGAGACCGACATCGTTTTTTCTAGGGTTTGGGTGTCCTCGAGAGTTTTGGTCGAGCGAGAGGGCCGGGGGGTGATCCCGTGGTGTAAGTTATCATGCTCGAAGTTATCCGGGAGGGGGTTATATCGACAACGACGACATACATACATGGGAAAATAATGTTATCGGGGAGGGGGTAGGTCGACCCCCCCCCCTCGTGTTGAAGTTATCGGGACACGGGGTATATCGACAACGATATATCCGATAAAAAATAAGAAGACGAAGAAGAAATAAAAAGAGGAGAAGAAGATATTAATAGAGGAGAAGATTGAAGAAAAAAAAAGAAGAAATAGAAAGAGGAGAAGATGAAAGGAATAGAGGAGAAGATCGAAGAAAAAAAGAAGAGAAAAAATAGGAGAAGAAGAAAGGAATAGAGGAGAAGAAGAAAAAATAGATATTCTATTTTTTCTTCTTCTCCTCTAGTCCTTTCTTCTTCTCCTCTTCTTTTTCTTATTTTTTCCTCTTCTTTTTTATTTCTCCTCTTCTTCCTCTCCACTTCTTCTCCTTTCTTCCTCTTCTTATTTTCGTTTTTCCTCTCCTTCTTTTTCTTCTTCTTCCTTCCCTAGCTAGATATATAAAACTTTTCTAAAAATGTAACTTTTGCATATATAAAACTTTTCCATGGATCATCATTTCTCATATATATCCATCTCTAGCCACATACATATATAAATGGAAAAACATGCTATGAACAAAAATACATATATACTTGGTAAATATTCTGTGAACATCGTTTCTCATATATATCAATGCATACATCCATGGATCATCATTGCTCATATATCCATAGTCATATATAAAAACTTTCTGTATATGAACAAAAAACTTTCTATGAACAAAAAACTTTCTATGAACAAAAAAACATTTTTGACATATTTAGCACATTCTAAATTTTCCTAACTCTTTTACAACCACAAAAATTAATATCATTAACTCTTTTACAACCACAAAAATCTAACCATCATTTTTGACATTTTTGACATATTTAGCACATTCTAAATTTTCCTAACTTTGATGTATTTTTTACAAACTTTTCTAAAAATCTAACTTTTGCATATATGTATTTTTAAAACATCATTACAATTGAAAAAATACATACATACATACAAAAAACATGTAAAAAATACATACATACATATATGAACATACATATAAAAATACATACACCTAAAAAATACATCGGGGCAGGAGCGGCGCGCAGCGACGACATCGGGCGAGGGAGCGGCGACGACGAGGGCGCGGGCAATGGCGACGACGGGCGCGGGTGACGGCGACGGGCGAGGGCGCGGCGAGGGCGCGGGGCAGGGACGGCGCGCGGCGACGACGTCGGGCGAGGGCGCGGCGATGGCGAGTGCGCGGGCGACGGCGACGACGGGCGCGGGCGACAGTGACGGCGGGGGCGGCAGGCGGCGTCGATGTCGTCGAGGGGTCGTCAGGGGCAACTGCGAGATGAAGATGAAAATTTTCACAAGTGTTGGTTATATACCCAGAGGTTTGGTCCCGGGTCGTGGCACCAACCGGAACCAATGCCCCCCCTTAGTCCCGGTTGGTGCCACCAACCGGGACCAAAGGTCTCTTTTCAGCAGCCCAAAGGGCGGGAAGCGGCGGCCTTTGGTCCCGGTTGGTCGCACCAACCGGGACTAAAGGGGGGCATTGGTTCCGGTTGGTGCCACGAACCGGGACCAAAGGTGTGCATTGGTCCCGGTTCGTGGCACCAACCGGGACCAATGTCCTGCGCTTGCCAAAGCCGCGGTGCGGTGGGATGATTAGTCCCACCTCGCTAGCCGAGGAGCGGCAGGACCTGTTTATAAGCTCTGCCCCGCCATCTCCACTGAACTCCTCTGAACTGCAGGCCTCTGGGCCTAATCTTGCACTGCTATGCCTGTAGGCCTGCTGGAAATTCTGCGGGCCTGAATCCTGGCCCACGGATGGGTTTCTAGTCGTATTCAGGCCGTGGTGGCCCAGTAGGTGGCATTTTTGTATTTTTTTCCCAGTTTTTTTGTTTTCTTTTTGCTTTATTTATTTTATTTTGTTTCTACTTACAACAAAATACTTATTTATTTTATTTTATTTTGTTTCTAATTACTTATTATTTTACTTTATGATAATTCATTTTGCTATTAAAGTTTCTATCAAAAAAAGTTCTTTATGAAAATTCCTTTTGCTTTTAATGATTTTGAACAGAAAATACTTCGATAATTTCAGTTGCATCAATTTTATATGATTTTAGTTTCAATAATACTAGAGGTTTCTTATAATGTTTTGAACAGAAAATACTTTGTTAATTTTAGTTTCATAAATTTTATTAAAGTTTATTTTATTTTGTTTCTACTTATATATTTTTATAAGGTTTATATTATTTTGTTTCTAATTACTTATTTATTTTATTTGTTATTTTTTATGCACCACTTTTCATGCATTTACTAATTATTTTGAGCTGTAAGACCCTAAAATTGAAAAGCATTTCAAATGAACTCTGAAAAGGTTGAAAGTTGGCATGGTATCATCATTTCATCCACATAGCATGTGCAAGAAAGTTGAGAGGGTTATGGCAAAAACTAGATGCACTTCGTGTACAAAACGGACAATGGTGTCATACTCGTCTGTTACAAAGTTGGCATGGTATCATCATAATAGTTGCGCGAGAAAGTCTTGACTTTTTCTTCGCTTGTGTCATTTGCTTATTGCGCCGTAACCATGGATAATCTTCA
Source organism: Triticum aestivum (assembly GCF_018294505.1). Lineage (NCBI taxonomy): Eukaryota > Viridiplantae > Streptophyta > Magnoliopsida > Poales > Poaceae > Triticum > Triticum aestivum. Next base: position 2,453,546 of record NC_057802.1, on the reverse strand, counting down.
TCGTTTATCAGGATGCTTGGGTCAGCCTTGACTTTGAAGGGAGGAATTTCATAAAACTTTTCATAATCTTCAGACATGTCTGTCTTGCTCTCCACTCCCACAATGTCCCTTTTTCCTGAAAGAACTATGTGGCGCTTTGGCTCATCGTATGATGTATTCGCTTCCTTATCTTTTCTTTTTCTCGGTCGGGTAGACATGTCCTTCACATAGATAACCTGTGCCACATCATTGGCTAGGACAAAGGGTTCATCAGTGTATCCAAGATTGTTCAGATCCACTGTTGTCATTCCGTACCGTGGGTCTACCTGTACCCCGCCTCCTGACAGATTGACCCATTTGCACTTAAACAAAGGGACCTTAAAATCATGTCCGTAGTCAAGTTCCCATATGTCCATTATGTAACCATAATATGTGTCCTTTCCCCTCTCGGTTGCTGCATCAAAGCGGACACCGCTGTTTTGGTTGGTGCTCTTTTGATCTTGGGTTATCGTGTAAAATGTATTCCCATTTATCTCGTATCCTTTGTAAGTCAATACAGTCGAAGATGGTCCCCTGGACAACGAGTACAACTCATCACAAACAGTGGTGTCACCTCTGAGACGTGTTTCCAACCAACTGCTGAAAGTCCTGAGGTGTTCACATGTAATCCAGTCGTCACACTGCTCAGGGTGTTTGGAGCGCAGACTGTTCTTGTGTTCATCGACATACGGGGTAACCAGGGTAGAGTTCTGTAGAACTGTGTAGTGTGCTTGAGACCAAGAATGCCTGTCCCTGCATATTATTGAGTCCGCTCCTAGCGTGCCTTTTCCAGTCAGTCTCCCCTCATACCGCGATTTAGGGAGACCTATCTTCTTAAGGCCAGTAATGAAGTCAACACAAAACCCAATGACATCCTCTGTTTGATGGCCCATGGAGATGCTTCCTTCTGGCCTAGCGCGGTTACGGACATATTTCTTTAGGACTCCCATGAACCTCTCAAAGGGGAACATATTGTGTAGAAATACGGGCCCCAGAATAACAATCTCGTCGACTAGATGAACTAGGACGTGCGTCATGATATTGAAGAAGGATGGTGGGAACACTAGCTCGAAACTGACAAGACATTGCGCCACATCACTCCTTAGCCTTGGTATGATTTCTGGATCGATCACCTTCTGAGAGTTTGCATTGAGGAATGCACATAGCTTCACAATGGCTAATCGGACGTTTTCCGGTAGAAGCCCCCTCAATGCAACCGGAAGCAGTTGCGTCATAATCACGTGGCAGTCATGAGACTTTAGGTTCTGGAACTTTTTCTCTGCCATATTTATTACTCCCTTTATATTCGATGAGAAGCCAGTCGGGACCTTCATACTAAGCAGGCATTCAAAGAAGATTTATTTCTCTTCTTTCGTAAGAGCGTAGCTGGTAGGACCTTCATACTGCTTCGGAGGCATGCCGTCTTTTTCGTGCAAACGTTGCAGGTCCTCCCGTGCCTCAGGTGTATATTTTGTCTTCCCATACACGCCCAAGAAGCCTAGCAGGTTCATGCAAAGGTTCTTCGTCACGTGCATCACGTCGATTGAAGAGCGGACCTGTAGGTCTTTCCAGTAGGGTAGGTCCCAAAATATAGATTTCTTCTTCCACATGGGTGCGTGTCCCTCAGCGTCATTCGGAACACCTAGTCCGCCGGGACCCTTTCCAAAGATTACGTGTAAATCATTGACCATAGCAAGTACGTGATCACCGGTACGCATGGTGGGATTCTTCCGGTGATCTGCCTCGCCTTTTCGACATTGATGGTTGGTCGGAACAAATCGACAATGGCCCAGGTACACATTCTTCCTGCATTTGTCCAGGTATATACCTTCAGTGTCATCTAAACAGTGCGTGCATGCGTGGTATCCCTTGTTTGTCTGTCCTGAAAGGTTATTGAGAGCGGGCCAATCATTGATGGTTACAAACAGCAACGCGTGCAGGTTCAATTCCTCCTGTTTGTGCTCATCCGACGTACGTACACCGTTTCCATTCCACAGTTGTAAAAGTTCTTCAACTAATGGCCTTAGGTACACATCAATGTCGTTGCCGGGTTGCTTAGGGCCTTGGATGAGAACTGGCATGATAATGAACTTCCACTTCATGCACATCCAAGGAGGAAGGTTATACATACATAGAGTCACGGGCCAGGTGCTGTGATTGCTGCTCTGCTCCCCGAAAGGATTAATTCCATCCGCGCTTAAACCAAACCATGCGTTCCTTGGGTCAGCTGCAAACTCAGCTCAGTACTTTCTCTCGATTTTTCTCCACTGCGACCCGTCAACGGGTGCTCTCAACTTCCCGTCTTTCTTACGGTCCTCACTGTGCCATCGCATCAACTTGGCATGCTCTTCGTTTCTGAACAGACGTTTCAACCATGGTATTATAGGAGCATACCACATCACCTTCGCAGGAACCCTCTTCCTGGGGGGCTCGCCATCAACATCACCAGGGTCATCTCGTCTGATCTTATACCGCAATGCACCGCATACCGGGCATGCGTTCAGATCCTTGTACGTACCGCGGTAGAGGATGCAGTCATTAGGGCATGCATGTATCTTCTGCACCTCCAATCCTAGAGGGCATACGACCTTCTTTGGTGCGTATGTACTGTCGGGCAATTCGTTATCCTTTGGAAGCTTCTTCTTCAATATTTTCAATAGCTTCTCAAATCCTTTGTCAGGCACAGCATTCTCTGTCTTCCACTGCAGCAATTCCAGTACGGTACCGAGCTTTGTGTTGCCATCTTCGCAATTGGGGTACAACCCTTTTTTGTGATCCTCTAACATGCGATCGAACTTCAGCTTCACCTTTTGACTTTCGCATTGCATCCTTGCATTGACAATGACCCAGCGGAGATCATCATCATCGGTCACTGGTTCCTCTTGATCTTCAGCAGCTTCCCCCGTTGCAGCATCATTGGGCACATCCTCTGGTTCCTCTTGATCTTCAGCAGCTTCCCCCATTGCAGCATCACCGTATTCAGGGGGCACATAGTTGTCATCGTCCTCTTCTTCTTCGCCGTCTTCCATCATAACCCCTATTTCTCTGTGCCTCGTCCAAACATTATAGTGTGGCATGAAACCCTTGTAAAGCAGGTGGGTGTGAAGGATTTTCCGGTCAGAGTAAGACTTCGTATTCCCATATGTAGGGCATGGACAACACATAAAACCATTCTGCTTGTTTGCCTCAGCCACTTCGAGAAAATCATGCACGCCCTTAATGTACTCGGAGGTGTGTCTGTCACCGTACATCCATTGCCGGTTCATCGGCGTGCATTATATATAATTAAGTGTGTCAAAAACCATTACAGAACATCATCAATAGATAATTAAGTGACCAAATTAATAGAAGTTCATCATCACATTAAAACCAAAGTACATACATAGTTCTCATCTAACAACATATAGCTCTCCGGAGCATCTAATTAATTAAACCATACATTGAAACTATGTAAAACATTTCAATGCGAAAACAAATGCGATCATAATCGCAACCAAGGTAACAATTGATCCAATGGCATAATGATACCAAGCCTCGGTATGAATGGCATATTTTCTAATCTTTCTAATCTTCAAGCGCATTGCATCCATCCTGATCTTGTGATCATCGACGAAATCCGCAACATGCAACTCCAATATCATCTTCTCCTCAATTTTTTTATTTTTTCCTTCAAGAAATTGTTTTCTTCTTCAACTAAATTTAACCTCTCGACAATAGGGTCGGTTGGAATTTCTGGTTCACATACCTCCGAGATAAATAAAATCTATGTCACGTTGGTCGGCATAATTTTCATAAACAATAAATGAACCAATAGTTATAAAGATAATATATACCACATCTGAATCATAGACAGGACGAGGGCCGACGGGGGCGGATACCAAAACCATCACACTATATAATAAGAAGGAATAATAAAAGTAACAAAATTAGACAAGTATCTATCTGAAGTAAGAATTTGTTTTTCTTTCAGAAAGAAGATAAGAACAAGAGGCTCACCACGGTGGTGCTGGCGACGAGATCGGCGCGGGCGATCGATGGCGGTGAAGAAGGGAACGGGACATAACGGACCGCTAAACCTAGACAAATCTCGGGGAAAATGGAGCTCGGAGGTCGAGTTTTGAGAGGAGAAAGATTAACTAGTGTGGCGCAGACATTTCATCGAACACCTCATGTGCATAGGAGGTGAGCTAGAGCACCCAAATGCTCTCCCCTCGACGGCCAGAAAAAATAGAGCACTGTGGAGTGCTCTGCTGCGGCGATGGGGTATATATAGGCAGCTCATTTCTCCCGGTTCGTGGCTAGAACCGGTACTAAATCCGGGCCTTCTGTCCCGGTTCATGCCAAGAACCGGGACCAATGGTTGTGGGCCAGGAGCGAGGCCCATTAGTCCAGGTTCGTGCCTTGAACCGGGACAAATATGGATGCATATGAACCGGGACCAATCCCAACGAGGCCCCGGCCGGCCCCTTGGGCTCACGAACCGGGACGAATGCCCCCATGGGTCCTGGTTCGTGACTGAACCGGGACTAATGGCCTTGCCATGCTCGAACGAAAGCCCTGTTTTCTACTAGTGAATCCGGGCGACCGCAGCCAAGTTTCTCTTACCATGCGCAGCCTTGGTGTGAATGAACCTGCTCAATATACCATAAGTACAAAGGATGGTCGCATGATGATTGATGCTAAAGGATGGTCAAGGTTCAAATCTAAATCATATCTTACGGTAGGGGATGATGTCAAAATCGAACTTTCTCGGCAAGGAGAGCTGGTCCAAATCAACTTTGAAATTCTTCAGTAGCAGCACGCAACTGCTGAACTGATCTATCCTCCGAGAGATTTTGATGTAATAATCTGGCATGGTGAAACAAGTGTCCTGTGTGTATAAGTAGTACGACAGTATTATTTATCACATGGTATATCGTTGATAGAATTGCAACTCTGATTGCTGGTTAGGAACTATCGTTCGATTTCATTCCAACAGCTTCCGTGCTTTATTCAATTTTGCGCATTCGCCTTGCGACAGCATCTAAAACCAGCGCCGTACCGATCGCTTGCAATATGAAAAGCGTTGAGGTAGAACACATGGGCCCCCAAACATGCAGGGTCGGCCTGCGGCCCAAAGTCCAGAACCGTGAGCCTATCTAAGTATTATCTTCTTAGCTGAACCCCCATAAAAAAAGCTGAACCCCCATAATGCCCGTGCGTTGCAGAGGGAGTATATTTCTCGGCAAGGTAAGCCTGTGATATAAATGATTTGTATATTTCTTACAGAGGGAGTATCTCTCTGTCAAAATATATATTTATGTGTAACTAGTTACTCTTGTCTTTCTACTTCCTTTCGCTGATATGTGGGGCAACCGGCAACGGGGTCCACGTGCCATATGCCCAATTAGAGTGCACAACTTCACGGTAGACACACCCCGGTCGTAGCGCCGCAGTAATGCCCAATGAGCCGTCAAATCACAACCCCCCTTTCCAGCTTTAGCAGTAAGCTGGACGGACGAAGCAGCAATATTTCGCTGGGCCTGAATCCCCTTCTCCATCGTCTGCTTGTTCAGAGAAAACCCCCTCTCGGAGATTGCATAGGGTTTTCTCATGGAGAACCAGGTACGAATTCTTCATCCATCCCCGATAAATCCAAGTCCCTTGGTCGCAGGTAATTCTAGGATGGCAGCCGCCGCCGTTGATGCATTTTTCTTCCTACCGAATCTAGTGTGTTTCATTTGCAGTGCCCAAAGTGCGAGGACCCTACAGGTTTCTGCGCCCTCGGCGAGACGCCACACTTGTTCCTTCTCATCCTAACATAACATTTTGAAACGCGCACAGTATGTTCCTAGAATCCTCTTTTCTATCCGGGAGGGTGGGGTTTTTTTGAACATGCTGTGTTCTCATATTATTTTTCCTGCAGTGTATTATTTGCTCTGCCAGAACACATGTACTCAAGATGCTCGGCCTTGCCATAACTGAATACACTAGTTTAATGGTCACAATGAAGACAAGCCACGGATATAAGTTCCGAGTTGGGTTCATGAACCAAGAAGATCGCTGCTTTTTTTATGGCCGAACTTGGATGAACTTTCTCAAGTGTTACGGACTGAAAGTTGGCGCACGAATGTTGATGGAAATAGCAGAACCTGGTCTCATCTTCACTGCGATCTTCCACCCCAACGTCGTTCCAATTGTTCATCCATGTTAGTTTTGTATCTGGTTCTTGCTTGTTGCCTCGATTACTTCTTAATCCACCTATTCTGACTAACTAATCACAATTTAACTTTAGAAGTAGCAACGAATCTCTCACGAAGATGCTACTTCTAACTAATATTTTCTTATAATTGGTGGCACGTGTAGGTTTTTTTAGAGTTAAGCAGCCTGCTCGTTTGTTACTCTGTAATAACTCGGCTGTTACTAATAGCACTGAAGTTGACTGGATCGACTTCCACAAGTTCCTACACTTTATTAATCGTCTTGAGGTCCTTGTGGGGCGTTTCAATGGTGGAAGGCCACGTGGGATGTGTGCCACTGCTGCACTCGTTGAACAGGTCCAACTGTGTCGAGAAACTTATGGTACGAGCTGTTTTCTGTTATATATGTTGTTCACAAACTATTGCTTATACACAGTTTTACAGCTGTGATCTTCTTGAAACAGGAACTGCCGAGTTCTATTGTTCCGATACATATGCCTGACCATGGTCGGGTCAGACTTGCGCTTGGTCACAACATGATGTTTATGTCGACCTACTCAATTCCCCTTGGAGGTGAAAAGATACTTATTCATGGGTGGTCTCAAATAATGAAGGCCCGTCCATCTTGGAGAATAGGACAGAAGATTATGTTCATGCTTTTCCATGGCTCTAAAGCGAATATCCTGTTTATTGACCACGTTGCTTTCAACTTTGGTTGTTAAGTGCCCCTGCTGGTTTCAGTTAAGGTTGTTAAGTACTCCTGCTGCTTTTACAGTCTGTCGTGTTTCTTCAGTCCTGTCTTCCTCCAGCTGCCAAAACCAAACCAGCGCCGGCGGGGCCGCCTGCTTCCGCCTCCCACGGCTGGCTGCGCCTCAGCGCACACATCGCCGCCCCACCGTCTCCTAAATCGTTAACGCCGCCGTCCTCCACGCGCTATGGTGCGCTCGCCGTGGCGCCGCCCTCTCGCGTTGTCAACATGGTCAACAAACAACAGGAATCGGCAGAAGTACGTGGAGAGGATGACAGTAGGGGCCCACCACGTCAGCGTATGGAAACATAAAATGCTTCCTCCTAGTGTTTTCCTGACAGCTGGGACCCACGACATTGTGAACGTATATAGTCAATAGACAAGACAATAGCACAAGATCGGCTGACACCTGGGACGTAGCTACTCGAGCAGTATTATTTTTGTTTGGTATTGTCGAGACGGAGCAGGGTTTGAACTGGGCTGTGGCCCGTCTAGCCCAGGCTTATATTTTATGTTCACCATGTGACCAGCCCAGCTATTTTTTCTTTGTGAAAATGAGCCCAGTTTATTTTTTCTGAAGAATACCCAATCCAGGCCTACTTATTTTTCTACGCCCTGATGGGCTGCAACTCTTTCAAGACGCCTGCAAATCTTGAAAGTAATATGAAATGGGTTGTAAATATAGAAACAGATGACAAATTGGCAATTACTTTATAATTTCTGAATTTTTTCACATTTTCAGATTCCTATTTCACTGGGCATTAACCTAATTTAAATATATCTTCAAAGTACTTTAAATCTGGCTCGACATTTCGGTATTAAAAATAGTTTGGAACCCACAGAAATATGCGAAATTAGCCCTGGCCAACAAAAAAACGACTGCAATAAATTGCATAAGAAGTTGCCATGAGCTATATATAAATTATTAAAAAAGAGGGAGTGGTCTGACTTGTGGGCCTGTTTAGTTGACGCGTATGCAAGATTTTTTTAGTTATTATATACGTCAACAAACGATTCTAGCAGACGTAACCATTGGATGTCAATCCAACGGCCGTCGTGTTTCTTCAATCTATGATCTTCTTGCTCCAGCCGCCAAAGCAGCGCCGGCGGGACCGCCTCCTCCCGCCTCCCATGGCCGGCTGTGCTGCCGCGCAGGCCTCAGCGCCCCTACTACTCCCACCGCTGGCCAGGGCATCCCTCTACTCACCCACACCCCTGTTATTCTGCGGCGACGGCAGCCTCACACCGCAGCCGAACCGGTGAACCCTTGTACTCCTCTCCGCGCGGGCTTCCACTGCCGCGTCTTCCCCGGCTCCGCGTCGTCCCCTTCCTAGGCCTCGCCGTCGTCCACCGCCGTGGTGCTCTCGGCGCGGCGTGGTCAATGTGGTCAACGACCGACTTCCATCGGAAGAGTACTGTACGTGGAGAGGCTGACAGCTGGGTCCACGGCACTCGCAAGGAAGTGCCTCCTTATTACGCGGAAAATAATTATTCCTCCACCTGACAGCAGGGACCCACCAGACGGGCCACCAGTATTTCACAAAAAAAAACGTTTCCCCCTGACTGCTGGGACCCACAGGACGGGCCACCATATTTCGCGAAAAAAACGTTCCCCCCGCTGTCAGCTCGGACCCACCGGAAGTGCCTCCTTATTACGCACAAAAAAATGAATACCCCCTGCTAGCTGGGACCCACCTTGGTGGGAGGCTGACTTGTGGGCCTACTAAGTTGACTGGGATGGAGGCCTTTGTCAACTTTAGTCAGTATATGAACGATTCTAGCTCCAGTGACCGTACGATGTCCATCCAACGGGCGTAGTGCTTCTTCAACCTCTGGTCTTCTTGCTCCAGCCGCCCAAAGCAGCACCGGTCGTGCCGCCTGCTCCTACCGCCCGTGGCCGGCTGTGATGCCGCGGAGGCCTCACCGCCCCTACTACACCCACCACTGGCCAGGCCATCCCTCTACGCACCCACACCCCCTGTTATTCTGCGGCGACGGCAGCCTCACACCGCAGCCGAACGAGTGAACCCTCATACTCCTCTACGCGTGGGCATCCACTGCCGCTTCTTCCCCGGCTCCGCGTCGTCCCCTTCCTAGGCCTCGCCGTCGTCCACCGCCTTGGTGCTCTCGGCGCGGCGTGGTCCACGTGGTCAAGGAATGGCTTCCATCGGACGTGGACTGTACGTGGAGAGGCTGACAGCTGGGTCCACGGCCGTAGCAAGGAAGTGCCTCCTTATTACGCGCAAAATAATTATTCCTCCACCTGAAGCGGGGACCCACCGGACGGGCCACCATATTTTGTGAAAAAAACGTTTCCCCTGACTGCTGGGACCCACCAGCTACATCTTCGCACGCAAGGAAGTGCGTCCGAAAAAAAACGATTCGGCCCCCTGACTACTGGGACCCACCAGCTACATCTTCGCACGCAAGGAAGTGCCTTCGGGCAAAAAAAAACAAAACGATTCCCCCCTGACTGCTGGGACCCAGCAGCTACACCTTCGCACGCAAGGAAATGCGTCCGGGCAAAAACAAAACGATTCGCCCCCCTCTGACTGCTGGGACCCACCAGCTACATCTTCGCAGGCAAGGAAGAGCCTGACAGTCGGGACCCACCTGGTCGAAGCGTACGTAGCGTTGTCATTCTGGTCGCGAACGTGTACGTACATATATACTGGTCGATGTAGAGGCGCGCACGTGTCGTAGTAGAGGCGCGTACGTGTCGTAGTAGAGGCGCGCACGTAGCATGTACACGTACGCACAGCGGCCAGGGTGCAAGAAAGAAAATACGGCCACGTACGTACATACGGGCAGGGTCTCGAACGCCTACTCGCGCATACGTACGGCCAGGGCTCGTGTACATGGCTGGGTCAGAACGGAGAAACAACGTCGTCATCGTGTTCATGGGGAGGCAACGGAATGCGTCGTGTTCATCGGGAGGCAACGGAACGCGTGGGAGCCAACCGGCTAGGTCGGAACGGAATGTGTGGTCGTGTTCATCGGGAGGGCTTGGACGGAACAGGCGATGGAAACGAGGCCTGGCGTACCGCAAAACGGAGGAAATGGCCTTGTGTTTGACCGGCCACGTTCGAAACGGGATCCTGTTCATCGGGAGGGGTCTGGCGTACCGCAAAACGGAGGAAACGAACCTCCTACGGTCTAAACGGGGGTCCTGTTGATCTGGAGGGGTGTGGCGTACCGCAAAACGGAGGAAACAGACTTGTGTTGGAGCGCTACGGTCGAAACGGGGGTCCTGTTGATTGGGAGGGGTGTGGCGCACCGCAAAACGGGACTCCACGGGATACTGTTCATGTCCACCGTCGACCTCCTCCAGCCTCCACAGGCTACCGTCGACCTGCTCCAGCCTCCACGGGCTCCTGTTCATCCAGCCTCCACCGCGCGCTACTCCACCGGCTACTGTTCAACCACCCCTTCACCGTCTACTGTTCATCCAGCCCTCCACACCACGGGGTCCTGTTCAACCACCCCTCCACGGGCACCCCTCCACCGTCTACTGTTCATCCAGCCCTCCACACCACGGGGTCCTGTTCAACCACCCCTCCACGGGCACCCCTCCACCGTCTACTGTACATCCAGCCCTCCACACCACAGGGTCCTGTTCATCCAGAGGCAACGCCACCGCTCACTGTTCATCCAACCCCCCCCCCCCCCCCCCGCAACGCTCACCGCTCACTGTTCATCCAATCGATCGGCTTCAGTTAGCAGCAATAGCGAAGGAATCGCTCGATCGGGTTCAGTTAACAGCCATCGATCGATCGCTCGGGTTCAGTAACGCGTAGCCTGCAGTGCACTCGCTCGGGTTCAGTTAGAGCCCAATGCCGCGCTCGGGTTCAGTTAGAGCCAACACCTCGCACACACGCGCATACGTGTACGAGAGAAACGCGCATCGCTCGGCCCCCGACCTCCCACCGTAACCGGGAACTCCCTGAAATTTTCCTCCCCCTCGCTTCTACCACGGTTTTTTCCGTCATAGACGGCCCAAAGAATGTCATGCAGCTGCGTCTCCGGCCCGCCCAGGACGAAAAGCCCATTTTCTGTCATGATTTTTTGCCATAGAAGTAGGAGCCCACCACATCTATGATGATACCGGGTTTTGTCACAATTATCGTCATAGAAGTGTCATATGTATGACAGAAAAAAAATTCGTTCGGCCCAAAATGTCACGCATGTGTCTTTTTTTGTAGTGTCACTTTCATATACTAGTGGGAAATTTCATTATAGAACTTGGCTTGTATATTCCAATGATGGGCTTCCTCAAATGCCCGAGGTTTTCATGAGAAAGCAAGTTGGATGCACACCCACTTAGTTTCTTTTTGAGCTTTCATACACTTATAACTCTAGTGCATCCGTTGCATGGCAATCCCTACTCCTCGCATTAACATCAATTGATGGGCATCTCCATAGCCCGTTGATTAGCCTCACTGATGTGAGAGTTTCTCCTTTTTTGTCTTCCCACATAACCCCTACCATTATACCTTATTCCACCATAGTGCTATATCCATGGCTTGCGCTCATGTATTGCGTAAGAGTTGAAAAGGCTGAAGCGCATTAAAAGTATGAACCAATTGCTTGGCCAAAACCGGGGTCGTACATGATATGAATATTTTGTGTGGGGAAGATGGAGCATAGCCAGACTATATGATTTTGTAGGGATAACTTGCTTTGGCTATGTTATTTTGATAAGACATAATTGCTTAAGTAGTATGCCTGAAGTATTATTGTTTTTATGTCAACATTAAACTTTTATCTTGAATCACATCAAATCTGAATATTCATGCCACAATAAGAAGAATTATATTGAAATTATGCCAAGTAGCATTCCACATCAAAAATTCTATTTTTATCATTTACCTACTCGAGGACGAGCAGGATTTAAGCTTGGGGATGCTTGATACGTCTCCAACGTATCTATAATTTTTTTATTGTTCCATGCTATATTATATTCTATTTTGGACATTATTGGGCTTTATTATGCACTTTTATATTATTTTTGGGACTAACCTATTAACCGGAGGCCCACCCAGAATTGCTGTTTTTTTGCCTATTTCAGAGTTTCACAGAAAAGAATATCAAACGGAGTCCAAACAGAATGAAACCTTCAGGAACGTGATTTTCGGAATGAACGTGATCCAGAGGACTTGGACCCTACGTCAGGACATCAACCAGGAAGGCACGAGGTAGGGGGGCGCGCCTACCCCCCTGGGCGCGCCCTCCACCCTCATGGGCCCCATGTTGCTCCACCGACATACTCCTTCCTCCTATATATACCTACGTACCCCCAAACTACTAGATACGGAGCCAAAACCTAATTCCACCGCTGCAACCTTCTATACCCGTGAGATCCCATCTTGGGGCCTGTCCCGGAGCTCCGCCGGAGGGGGCATCGATCACGGAGGGCTTCTACATCAACACCATAGCCTCTCCGATGATGTGTGAGTAGTTTACCTCAGACCTTCGGGTCCATAGTTATTAGCTAGATGGCTTCTTCTCTCTTTTTGGATCTCAATACAATGTTCTCCCCCTCTCTCATGGAGATCTATTCGATGTAATCTTCTTTTGCGGTGTGTTTGTTGAGACCGATGAATTGTGAGTTTATGATCAAGTTTATCTATGAACAATATTTGAATCTTCTCTGAATTCTTTTATGTATGATTGGTTATCTTTGCAAGTCTCTTCGAATTATCAGTTTGGTTTGGCCTACTAGATTGATCTTTCTTGCAATGGGAGAAGTGATTAGCTTCGGGTTCAATCTTGCGGTGTCCTTTCCCAGTGACAGTAGGGGCAGCAAGGCTCGTATTGTATTGTTGCCATTGAGGATAACAAGGTGGGGTTTATATCATATTGCATGAGTTTATCCCTCTACATCATGTCATCTTGCTTAAAGCGTTACTCTGTTCTTGTGAACTTAATACTCTAGATGCATGCTGGATAGCGGTCGATGTGTGGAGTAATAGTAGTAGATGCAGGCAGGAGTCGGTCTACTTGTCTCGGACGTGATGCCTATATACATGATCATACCTAGATATTCTCATAACTATGCTCAATTCTGTCAATTGCTCAACAGTAATTTGTTCACCCACCGTAATACTTATGCTCTTGAGAGAAGCCACCAGTGAAACCTATGGCCCCCGGGTCTATTTTCCATCATATTGATCTTCCAACACTTAGTTATTTTTATTGCCTTTTATTTTACTCTGCATCTTTATCATAAAAATACCAAAAATATAATCTTATCATATCTATCAGATCTCACTCTCGTAAGTGACCGTGTAGGGATTGACAACCCCTTATCGCGTTGGTTGCGAGGATTTATTTGTTTGTGTAGGTGCGAGGGACTCGTGCGTGGCCTCCTACTGGATTGATACCTTGGTTCTCAAAAACTGAGGGAAATACTTACGCTACTTTGCTGTATCACCCTTTCCTCTTCAAGGGAAAACCAACACAATGCTCAAGAGGTAGCAGCCTTGCCGACGCCCTTGGCAAGGCCCTTGCCGGGGGCCCGGCAAGGGTCTTGCCGTGCCGTTGCAGTCGTCCCAGGCAAGGCGCTTTCCGGGGGCCTTGTGGATCTCCCCGGCAAGGACCCCGCCGAGGGTCGGCGTCTTCTGGTCCTTATCTGATCTTGTGTGTTCATGATCTTGATGAAGATCTGCATGTCACCAAGGAGGTGCCTCCCGAGCCCTTGCCTCAACATGGTTGACTACGCTGGAGGCCGTGGGCTCAAGGGTGGTGTGCCCCGATGGTGTTGGGCGAGCTGCCCCGGCAAGGCTCTTGCTGGGGCCGCTGAGGCCGCCCTAACAAGGATCTTGCCGGGGGAACCTGCTTCGTCCTTCTGTTCTTTGGTGTTTCTGTTCTTGGCGTTGCCTTGTTTGACTTGGGCTTCGGTTTCTCTCCGGCTTCCCTCCTCTGCTTTGTTAAGTGTAGCCATGGCGTGTGGCTCTGACTGCCCGTGCACAAGTAAAGGGGTCAAAAGGAGAGCCCCTACTTTTGTACACCGACAGGAGCCCCCGGGCCTGGACCACACATAACCGTGACTCGTTGTTGGGCCAGGCCCAGAACGGTGTGCGGGCAGGTGGGGCGGATTTTACTGTAGTAACTTTTCGTCCGCTGCGCTTCTTCATGACCCGCATTGAACGCGTGTCGCGGAGGATCGTGCGTGACATGGGGGGCATGCGTGGGGTGGTTCTCGCACGCATGCGTTCCATCGCAGTTAATGGGAAAGGAGGCGGCCCGCGCCTTCCCCGTAAAAAGGAATAATCGTGGGCGCGCTGCTCACTTTACCCCCTCCCCTGCGCCTTCTCCAATCTCAGAGCCACCGCCCCCTTTCTTCCTCCTTCTTGGGTTCTTGCCTTTGCTCGCCGCCGCTGCGTCTCCGCTGTCCTCCGTCTCTTGTCCCCCCCAGCCGCCATGGCGCCCAAATCCACCAAGGGCAAAGGAGTGGCCAAGGACGCTGGAGCAACGGAGCCGCCGGAGAGTGCGTTGGCGGCTCAGCGGACGCAGCTCGCCTATTTCCCCTCGACGGTCGATGTGTTCGAGCTCCGGGAATCCTTCAAATCCCTGTGGGGGGTGAAGACGAGGGGTGCTACCTCTTGAGCATTGCGTTGGTTTTCCCTTGAAGAGGAAAGGATGATGCAGCAAAGTAGCGTAAGTATTTCCCTCAGTTTTTGAGAACCAAGGTATCAATCCAGTAGGAGGCTACACGCAAGTCCCTCGCACCTACACAAACAAATAAATCCTCGCAACCAACGCGATAAGGGGTTGTCAATCCCTACACGATCACTTACGAGAGTGAGATCTGATAGATATGATAGGATAATATTTTTGGTATTTTTGTGATAAAGATGCAAAGTAAAATAAAAAGCAATGAAAATAACTAAGTGTTGGAAGATTAATATGATGGAAAATAGACCCGGGGGCCATAGGTTTCACTAGTGGCTTCTCTCAAGAGCATAAGTATTTTACGGTGGGTGAACGAATTACTGTTGAGCAATTGACAGAATTGAGCATAGTTATAAGAATATCTAGGTATGATCATGTATATAGGCATCACGTCCGAGACAAGTAGACCGACTCCTGCCTGCATCTACTACTATTACTCCACACATCGACCGCTATCCAACATGCATCTAGAGTATTAAGTTCATAAGAACAGAGTAACCCTTTAAGCAAGATGACATGATGTAGAGGGATAAATTCATGCAATATGATAAAAACCCCATCTTGTTATCCTCGATGGCAACAATACAATACGAGCCTTGCTGCCCCTGCTGTCACTAGGCAAGGACACCGCAAGATTGAACCCAAAGCTAATCACTTCTCCCATTGCAAGAAAGATCAATCTAGTAGGCCAAACCAAACTGATAATTCGAAGAGACTTGCAAAGATAACCAATCATACATAAAAGAATTCAGAGAAGATTCAAATATTGTTCATATATAAACTTGATCATAAACCCACAATTCATCAGTCTCAACAAACACACCGCAAAAGAAGATTACATCGAATAGATCTCCATGAGAGAGGGGGAGAACATTGTATTGAGATCCAAAAAGAGAGAAGAAGCCATCTAGCTAATAACTATGGACCCGAAGGTCTGAGGTAAACTACTCACACATCATCGGAGAGGCTATGGTGTTGATGTAGAAGCCCTCCGTGATCGATGCCCCCTCCGGCGGAGCTCCGGGACAGGCCCCAAGATGGGATCTCACGGGTACAGAAGGTTGCATCGCTGGAATTAGGTTTTGGCTCCGTATCTAGTAATTTGGGGGTACGTAGGTATATATAGGAGGAAGGAGTACGTCGGTGGAGCAACATGGGGCCCATGAGGGTGGAGGGCGCGCCCAGGGGGGTAGGCGCGACCCCCTACCTCATGCCCTCCTGGTTGATGTCTTGACGTAGGGTCCAAGTCCTCTGGATCACGTTCGTTCCGAAAATCACGTTCCCGAAGGTTTCATTTTGTTTAGACTCCTTGACCCGAGCTGGGTTGAGCCGGAGGACATTAAAGTGCAGGAGTTCTTCGACACCTTGCACGAGGGGTACGTTACCGCCGAGCCGCGGCTCGTCCAGGACACCACCCAGGTGGAGCTGGACTATATCACCGCCAGGGCGATGGAGGCGAAGCTTGCCGAGGAGGCCGGCAGCGCTGGTGGTGTGGAGGACAAGGCCGCGGCGGAGGCAGAGGAGAAGGAGCTCGCCCAATGGGCAGAGGCCGTTGGGGAGGCCAGTAGCGCCGGCACCGGGGCTCCCCTCGTTGAAGATGTGGTTGACGAGTCGTCGCAGGAGGAGGTCGAGGCTGTCGGCCTGACACCTACCATGGGGAGAGGGCCAGTCCTGCGGCGGGCCAGCTCCGGCGAGCTGGTCCGGCCCGGCAGGGCTGTGCGGCCGCAGCTGACCCCGGAGCCCAGAGGAGTGCGGGCGCCACGCAAGGGCCGCGGCGGCAAAGAAGCTGGTGAAGGCCGCGGTGAAGAAGAAGACAACTGCCCCTTCTTCGTCCAAGCGTGTCCAAACCCCGCCTTCTTCCACTCCTCCGGCAGATGTCGACGCGGAGGTTTTTTTTGAAATTGGGTCCCTCAGCCCAAGGAGGAAGAGGAAGGCAACAGAGGAGGAGGTGGATGTCGAGTAAGTATCTTGTTCCTTACTGTCATCTCCGTCCCCCTTGGATCATGCCACTTATCTTGACTTATTTTTATCTTCGCAGGGACGTGGAGACGCTGGCCCAGAGGGTGAACAGGGCGAAGGCCTCGGCGGGCGGCCAGCGCCCGGCCCGCACTCCAAGGGCGCCACTGGTGGTGTTGAGCAGCCCGGACACAGCAGCCCCCGGCGCAGCCCCCAGCGTAAGTTCATTGCTCACCACTCTTCAACATGTGTTGTGGGCACGATATCTTGGTGCTGACCTTGCGAAGATCGCAGGAGGAGGACCGCAGCAGGAGGAGCCACAGAGGGCTACCCCCAACACGGCGCCCCCGTCGACCACGCCGCCCCGAGGGGCGTCCCCGACAAGGGCGCCAAGCACCGAACCTGCGCACACGGAGGAGGGGAAGGCGAACTTGAATGCCGGTGGCCCCACTTTGGCGCCGGATGTCAGCGGAGAGGGGGCTACTTCTTCCTAGCCCTGCACGGGTATGTTCCTGGCCTTCTGTCCCTATTCTTGCTCTCTCTCTCTTTTTTCTTTGCCTCACCGCCCCCTTGTTATCCAGATCCTCCCTTGGTGGACATGGAGGACGTGGACACCGTCATTGGGAACGTCGCCGAGGAGGCCGCGGCGAAGACCGAAAAGATTGCCGCCGAGGAGGCCGCCAAGGATGCTGCCGAGGACGCCGCCAAGGGGCCTGCTGGGGAGGCCGGCGAGGCTACTGCCGAGGAGGACGGTGAGGGACCTGCCAGGGAGGCCGGCAAGGCCGCCGCTGAGGAGGAGGCGGTCGATGACCAGCCTTCCTCCTCCGCGGCCTCTAGCTCCGGCAGGTATCTGAAGGTGGGCGATGACCTTTTCGTCCATCTCCTAGGGGCATCGAGCTCCAAGACACCCGTCGAGGGAGAAGTTTTCGACGAGGAGATGCTTGTTGCCACTGGGCTCGAGGTTGTTGACGAACCGAGCACCGGTGGCGACGGCTCCCAGGAAGAGAGGCTTCTCCATGCCATGGGGGCCAATTTCCGAAAGCTTCAGGCACTCCACCGCGCCCGTCTGGACAAGGCCAAGTCCAGGATGGCAACAGTGGACAAGGCGGAGGTGGACTTCAAGGCGCGCGTTGCCGAGACGCAGACTTGGTTCCGCCAGGCTCGTGAGGAGCTGAAGGTTGCCCAGGATGAGATGGCCAAGCGCGACGTGGAGCTCACCATGAAGCTGGCTGACATCGAGAAGGCTCAGGGGACGGCGGAGAACTTGGCCGCCGCAGCCGAGGCTGCCCGAACACAACACCAAGCCGTGCTGAACTCCTAGGAGGAGGACCTTGCCGCGCGTGAGGAGAAGCTTGCCGCAACGCTCCGCGGCAAGGATGAGGAGCTCGAGACCCTTGTCGTGAGGCGGACCCAAGAGTTGGAGCAGAAACACAAAGAGGCACTCGATGCCCAGGCTCTGGTTCACGCCGGCAAGGTGAAGAAGCTGGAGGTGGAGTGGGACGGGCTAAAGGACCAGGCCCTGAA
The DNA here is from genome assembly GCF_018294505.1 of Triticum aestivum. Lineage (NCBI taxonomy): Eukaryota > Viridiplantae > Streptophyta > Magnoliopsida > Poales > Poaceae > Triticum > Triticum aestivum. Next base: position 2,435,447 of record NC_057802.1, on the reverse strand, counting down.
GCTGTCCCAAGAGAAGGACATGCTCAACGGCGCGCTGACGGAGGCGCAGGGCGCGGCCATCAGCAAGGCTGGGGAGCTCTCCGAGGCCAACAACTCCATCAAAGACCTCAAGCTGAAGCTGGAGGGTCTCGAGGGGATGCTGTCGGAGAGCAACGCTCGGGAGGAGACCCTGGCAGATCTGGAGAAGGAGAAGCAGCTGCGGAAGAACGAGGCCGCCAACTACAAAGATGTGGTGGACGGCCATAACCGCTGGGTCGGCCGCCTCGAAGACGTCGCCGGCAGGATCAACGCGCAGCTAGCCGCCATGGGGATGCCAAATGTGAGGTACGACCCAGAGCGCAGCGGGACCACCAATGCCAAGCTGACCTTGTTCTTCGAGGGCGTTCTCGGGGCCCTGGAGCAGTTCCAATCCAACAGGGCGGCTTCTTTGGCCGACGAGAACCGAAAGCTTTGCCGGGGCGCCATGACCAAGGTCCTCACCAAGGTGGCGTACTGGAACCCCACCCTTGATTTTGACGCCGCGTTGGAGAGCTTGCCGGAGGGTACTGACCTCGCGCCGCTCAGGGTGCGTATCAAGCCCATCATCAGCCTCATCGATGGAATCCAAAGGGTGGAGGGCCAGCGCCGGGATTAGGCACCCCGTTTCTTGTCGCCGCTGCAGGTTCATGACCAAGACAATTTCTATCTTTAGTTAGAACCGCAACAACAATTTGATGTAATATAACCCTGCAGTACTTTTGATACTATGCATGTTATTTTCCCTGTTCAATTTTCCTTTGTATGTGCACCCTACATTAACTGGGTAGGCTCGCCGGCGCGTAAACCCAGAGCGGCGTCTTGAGGACGGGTCCCCATTGGCCTGCCGGGTGCGCTTGCCGCCAGGCGAACCACCTTACCGCCCTTAACGCGGCCGCTCGAACTGTCGAGCTTGACTCGAGTCAGAATCGAGAGCGTTGTCCATCGGGGAAGGCTACCCTGCCACTCTCGACGCAGCCGCTTGAGCTGTTGAGCGGAGTCGAAACAGAAAAAAAAAGGTGTTGCCAATCGCGGGAGGGCTCCTTTGCGTGCAGGTTTTCCATACAAAGAAACAAGATCTCCGAGGGGAATAACCTTATATAAAAGAAGGGAAAATTTTAAGGTTCGGCGTGACTTAGCTTTTCTGTCGCCGCCTCGGCGTCGTTCTTTTGGCCGCCTTCTTCTTAAGAGCCATGGCGATGAAGAACCACTAAACGAGATGCTAAAACCGATTCTCACAACTGGGCACCCCCTACCTGGCGCGCCAAAGATGTCGGGGAAATGACACCTATGGGATCACAAGAATCCCTACTACGGTTGGCGGGGCGCGGGGTTGAGCGAAGAGCGGGTTTAACAGGAAGCACGCTGTTCGTTTACCCAGGTTCGGGCCGCGAGGATGCGTAAAACCCTAGTCCTGCTTTGGTGGATGTATTCAGTGTTCTTGTGTTCTTGAGCTAGCTACGGGGTGTAACGTGCCCAAAAAAGCCGAATCCTTCTCCTGGTCGCCTCGGGCCTCCTTTTATAGGAAAAAGGGGTTGCCACAGTGGCACGCAGGAGGTGGAAAGGACTACAGTGCTGCAAGTTTATCGCTCCTATTACAGGACAAAACGCATTAAATGCGTTGCTTAGGTGTCCCTTAGCTTTATCGGGGACGAAAACGAGGCCCGTCCCGTCCGTTGCCACCTCGCCTGACTTCGACACGCGCCCAGGCCAGCAATGCGTGTGGCGCCATGTAGGCAGGCAGGCAGTTGAGGTGGCGCGGTGGTAGGGCCTTCACGAAGATTTGCATGCCACCACGCAGGTGCCTGCTGAGTTGGCGTAGAGGCCGCCCCTTGCCACGTGGGTGCATGCCCAGCTGGTTGAGCTAGTAGCTGCTTGGGGACGGTGGTGCAGTCTTGGTCGACGCGGGCCTGGCTGTGGCCCTACCGACGCCCTCGACAAGGCCCTTGCCGGGGGCCCGGCAAGGGTCTTGCCGTGGCGTTGCAGTCGTCCCTGGCAAGGCGCTTGCTGGGGGCCTTGTGGATCTCCCCGGCAAGGACCCCGCCGAGGGTCGGCGTCTTCTGGTCCTTATCTGATCTTGTGTGTTCATGATCTTGACGAAGATCTGCATGTCACCAAGGAGGTGCCTCCCGAGCCCTTGCCTCAACGTGGTTGACTACGCTAGAGGCCGTGGGCTCAAGGGTGGTGTGCCCCGACGGTGTTGGGCGAGCTGCCCCGGCAAGGCTCTTGCCGGGGCCGCTGAGGCCGCCCCGACAAGGATCTTGCGGGGGGAACCTGCTTTGTCCTTCTGTTCTTTGGTGTTTCTGTTTTTGGCGTTGCCTTGTTTGACTTGGGCTTCGATTTCTCTCCAGCTTCCCTCATCTGCTTTGTTAAGTGTGGCCGTGGCGTGCGGCTCTGACTGCCCATGCACAAGTAAAGGGGTCAAAAGGAGAGCCCCTATTTTTGTACACCGACAACAACGGAGTTGAAATTGAACCTAACTTTTTGCACCGCACGCACTGAACATTTGTTCCAAAATCAAGCACCGCTGTATCGCAGAGTGCACTGCATCAACACAGGCCACCATAGAGACAAAATAAACTACAGAAATAGCACGAAGTGAAAGAAAATACGTGTACCGAACAGAATTTGCAAACTTTGCCTGTGCCAGCGAGCGGCTGAGATGGATCCAGCGGTGCTCGTTGACCCTGGATCTGCTCCATCGCTGGCAGCTTCCTACTGTGGTCACTTCAACGACAATCGGACGCGGGGGCTCCGGGAGAGCTCGTGGTCGCCGGGGCTGACCGGGAAAGGCGGGTCAGGCCGCTAGGAAGCCCGACGTGGTGGCGAGGCAACGAATCGAGATGAGGTGCAGTGGGCGGGGACTGGTGGTGCACTTCGTGTCGACGGTGCCGGGATCCGGTGCGCGGAGGACCGAGCTGCACATGGGTGGCGACCGAGCTGCACGGGGCCGGCAACCGAGCTGCACGGGGCTGGCGGCACGGTGGCTGCCTCGGATCCCTCGTCGCGGACCCCTGAGATAACCGAACCCCCTCCAATTTTTGAAGCCAGGCCCCCCTGACGCCCCTGGGATGGCTAAGTCCCTTGGCTGTGACAGTTGACTGCATGGCTCAAGAGCAAGGGGGAGGAGAGCTTGCCAGAGCAGGGGCCCGGATAGGAGCCGGGCTGGCCATGGATCTGAAGCAGGCGGGGCATGGCAAGGAGGCCGCTGTGGGTGGCAGGGGATCCGCGCGCGCGGATGCATGAGGTGGAGAGGAGGGCCAGTGCCGCGCGGAGATGGTTGTAGAGGGCGGCACGCTGGTCGTCTCGGGGCAAGAGGTCGTCGGGGCACCGTGCATCTTGGCTGCCTTGACACCAGGGGAAGGTAGCGGGGATGGAGCAGAGTGGATCCGGGATTGGCCGGCGCTGGATGGGGGCGTGGTGGCGGTGGGAGGTTGCCTCCACGGGGTGATCTTGGTGGGCGGAACCGGGATGGGATTGAGGTGGCCGTGGGGGAGAGAGGTGGCCGTGGTGGGTTGGAATCGGGCTGGGGGATCGCGTGTGTGTGGAAGCGTGACGGGTGCGGATCCTGCGGGGAAGAAGGTGGGGTGGATTGGGGTCTGTTTCCGATCCAGCAGCCCGGTTCGAGAGGATGCGGCGGTGTTAGCAAAATAAGAAAGTGATGTGCAGAATACGATATATATATACAATTTCTCCTACATGTTGCCTTCGGAGCCAGTGGCATTTGCCTTAGTGCCTTCAGAGCACGATGACAATTGGGAGTGGTTCATGGGGGCGGTAGTGGGTAATAGTATTCTCCTTTGGGATCTATGACCTGGTCGAGCAAAAATCCCGCTATTTCCTCTTGAAGTGCTCGTATGCGCTCCGTTGGTAGGAGCTGCTCCCGCACCTGTTTGAACAGTTCAGAAGGAGATCAATATGCATGTGTATTAGTTGTGTGACTAGATATCGATAATGATGTAAAAATTGTGAATAGTGTTCTGGCAAACGTACCCATAGCTATCTATCAGATTTGCTCCTTTCGGACGTCATCATGCAAATGTTCTCGCAAATGTAGTATGCACACAGTTCAGTCCCCGGCGCCTGCTTCAGGGCCTTTACGAGAATGGAATTTAATCAGATAATAATTAATCAAGCATGATAATTAATTACTGGTATTGAAACAAGAATTAAAGAGATGGTAGCTAGCTAGTACTACTTAATTACTTACCTTGGGTCGAAACCAAAACAACTTTTGTCGCCATTTGCCTGGAGTCACCTTGATGAACTTTGCCCAAGCCCTGCCCGCCGGCAAAGAAATAGAATAAAGGGGTTATTAAATAGTTGATATCAGGAAATGACGAACTAAATAGGCCGAGATATAGTTAATAATGATTGAAATTATCTGTCGACTATCCCCTTCAAGATCGTGAAGTCACTTTCTTTTTTAAGTAGTGAGTCCGGTATTTCAACTGTTCCTTCTTCAACTTTAATGACTAACAAGATCCAGTGGTAACTGCATGCGCACACGTTTGCATGTCTTAATTAAGCGGGCATGTGCATATAACACTAATCAACTACCCTAAACCCTATACACTTAATTATTAACATCTAGCTAGCTAGTAAGCAAAAACAGAATTTGTAGTACAAGACAGTGTGACTCACAGGAAGTTGTAAGGAAGTAGTATATCTTCATTGGTATTGAGGCGCTTGAAGAACTCTTGCATGTTTTTCTCTACATCTTCTCTATACCATTGATATTTCCATGTGTCTTCATTAATGGAATTTGGGTCAATGAACCCAATGCCATAGCGTCCAGCTTTTTTCATTTCATACATCTTCATCCTGCATAATACCACAGAAAAGAATATAGTAAGGATAATTACAGGTAATGATCGATCAGCGAGCACTACAGCTAGCTTGAGACTTAAATTACAGAAAGAAATCACTTACAGACAATAGCAACTGACGATAGATTTGTCGAGTGCATCTCGATTGAATAACTGAAATAGTTCTGAATACTCAACGGAGACAGCTAGCCCATGGAAGTAATGCTCCTCCTTGACATTCACCATGAGGGACTCTCGATTGGAACTCTTGTTAATTTTCATGTACCAATCATGCAATTCATACATTCTCGTTGGGAGTTTCTTGACCTCCTCAGGCTCGACCAAAGGTTGGCCGCGGACATATTTCCGTTTTATGTCCTCCTCTCTAAGCGGAGACATGGGCTCAATCTCGAGGAGTTTTCCAACAGTGATACCGAGCATTTTAGCCTGGCTTCTATGCTCGTCGGTTATTACCAGCTGATTGCCCAGCTGGGGAACGGTTTGCCCACATGGGGCGTCGGTACTCTCTGTTGGAAATATGCCCTAGAGGCAATAATAAATAGGTTATTATTATATTTCCTTGTTCATGATAATCATTTATTATCCATGCTAGAATTGTATTGATAGGAAACTCAGATACATGTGTGGATACATAGACAACACCATGTCCCTAGTAAGCCTCTAGTTGACTAGCTCGTTGATCAATAGATGGTTACGGTTTCCTGACCATGGACATTAGATGTCGTTGATAACGGGATCACATCATTAGGAGAATGATGTGATGGACAAGACCCAATCCTAAGCCTAGCACAAGATCGTGTAGTTCGTCTGCTCAGAGCTTTTCTAATGTCAAGTATCATTTCCTTAGACCATGAGATTGTGCAACTCCCGGATACCGTAGGAATGCTTTGGGTGTACCAAACGTCACAACGTAACTGGGTGACTATAAAGGTGCACTACAGGTATTTCCGAAAGTGTCTGTTGGGTTGGCACGAATCGAGACTGGGATTTGTCACTCCGTGTGACGGAGAGGTATCTCTGGGCCCACTCGGTAATGCATCATCATAATGAGCTCAATGTGACTAAGGCGTTAGTCACGGGATCATGCATTGCGGTACGAGTAAAGAGACTTGCCGGTAACGAGATTGAACAAGGTATTGGGATACCGACGATCGAATCTCGGGCAAGTAACATACCGATAGACCAAGGGAATTGAATACGGGATTAATTGAATCCCCGACATCGTGGTTCATCCGATGAGATCATCGTGGAACATGTGGGAGCCAACATGGGTATCCAGATCCCACTGTTGGTTATTGACCGGAGAACGTCTCGGTCATGTCTGCATGGTTCCCGAACCCGTAGGGTCTACACGCTTAAGGTTCGATGACGCTAGGGTTATAGGGAAAGTATGTACGTGGTTACCGAATGTTGTTCGGAATCCCGGATGAGATCCCGGACGTCACGAGGAGTTCCGGAATGGTCCGGAGGTAAAGATTTATATATGAGAAGTCCTGTTTTGGTCACCGGAAAAGTTTCGGGTGATATCGGTAATGTACCGGGACCACCGGGAGGGTCCCGGGGGTCCACCAAGTGGGGCCACCAGCCCCAGAAGGCTGCGTGGGCCAAGTGTGGGAGGGGACCAGCCCCAGGTGGGCTGGTGCGCCCCCCACCAAGGCCCAAGGTGCATGGGAGAGTGGGAGGGGGCAAACCCTAGTCCAGATGGGCCTTAGGGCCCATCTAGTGGGGCGCCTCCCCCTCTCCTCCCCTTGGCCGCCCCCTTGATGGGGTCTAGGGCTGGCCGCCTCCTCTTGGGGTGGGAACCCTAGAGGGGGGCGCAGCCCCCTTCCCCCCTATATATACTTGAGGTTTGGGCTGCCATACAGACACGAGAAAGTCTCCTTTTTGGCGCTGCCCTACCCCTCTCCCTCCTCCTCCTCTCCCGTGGTGCTTGGCGAAGCCCTGCGGGATTGCCACGCTCCTCCATCACCACCACGCCGTTGTGCTGCTGCTGGATGGAGTCTTCCCCAACCTCTCCATCTCTCCTTGCTGGATCAAGGCGTGGGAGACGTCACCGGGCTGCACGTGTGTTGAACGCGGAGGCACCGTTCTTCGGTGCTTAGATCGGAATCAACCGTGATCTGAATCGCTACGAGTACGACTACTTCATCCGCGTTCTTGCAACGCTTCCGCTCGCGATCTACAAGGGTATGTAGATGCACTCCCCTTCCCCTCGTTGCTAGATTACTCCATAGATTGATCTTGGTGATGCGTAGAAAATTTTGAATTTCTGCTACGTTCCCCAACAGTGGCATCATGAGCCAGGTCTATGCGTAGTTACTATGCACGAGTAGAACACAAAGCAGTTGTGGGCGTTGAGTTTGCCAATTCTTCTTGCCGCTACTAGTCTTTTCTTGTTTCGGCGGCATTGTAGGATGAAGCGGCCCGGACCGACTTTACACGTACACTTACGTGAGACAGGTTCCACCGACTGACATGCACAAGTTGCATAAGGTGGCAAGCGGGTGTCTGTCTCTCCTACTTTAGTCAGAACGGATTCGATGAAAAGGGTCCTTATGAAGGGTAAATAGAAATTGGCAAATCACGTTGTGGTCATACGTAGGTAAGAAACGTTCTTGCTAGAAACCTACAAACCACGTAAAAAACTTGCAACAACAATTAGAGGACGTCTAACTTCTTTTTGCAGCAAGTGCTATGTGATGTGATATGGCCAGAAGATGTGATGAATGATATATATGATGTATGAGATTGATCATATTCTTGTAATAGGAATCACGACTTGCATGTCGATGAGTATGACAACCGGCAGGAGCCATAGGAGTTGTCTTTATTATTTTGCATGACCTGCGTGTCATTGAATAACGCCATGTAAATTACTTTACTCTGTTGCTAAACGCGTTAGCCATAGAAGTAGAAGTAATCGTTGGCGTGACGACTTCATGAAGACACAATGATGGAGATCATGATGATGGAGATCATGGTGTCATGCCGGTGACGAAAATGATCATGGTGCCCCGAAGATGGAGATCAAAGGAGCATGATGATATTGGCCATATCATGTCACTATTTGATTGCATGTGATGTTTATCATGTTTTTGCATCTTATTTGCTTAGAACGACGGTAGTAAGTAAGATGATCCCTTATAATAATTTCAAGAAAGTGTTCACCCTAACTGTGCACCGTTGCGAAGGTTCGTTGTTTCGAAGCACCACGTGATGATCGGGTGTGATAGATTCTAACGTTCGAATACAACGGGTGTTGACGAGCCTAGCATGTACAGACATGGCCTCGGAACACACGCAATACACTTAGGTTGACTTGACGAGCCTAGCATGTACAGACATGGCCTCGGAACACGGAGGACCGAAAGGTCGAGCATGAGTCGTATAGAAGATACGATCAACATGGAGATGTTCACCGATCTTGACTAGTCCGTCTCACGTGATGATCGGACACGGCCTAGTTAAACTCGGATCATGTTTCACTTAGATGACTAGAGGGATGTCTATCTGAGTGGGAGTTCATAATCAAATGAACTTCATTATCATGAACATAGTCAAAAAGGTATTTGCAAATTATGTCATAGCTTGCGCTTTAGTTCTACTGGTTAAGATATGTTCCTAGAGAAAAATTAGTTGAAAGTTGGTAGTAGCAATTATGCGGACTGGGTCCGTAAACTGAGGATTGTCCTCATTGCTGCACAGAAGGCTTATGTCCTTAATGCACCGCTCGGTGTGCTGAACCTCAGCGTCGTCTGTAGATGTTACGAAACATCTGACATACACGTTTTGATGACTACGTGATAGTTCAGTGCGGTTTAGAATTGTGGCACCAAAGACGTTTTTGAAACGTCGCAGAACATATGAGATGTTCCGAAGACTGAAATTGGGATTTCAGACTAGTGCCCACGTCAAGAGGTATGAGACCTCTGACAAGTTTCTTAAGCCTACAAACTAAGGGAGAAAAGCTCAATCGTTGAGCATGTGCTCAGATTGTCTGAGTACCACGATCACTTGAATCGAGTGGGAGTTAATCTCCCAGATGAGATAGTGATAGTTCTCCATAGTCACTGCCACCAAGCTAGTAGAGCTTTGTGATGAACTATAACATATCAAGGATGGTTATGATGATCCTTGAGCTATTCGCGATGTTTGACACCGCGAGAGTAGAAATCGAGAAGTGGCATCAATTGTTGATGGTTAGTAAAACCACTAGTTTAAGAAGGGCAAGGGCAAAAAGGGATACTTCATGAAACAGCAAGTCGTTTGCTGCTCTAGTGAAGAATCCCAAGGTTGAACCCAAACCCGAGACTAAGTGCTTCTGTAATGAGAGGAACGGTCACACTGAAGCAGTACTACCCTAGATACTTGGTAGATGAGAAGGCAGGCAAGGTCGACAGAAGTATATTGGATATACGAATGTGTAATTTACTAGTACTCCTAGCAGCACCAGGGTATTAGATACTGGTTCGGTTGCTAAGTGTTAGTAACTCGAAATAAAAGCTGCGGAATAAATGGAGACTAGCTAAAGGTGAGATGACCATATGTGTTGGAAGTGTTTCCAAGGTTGATGTGATCAAGCATCGCACGCTCCCTCTACCATCGAGATTTGGTGTTTGCGTTGAGCATGATTGGATTATGTTTATCGCAATACGGTTATTCATTTAAGGAGAATAATGGTTACTCTGTTTATTTGAATAATACCTTCAATGGTCTTGCACCTAAAATGAATCTTGATCGTAGTGATACACATGTTCATGCCAAAAAGATATAAGATAGTAATGATAGTACCACATACTTGTGGCACTGCCACTTGAGTCATATTGGTGTAGAACGCATGAAGAAGCTCCATGTAGGTGGATCTTTGGACTCACTCATTTTTGAAAATATTGAGACATGCGAACCATGTCTATTGGTATATATGCATGAAGAAACTCCATGCAGATGGATCGTTTGTACTCACTTGATTTTGAATCACTTGAGACATGCAAATCATACCACATGGGCAAGATGACTGAAAGGCCTCGTTTTCAGTAAGATGGAACAAGAGAGCAATTTATTGGAAGTAATACATTTTGATGTATGCAGTCCAATGAATGCTGAGGCATGCAGTGGATATCGTTATGTTCTTACTTCACAGATGATTTGAGTAGATGCTGAGAATATTTACTTGATGAAACACTAGTCTGAATTATTGAAAGGTTCAAGTAATTTCAGAGTGAAGTTGAAGATCGTCGTGACAAGAGCATAAAATGTCTGTGATATGATCATAGAGATGAGTATCTGAGATACGAGTTTGGCACACAATTGAGACATTGTGGAAAGTGTTTCACAATTAATACCGCCTGGAACACCATAGTGTGATGGTGTGTCCGAACATCATAACTGCACCCTATTGGATATGGTGCATACCATGATGTTTCTTATCAAATTACCACTATCGTTTATGGGTTAGGCATTAGAGACAACCGCATTCACTTTAAAAGGGGCACCACGCAATTCCGTTGAGACGACACCGTTTATAGAAACCTAAGTTGTCGTTTCTTAAAAGTTTGGGGCTGCGATGCTTATGTGAAAAAGTTTCAGGCTGATAAGCTCGAACCCAAAGCGGATAAATGCATCTTCATAGAATACCCAAAAACAGTTGGGTATACCTCCTATTTCAGATCTGGAAGCAAAAGTAATTGCTTCTAGAAACGAGTCCTTTCTCGAGGAAAAGTTTCTCTCGAAAGAATTGAGTGGGAGGATGGTGGAGACTTGATAAGGTTATTGAACCGTCGCTTCAACTAGTATGTAGCAGGGCACAGGAAGTTGTTCCTGTGGCACCTACACCAATTGAAGAGGAAGCTTATGATGGTGATCATGAAACTTCGGATCAAGTCACTACCAAACCTCGTAGGACGACGAGGATGCGCACTACTTCAGAGTAATGCGTGATCCTGTCTTGGAAGTCATGTTGCTAGACAACAATGAACCTACGAGCTATGGAGAAGCGATGGTGGGCCCATATTCCGACGAATGGCTCGAGGCCATGAAATCCGAGATAGAATCCATGTATCAGAACAAAGCATGGACTTTGGTGAACTTGCCCGATGATCGGCAAGCCATTGAGATAAATGGATCTTTAAGAAGAAGACGGACATGGACGGTAATGTTACCGTCTATGAAGCTCGACTTGTGGCAAAGAGTATTTTCACAAGTTCAAGGAGTTGACTACGATGAGATTTTCTCATCCGTAGCGATGCTTAAGTCCGTCGGAATCATGTTAGCATAGCTGCATTTATGAAATCTGGCAGATGGATGTCAAAACAAGTTTCCTTACCAGTTTTTCGTAAGGGAGGTTGTATGTGATACAATCAGAAAGGTTTTGTCGATCCTAAGGATGCTAAAAGGTATGCTAGCTCCAGCGATCCTTCTAAGGACTGGAGTAAGCATCTCGGAGTTGGAATGTACGCTTTGATGAGATGATCAAAGTTTTTGGGTTTATACAAAGTTTGTTAGAAACTTGTATTTACAATAAAGTGAGTGGGAGCACTACAACATTTCTGATAAGTATATGTGAATTTGTTGATCCGAAATGATGTAAAATTTCTGGAAAACATAAAGGGTTGTTTGAAAGGAGTTTTTCAAAGGAAGACCTGGATAAAGCTGCTTACGTATTGGGCATCAAGATCTATAGAGATAGATCAAGACGCCTGATGATACTTTTAAAGAACGCACGCCTTGACATGATTTTGAAAGAGTTCAAAATAGATCAGCAAAGAAGGAGTTCTTGGATGTGTTACAAGGTGTGAGTATTGAGTAAGACTCAAGACCTGACCACAGCAGAAGAGAGAGAAAGGACGAAGGTCGTCCCCTATGCTTTAGACGTAGGCTCTACAGTATGCTATGCTGTTTACCGCACTTGAAGTGTGCCTTGCCATGAGTTGGTCAAGGGGTACAATAGTGATCCGGGAATGGATCACATGATAGCGGTCGAACTTATCCTTAGTATCTAGTGGACTAAGGAATTTTCTCGATTGTGGAGGTGAAAAGGAGTTCGTCGTAAAGGGTTACGTCGATGCGAACTTTGACACTAATCCGGATGACTCTGAGTAGTAAACCGGATTCGTATAGTAGAGCAATTATTTGAAATGGCTCCAAATAGCGCGTGGTAGCATCCACAAGATGACATAGATATTCGTAAAGCACACACGGATCTGAAAGGTTTAGACCCGTTGACTAAATAACCTCTCTCACAGGCATAACATGATCAAACCAGAACTCATTGAGTGTTAATCACATAGTGATGTGAACTAGATTGTTGACTCTAGTAAACTCTTTGGATGTTGGTCACATGGTGATGTGACCTGTCAGTGTTAATCACATGGTGATGTGGACTAGATTATTGACTCTAGTGCAAGTGGGAGAGTGTTGGAAATATGCCCTAGAGGCAATAATAAATAGGTTATTATTATATTTCCTTGTTCATGATAATCGTTTATTATCCATGCTAGAATTGTATTGATAGGAAACTCAGATACATGTGTGGATACATAGACAACACCATGTCCCTAGTAAGCCTCTAGTTGACTAGCTCGTTGATCAATAGATGGTTACGGTTTCCTGACCATGGACATTAGATGTCGTTGATAACGGGATCACATCATTAGGAGAATGATGTGATGGACAAGACCCAATCCTAAGCCTAGCACAAGATCGTGTAGTTCGTTTGCTCAGAGCTTTTCTAATGTCAAGTATCATTTCCTTACACCATGAGATTGTGCAACTCCCGGATACCGTAGAAATGCTTTGGGTGTACCAAACGTCACAACATAACTGGGTGACTATAAAGGTGCACTACAGGTATTTCCGAAAGTGTCTGTTGGGTTGGCACGAATCGAGACTGGGATTTGTCACTCCGTGTGACGGAGAGGTATCTCTGGGCCCACTCGGTAATGCATCATCATAATGAGCTCAATGTGACTAAGGCGTTAGTCACAAGATCATGCATTGCGGTATGAGTAAAGAGACTTGTCGGTAACGAGATTGAACAAGGTATTGGGATACCGACGATCGGATCTCGGGCAAGTAACATACCGATAGACAAAGGGAATTGAATACGGGATTAATTGAATCCCCGATGTCGTGGTTCATCCGATGAGATCATCGTGGAACATGTGGGAGCCAACATGGGTATCCAGATCCCGCTGTTGGTTATTGACCGGAGAACGTCTCGGTCATGTCTGCATGGTTCCCGAACCCGTAGGGTCTACACGCTTAAGGTTCGATGACGCTAGGGTTATAGGGAAAGTATGTACGTGGTTACCGAATGTTGTTCGGAGTCTCGGATGAGATCCCGGACGTCACGAGGAGTTCTGGAATGGTCCGGAGGTAAAGATTTATATATGGGAAGTCCTGTTTTGGTCACCGGAAAAGTTTCGGGTGATATCGGTAATGTACCGGGACCACCGGGAGGGTCCCGGGGGTCCACCAAGTGGGGCCACCAGCCCCAGAAGGCTGCGTGGGCCAAGTGTGGGAGGGGACCAGCCCCAGGTGGGCTGGTGCACCCCCCCACCAAGGCCCAAGGCGCATGGGAGAGTGGGAGGGGGCAAACCCTAGTCCAGATGGGCCTTAGGGCCCATCTAGTGGGGCGCCTCCCCCTCTCCTCCCCTTGGCCGCCCCCCTTGATGGGATCTAGGGCTGGCCGCCTCCTCTTGGGGTGGGAACCCTAGAGGGGGGCGCGGCCCCCTTCCCCCCTATATATACTTGAGGTTTGGGCTGCCATACAGACACGAGAAAGTCTCCTTTTTGGCGCAGCCCTACCCCTCTCCCTCCTCCTCCTCTCCCGTGTTGCTTGGCGAAGCCCTATGGGATTGCCACGCTCCTCCATCACCACCACGCCGTCGTGCTGCTGCTGGATGGAGTCTTCCCCAACCTCTCCCTCTCTCCTTGCTGGATCAAGGCGTGGGAGACGTCACCGGGCTGCACGTGTGTTGAACGCGGAGGCACCGTTCTTCGGTGCTTAGATCGGAATCAACCGTGATCTGAATCGCTACGAGTACGACTACTTCATCCGCGTTCTTGCAACGCTTCCGCTCGCGATCTACAAGGGTATGTAGATGCACTCCCCTTCCCCTCGTTGCTAGTTTACTCCATAGATTGATCTTGGTGATGCGTAGAAAATTTTGAATTTCTGCTACATTCCCCAACACTCTCATGTGTTGGCACAACAAGCGGGGGGATTGATTGTGCCACCTGTTCTCCCAGCTGGGGAACGGTTTTCCCGCATTTTTTGCCAGCTGCTTGGCTCAAGCTCGAGCTCGACTCCTTCTGTAGTCGTGCTCGATGTGCCTTCCTGATTTGGCGCTCATAGTCTGAGTCAATAGGCTTGGGAGCTGGTGGTCTAGCCATACGAATGAAGTGGTCAATCTTTTCCTCAGGCACTTTCTCCCTTGGTGGCGGTGCTGGTTTCGGTCCAAAATGGGCATCCACTTGGGCCTTCACTATGGCTTCGTTTTGCTCCTCGGTCATGTCATAAGGCCTCTAAGGAAGAGGAGTGAGGCTTGGACCATATTTATATCGCTTGCCTCCGCCTGTACCTCCTGTACTACCTCGACTCGTACCGCTACGCACCATAGCTGCGGCGGCTCTCTTCCGCGATTGTTGAGGCAGAGGAGACGGCTGGCGTGGCTGAGTTGGAGCAGTAGGAGTGGCCTGATGCTGTGCCGGACTTGAAGTAGGAGGAGTGGCCTCACGCAGTGTCGGACTTGAAGCAGGAGGAATGGCCTCACGCGGTGTCGGACTTGAAGTAGGAGGAGTGGCCTCACGCTGTGCCGGACTTGAAGCAGGAGGAGTGGCCTGCTGCTGTGCCGGACTTGGAGGAGGAGTGGCCTCACATCGAGGAGGAGTCGGATGACGACGCAGTGTCGGTGGCCTTCGAAAGATGATGCAATCCTTTCTCCATAGGATGATACGATGTATGGCCTCTCCCAGTGTGTGCTCGTCGTCACCTCCAGGAATGTCAAGCTCTAGCCCCGAATATTGGTCCACCACCTCATCAACAACGACACGAGCATAGCCGGCTGGAATCGGGTTGCAATGGAAGGTTGCATCAGGGGGATTTGTATAAGCAATGGCGTCTGCCACCTTCATGGATATGTTCTTCATTTCAAAGTGTAGCTCACAGTTTGTGTTCTCCATGATGTCATCCACAGGGTATCTATCCAGCAGTCCGTCGCCCGGGGCGGAACCAACGCTGCTTCTCGGCATGGATGTGACGGTGCTATCCAATGCTGGATCATCCGCTAGCTGCTGCCGCTGCTGAGACCCCCTTTCCTGGCTAAGTGAGTCGATCTGCTGCTGCAGCCGCTGGAATTTGAGTGCCAAGTCCGCGTGCGCTGATTCTAGGCCTTGAAGGCGTTCTGCTTCCTGCTTCCTCTACTCCTCCTCCAGCTTCCTCTTCTTCTCCTCCTCCTTCTTCCTTCTTGCACGGCTTCTGTAGTCGGCGTTCCAGTCCGAAAAGCCCTCATACCACGGAACAACGCCCTTGCCTCGTGTTCTTCCCGGGTGTTCAGGATTTCCTAGGGCGCGCGTAAGCTCGTCGTTCTCTCTGTTGGGCGTGAACACCCCCTTTCGAGCATCTTCTATTGCTTGAAGTAACTTATCTTCGGCTCCTTTAAGACTTGCCTTCTTCGAAACCTGGCCTGTCTTCGGGTCCAATGCCCCCCATGCGCATAGAACCAAGTTCTGCACCTGGGGGGCCAGCTCTTAGTAACTGGAGTGACCTCTGCATCCAGCATCTCTTGCTCAGACTTATCCCACTTAGGGATTGCCACCGCGTAGCCACCTTGCCCCAGCCTATGGAACTGCTCCTTTTTTGTGGCATTGGCCTTGTTTTTTCTCGACCGTTCCTTAGATAATTCTGATTCCTTGAATTTCACGAAAGCGGGCCAGTGTTCTCTTTACTTCTCCAGTGTTCCCTTGAATTTTGGAGTCTTCTTTCCTCCATCGATGTACTTGGTCCATATAGTTTTCTTGTGGGTGTTGAATGCAATTGCCATCTTCCTAAGAGCAGCGTCCTTGACTTTCTGCACATCTACACCTGTGAAATGATTTGGTAGGGTGAAATGTTCCATGAGAGATTCCCAAAGCTTTGATTTTGCTCTGTCGTCGACAAAAGTAAGATCTGGACGTGGCTTTGCTGGCTCTTTCCATTCTTGAATGGAGATCGGGAGTTGGTCCCTCACAAGTACTCCGCACTGACGAACGAACTTGTTCGCAATGCTCTTAGGCGCGCTTGGTTCGCCATTAGTTTTGATGGCATCGATGTTGTACTTTACGCCCTCCTTCAACTTTTTGCCCGGGCCTCGCACTGTCATGCTGCCTGTAGAAGCAGATTTGCTTGATCCGAAGGGCTGAAAGAAGAAAGATCGATTCGTTAATATATCTTCAAATCATTAAAAACATGTGATGATCACCAGATGCCTGCTTATATAAATATACCTCGCCGCGGGTCTCTGTTATTTCAAGATCAACATTTTCGGCGTCATCATAATCATTTTCGGCGTCATCATAATCATAGCTCGTGACTTCATCAATTCGGTCGTCGCGATCGAATATCATATCATCACCCTCCCCGGTATTGTTCAGATATTGGGAGTCGTCATCTTCTTCATTCTGATCATCTGGCCCGCGAGGGGAGCGTATGATCGCGAACAGGGCCTCTTCTCCCTCTCTGCCGGTATTGTCCGCCATAGCTTTTATTTAACTAATCCAGAAGAAATATAAAAAAAATTAGTATTCAAATTACAATGCATGCATGCAATTAATAAGTAAAAACTGAATCATAGTACATAATTTCAAATACATCGTCTCGGATAATATATATAATCTCGAATACATCGTCTCGAATATTATATATCGAATACATCACTAGCTAGCTAGCTAATAAAGATCGAATACTACAGAAGAATCTAGGCCACTCGCGGTTCCTGAGGCGCGGGCGGTGGACACCCAAAGAGAAGGAACCATCATATGATCATAGCTCCGGTCATCTCCCCAAAGAACCTGCCAGGTATTGGAGAACCTGACGTCCATAGCAGCCAGCAGCGAATCCAGAAAGGAAATGGAGGGTGGGCTCGAAGTTAATATATCAATCCCTTTGTCCAAAGATGCTCAAACTTTCCCAGATTCATAGTAGTCACATGTAGTATTTACAGGAGTTTTCTCAGATTTTTTCGATGTAGTCAAATTTTGAGGTAAAAATTGGTATGGTCAATTTAAACAGCCAACACGTGCCAAATATGAGCTTGAAACGACATGATATTTTACAACACCAATACTAGTAAGTAGTAACATATTTGTTCATACCACAAACTTTCGATTCCAAAGCATACAATTCACACAGCAATAGATAAAGTAGTACAGAAGCAACAAAAATGAAGATGAAACCAATGATGCCGGTTTTGCTTCTAACCAATGCTACTGTAGAACTATATAGATTATATGCTTCAGATCCCAAGCGCCATGCCATCTGTCCAAAAGTTGCTAGTTTATTGCGACAAAACAGTTGTACACAAAGTTGAGTACTAGAACTAGAAAATAAATGAGATATACCTCTTAAGCAATCACATTATACTCACGAGGCAAGTGAGCTTTCCGATCACTCTTTTTCTGGAATTGTATCATGATCTGATCATCATGAATACTTTTGAATATCCTTTTCTCACAATAGCACACCATTAAGTCATTGAGCCAATCATCCGAGATCTTATTGCGCAAATCCGTTTTGATGATCTTCATAGCTGAAAAAATTCACTCAACAGATGAAGTTGCCACGGGGAGGATCAATGTCAACTCGATGAGGCGATATACTGTTGGGAAAGTTGCATGTTTTGTTGATTGAACCATCAACTGAGCAAGGGTGGAAACATCCGAACATCCATTAAATTCCTCACTTCTCCTGATATTTCTAAGGAATCTTGGAAGGTCAATTCTAAGCAACAACCGGTCAGTTTGTGTAAAATCATCCGCATAAATTTCAGCAAGCCGGATAAGTTTGTCAACATTAAACTTTGCAAAGTTGTTGGCTGGATTAAGACAAGACATGCAATCCACTAGCTCGGTGTTAATTTCATTGAACCGATGGTTCATCTCGGTCATAGTTGCATCAATAACAACATAGAATATGCTAACTTTGAAATAATGATGTCGAGTCACCTTATTTTAAGTGCGAACAAATTGACCCATAGCTCCAACAAGATCATCCATATTTGGCACATCAATGCCATGTTCCTCACAAAAGATCTTGGCTTGGCTGCATAATGACTCATATCCATTGTCCCTCATATCCTGCAAAGTTTCTTTCACATCCGAGATCAAATGCATGGCTTCAACAACATCTTGTTTCTTCCTTTGCAAAGCTTGTGATAGCATATTTGTGGTTTGAAACAAGTTTATTAAGAATAACATGATAAACACAAATTGGAAACATTCCATCTTTATGATCAAACCTGAAGCTCCACCTTGATAAGTGTGTTCTCGTGCATCGTCGACCACGATTGCTAGCACATCGACCACTGCATTCCACATTGCGTAAATACGAAGCAAGGTTCTAAGATGTGAGCCCCAACGAGTAGCTCCTGGTCTAGAAAGGTTAGTTTCTTGATGTAACCCAGTTCCAGCTATGATCTTACCATGCTCCATCAATTTCATCAAATCATCGTGATGCTTTGCAAGTAATGCATATTTTCTCTTTCAAGATGAACCCACCTGAGTCACTATCAAGCGGAGATAATTGAAGAAATCAGCAATAACTGGACAACATTGAGCAACTCTGACAACTACCAACTGTAATTGATGGGCAAAGCAGTGTACATAGAAAGCATATGGACTCTCATCTCGAATCAACTTTTGCAAACCATTGAATTCTCCTCTCATATTTGAAGCTCCATCGTAACCCTGCCCACGTAGTCTAGAAATAAGCAAGCCATGGTAAGCTAACAGATCAACCAAGGCTTCTTTAATTCCAGCAGATGTACAATCAGAGATGTGCTTGATTGCAAGAAATCTCTCCTGAAGCACCCCGTGATCATCCAAAAATCTGCACATTTGGGAAGTTATGAAATAAACAACACAAACTAGCTACAAATGCAAAGATAAAGAAAAGTGCAAACTCATATGCATTACCTCAAAATCACTGCCATTTGCTCCTTTACTGAGCAATCCCTAGCCTCATCGACTAGAACTGAAAATTTCTTATGTCCAAGCACACTCTTGATGACTTTGGTTACCTCCATTGCGCAACATGCAGCAAGATCCTTTTGAATTTCTCCACATATCATAAGTGCATTATCTTGCCCCTTATCAAACGCCTCCTCCACAACTTTCCGCTTGCACTTGTACCAATCCAAGAGCTCCCTAAAATTCCCTTTGTTGATTGAATTGAAGGATTCATCATGCCCACGGAAAGCTTCCCCTTGTGCTATGAGATACCTTGCACAATCTAAGGATGCAGTCAAACGGATTTTGTAGGCTATCTCGGCCTCTTTATTGTAAACACGGAATCTGGTTGCCACATTTGCCCTTTGATTCTTGAAATCATCACACAAGCCTATAGCGTTATTATGGTAACTAGATGGACCACCAATATGTTTTTGAAAATTTGCCAAAGTTGTTTTCCAACGATGATAACCATGTAATGTGAATACATCATTTCCAATGTAGCAGCCTGTGATGGTTTCTTAAAACGAAAACAATGGAAGCAATAGGCAGCCTCCTTTTTCACACTATATTCCAACCAATCAAACCTATCTAGCCATTGTGGTTGAAAAGATCTCCGGATTGTAGCATCCAATGTGATTTCAAAATTATGCCCTTCAGCTTTGTTTCTTCCTTTCAACAAATAAGCTCTTCTAAATTCACTTCGAATTTCAGGGGCATAATCTTCTATTGGTATTCGATCTGGCAGATCACCAAAAATTTGACTTGGGTGAAACTCTTGGATAAGAAGCTTTGGTGTTGGTGGTTGGTTTGTGCTCTCATCAGTTGGGCGGTTGGTGGTCTCGATTGAAGGGGGGTAGTGCTCTCGTTTGAAGGAGGGATAGTGCTCTCATCTGTTGGGGGATTACTGCTCTCAATTGTTGGAGTAAGAGGGTTCAAGTTCGGAATTTGTGTTGCTGCTGGTTCAGGAACAACAACATGGGTGGTGTTCGAAGTGCTTGCAAACCAATTGTGCAAAGTCTTTCTTTTCATTTCTACAAAAAACATAGAAATAACTCACAGATTATGACTAGAAGCCCAGGCCAACTATGTTACTGGATTTCTGCAAAAAACAATGGTATGAGCAGCGTTGGGTAGGAGAAAAATAACCTCTGAACTGGACCTGATGAGCTGGTGCCCCAAGCAGTCGAGCCCTTAACGCAGGGCTCTGCGGATGGCCGGTGCCTGGTGCGCTCCACGAACGGCCGGTGAGGCCCCAACGGCTGGCTCCAGCGGCGTCGGTGGCGCCCTGGCTGTGTGCTCTGTCGACGGCGTCGCGGCGTACCGTGCTACTCTTCGTGGGCGTCCTCGCGGCGTGAACTCCGTGGATGGCGTCACGGCGTGCTCTCCGTCGACGGCTTCGCGGCGTGCTCCGGCGGCGGCTAGCGTTGCCGTGCGTGCGGCGGAGCTGTGGCTGGGTGAGGCATCGAGATGTGTTGCAGCACGCTCGAATTGGTGCTCGAGACCAGCGTTTATAGGGGCTGGGCTGACTGCTTAGCTTGTCCTGTGTTTTCTGGGCTGCGCTGCGCTGATGAGTAGTAGTAAAGAAAAATTGTTCGATTTTGGAGGGCAGGATTGAGCCCATCCAAGCCTGCCCCTTGGATTCGCCGTTGATAGCAGCCATATAGCGACGGACGTGCTCGTCCTCCTCCCTGACACGGAGACGCACCACCTCCGGCAGGGCCGGCTCCCTCTGCATCGAACGTGGCCCATGCGAACGCCACCAAAGGAGCTCAGGGTCGACGACGGGACCCGGGGCCGGGTTCCTCACCAAGCGGCGAGCCCCTGAAGGCAGCACATCCCAGTGCCAGCCCGGCGGAGCCCAATCCCGGACATGGGTCCTTTGAACCAGGATGTCATCGCGAACGGGTCGACGGCGAGGATGCGAGCCGGGCATCGTTGACGTTGATAAATTCTTATGAAAAAAATCCT
The DNA here is from genome assembly GCF_018294505.1 of Triticum aestivum. Taxonomy (NCBI): domain Eukaryota; kingdom Viridiplantae; phylum Streptophyta; class Magnoliopsida; order Poales; family Poaceae; genus Triticum; species Triticum aestivum. The sequence continues at coordinate 2,414,430 of NC_057802.1, read as the reverse complement.
ATATATGCAATGTCATTTTATTAGGAAATTTTGAGCAACTTTTTCCTATGCAACTTTTTTCTATGCAATTTTTTTCTATACTAGGATATGCAACAGAAACACTAATTAAGCATCTAACACTAAAATCAGAAAAGGCAACTTCTATACATCCATTAAAAAATAGAAAAACAACAGTATATACAAAAATTCCATACTAATTAAACACTAATTGTATCCATCTAACGTGCATTCATACATATATACTAGTGAAAAAATAATAATCTAAAACATCTAAACTAATTAAACATCCAAAAATACATATATACTAATTAACTTAAGAAAATGTGTGTGTGTGTTCATCATGCATGTGTGTGTGTGTGTGTGTGGGCTCGGGGAGGGGCAGCCATGATGGCCGGAGGCAAGGGAGAGGGGGAGAGGAGGGAGAGCTCACAGCAGGGCGACGGCGACGGCGAGGCGAGACGACGGGGGCGGAGATGGGGGGCAGCGACGTGCCGGAGCGCGACAGGGTGGCGACGCGGGGACGGCGCGACGGGGACGGGCCGGGGGCGGTGACGGAGACAAGGGCGGCGACGGCGACGGGGGCGCCGACGGCAACGGCACGCGACGGGGGCGGCGACGGCGTCGATCGAGCAGGGCAGGCGCACGGTGCATCGTCGATGGAGAAACAGAGGAAGAAACAGAGGGAGAATCAAATTTTTCCAAGTGTTGTTTACATAGGAGGGACCTTTAGTATCGGTTGGAGCCACCAACCGATACTAAAGGTCAAATTTGGCCATGCCAAGCGGCGGGAACGGCACCCCTTTAGTACCGGGTCGTGGCTCCAACCGGTACTAAAGGGGTGTCTTTAGTACCGGTTGCTGCCACCACCCGGTACTAAAGGTGGTGCACTGCCAGGCGAGGGGCGCAGAAGTTTAGTCTCACCTCGCTAGCCGAGGGGCGCCGGCACCTGCTTATAAGCGCCCTGCCGCCCCTGCTGTTTTGAGCTCCTCCCTAAAGCAGGCCTTCTGGGCCTACCTCTGCTGCGATGCCCTATTGGGCCTACTGGACTAGCGGGCCTGCATCCTGGCCCAACTAGTGGTTGGGTTTCTAGTCATATGCAGGCCGCTGTGGCCCAGTAGGCGGATTTTTTTATTTTAGTTTTTTCTTCTTCTTTTTCTTTTATGCTTTATTTATTTTCTTTTATTTATTTTTTAGTTGTTTTTTGCTGTATTTAGAGTTTCTTTGTGAATACTTTTGCTTTAGGTACAAAAAATTACAAACTTTCTGTTAGTGCCGGTAGTTTTCAAATTTGAATAGTTTAAATAAGAATCACTTGTTTGTGAATAACTTAACCTTAAAAATAGATTTTTCAGTGATTCTTTTTTCTTATGTTTAATATTAGTGTGTTTTATCATTATATTCAATTTGGTAATACTTAGGTTATTTAAAAAATGAAATGCCTGTGTAACAGATGAGTTTTCGTCCGGAACCCTGATACTTCGAAAGAGAATGCCCATTTTGTACATGAAGTGCATCTAGTTTTTGCCGTAACCCTCTCTACTTTGTTGCACATGCTATGTGGGTGAAATTATGATACCATGCCAACTTTCAACCTTTTCAGAGGTTCATTTGAAGTGTTTTTCAATTTGAGGGTCATTTAGCTGAAAAAATTAGTAAATGCATGAAAGAATTTGTTGGCACATAAAATTTCTTCGCATTTCAAATGCCAAAACACATAAGTACCCTAACTATTACAAAGATTCCCTCCGGGTTGTTCGAAGCGGCACTTTCCAGATATATAAGTCCGGAAACTCACTAGAGAAGAAACTGATGACAGTGAGAAGCCGATCACATCCCAGAGTGGGATCTTTGGGCCATGTGAAACTTTTTCTTCGCGTGTGTCCCTTTGCGCCTTAACCATGGACAATCTTCATCATTTAACTGGATAATCGGGTCAATATTCACTGTGAATGGAGCAATTTCATGAAACTTTTCATAATCTTCTGACATGTCTGTCTTGTCATCCACTCCCACGATGTTTCTTTTTCCAGAAAGAACTATGTTGCGCTTTGGCTCATCGTATGATGCATTCGCTTCCTTATCTTTTCTTTTTCTCGGCTTGGTAGAAATGTCCTTCACATAGAAAACCTGCGCCACATCATTGGCCAGGACAAATGGTTCGTCTGCATACGCAAGATTGTTGAGATCCACTGTTGTCATTCCGTACTGCGGGTCTTTCGTTACCCCGCCTCATGTCATATTGACCCATTTGCACCGAAACAAAGGGACCTTCAAACCACGTCCATAGTCAAGTTCCCATATGTCCTCTATGTAACCATAATATGTTTCCTTTCCCGTCATGGTTGGTGCATCAAAGCGGACACCACTGTTTTGGTTGGTGCTCTTCTTATCTTGGGCGATCGTGTAAAATGTATTCCCATTTATCTCATACCCTTTGAAAGTCATTATATTCGAAGATGGTAACTGGGACAACAAGTACAGGTCATCTTCAATAGCGGTGTCATGCATGGCACGTGTCAGCAACCAGCCGGCGAAAGTCCCCGTTTGTTCACGTGTAATCCAGTCGTCAGACTGCTCCGGGTGTTTGGAGCGTAGAAAATTCTTGTGTTCCTCCATATACGGAGCCACCAAGGCGGAATTCTGTAGAACTGTGTACTGTGCTTGAGTGAGAGAATGCCCGTCCATACATATTATTTGATTCCCACCTAGCGTGCCTTTTCCATCCAGTCTGCCCTTATGCCGCGATTCAGGAACACCAATCGGCTTAAGGTCAGGAATAAAGTCAATACAAAACTCAGTGACCACCTCCTTTTCATGGCCCTTCGAGATGCTTCCTTCTGGCCTAGCACGGTTATGAACATATTTCTTTAAGACTCCCATGAACCTCTCAAAGGGGAACATATTGTGTAGAAATACATGACCCAAAATGTTAATCTCTTCGCATAGGTGAACTAGGACGTGCGTCATGATGTTGAAGAAGGATGGTGGGAACACCAACTCGAAACTGACAAGACATTGCACCAAATCATTCTCTAACCTTGGTATGATTTCTGGATCGATTACCTTCTGAGAGATTGCATTCAGGAATGCACATAGCTTCACAATGGGTAATCACGTGGCAGTCATGAGACTTTAGGTTCTAGAACTTTTTCTCTGCCATATTTATTATTCCCTTTATATTCGATGAGAAGCCAGACGGTACCTTCATACTGAGCAGGCATTCAAAGAAGATTTCCTTCTCTTCTTTGGTAAGAGCGTAGCTGGCATGACCCTGATATGTGATGTCTTTTCCGTGCATACGTTGCTGGTCCTCCCGTGCCTCCGGTGTATCTTTTGTCTTCCCATGCACGCCCAAGATGCCAAGCAGGGTCACGCAAAGATTCTTGGTCACGTGCATCACGTCGATTGCGGAGTGGACCTCTAGGTCTTTCCAATAGGGCAGGTCCCAAAATATAGATTTCTTCTTCCACATGGGTGCGCGTCCATCAGCGTCATTCGGAACAGGTTGTCCTCCAGGACCCTTTCCAAAGATTACCTTCAAATCCTTGACCATATCATGTACATCAGCACCAGTACGGTGGCGAGGCTTCGTCCGGTGATCCGCCTCACCTTTGAAATGCTTGCCTTTCTTTCTTACGGGATGCCTGCTCGGAAGAAATCGACGATGTCCCAGGTACACATTCTTCCTACAATTATCCAAAAATATACTGTCGGTATCATCCAAACAGTGCGTGCATGTGCGGTATCCCTTGTTTGTCTGCCTGAAAGGTTACTGAGAGCAGGCCAATCATTGATGGTCACGAATAGCAACGCCTTTAGGTCAAATTCTTCCTGTTTGTGCTCATCCCACGCACGTACACCTTTTCCATTTCACAGCTGTAAGAGTTCTTCAACTAATGGCCTTAGGTACACATCAATGTCGTTGCCGGGTTGCTTAGGGCATTGGATGAGCACTGGCATCATAATGAACTTCCGCTTCATGCACAACCAAGGAGGAAGGTTATACAAACATAGAGTCACAGACCAGGTCCTATGGTTGCTGCTCTGCTCCCCAAAAGGATTAATGCCATCTGCGCTTAGACCAAACCATACGTTCCTTGCGTCACCTGCAAACTCCTCCCTGTACTTTCTCTCGATTTTTCTCCACTGCGACCCGTCAGCGGGTACTCTCAACTTTCCGTCTTTCTTACGGTCTTCACTATGACATCGCATCGCCTTGGCATGCTCTTTGTTTTGGAACAAACGTTTCAACCGTGGTATTATAGGAGCATACCACATCACCTTGGCAGGAATCTTTTTCCTGGGGCGCTCGCCCTCGACATCACCAGGGTCATCGCGGCTGATCTTATAGTGCAATGCACCGCATACCGTGCATGCGTACAAATCCTCGTACTCACCGCGGTAGAGGATGCAGTCATTAGGGCATGCATGTATCCTCGGCACCTCTAACCCTAGAGGGCAGGCAACCTTTCTTTGCTTCGTACGTACTCTCGGGCTATTCGTTGTCCTTTGGAAGCATATTCTTCATCATTACCAGCAACTTTCCAAATCCCTTGTCAGATACACCATTCTCTGCCTTCCATTGTAGCAATTCCAGTGTGGTGCCCAACTTTTTCTTGTCAGCTTCGCAATTCGGTTACAACAATTTCTTGTGATCCTCTAACATGCGCTGCAACTTCTTCTTCTCCTTTTCACTTGCGCAGTTTCTCTTTGCATCTGCAATGGCCCGACCTAGATCATCAGCGGGCTCATCTGATGCCTCTTCTTCAGCTTCTTCCCGCATTGCCGGCTCAGCTTCTTCCCCCATTGCCGGCTCAGCTTCTTCCCCCATTGTTGTATCATCGTATTCAGGGAACCCATGGCCAGGATAGCTGTCGTCGTCCTCTTCTTCTTCATTGTCTTCCATCATAACCCCTCTTTCTCCGTGCTTGGTCCAAACATTATAGTGGGGCATGAAACCGGACTCAAACGGGTGGATGTGAATGGTTCTTGACTTAGAGTAATTGTGACCATTCTTACAGCCAGCACATAGACAAGGCATAAAACCATCCGCCCACTTGTTTGCCTCAGCCGCAAGCAGAAAAGTACGCACACCATTAATGAACTCGGGAGAGCATCGGTCATCGTACATCCATTGTCAGCTCATCTTCATTACACAACACCGAAAAGACCAAATTAATACAAGTTCATACATAAAGTTCATAAATAAAGTTCATACAACACTTAAATGCAACAAACAAATAACTCTCTAGCTAAAGCATTTAAATGCAACAACAAATGTGATCAAGATCGCAACTAAGGTAACAATTGATCCAACAGCATAATGATACCAAGCGTCACTATCAATGGCATATTTTCTAATATTTCTAATCTTCAAGCGCATTTTCTCCATCTTGATCTTGTGATCATCGACGACATCGGCAACATGCAACTCCAATTCCATCTTCTCCCCCTCAATTCTTTTCAATTTTTCTTTCAAATACTCGTTTTCTCTTTCAACTAAATTTAACCTCTCGACAATAGGGTCGGTTGGAATTTCCGGTTCACATACCTCCTAGATAAAAATATCTATGTCAACTTGATGGGCATAATTTGTCATAAACACGAAATGCAACAAATAGTTTTAAAAGAGAATATACCAAATCCGAATCATAACACGGACGAGGGCCGACGGGGACGGATATCAAAACCATGGCACTATGTATAACAAAAAATGTATAGGTAAGATAATTATACGAGTAACTATATATCCAAATCACACAAACATGAATTTTTTTATATAAAAAAGATAAGAACAAGAGGCTCACCACAAGGTGGTGCCGACGACGGGACGGTGCGGGCGATCGACGGTGGTTACGATGGAGATTTAGAAGGCACTAAGTAAACCACACCTACATATGCAAACTAAGTGTTATTTTGACCTCAAATTGCATATAAATCAAATACTACCACATATATATAATTCCTCCCAAATTACTAAAACCCACAAATTAGTCACTATATAAACCATTGCAAGAGATAATCTAGCAATGAGAGATGAAAGGACAAAGTTGCTAACCTTTGTGATCATTTGAATGGATGGGGGCCTTCAAATCTTGACAAAATTTGGGCAAAATTTGTGATGAGCTCAAGAGGAAGAAGGGAAGAACAGAGAGGAGAGGGGAAAGGGGGAAGAACAGAGCGCGGGTGGACGAAGGGTTTATATAGGACGACCTTAAGTACCGGTTCGAGGCACGAACCGGTACTAAAGGTGCTGGAGGGGCCCCAGACTGAGAACATCCTGCCACCACTCTCTTTAGTACCGGCTCGTGGCACGAACCAGTGCTAAAAGTTCGGCACGAACCGGTACTAATGAGAGCGGCCCGCCTAGCCGTTGGAACCGGCACTAATGGTCACATTGGTGCCGGCTCAAATTCAAACCGGGACTAATGAGGTGAACATTTGACCCTTTTTCTACTAGTGTCAAAAAGATGCATATATACAAACTTCTTTATTAAATTATTCAACAAAAGTCTCACAAAAATATACATCAGACAATCTGAAGCCACCATGCCACACCTACAAAACTCGACAATGGAGGATGCCATCACAACGCGCCACCAGTTAGATCTGGGGGCATCACCGAACGACCAATATGGTGTACCATGAGGACAGATTCGGTTCAGCAGGCCCTAAGTGGGCACCGCTTACACACGCTCTAGAAGCAGCCACCACCATCGACCTGCAGACCCGTCTTCTACGCAGAGATCTGCAAGATCCTTGCCAGGACAGCCGTCGACGCCACCACGGCACCGAACATCGCCACATCCCTGCGCTCACCCATCATAATGCATCCAGTGCCCGAGACTCCAATGTGCCATGCCATCGGGAGTCATCATCTTCAATGCGGTAGATGCGACGCCATTCCACCTCATGAACCCTCCGGCCAACACTTACTCCAAAAACGACGCCCTCCTCCCCTCCCGCTCTGCATCCGCAACCTCCTCGACCGTCGTCATTGCTGTACCTCTCCGTGTTGGGAAACATAGTAGAAAACAAAAAAATTACCCTACGATAACCAGGAAGACTATGAAGATGCAATAAACGGTTTGGATCGGATCGTTACCAACTCCGAGTTGTAGCGAAAGAAGACGAGTTGGTGTACATCGTAACTGAAGTCCCTCGAACCATAGATGAATGATCTCTCGCACAATCCACGAACAGTCCCTCGAACGGAAGACCAAAAGCACGGCCTCTCCACAGATTGCAAGCGTACAGTCTTCATGATCCGGTAGCGCTTCGCCGTACAGAGCTAATCGTCGCCGGAGAATTAAAGGAAGAAGATTAGAACTACATTGGGCTTCTAATTATATGGATTAGAGGATCTAAATCTAGCTCTCATTGGAACAACTAGAACTAGACTAGAGCACTAGAGGAGGCTCCAAAAACTTGTGTGTAAAAAAGTACCCAAAACCTCTAGTATATATAGGTTGGAGGGAGAGGAGGGGGCCCCACAAGGGGTGCAGTCCCCCCCCCCCCCCCCAGGCCCGCCAAGAGGAGGGGGATTCCCCCTCCAATTCGGTCTCCCCTTCTCCTTTCCATGGGGAGAAGGGGGGCCACCTATATTGTTCCCAAGTGGCCCAATATGCTTTCCACCACTTGGCTTTTTAAGACCCGTTGATATTAAATTAAATATAAAAGTATCCTAACTGTTATTAGAGCCTTTTATTATTAATTTAACATCACGAGAAAAAATTCACCAATATATTATATATCAGAAATACCCGGTATTATCTGATAAACTCTGAAACCCTTCCAGTGACACCAAAACACTTCTGGTTCCTCTCGAAACTAATTCGAATATTAGTGAAACTATTTCACAAATATTTTCACATTATTCCTATCCTACTAACACTCAGCTGACTGTGATCACCTTAAACTTGTGACCCTGTAGGTTCGGTAAAAAGTAGACATAAACTAAACCCCTTTCGTTCAATGACCAATAACGGAGCCGTGGACGTCCATATTGAACCCTATGAGTACATGAATGAAATTTGGGTGAACCTTTGGTTATCAAGTGCTATTCCTTTTCCTTCACAATACTTTACAAAACCCGAGGTGAGATGTATCGGTATCCTCTTGAGTCATTCTCATGCTTACTATACCGGTCTCTTCGTTACCGGTTTTGTTCTTCTTTCTCGTTGACATGTTCCGGTATCCCCGTGACCTAGTCACTTGTGTCTAGCCAGATGATGATGGATGTCCTCACACCGAGAGGGCCCTAAGAATATTTCTCCATCGTCGGAGGAGCAAATCTCACTCTTGAGATATCTAGTCCCTTGTCAAACTTTCTGATGAACCTTTAAGTTCTCGTTATGATCATTGTGTTACAGATGACGTTTGAGCAACCCCAAAGTCCATCGTACGATAAGAAGTGACCATGATACTCTAATGGCCTAAGGAACTAAACATATGTTAACTCTCCGTTTTATAACGATTGACTTGTGATGATAACATCTCAAAGTATAATAATCAAGTTTGGGTCAATTCAATATGATCATGCTCTATCATGGGAACTACTACCGTGAGACCTCAAGAGCAAGGCCTAGCCCAACCCAAGCGGCCCAGGAGGGGTACGAAGCCCAGTGCTCGCGTCCATGGCCCGGATTGGATGAAGTGAGTAGTACTTATGTGTGGACATTGATCGGTTACAATACATGAATTGGTGTGGTTGCCTTCTGCTTCAATAGTCGGTCATCCTTGAAGCAAGGCCCCTTTCTCAATCATGGCGTCTAGGATCCTCCTTCCTCCATGGCTGAAATCATGTGACTTATACTTACTGTAGGTGGGAGTGGGTGTATGACATACATCTCCGTGCAGATGGCGTTCCTACCTACTGAAGAATTAAATATAACATTGAAGGAGTTTTGAGCTACTCCCTCAGTTTCAAAATAAGAGCCAAAACGGTCTGTCGGATTTGTTGAGCATTCCCTGCTCTTCGACTCAGTGAAATAGCAGGGAATGCCCACCAATCTGGCGACTGTTTTGGCTGGAAGAGAAAAGAGGAGGAAGGCACTTGATAATGCAGGTTGAGATAGAAAGTCAAGTGGACAACGGTAGTCTTTCTTCATCTCCAGTATAGATTACGCACAACTTTGTATAATTTTTTTTCGAAAAGGGGGCAATACCCCCAACCTCTGTAAATCGTTGCATGCAGCCATCTTATTAACAAAAGAAATAACAAAGTCTTAGGGTCACTAGTAGCCCATATCAAAGTGCCAAACGAAATAAAACTAAAGAAAAACGCCACATCCGGCGATACAGATCAGACTATGATGCCTATACACCTAGTCTATTATCAGCACACCATCCAAATCGGCTGAAGATAGCCCGTGCTACCGTCTCCCAATGGTTGCACCCAGTAACCAAAAGCTCCCTGAAGTCCACATGAGTGAGTAATGACCACATACGGATCCACGATGTAACTCTGTAGATTATGTGTATTTGCTTCAATATCTCGAAGCTTGGCGGCCCTCATCCCCATCTGTATGTCATCAGCATCCGGCTGAGACTGAATCCCGTGACTAAAGCACCTGTCCCCGGAAGTAGGATCCGGGATACCACCAAAAGCTATCACCTCCTCCATAGTCACTGCGCTCGAACTTTGGCCGCCTGCCATGTGCCCAGCGACAGCAATCGTGGGAGAAAACGTCATCGCGGATTCCTCTAGTGCACCGTCCACCCTGCCGGTCGATGCGCTAAAGTCAGACAGACGGTCCTCCACTCCAAACTGGGACGCCACCTCCTGCGACATGCCAGTCTGTCGTGGTGATGAAGATCTCGAGGTAGGGGGTGGCACATCCGACCGACCGGCCGTGTAAGCCACCTCCTCCACAGGCGGTGGAGCAACTTCAAAAGACCGCCCCTTCCCCCTCTCAGCATAAGTGTGCGACAAAGATAACGGGGAAGAGGGAGTAGTCCCTTGGGCCTCCTGCCCGATGTAACCACTTCCGCCTCCACCTGCTGCTCAACCATTGAGTCCGTGGCTATGATGTCATCCTCCACCTCCATCTCCACCCGGTCACCTCATAAGCGACTCGGTGCTGACATCGCCTGAAACGATCCAAAACCTAGAGAAGCTGTAGGTGTGGGCATGATGATGTGATGTGGTAGGTGTCTCCTATCTCGCTCACACCAATATATATGTTCTTCTTTTCCTTCTGCCCCATTCAGTATTAGTACTTCTCAATTTACCCTTAGTATGGTGGGGAGGCATCATAAACTAGTCTTCTAGTTTTTTTTGAGAGTACGCAATCGCGTACGTTAGCTTTATAGAAGGCAGAAATATGTACAAGAGATGAATCTTACACTAGGCCGAGGTGACTCACAAGTAATCACGACTCGGCCCTCGAAACGCCACACCTACAACTAAACTCTCCTCATAAAATGTGGTAACTCCGTGAGCCCCTGCCGATGCCCAAGTACGCAGATCATCAAAAATCTGACCACTGAAACTAAGAGACTTCTCTAGTTAATTGGACCAAACACCAGCCCGTTGCGATGCTTCCAAAGACTCGAACAGATGAGCATGACAACCGAGTCGAATCCTTTCCGAGCCTCTTTCGGGATCTGCTTGCGCACATGCAACCACCAGTCTGCAATCTTGTCATCAGACGTGGGGACTAGGTCAGTCGTGATCCTGGCTCGAAGAAAGCAGCAATGCCAGACTTGCTGCGCGAAGACGCAGCGAAGCAAGATATGATCAACCGTATCCTCCTCTTGGTCGCAGATGTAGCAAGCAGATGTCTGGTCTTGCAAACCATGCCGTAGTCTTCGATCCGCCGTCCAAAGCCGGTATTGCATGGCAAGCCACATGAACAGCTTGCACGATAAAGGCGCCCAGCATTTCTAGATTGCTGCGGTTGGGGCAAAGCGCACACTGCCGTGCCACAACATGGCATAAGTCGATCTAGAGGTGTAAACTCCGCTGTTGTTCCATCTCCAAACGGGGGTGTCACTCTCCATCGGGTCAAGCACCATAGTGATCATAATATCCCAGAGCTTTATAAGTTGAAAAAGCCCATCCATAGAGAGCTCGCCCGTAATGTCATTGGCCCACCGATGCATGAGCAGGGCTTCTCGGACCGTGCGCTGATTGGCCACTTGAGTGCAGACCCGCTGTCGTATGAGAGGTGCAATCTCTTCCATAATCGAGCCATCCATCCACCGATCCTTCCAGAATAGGACTCTCTCTCCATTGCCCAGTTTCCAATGCACCAGACTGTTGAAAGCCACCTGAACGTCGGCATCCATAGCTAACGACAAACCCTGCCAGGGCCTCGAATCATCCGTACGTTTGAGCCACTCCCACCTTAATCTCAAGGCCAGACCATGCTTGTTCAAGTCCAAAACTCCCAGACCACCAAGCTGTTTGGGTCGGCACACTTTTTGCCACGAGACCAGACACTTGCCTCCATGGATTTGTTCAGTTCCTGCCCAGAAGAACGCGCGACAGCTCTTGTCCACGCGCTCCAGCGCCCACTTTGGCGCTTCAGCCACCAACATATGGTGTGTGGGTCTAGCTCTGATCACCATGTTGACCAGAATCAGTCTGCCCAGTCTCGTGACCAATCCGCGCTGCCAACCCGGCAGGAAGTTAAGCACCTCGTCAACCACCGGCTGCCAATCCGAGCAAGTGAGGTTTTTGATAGAAAGCCGCATGCCAAGATACTTACACGGGAAGGAGTCCATGCGCCATGGCAAAGCAGCCGCCACTCTCTCCGAGTCTGTCTCATCAGAGCGTATCATGATGGCAGACGACTTGGCGAAGTTGACATGAAGTCCGGAAGCAGTGCCAAACATTTGTACTGCAGAACTAGTAAAGCACAGATCAGCAAAAGTTGGTCTGATGAAGAGAATAACGTCATATGCGTAGATCGATAACCTTTGGAAAGGCGTGCACCCTGGCATAGCACTAATCGCGCACCATTCTTGCGCTTTCACAATCATAGCCATGAGGGCATCCATAGCAATGATGAAGAGCAGTGGGGAAACCGGGTCCCCTTGTCGCAGCCCTTTGACATGTCTAAATTTCCTGCCGGGGCATCCATTAACTAGAACTCGCGAGCTGGCCGTAGACAGGAAAATGGCAAGCTGAGAAAACCAATGTTCAGAGAACCCTTTGGCTCTCAGCACCTCATGCAAGAATGACCACGATAGAGAGTCAAAGGCACGGGAAATATCAAGCTTGACCAACACTCCTTTAGCCTTTCTGCGATGCAAGCTCCTAGCAACTTGTCGGACAAGCATGAAGTTGTCATGTATGTTCCTGCCTCTGATATAAGCCGATTGGTTGATGCTGACCAGCTCATGCATCCGCAGACATAGCCTCGAGGCCATCAGCTTCGCTTTAATCTTCGGTATGCTATGTAGTAGGCTGATCGGTCTGAAGTCACGGATTCTGCAGGCATCCGGCCTCTTAGGGATTAGGGTAATAATCGCCTGATTTAATCTTCCAAATCCCCTTCCGTTTCCAAGCTGGAGCTTGTGAATTGCAGCCATGATATCATCTTTGATAATGCTCCAATCCCTGTGGAAGAACAATCCGATGAAGCCATCTGGGCCTGGCGCTCTCTCGGATGGCATGCTTTTAATCACCGAGTAGACCTCCTCCTCTGTGTAGATGGCATCCAGTTCTTGGAGATCCAACGGTGTTATGCCTAGGAAGTCGAGGTCAATCGTGTGCTCTCTAGCCTGGTACGTGCCCAAAAGCTCCTTGTATGCATTATAGGAAGCCTCCTCCTTGCCGTTTTGGTCTGTGATAACTGAGTCCTCGAGCTGCTATGCCGGTATGAAGTTTCTCAACTTTCTGCCATTAGCCACCAGATGAAATAGTTTGGTGTTAGCATCTCCTTCGCTCAGCCAGCGGATTTGCGAACGTTGTCGTGCAATCGTGCGCTCGAGCGAAGCCAAGCCCAAGGAAGTGAGCTTGAGGGTGTTCCGGAGCCATCTTTCTCCTGCCGAGAGGGTACGGTGATCCATTGCCCGATCAAGCTGCATAATGATCCAGTTTGCCATTGCAATCTGAAGCTTTACATTGCCAATCTTTCTCTGTCCCCAAGCCGTTAGATCATGAGATGTCTTACGAAGAAGCACGTCCAGTCTGAGGAAGGGGTCCGAGATGCTGGGGTCACATGTCCAAGCCTCTACCACTGCCTCATCAAAACCATCAAGTTTGGTCCAAAAAGATTCAAAGCGAAACCTTCTATGAGGCTGTAAGTGATCCTCCATAGCAAGATGAAGCGGACAATGGTCTGAAATGGCCGTGGACAGAGCTTGCAGCAAACCATCAGGATGGTCGAGCTCCCAATCGACCGAGACAAACGCTCTATCAATCTTAGTGAGGGTGGGATTATCCCTCTCGTTGCTCCACGTGAAAGCACGACCATGCAAGAAGAGCTCCTTAAGACCATTGGAATCCACAAACCGTCTAAATTTTCCCATCATTCTCCTATCAAGGTTGGCATTACTCTTATCAGCCGTGTTCAAAATGAGATTAAAGTCTCCAATCGCTAGCCAAGGTCCGGGACAGAGCAAGCGCCTCGCAGACAGCTCTTCCATGAATTGGATCTTCTCATGATCCTCTTGTGGCCCATAGACAACCGAAATCCACCAAGGTGCACCTTCCCTCGGTGTCACGTAAGCCGTAATAAAATTAGAGTCACGCACACCGTTAGTGATGGTAGCGATCGATGAGTCCACACCAAAATGATACCACCTCGGGTCCCAATGGCCGGCAAGTAATAAAAACCATCATACGATGGACCAAAGCATTGTAGAATGGTAAATTGATCTACAACATCCAATTTGGACTCCTGGACACAACAAATCCCCGGCCGAGTGGCATCGACGAACTCTCTCAACGCTTTTCTCCTAGCTGGACTGTTCAACCCTCGAACATTCCAGCTCACCAGCTCCATTTTCACGCGTGACATGGAAAAGGCACACACTCCGGGGGTGGACAACTGCCTAGCTGGCAGTGACCACTTGGTTCTCCATGCCCAGCTCCATGGGCAGCGCTTTGCCAAAGATGGCAGCGATGGTACGAAGGTGCTTGTCTTGGAGTGGCGAGTCGAACATCTCACGAAGTTGCGACAATGCTCCGTTTGTGATTGCTAGCTCATCCGGCACAATACCGAGGGCTTTGAGAAGACTGTCTCAGCGGCCGAAGCTTTGGGGCTCCTGGAAGTGGAGCTAAGCGAGCGGGTGTTGCGCTGTGGTGTGAAGGGGTCTTGCCCTGGTCTAACTCCATTGGCCATTTCGATTTCTTTGAGGAGCGGTGGCGCCAATTTCTTCAAAAGTCCCGCACAAAATGTTTTGATGTTGCCCAGTGCCAGCGCTTCCTTGGAAGAAAGACGCGCTAGCTCCACGGAAGGATCCACAGCTGGAATCGGAGAAGGAGTCCCAAACGCCGGCAACGTGCGCACGTAATCAGCATGCGACGTAGTCACATCAGACGAGCCATGCAGCCCTGGCCCACCCAGGACCGTCTCCGAGGCTGGAATATTCGCAGTCGGCTCCGCAGTGGTGGGGGCCAGCAGTTCAGCCACTGGCGCCCAACCCGCAGCCAAGGACAGGCCAGCGGCCGGCCCCATCTCCTCCAGGATCCCCTGCGGAACCACAATCACCGCGCACCTCTCTGCGATTATCTGTGGCACCCTAGCCTGAGTGGTCTCCTCCGAATGCAGGCCACAAGGCACCTCTGGCCTCACCGGATCCGTCGCAATCATTGCCAGCGGCAAATCCTGTGCATGCGGATCAGATGCCATTGGCCTCTCCAGGCCCCCACGCTGCAGCGTCCCTGCACTCGGTTCCACCATAGGCGCCGTAACCAAGGGCGGATCAGCTTGTCCAATCGCATCCAGATCTTTCTCTAGGACGCTGTCCTTCTCTGCAGATTTGTCGGCCAAGACTGGCGTGACTAGCATCTGGATGGTCTCCATCTCCTGGGGATTGGCCCCATCCACAGCCTTGTCGGGTGGAGTAGGTGTGACCAACTCGCCAGCTGTCAACACCTGGCAAGACCGCGGTACAACGGCACTCTGGATAGCGACCACGCGGGGGGCGCGCACGCCCTGAGGACTGTGGCGGGCCAACCCCGTGACCTCCACTGCTGACGCCTGTCCAGTCTCCATTGGCGGAATGCGCCAGGCCAAGGGACACACACTGCCTTCTAGAGCCTGCCGGTAGGAGCGGACCTGCCCTCCACCGCCGACGTGGCTCGGCGATCGCCGGCCAGCGTCGCGACCATCACGGACACCCCTCGTCCAGGGCAGCACCCTCCATTCACCCTGGAAGGATCCATTGGAACTCTCCGGCAACCCACTCTGCCCACTGCCGCCATCTGAACTCGGCGATCGACGCCACAACTCCGGCGGTGAATGATCCCGGAGCCGACCAATATGGATGAGCGTGGGATACTCCAGCAGTTGACGGAACGAAGAAACGCGCGCCGCCGGGTTCACCAAAATCTCGTCAGGCTCCGGCACCCAAAGACGACGACACGCCGGAATATCATCCGGATCCACACACCATGCACGGAGCTTGAAGAGCGACAGATCCTCTCTGTTAGCAGTCTCGGGCGCCAGGCTCTCAATCAGACAGGACGAACCCAACAACTCCGACGCTGTCTCTCTAGACCAGGCGTGCGATGGAACTCCTTCAATCATGAGATCAACCTGAACTCTCATCAACTTGGACTGTGCTTGTGCCTGTCTCAACCATGGCTTGGTGAAAAGCTTGAACCTTGGATGCTCAATGAACGGGACTCCCAAAGCTCTGTTGCGGAGGTCATGGGACGCGAAGACAACCAGAAAATCTTCAGGATGGAACTTGTGCATGGAGAAACGGTGTCGAGGAATCTCAAGCTGCTCGGAGATGGCAATCGCCGCGTCAACACAGGAAACCGGCGGCCTGGCGCCGCCCACGTACGCCACCACCGCAAGCGGCAGCCTGCGCTCCAGATCTGCCATCCCCGCCGAGCGCAACACGATGCAGACCTCAGCGCGCGCCAGGGGCATGGCAGCGGACATCATGGGAGGGGAGCCGGGCGCAACTGGCGAAGACAGCGCCGGAGGCGCGTCCTGCCTAGGCTCCATCGGCCTGCCCCCCATGGCCGGCGCCAGCGACGGCGACGGCAAGGTCCGGCGAGACTTGGACACTCTGTCGATGACGACACGATGTTGTTGCCGCCCTAGACTAACTCTCTCTGGTTCACTCACGGACGGAGGTAGACTACGGCAAGATGGACAGTTTTCTGGCGACCAACGCCCCGGCGCCCAAACGCCTTCTTTTGTACGTATTCAGCACAAAACTGCCTCACTACAAACATGATTACAGCCGGCTTTGTAGCCCTCGGCCGCGACGCAGCGCCCACGCTTCTAACGCCCACGCACGCACCCTCGCTAACAGCCTCCACGTTCGACCATACAAACTAATTCCACCATGCACTAACAACCACGCATGGCTAGCCGAAAGCACTGGCTCTTACGCCTGCCCAGCGACACACACGCACGCCACAGCCTAGCTATTGCCACGAGCCCACACACGCATGCCACACACGTGAACGCATGGCTTATTTCTAACACACGACGCAGGGCTTCCGCCGAGATCGGGCTGCACGGCACCGTGCACTGGGAGGAGACGTGCCCGGAGAACCCACAACGGATACAGAGCGGCTCGTTGGTACAGTCACACCGGCGGTGCCCCTCCTGAAAGCACCGGAAGCAGAGGCCGTACAAATCCGGCGGAATCAGCCGCCTTTCCGAGGAGGAGGAGGAGGAACACGGGCGGCTCCTCTGCCCGCCAGCCTCCTGCTGGCGCCGCAGAACACGACGACGCCTCCACCTAGCCTTACGAGTGGGGCCTGGCCGGCGCCAGCCCGCCGCGAGGGTCGGCGCAGCCTCATCCCGGGCCGGCGCCACCAACTCCGCCCGCGAAGCGCCGGCCGAGGACGAGCCTGCAGAGCCCGGAGAGCCAGACAGACCCAGCCTAGAGACCACCGGCCTCTCGCGCTGGAGGGCGGACGAGACGGAGGGCGGACTGCGAGATCCCAGCGAAGCCATGGACGCGCACCGGGAGGAGGACGGGGAAGTGGACGCCGGAGCCGCAGTGGCCGCCGGCGGGAGGGTTGAACGTCGGGGCCGGAGTGACCACCGGCGGGAGGCTGGGCGCCGGCGCCGGAGTGGCAGCCGGCAAGGGAGAGGGGCGAGGGGTCAGTATTGGTGTTAATGATCTTGTGGAGGATTGGATTAGTCTTCTGGTTTTAACTACCTGATCGATCGATTGGCATGTGACAGGGGCAAAGCCCACTAGTAGAAAAAGGATCAAATGTCAAGCACATTTGTGCCGGTTTGCTTTTGAGCCGGCACTAATGTGTGCATTAGTGCCGGTTCCAACGGCTAGCCGGCCGCTTTCATTAGTACCGGTTCGTGGCCGACCTTTAGCACCGGTTCGTGCCACGAACCGGTACTAAAGTGAGTGGTGGCAGGATGTTGTCAGTCCGGGGCCCCTCCAGCACCTTTAGTACTGGTTCGTGGCACGAACCGGTGCTAAAGGTTGTCCTACATAAACCCTTCATCCACCCGAGCTCGCTCTGTTCTTCCCCTTTCCCCTCTCCTCACTGTTCTTCCCCTCTTCCTCTCGAGCTCATCACACATTTTGCTCAAAATTTGTCAAGATTTGAAGGCGCCCATCCATTCAAATGATCACAAAGGTTAGCAACTTTGTCCTTTCATCTCTCATTGCTAGATTAGCTCTTGCAATGCTTTGTATAGTGATTAATTTATGAGTTTAGTAATTTGGGAGGAAATATATGTGCTAGTATTTGATTTATATGCAATTTGAGGTCAAAAATAACACTTAGTTTGCATATGTAGGTGTGGTTTACTTAGTGCCTTCTAAATCTCCGTCGTAACCACAGTTGATCGCCCGCACCGTTCCGTCGCCGGCACCACCTTGTGGTGAGCCTCTTGTTCATGAATGTTCTACATTACCAAATTGATGTTTGTGTGATTTGGATATATAGTTACTCGTATAATTATCTTACCCGTACGTTGTTTGTTATACATAGTGCCATGATTTTGATATCCGTCCCCGTCGGCCCTCGTCCTTGTTATGATTCGGATGTGGTATATTCTCTTTTAAAACTAGTTGTTGCATTTCGTGTTTATGACAAATTATGCACATCAAGTTGACATAGATATTTTTGTCTAGGAGGTTTGTGAACCGGAAATTCCAACCGACCCTATTGTCGAGAGGTTAAATTTAGTTGAAAGAAAAAACGAGTATTTGAAAGAAAAATTGAAAAGAATTGAGGGGAGAAGATGGAATTGGAGTTGCATGTTGCCGATGTCGTCGATGATCACAAGATCAAGATGGAGAAAATGCGCTTGAAGATTAGAAAGATTAGAAAATATGCCATTGATAGTGAGGCTTGGTATCATTATGCTGTTGGATCAATTGTTACCTTAGTTGCGATCTTGATCGCATTTGTTGTTGCATTTTAATGCATTAGTTAGAGAGTTATTTGTTTGTTGCATGTAAGTCTTGTATGAACTTTATTATATGAACTTTATGTATGAACTTTATTATGAACTTGTATTAATTTGGTCTTTTCGGTGTTGTGTAATGAAGATGAGCCGACAATGGATGTACGATGACCGATGCTCTCCCGAGTTCATTAATGGTGTGCAAACTTTTCTGCTTGCGCCTGAGGCAAACAAGCGGGCGGATGGTTTTATGCCTTGTCCATGTTTAGTTTGTAAGAATGATCACAATTACTCTACGTCAAGAACCATTCACGTCCACCTGTTTAAGTCTGGTTTCATGCCCCACTATAATGTTTGGACCAAGCACGGAGAAAGAGGGTTATGATGGAAGACAATGAAGAAGAAGAGGACGACGACAGCTATCCTGGCCATGGGTTCCCTAAATACGATGATACAACAATGGGGGAAGAAGCTGAGCCGGCAATGCAGGAAGAAGCTGAAGAAGAGGCATCAGATGAGCCCGCTGATGATCTAGGTCGGGCCATTGTCGATGCAAAGAGAAACTGCGCAAGTGATTTGGAGAAGAAGAAGTTGCAGCGCATGTTAGAGGATCACAAGAAATTGTTGTACCCGAATTGCGAAGTTGACAAGAAAAAGTTGGGCACCACACTGGATTTGCTGCAACGGAAGGCAGAGAATGGTGTATCTGACAAGGGATTTGGAAAGTTGCTGGTAATGATAAAGAATATGCTTCCAAAGGACAACGAATTGCCCGAGAGTACGTACGAAGAAAAGAAGGTTGTCTGCCCTCTAGGGTTAGAGGTGCAGAAGATACATGCATGCCCTAATGACTGCATCCTCTACCGCGGTGAGTACGAGGATTTGAACGCTTGCCCAGTATGCGGTGCATTGTGCTATAAGATCAGGCGCGATGACCCTGGTGATGTCGAGAGCGAGCGCCCCAGGAAGAAGATTCCTGCCAAGGTGATGTGGTATGCTCCAATAATACCACGGTTGAAATGTTTTTTCCAAACCAAAGAGCATGCCAAGGCGATGCGATGGCACAGAGAAGACCGTAAGAAAGACGGAAAGTTGAGAGTACCCGCTGACGGGTCGCAGTGGAGAAAAATCGAGAGAAAGTACAGGAAGGAGTTTGCAGATGACGCAGGGAACGTATGGTTTGGTCTAAGCGCAGATGGCATTAATCCTTTTGGGGAGCAGAGCAGCAACCATAGCACCTGGCCTGTGACTCTATGTTTGTATAACCTTCCTCCTTGGTTGTGCATGAAGCGGAAGTTCATTATGATGCCATTGCTCATCCAAGGCCCTAAGCAACCCGGCAACGACATTGATGTGTACCTAAGGCCATTAGTTGAAGAACTCTTACAGCTGTGGAATGGAACAGGTGTACGTGCGTGGGATGAGCACAAGGGGGAAGAATTTGACCTAAAGGCCTTGCTGTTCGTGACCATCAATGATTGGCCTGCTCTCCGTAACCTTTCAGGACAGTATATATTTGGACAATTGTAAGAAGAATGTGTACCTGGGACATCGTCGATTTCTTCCGAGCAGGCATCCCGTAAGAAAGAAAGGCAAGCATTTCAAAGGTGAGGCGGATCACCGGACGAAGCCTCGCCACCGTACTGGTGCTGATGTACATGATATGGTCAAGGATTTGAAGGTAGTCTTTGGAAAGGGTCCTGGCGGACAACCTGTTCCGAATGACCCTGACGGACGCGCACCCATGTGGAAGAAGAAATCTATATTTTGGGACCTGCCCTATTGGAAAGACCTAGAGGTCCGCTCTGCAATCGACGTGATGCACGTGACGAAGAATCTTTGCGTGACCCTGCTTGGCTTCTTGGGCGTGTATGGGAAGACAAAAGATACACCTGAGGCACGGGAGGACCAGCAACGTATGCATGGAAAAGATGGCATACATCAGGGTCATGCTAGCTACGCTCTTACCAAAGAAGAGAAGGAAATCTTCTTTGAATGCCTGCTCAGTATTAAGGTACCGTCTGGCTTCTCGTCGAATATAAAGGGAATAATAAACATGGCAGAGAAAAAGTTCCAGAACCTAAAGTCTCATGACTGACACGTGATTATGACGCAACTGCTTCCGGCTGCATTGAGGGGGCTTCTACCGGATAACGTTCGATTAGCCATTGTGAAGCTATGTGCATTCCTCAATGCAATCTCTCAGAAGGTAATCGATCCAGAAATCATACCAAGGTTAGAGAATGATTTGGTGCAATGTCTTGTAAGTTTCGAGTTGGTGTTCCCACCATCCTTCTTCAACATCATGACGCACGTCCTAGTTCACCTACGCGAAGAGATTAACGTTTTGGGTCCTGTATTTCTACACAATATGCTCCCCTTTTAGAGGTTCATGGGAGTCTTAAAGAAATATGTTCATAACCGTGCTGGGCCATAAGGAAGCATCTCCAAGTTCCATGAAAATGAGGAGGTCACTGAGTTTTGTATTGACTTTATTCCTGACCTTAAGACGATTGGTGTTCCTGAATCGCGGCATAAGGGCAGACTGGATGGAAAAGGCACGCTTGGAGGGAATCAAAAAATATGTATGGACGGACATTCTCTCGCTGAAGCACACTACACAGTTCTACAGAATTCCGCCTTGGTGGCTTCGTATATGGACGAACACAAGAATTTTCTACGCTCCAAACACCCGGAGCGGTCTGATGACTGGATTACACGTGAACAAACCAGGAGTTTCGCCAGCTGGTTGCAGACACGTACCATGCATGACGCCTCTATTGAAGATGACATGTACTCGCTGTCCCAGTTACCATCTTCGAATATAATGACTTTCAAAGGGTACGAGATAAATGGTAATACATTTTACACGATCGCCCAAGATAAGAAGCGCACCAACCAAAACAGTGGTGTTCGCTTTGATGCAACAACCAAGATGGGAAAGGAAACATATTATGGTTACATAGAGGAGATATGGGAACTTGACTATGGACGTGGTTTGAAGGTCCCTTTGTTTCGGTGCAAATGGGTCAATATGACACGAGGCGGGGTAACGGAAGACCCGCAGTATGGAATGAAAACAGTGGATCTCAACAATCTTGCGTATGCAGACGAACCATTCGTCCTAGCTAATTGTGTGGCACAGGTTTTCTATGTGAAGGATATGTCTACCAAGCCGAGAAAAAGAAAAGATAAGGAAGCGAATGCATCATACAATGAGCCAAAGCGCCACATAGTTTTTTCTGGGAAGAGAAACATCGTGGGAGTGGATGACAAGACAGACATGTCAGAAGATTATGAAAAGTTTGATGAAATTGCTCCATTCATAGTGAATATTGACCCGAGCATCCAGTTAAATGATGAAGATTTTCCATGGCTACGGCGCAAAGGGACACACGCGAAGAAAAAGTTTCACACCCAAAGATCTGGGATGTGATCGGCTTCACTATCATCACTTTCTTCTGTGTTTCACACCCAGGAGGGAATCTGTGTAATAGTTAGGGTAGTTATGTGTTTTGGCATTTGAAACGCGAAGAAATTTTATGTGCAAACAAATTCTTTCATGCATTTACTGATTTTTTTCAGCTAAATGACCCTGAAATTGAAAAGCATTTCAAATGAACTCAGAAAAGGTTGAAAGTTGGCATGGTATCATAATTTCACCCACATAGCATGTGTAAAAAAGTAGAGAGGGTTACCGCAAAAACTAGATGCACTTCGTGTACAAAATGGACAATCTCTTTCGAAGTCTCATTTCATTTTTTAAATAACCTAAGCATTACCAAATTGAATATAATGATAAAACACACTAATATTAAACATAAGAAAAAAGAATCACTGAAAAATCTATTTTCGAAGTTAAGTTATTCACAAACTAGTGATTCACACAAATTTCAAATAATTCAAAATGTAAACTATTCAAATTTGTAAACTACCGGCACTAATAGAAAGTTTGTAATTTTTTGTACCTAAAGCAAAAATATTCACAAAGAAACTCTAAATGCAGCAAAAAACAACTCAAAAATAAATAAAACAAAAATAAATAAAGCAAAAAAATAAGAAAAAAAAGCCCGCCTACTGCGCCACACCGGCCTGCATACGACTAGAAACCCAACCTGTTGTTGGGCCAGGATGCAGGCCCGCAAAGGCCCAGTAGGCCCACAGGGCAGCACAGGACATTTAGGCCCAGTAGGCCTGCTTTGGAGAGGAGCTCGAGAGAGCTACCGCACTGGGGCTTATAAACCAGTGCGGATGCCCCTCGGCTAGCGAGGTGGGACTAAACATGACGCACCGCACCTGCGCCGGCGCACCCCCGTTAGTACCGGGTGGTGGCTCAAACCGGTACTAAAGGGGGGTTCTTTAGTACCGGTTGGAGCCACCACCCGGTACTAAAGGGTGTGCGCTTCCCGCCACTTGGCCTGGCCAAAACAGACCTTTAGTACCGGTTAGTGGCTCCAACCGGTACTAAAGGGGTGTTCTATATAAGAAAGCACTTAAAAAAATTAGTTTCTCATCTCTCCCTCTGATTCTTTCTCCTCTGCCCCGTCGCCGCTGCCCCTCGTCATCGCCCCCGTCGCCATCCGTCGGCGTCCGTCACCCCGGCCGTCCCCGTCCCCGTCGTCCCCGTCGCCGCGCCCCGCCCCGTCGTCCCGTCGTCCCCGCCCGGCCCGTCCCCGTCCCTGTCGTCGCCGCCTCATCCCCATCCCCGTCGTCACCGCCCGTCTCCGTCCCCGTCGCGGCCCCCCGTCGCCGCGCCTCGCCGATGAGCTCCTACCCCGGCCGCCATGTCCACACACACACATTAATTTTTTAGTTATAAATTTTAGTTATAGAAATTTTTCTGTCTTTTAGTTAGAGAAATATTAGAAATGTTATAGAAATGTTAGTTATATAGAAATGTTATAATTTTTTTTGTTTTTTAGTTATAGAAATATTTATAGAAATGTTAGCAATTTTTTTGTTTTTTAGTTATAGAAATATTAGAATGTTATAGAAACATTAGTTATATATATATAGAAATGTTAGAAATTTTAGAATTAGTTTTAGTTAGATGAATTACATTAATGTCAAATTGTTAGAATTTGCATATAGAATTTTAGTTATCACAATCCAATCATTTAAAAAATGTTACTTTTTGCGGGCATATAGTATTTGTTCTCGACGATGCCCGGCCCGCATCCTCGCCGTCGACCCGTTCGCGACGACGTCCGGCTGACCCATGTCCGGGATTGGGCTCCGCCGGGCTGGCACTGGGAGGTGCTACCTGGAGGGGCGCGCCGCTTGGTGAGGAACCCGGCCTCGGGTCCCGTCGTCGACCCTGATCTCCTTTGGTGGCGTTCGCGTGGGCCACATTCGGTGCAGAGGGAGCCGGCCCCGCCGGAGGTGGTGCGTCGTCGTGTCAGGAAGGAGGACGAGCACGTCCATCCCTACATGGCTGCTATGGACGTCAGGTTCTCCAATACCTGGCAGGTTCTTTGGGCAGATGACCGGAGATATGATCCTGTGATGGTTCCTTGTCTTTGGGTGTCCATCTCCCGCGCCCCAGGAACCGCGAGTGGCCTAGATTCTTCTATAGTATTCGATCTTTATTAGCTACCTAGCCAGTGATGTATTCGAGATTATATATTATTCGAGACGATGTATTCGAGATTATATATTATTCGAGACGATGCATATTATGTACTATATGATTCAGTTTTTCCTTATTGATTGCACCCATGCATTGTAATTTGAATACTAAATTGTTTTATATTTGTTCTGTATTAGTTAAATAAAAGCTATGGCGAACAATACCGGCAGAGAGGGAGAAGAGGCCCTGTTCGAGATCATACGCAGCCCTAACAGGCCAGATGATCTGAATGAAGCAAATGACGGCTCCCAATATCTGAACAATACCGGGGCGGGTGATGATAAGATACTCGATCTCGACGACCAAGCTGATGAAGTCATAAACTATGATTATGATTATGATGACGCAGACAATGATTATGATGACGAATATAATGTTGATCTTGAAATAACAAGGACTACCGGCGAGGTATATTTATATAAGCAGGCATCTAGTGATCATCACATGTTTTTTTATATTTGAAGATATATTAACGAATCGATCTTTCTTCTTTCAGCCCTCCGGATCGAGCAAATCTGCTTCTACAGACAGCAGGACAAAGCGCATCCCGGGCAAAAAGTTGAAGGAGGGTGTAAAGTACAACATCGATTCCATCAAAGCTAGCGGCGAACCCCTCACGCCTAAGAACATTGCGAACAAGTTCGTTCGTCAGTGCGGAGTTCTTTTGAAGGACCAACTCCCGATCTCCATTCAAGAATGGAAAGAGCCAAAAACTAAACGCCCAGATGTTACTTGGGTCGACGACAGAGCAAAACAAAAGCTTTGGGAATCTCTGATGGAACATTTCACCCTACCAGATTTTTTCACTGATGCAGATGTGCAGAAAGTCAAGGACGCTGCTCTTAAGAAGATGGCAATTGCATTCAACACCCACAAGAAAACTGTATGGGCCAACTACCTCGCTGCAGAAAGGAAGACTCCAGAATTCAAGGGAACACTGGAGAAGCAAAGAGAACACTGGCCCGCTTTCGTGAAATTCAAGGAACCAGAATTATCTAAGGAACGGTCGAGAAAAAACAAGGCCAATGCCGCAAAAAAGACGCAGTCCATAGGCTGGGTCCAGGTGGCTACGCGGTGGCAATGCCTAAGTGGGATAAGTCTGAGCAAGAGATGGAGGATGCAGGGGTCACTCCGGTTACTAGGAGCTGGCCCCCCAGGTGCAGAACTTGGTTCTATGCGCATGGGGGGGTGTTGGACCCGAAGACAGGCCTGGTTTCGAAGAAGGCAAGTCTAAAAGGATCAGAACAAAAGTTACTTGACGCAATAGAAGCTGCTCGAAAGCGGGTGTTCACGCCCAATAGAGAGAACGAGGAGCTTACGCGCGCCCTGGGAAATCCTGAACACCCGGGAAGAACACGAGGCAAGGGCGTTATTCCCTGGTATGAGGGCTTTTCGGAATGGAACGACGACTACAGGACCCGTGCAAGAAAGAAGATGGAGGAGGAGAAGAAGAGGAAGCTGGAGGAGGAGCAGAGGAAGCAGGACACGGAACGCCTTCAAGGCCTAGAAGAAAGGCACGCGGACTTGGCACTCAAATTCTAGCAGCAGCAGCAGCAGCAGATCGACTCACATAGCCAGGAAAGGGGGTCTCAGTAGCGGCAGCAGCAAGCCGATGATCATCCAGCATTGGATAGCACCGTCCCGTCCATGCCGAGAAGCAGCGTTGGTTCCGCCCCGGGCGACGCACTGCTGGATTCATACCCTGTGGATGACATCATAGAGAACACTAACTGTGAGCTACACTTCAAAATGAAGAACATATCCATGAAGGTGGCGGACGCCGTTGCTTTTACAATTACCCCCGAAGCAACCTTCCATTGCGCCCCGATTCTAGCGGGCTATGCTCGTGTCTTGGTTGATGAGGTGGTGGACCCATATTCAGGGCTACAGCTGACATTCCTGGAGGTGACGACGAGCACACACTGGGAGAGGACATACATCGTATCATCCTATGGAGAAAGGATTGCATCATCTTTCGAAGTCCACCGACACCGCGTCTGCCGAGTCCTTCTCGAAGTCCGCCACCGTGTCAGCAGACTCCCGCTCCTCCAAGTCCACGAACGCGTGAGTAGACTCCTGCTTCAAGTCCGGCACAGCGTCCGGCCACTCCTCCTGTTTCAAGTCCGAAACCGTGTTAGGCCACACCTCCTGCTTCAAGTCCGGCACAGCGTGAGGCCACACCTCCTGCTTCAAGTCCGACACCGTGTCAGGCCACACTGAAGGAAATATGCCCTATAGCCAATAATAAAGTTATTATTTATTTCCTTATATCATGATAAATGTTTATTATTCATGCTAGAATTGTATTAACCGGAAACATGATACATGTGTGAATACATAGACAAACAGAGTGTCACTAGTATGCCTCTACTTAACTAGCTCATTGATCAAAGATGGTTATGTTTCCTAGCCATAGACATGAGTTGTCATTTGATTAACGGGATCATAACATTAGGAGAATGATTTGATTGACTTGACCCATTCCGTTAGCTTAGCACACGATCGTTTAGTATTCTGCTATTGCTTTCTTCATGACTTATAAATGTTCCTATGACTATGAGATATGCAACTCCCGTTTACCGGAGGAACACTTTGTGTGCTACCAAACGTCACAACGTAACTGGGTGATTATAAAGGTGCTCTACAGGTGTCTTCGAAGGTACTTGTTGGGTTGGCGTATTTCGAGATTAGGATTTGTCACTCCGATTGTCGGAGAGGTATATCTGGGCCCTCTCGGTAATGCACATCACTTAAGCCTTGCAAGCATTGCAACTAATGAGTTTGTTGCGGGATGATGTATTACGGAACGAGTAAAGAGACTTGCCGGTAACGAGATTGAACTAGGTATTGAGATACCGACGATCGAATCTCGGGCAAGTAACATACCGATGACAAAGGGAACAACGTATGTTGTTATGCGGTCTGACCGATAAAGATCTTCGTAGAATATGTGGGAGCCAATATGAGCATCCAGGTTCCGCTATTGGTTATTGACCGGAGACGTATCTCGGTCATGTCTACATAGTTCTCGAACCCGTAGGGTCCGCACGCTTAAAGTTCGATGACGGTTATATTATGAGTTTATGTGTTTTGATGTACCGAAGGTAGTTCGGAGTCCCGGATGAGATCGGGGACATGACGAGGAGTCTCGAAATGGCCGAGACGTAAAGATCGATATATTGGACGACTATATTCGGACTTTGGAAAGGTTCCGAGTGATTCGGGTATTTATCGGAGTACCGGAGAGTTACGGGAATTCGCCGGGGAGAAGTATTGGGCCTTAATGGGCCATACGGGAATAGAGGAGAGAGGCCAAAAGGAAGGAGGCGTGCACCCCCCCCTCTGGTCCGAATTGGACAAGGGGTGCAGCCCCCTTTTCCTTCTCCCTCTCCCCCTCTTTCCTTCTCTCCTACTCCAACAAGGAAAGGAGGAGTCCTGCTCCCGGTGGGAGGAGGACTCCCCCCTTGGCGCGCCCTCCTCCTTGGCCGGCCGCCTCCCCCTTGCTCCTTTATATACGGGGGCAGGGGGGCACCCCATAGACACAACAATTGATCGTTTGATCTTTTAGCCGTGTGCGGTGCCCCCCCTCCACCATAGTCCACCTCGATAATACTGTAGCGGTGCTTAGGCGAAGCCCTGCGTTGGTAGAACATCATCATCGTCACCACGCCGTCGTGCTGGCGAAACTCTCCCTCAACACTCGGCTGGATCGGAGTTCGAGGGACGTCATTGGGCTGAACGTGTGCTGAACTCGGAGGTGCCGTGCGTTCGGTACTTGATCGGTCGGATCGTGAAGACGTACGACTACATCAACCGCGTTGTGCTAACGCTTCCGCTTTCGGTCTACGAGGGTACGTGGACAACACTCTCCCCTCTCGTTGCTATGCATCACCATGATCTTGCGTGTGCGTAGGAATTTTTTTGAAATTACTACGTTCCCCAACAGTGGCATCCGAGCCTGGTTTTATGCGTAGATGTCATATGCACGAGTAGAACACAAGTGAGTTGTGGGCGATATAAGTCATACTGCTTACCAGCATGTCATACTTTGGTTCGGCGGTATTGTTGGATGAAGCGGCCCGGACCGACATTACGCGTACGCTTACGCGAGACTGGTTCCTCCGACGTGCTTTGCACAGAGGTGGCTGGCGGGTGTCAGTTTCTTCAACTTTAGTTGAACCGAATGTGGCTACGCCCGATCCTTGCGAAGGTTAAAACAGCACCAACTTGACAAACTATCGTTGTGGTTTTGATGCGTAGGTAAGAACGGTTCTTGCTAAGCCCGTAGAAGCCACGTAAAACTTGCAACAACAAAGTAGAGGACGTCTAACTTGTGTTTGCAGGGCATGTTGTGATGTGATATGGTCAAAGCATGAAGCTAAATTTATTGTATGAGATGATCATGTTTTGTAACCGAGTTATCGGCAATTGGTAGGAGCCATATGGTTGTCGCTTTATTGTATGCAATGCAATCGCCCTGTAATGCTTTACTTTATCACTAGGCGGTAGCGATAGTCGTAGAAGCATAAGATTGGCGAGACGACAACGATGCTACGATGGAGATCAAGGTGTCGCACCGGTGACAATGGTGATCATGACGGTGCTTCGGAGATGGAGATCACAAGCACAAGATGATGATGGCCATATCATATCACTTATATTGATTGCATGTGATGTTTATCTTTTATGCATCTTATCTTGCTTTGACTGACGGTAGCATTATAAGATGATCCCTCACTAAATTATCAAAGTATAAGTGTTCTCCCTGAGTATGCACCATTGCGAAAGTTCTTCGTGCTGACACACCACGTGATGATCGGGTGTGATAGGCTCTACGTTCAAATACAACGGGTGCAAAACAGTTGCACACGCGGAATACTCAGGTTAAGCTTGACGAGCCTAGCATATAACAGATATGGCCTCGGAACACGGAGACCGAAAGGTCGAGCGTGAATCATATAGTAGATATGATCAACATAGTGATGTTCACCATTGAAACTACTCCATCTCACGTGATGATCGGACATGGTTTAGTTGATATGGATCACGTGATCACTTAGAAGATTAGAGGGATGTCTATCTAAGTGGGAGTTCTTAAGTAATATGATTAATTGAACTTAAATTTATCATGAACTTAGTCCTGATAGTATTTTGCAAATTATGTTGTAGATCAATAGCTCGCGTTGTTGCTTCCCTGTGTTTATTTTGATATGTTCCTAGAGAAAAATTATGTTGAAAGATGTTAGTAGCAAAGATTCGGATTGGATCCGTGATCTGAGGATTATCCTCATTGCTGCACAAAAGAATTATGTCCTTGATGCACCGCTAGGTGACAGACCTATTGCAGGAGCAGATGCAGACGTTATGAACGTTTGGCTAGCTCAATATGATGACTACTTGATAGTTTAGTGCACCATGCTTAACGGCTTAGAATCGGGACTTCAAAGACGTTTTGAACGTCATGGACCATATGAGATGTTCCAGGAGTTGAAGTTAATATTTCAAGCAAATACACGAGTTGAGAGATATGAAGTCTCCAACAAGTTCTATAGCTAAAAGATGGAGGAGAATAGCTCAAGCAGTGAGCATGTGCTCAGATTGTCTGGGTACTACAATCGCTTGAATCAAGTGGGAGTTAATCTTCCAGATAAAATAGTGATTGACAGAATTCTCTAGTCACCATCACCAAGTTAGTAGAACTTCGTGATGAACTATAGTATGCAAGGGATGACGAAAGTAATTCCCGAGCTCTTCGCGATGCTGAAATCGACGAAGGTAGAAATCAAGAAAGAGCATCAAGTGTTGATGGTTAACAAGACCACTAGTTTCAAGAAAAGGGCAGAGGGATAGAAGGGGAACTTCAAGAAGAACGGCAAGCAAGTTGCTGCTCAAGTGAAGAAGCCCAAGTTTGGTCCTAAGCCTGAGACTAAGTGCTTCTACTACAAAAGGACTGGTCACTGGAAGCAGAACTACCCCAAATAATTAGCGGATAAGAAGGATGGCAAAATGAACAAAAGTATATTTGATATACATGTTATTGATGTGTACTTTACTAGTGTTTATAGCAACCCCTCAGTATTTGATACTGGTTTAGTTGCTAAGGGTAGTAACTTAAAACAGGAGTTGCAAAATGAACAGAAACTAGTTAAGGATGAAGTGACGATGTGTATTGAAGTGGTTCCAAGATTGATATGATCATCATCGCACACTCCCTATACTTTCGGGATTAGTGTTGAACCTAAATAAGTGTTATTTGGTGTTTGCGTTGAGCATGAATATGATTTGATCATGTTTATTGCAATACGGTTATTCATTTAAGTTAGAGAATAATTGTTGTTCTGTTTACATGAGTAAAACCTTATATGGTTACACACCCAATGAAAATGGTTCGTTGGATCTCGATCGTAGTGATACACATATTCATAATATTGAAGTCAAAAGATGCAAAGTTAATAATGATAGTGCAACTTATTTGTGGCACTGCCGTTTAGGTCATATTGGTGTAAAGCGCATGAAGAAACTCCATGCTGATGGGCTTTTGGAATCACTTGATTATGAATCACTTGATGCTTGCGAACCATGCCTTATGGGCAAGATGACTAAGACTCCGTTCTCCGGAACAATGGAGCGAGCAACTGACTTATTGGAAATAATACATACTGATGTATGCGATCCGATGAGTGTTGAGGCTCGCGGCGGGTATCGTTATTTTCTGACCTTCACAGATGATTTGAGCAGATATGGGTATATCTACTTGATGAAACATAAGTCTGAAACATTTGAAAAGTTCAAAGAATTTCAGAGTGAAGTGGAAAATCATCGTGACAAGAAAATAAGGTTTCTACGATCTGATCGCGGAGACAAATATTTGAGTTACGAGTTTGGTCTTCAAATTAAAACAATGTGGAATAGTTTCACAAATTCGTGCCACCTGGAACACCACAGCATAATGGTGTGTCCGAACGTCATAACCGTACTTTATTGGATATAGTGCAATCTATGATGTTTCTTACCGATTTACCACTATAGTTTTGGGGTTATGCATTAGAGACAGCTGCATTCACGTAAAAAGGGCACCATCTAAATTCGTTTGAGACGACACCGTATGAACTGTGGTTTGGCAAGAAACCAAAGTTGTCGTTTCTTAAAGTTTGGGGTTGCGATGCTTATAAGAAAAAGTTTCATCCTGATAAGCTCAAACCCAAATCGGAGAAATGTTTCTTCATAGGATACCCAAAGGAGACAGTTGGGTACACCTTCTATCACAGATCCGAAGGCAAGATATTCGTTGCTAAGAATGGATCCTTTCTAGAGAAGGAGTTTCTCTCGAAAGAAGTGAGTGGGAGGAAAGTAGAACTTGATGAGGTAACTGTACCTGCTCCCTTATTGGAAAGTAGTTCATCACAGAAACCGGTTCCTGTGACACCTACACCAATTAGTGAGGAAGTTAATGATCATGATCATGAAACTTCAGATCAAGTTGTTACTGAACCTCGTAGGTCAACCAGATTAAGATCCGCACCAGAGTGGTACGGTAATCCTGTTCTGGAGGTTATGTTACTAGACCATGACGAACCTACAAACTATGAAGAAGCGATGGTGAGCCCAGATTCCGCGAAATGGCTTGAGGCCATGAAATCTGAGATGAGATCCCTGTATGAGAACAAAGTATGGACTTTGATTGACTTGCCCAATGATCGGCGAGCCATTGAGATTAAATGGATCTTCAAGAGGAAGACGAAAGCTGATAGTAGTGTTACTATCTACAAAGCTAGAATTGTCGCAAAAAGGTTTTCAACAAGTTCAAGGTGTTGACTACAACAAGAGTTTCTCACTCGTATCTATGCTTAAGTCTGTCCGAATCATGTTAGCAATTGCCGCATTTTATGAAATCTGGCAAATGGATAAACAAAACTGCATTCCTTAATGGATTTATTAAAGAAGAGTTGTATATGATGCAACCAGAAGGTTTTGTCAATCCTAAAGGTGCTAACAAAATATGCAAGCTCCAGCGATCCATCTATGGACTGGTGCAAGCATCTCGGAGTTGGAATATACGCTTTGATAAGTTGATCAAAGGATATAGTTTTATACAGACTTGCGGTGAAGCCTGTATTTACAAGAAAGTGAGTGGGAGCACTACAACATTTCTGATAAGTATATGTGAATGACATATTGTTGATCGGAAATAATGTAGAATTATTTTGCAAAGCATAAAGGAGTGTTTGAAAGGAGTTTTTCAAAGAAAGACTTCGGTGAAGCTGCTTACATATTGAGCATCAAGATCTATAGAGATAGATCAAGACGCTTGATAAGTTTTTTCAATGAGTACATACCTTAACAAGATTTTGAAGTAGTTCAAAATGGAACAGTCAAAGAAAGAGTTCTTGCCTGTGTTACAAGGTGTGAAATTGAGTAAGACTCAAAGCCCGACCACGGCAGAAGATAGAAAGAGAATGAAAGTCATTCCCTATGCCATAGGTTCTATAAAGTATGCCATGCTGTGTACCAGATCTATTGTATACCCTACCACTGAGTTTGGCAAGGGAGTACAATAGTGATCTAGGAGTAGATCACTGGACAGCGGTCAAAATTATCCTTAGTGGAATAAGGATATGTTTCTCGATTATGGAGGTGAAAAAAGGTTCGTCGTAAAGGGTTACGTCGATGCAAGTTTTTGACACTGATCCAGATGACTCTAAGTCTCAATCCGGATACATATTGAAAGTGGGAGCTATTAGCTAGAGTAGCGCCGTGCAGAGCATTGTAGAAATAGAATTTGCAAAATACTTACGGATCTGAATGTGACAGACCCGTTGACTAAAATTATCTCACAAGCAAAACATGATCACACCTTAGTACTCTTTGGGTGTTAATCACATAGCGATGTGAACTAGATTACTGACTCTAGTAAACCCTTTGGGTGTTGGTCACATATCGATGTGAACTATGACTCTAGTAAACCCTTTGGGTGTTGGTCACATATCGATGTGAACTATGGGTGTTAACCACATAAAGATGTGAACTATTGATGTTAAATCACATGGCGATGTGAACTAGATTATTGACTCTAGTGCAAGTGGAAGACTGAAGGAAATATGCCCTAGAGGCAATAATAAAGTTATTATTTATTTCCTTATATCATGATAAATGTTTATTATTCATGCTAGAATTGTATTAACCGGAAACATGATACATGTGTGAATACATAGACAAACAGAGTGTCACTAGTATGCCTCTACTTGACTAGCTCGTTGATCAAAGATGGTTATGTTTCCTAGCCATAGTCATGAGCTGTCATTTGATTAACGGGATCATATCATTAGGAGACTGATGTGATTGACTTGACCCATTCCGTTAGCTTAGCACACGATCGTTTAGTATTCTGCTATTGCTTTCTTCATGACTTATAAATGTTCCTATGACTATGAGATTATGCAACTCCCGTTTACCGGAGGAACACTTTGTGTGCTACCAAACGTCACAACGTAACTGGGTGATTATAAAGGTGCTCTACAGGTGTCTCCGAAGGTACTTGTTGGGTTGGCGTATTTCAAGATTAGGATCTGTCACTCCGATTGTCGGAGAGGTATATCTGGGCCCTCTCGGTAATGCACATCACTTAAGCCTTGCAAGCATTGCAACTAATGAGTTTGTTGCGGGATGATGTATTACGGAACGAGTAAAGAGACTTGCCGGTAACGAGATTGAACTAGGTATTGAGATACCGACGATCGAATCTTGGGCAAGTAACATACCGATGACAAAGGGAACAACGTATGTTGTTATGCGGTCTGACCGATAAAGATCTTCGTAGAATATGTGGGAGCCAATATGAGCATCCAGGTTCCGCTATTGGTTATTGACCGGAGACGTATCTCGGTCATGTCTACATAGTTCTCGAACCCGTAGGGTCCGCACGCTTAAAGTTCGATGACGGTTATATTATGAGGTGTTTTGATGTACCGAAGGTAGTTCGGAGTCCCGGATGAGATCGGGGACATGACGAGGAGTCTCGAAATGGCCGAGACGTAAAGATCGATATATTGGACGACTATATTCGGACTTCGGAAAGGTTCCGAGTGATTCAGGTATTTATCGGAGTACCGGAGAGTTACGGGAATTCGCCGGGGAGAAGTATTGGGCCTTTTTGGGCCATACGGGAATAGAGGAGAGAGGCCAAAAGGAAGGAGGCGTGCACCCCCCCCTCTGGTCCGAATTGGACAAGGGGTGCAGCCCCCTTTTCCTTCTCCCTCTCCCCCTCTTTCCTTCTCTCCTACTCCAACAAGCAAAGGAGGAGTCCTACTCCCGGTGGGAGTAGGACTCCCCCCTTGGCGCGCCCTCCTCCTTGGCCGGCCGCCTCCCCCTTGCTCCTTTATATACGGGGGCAGGGGCACCCCATAGACACAACAATTGATCGTTTGATCTTTTAGCCGTGTGCGGTGCCCCCCTCCACCATAGTCCACCTCGATAATACTGTAGCGGTGCTTAGGCGAAGCCCTGCGTCGGTAGAACATCATCATCGCCACCACGCCGTCGTGCTGACGAAACTCTCCCTCAACACTCGGCTGGATCGGAGTTCGAGGGACGTCATTGGGCTGAACGTGTGCTGAACTCGGAGGTGCCGTGCGTTCGGTACTTGATCGGTCGGATCGTGAAGACGTACGACTACATCAACCGCGTTGTGCTAACGCTTCCGCTTTCGGTCTACGAGGGTACGTGGACAACACTCTCCCCTCTCGTTGCTATGCATCACCATGATCTTGCGTGTACGTAGGATTTTTTTTTGAAATTACTACGTTCCCCAACACACACCTCCTGCTTCAAGTCCGGCACAGCATCAGGCCACTCCTCCTGCTCCAACTAAGCCACGTCAGCCATCTCCGTCGCTTAAGCAATCGCAGAAGAGACACGCCGCAGCTATTGTGCGTAGCGGTACGGGTCGAGGTAGTACAGGAAGTACAGGCGGAGACAAGCGATATAAATATGGTCCAAGCAGCCTCGCTCCTCTTCCTCAGAGGCCTTACGACATGACCGAGGAGCAAAACGATGCGATAGTGCGGGCCGAAGTGGACGCCCATTTTGGACCGAAACCGGCACCGCCGCCGAGGGAGAAAGTGCCTGAGGAAAAGATTGACCACTTCATTCGTATGGCTAGACCACCAGCTCCCAAGCCTATTGACTCAGACTATGAGCGCCAAATCAGGAAGGCACATCGAGCACGACTACAGAAAGAAGCGAGCTCGAGCTCGAGCCAACAAGCAGCTGTCAAAAAATGTGGGAAAACCGTTCCCTAGCTGGGAGAATAGGCGGCGTAATCGATCCCCCCGCTTGTTGTGCCAACAACACATGAGAGTACGCGCGCCCAATATTATTGTGGGCAAACCGTTTACGTTCCCGAGCTGGGCGATGTGGTAATAGCCGAGGAGCGTATAAGGCAGGCTGAAATGCTCAAGATCACTGTTGGACAACTCCTCGATATCGAGCCCATGTCTCCGCTTAGAGAGGAGGAAATAAAACGGAAATATGTCTGGGGCCAACCTTTGGTCGAGCCAGAGGAGGTCAAGAACCTCCCAACGAGAATGTATGAATTGCATGATTGGTACATGAAAATTACCAAGATTTCCAATCGAGAGTCCCTCATGGTGCAAGTCGAGGAAAATCATTACTTCAATAAGAAAGCTCTGTCCGTTGAGTATTCAGAACTATTTCAGTTATTCAATCAAGATGCACTCGACAAATCTATCGTTAGTTGCTATTGTCTGTAAGTGATTTCTTTCTGTAATTTAAGTCTCAAGCTAGCTCTAGTGCTCATTGATTGATCATTAATTACCTGTAATTATATATCCTCACTATATATTCTTTTCTGTGGTATTATGCAGGATGAAGATGTATGAAATGAAAAAAGCTGGACGCTATGGCATTGGGTTCATTGACTCAAATACCGTTAATGAATACACATGGAAATTGGAATGGTGTAGACAAGATGTAGAGAAAAACATGCTAGAGTTCTTGAAGCGCCTCAATAGCAATGAAGATATACTACTTCCTTACAACTTCGAGTGAGTCACACTGTCTTGTACTACAAATTCTGTTTTTGCTTACTAGCTAGATGTTAATAAGTGTATAGGGTTTAGGGTTATAATTGATTAGTGTTACGCACATGCCCGATTAATTTATACATGCAAACGTATGCGCATGCAGGTTCCACTGGATCTTGTTAGACATTAAAGTTGAAGAAGGAAAAGTTGAAGTACTGGTCTCACTACTTAAAAAAGATAGTGACTACAACATCGTGAAGTGGATAGTCGACAGGTTATTTCAATCATTATTAACTATATCTCGGCCTATTTAGTTCCTCATTTCCTTATATGAACTATTTTTAATAACCCCTTTATTAATTTTCTTTGCCGGCGGGAAGGGCTTGGGCAAAGTACATCAAGATGACTCCAGGAAAATGGCGACAAAAGCTATGTTGGTATCGACCCAACGTAAGTAATTAAGTAGTACTAGCTAGCTAGCTACCATCTCTTTAATTCTTGTTTCAATACCATTAATTAATTAACATGCCTGATTAATTATTATCTGATTAAATTCTATTCTCGTAAAGGCCCTGAAGCAGGCGCCCGAGAACATTCGCATGATGGCGTCCGAAAGGAGCAGATCTGATAGACAGGACTGGGTACGTTTGCCAGAACACTATTCATAAATCTTACATGATTGTTGATATCTAGTCACACAACTAATACACATGCATATTGATCTCCTTCTTAACAGTTCAAAGAGGTGCGGGACCAGCTCCTACCAATAGAGCGCATACGAGCACTTCAAGAGGAAATAGCGGGATTTTTGCTCGACCAGGTCATAGATCCCAAAGGAGAATACTATTACCCGCTACCGCCCTCATGAACCACTTGTTATCGTGCTCCGAAGGCACCAAGGCAACATGTAGGAGAAATTGTATATATATCAAATAATTGTTCATAAAGTTATTCTGTCTAGAAAGGACGGCACAACGCAACACGACTCAAAAAGAAATATTTTTAAAATAAATGTTTGTAGGCTAAAACCAAATTTTTATTTGTAGCGAGACCTGATCCAGCACAATAAGGCCCATTATTTTTTAAGCCCAATAATAGTTACAAGAGTATACACATGGAGAGCAACTAGTTGAGGAGCGCTCCTTCAGGAGCCTCCCCAACGATCATATGGGGTGGGCTGAGAGCGCGCCACTTCTTGCGCTCTCCGCCACTTGTTGCGCTCTGGCTGCTCTCTTCGATTTTTTTTTCGCACCCGTTTTTGGCTTTTTAGATGGTTTTTTCCGAGTTTTTTTTGAATTTTCGATTTTCCACTGGTCTTTCTTAGCTTTTTGATATAAAAAATTGCGCAAAAAAACGTGTTTTCTCCCGTGAGAGGCACGGCTGTGCCTCTCGGAAATGGAAAAAAGTGTTTTCTTTTTTTTTCCGTGAGATGCATGGTTTTGCTTCCCCGAGAGGCACGGCCGTGCCACTCGGAAATGGAAAAAAAATGTGTTCTCTCTTTTTTTTCCTTCGTGAGAGGCACGGCCTTGCCTCTCGGAAACGAAAAAAAAACACGTTTTCTCTTCTTTTTTTCCTTTCGTGAGAGGCATGGTTTTCCTTCTGTGAGACGCACGGTTTTGGTTCTGCAAAAGGCACGGCCATGCCTCTCGGTAACGGAAAAAAAACATGTATTCTCTTCTTCCTTTTCTTTTGTGAGAGGCACGATTTTGCTCCCATGAGAGGCACGCATTTTCTTCCGCAAGAGGCACGGCCGTGCCTCTCGCAAACGGAAATTACATGTTTTCTATTTTTTTTCTGTGAGAGGCACGGATTTGCTTCGGAAAGGCAAAAAAACGTGCTCCCGGTTCAGTTTTTTCGTATGGTTTTTTCTTAAAAAATAGTTCGTCAAAACCTATCAACATGAGATCTAGTTTAAAGACCAGGTTGCGACAAGTGGCGCACATGCAGCTTGTCACAATCTGGGGAGGTGGAAGTGATCTTTGGAAGAAGTATTCCTCAATTTGTGATTTCGGTATACATGAGCTTTATTCCCTGGAGGCACCGAAATATCAATTTGGGCGCTCTAGAAGATGTTATTACGAATTTCAAATTATTTTTTATCAACCAGAAATAAAAAATATGTTCAAATGCATACACAAAAGTGTTTCGTTAGTTTAAAGTATTGTTCTCATGGTAGGAAATGATGGTGTGGAACGAAGAAAACCGTGTTGAACATAATAAACAAATATACAAGGAAGATAAATAAATGTATACTTAAATATATGAAATGCAACCTCGATGCGGTAAAACAATGTTGATGAAACGGAAAATGGGTCATCTTGAAAGATACTCCCTCCGTCCGGAAATACTTGTTCTATAAATAGATAAAATGGATGTATCTATAACTAAAACAAGTCTAGATACAGCCATTTTTAGGACAAGTATTTCCGGATGGAGGGAGTATATAGTACTGAGAACAAAGAACAACCGTAGGGAAGAAAATACATTAGGGAACTTAAGAATATGATCTTATACGGTGCCCTAGGCGCCAGTTGTCCTGCTGGCGCTCATCCTACATGGTCAATTGGGTCGGCACATCAAGCACAACGCTTGCTCGATCTCGGTTACACAAGCCAGTTTGCTCACTCGATTTCCTTCACTGGCTCGGTTGTTTGTTGACCATTCACCATTGACTTTCAGAAATTTTAAAAAATCGATAATGTGAACAAATTGAAGATTTTAAAAAAACCTCGTGAAACTACAAAAAAGCTCTCGCCACAAAAATGTTCATGGATTTTAAAATTTTCATGAAAATACAAAAAACATAAATACAAAAGGTTCATGAATCTGATAGAGAAAGTTCAGGAATTTGGAAATAAATTTTAAAATAGTTCACAAAATTGAAAAGTTGATGAAAAAATAAAAAGGAAGGATAAGCAAAAAAAAGCAAAAATGCTAGAAAACTCATCACAAAAAAACAATAAAGAAACCAGCCAAAAGAAGATAGAAGGTTCCCAAAACTGATGCAAAAAAGAATGTTAGTATGGCTGGCCTACTTTAACTCCCTAGCGTTGGAAGGGGTGTGATCTACGAACCGTTATCGAAGTACTTGGCGCGACTAAGCGCCGAATAGCAGCCCCCAGCTGACACTCGCGAGTGTCAAACAGACGCGCTTTTTGTTTTTTTGCGAGGGCACGATCCATCTGGGCCAACCCATTCAGTGGTGTCAAAGCGAGCCGATACTAAAATCCCAAAAAACACGCTCTATCAAGGAATCGGGCTCACAAACCAAAACTACAGAGTAGATGTTCCTTACCACTTGAGCTGCTGAATGTTAGTGATTAAATAGGCCATGCAAATATTTAAGAACTAAACGGAGCGGCAGATCCAAAAAGAAAATGAAAATTTTCAACCATTTCTTGGAAAATTGTGAACACTTTTTTCTTAAAAAAAGTGAATATAGTTTGACTCATGAACTAATTTCAAAATCGAAGAAAATTTGAAGTGCAATAATTCTTTTAAAACTGAACAGAACCAAAAAAAAATCTATTAATTTTTAACAAATATGACAATTTCCATAAATTAAGAGCAAATCTCAAATGAGAACATTTTTAAACCCTGAACAAAATTTGAAAACAAGAATATTTATGATTAAGAGTTTTTTAATGAGAATATGTTTAGAAACTCTAAATAAAATTTGAAAATGCAAAAAAAAAAACGAAATTGGATAATAGTTTAAATTGTGAAAATGATTTACGAAATCACGGAATTTTATTGAAATTTGTCCAAATAAAAAATGAAAAAAGAGCAGAGACGAATAATAAAAACTTGAACATTTTCTAAAATATGAATAATATTTTGAAAAACATGAACCCTGTTTGAAATTCTGAACATTTGTAAACGTGGGGATAATTTGAAATATGTAAATAATTTTTGAAATCGTTTTTCTGGAATTTCGAATAGTTTTTTAAAATTTAAACAATTATGTAATTCTGAACATTTTTGGAAAAAAAATTAAACCGCGCATTGAAAAATTCTTCGCCGTGTATAAATGAAAGAAAAGGGACAGAAATTTTTCAAAATTACAAAAGAAGGGGAAAGGAAAAAACCAAAAGAGCATGAAAGAACCAGAAAAGTAAAATCGAAAAACAACAGAAAAAACGAACAAAAAAACCGAAGTAGCGAACCCATGGACTGAAAAACAACTGGGTCGGCCCACCCATGGGGGAAGCCTGTTTTGTTTACTACCCGATTTGCTGTTACAGAAGCTCTTTCCCTGGCTGAGAATTTGAACCTGGAACGTATATATGTTGCATCAGACTGCTTGGGGGTTATCGATGACATCAATCAACGAGCTGGAGGAAGAAACGGAGCAATTATAGTAGAAATAGTTGAGAGATCGAGTTTATTTCAGTCTTGTACTTTTGTTCATGAGCGTAGGAACTTTAATTTTGAAGCGCACAATCTCGCAAAATTCGCATCTAATTTAGCTATAGGTCGTCACTTATGGCTGGGTCTTCCCCAGACCAGCTTGTACCTTTGAACATTATCCAATAAATAGATGCGAGATTTCTCAAAAAAAAGCCGATCTACGGATCTTCTTATTATGAAAGAAAAGATAGAGTAAATGTTGTTGGGTCGTAACAGATGGATCAATCTAATGTTGTAAAGTGTAAAACGAGATGAACCAAGGAAACAAAGAGGAAGTTGGGTCAAAATGGGCCCACTTCTAGCCCAGGACCACCCATTCCCTCTCCTGCCAGAGAAAACCCTAGGGCGCCACGTTATATAAAATATCTCTTCACCTGGCCTGCCGCTGTCGTTGCCCATACAGCCTAGCACAACCGCCACACCACTCCACCGCTGCGGCCCACACAGCCCAGCCCAGCCGCCACACTACTCCACCGCTGCGAAGGAGGAAGAAGAATCATCGAGCGAAGATAAATACCATTCTGGTGCCGGAGACGATGGAGATCCTGGAGGATGTCACCGTGAAGGTGTTAGTGAAGATGACCACGATGACGGAGCCGCATGGGATGCTGACCCGCAACTTCAAGCACTTACAAATGGGAAAGATTGAATTTCTACCATTGAAGTAGCTCCAAATATCAGGAGATAAACAACTCACTGAATAGGTGCACTAGTAAACCGCTGCTACGATGGAGATCGGCAATCCCGCCAAGTATACCGACAAAGCATATATATACAGACAGACAGTCATGCAGGTATCTTGATCGCATTAACATAAGACTAGACCAAGACAATCTTGGTCACATTAACATATATTCCGAAGAAGAACAACAACAGTAGCTGATGTTGGGCCGGCGCAGATTGATTCACGCACATGCTGTCAAGTATTGTAAACTCGTTCGGCATTAAGAATGATGATTGGCACAAAGATGAGAAGGGAAGCAGGGATTGACGGGACAACAGGGTCATGAAGTAATGATCGAGACGCGGCCTCCTGGAAGCTCCTTTGGAAAACGCAAGTGCGTGGCAAAATTCACGTGTTCTTATGGCTTTTGGCAAAGCAATCGCTTCCTACCGAGGATGTGAGAGCTCACCGAAACATGTTCACGAAGAGCACTTGCAGGCTATGTGGTGCAGAAGACTCATGGCTTCATTCTCTACTTGAGTGTTCCATGGCACGGTGCATCTGGGCATTGGTCGATGGGGAACCGGGGGAACATCTATGGAGAGAGTTGGGAATTTCATAATTTTCATATTTAAATTTTCTCAAAATTGAAAAAAGGATCAATTTGGTTTTAATATTTTTCTCTTCGAATATTTTCAATATTAAAGATAAATGAGAGGAGATAAAATGACTTCCCCAAAATAAAAGAAATATGGAAGGAAAAATGTTAAAATCAAATAAATATTTTATCTGGAATTTTTATTGCTATTTTATTTGAATTAAAAAAATATGCATTTTTTAAAATTGCATTTTTAGGCCAAAAAATATTCACATTGTTCTAAATATTTTATTTAGACCGTGAAACTTGTTTTTGGCATTTTTAGAATTTTTTTTATTTTATAAGGATTTTCCTCGGCGGAATTTATTAAAAAAAATTCCGCCCGACTGGGCCAAAGGTCCAGCCGAGCCGGGCCGAAGCTTGTCAGCGCCGCCGCCTCCCTCCAGCCATGCGAGCGCCGGACTCCCGCCGGAGTCCAGGTCAGCCTCGACGTCCGCGCCCCCTCGCGCAAGCCGCCGCCCCTCCCCTCGGCCTTTATAAGCCGCCCCGCCCCGCCGCCACTTCCCCACCCCGCCACCGCCGCCTCCCAAGCCGCGCCGCGCCTCCGCCGTTAGGCGCTGCCGCCGCCGCTGCTTGCGCCGCCACTGCCACTGTCGCGCCGCCGCCCGCCGGAGCCGCCGCCCCGCACCAACGCCGCCGCCCGCACCTGATCCCGCCGCCGCCGCCGTTGACCGGTACAAAACCGCCCTGGTTCGCCGGTTCGTTCGTTTTTTTTTTAGTTTTCGATCTAGATCGGTTTTATTTTTACGGTTAGGGTTTTTTGGTTTTTCCGATCGGATCTAGTTAGCGAACGTTCACTCGAACGTCTCCGCTAGCGAACACGTTCGTTCGTTTGGATCTGTTAGCGAACGTTCGTTCGTTAGTCTTTTTCTTTTATTTTATTTTCCGCCAGGGACCTATCCGCGATTATTTTTATCGCAGATTAGCACCTGATCTTCAAACCCTCGTAACTTTTTAACCGTTTGTCCAAATCCAGTGAAACCAACGCCTAAATCTTCGTCTCGAACCCCTCTTTCTAGCTAACCAACTTGAACATGGTTTTGACAAACTAAAATTTGATTTCAAGCAGATTTGAATTCGAACTTCTTTTGATCGTAGTTTGAGTTTCGTAGCTCCGATTTGATTGATTTTTTTGCAAATCGAAGCTCTTCAGTTGAACTTTTAGTTTCGACCTTCTCATCTGAGTTTTACCCTTGCATCTATGCTTGAGTGCTTATGTATGCTATTGTTTGTTTGCGATAGAGTTTCCGGAGTGCGAAGCATGCTACTACGAGTCACTAGGGTTTACAGATCGTCAGCAAGGCAAGTAACACTTTGATCATATCCCTTATTATCCAGTTTTTATGCATTAGTTTCAATCCTCAAACATTGCATGAGTAGGATCTGTTTAACATGTGGGTATTGAGAAGTAGTTGATGAGGTAGTACCTATTGCCCTTTTATTTTAAACCTTGGGAGTTACTTCTACGTTATGCTATTGTTGCTATGCTATGCTCGTAGACGTGGTTTGGTTTGAGATTCATGACAGATGTGAGAGATTATTATGAACTAAGGGTTTATTTAAGGTGGCTACTTTAATAAACATCTGGGTGGATTGTTTGTGGGCACCTGGGGAATCCAGTGTTGTCCAAGGAGATCCCGGGGAACCCGTGTGATCATCCTATGGTTCGCCACCCAGGCTCAAAGGGATCATAAGATTATTCATGATAGAAACTTCTGTGTGCAGCCACAAGCCATTATGGGCTCTGGCATAGTTGAGTATGTTGTGTGACCTCTTTCAGTGGTAGACTAGCAGATGTAGGGGATGTAGGTGGTATGGTCTACCCGTCGAAAGAGTTAATGCTTCTGAAAGACTATGTCTCGGTCATCCGTTTCTCAAACGTCATGTAGTGCGAGAAATACAACGGAGGCGATCGAGTCTTGTGGGGAAAAGTGCGCAAACCTTTGCAGAGTGTAAACTAATCATGGTTAGCCGTGTCCCCGGTTATGGACATCTTGAGTATCTGGTACTTGAATTATTGATTTGATCTCATCACTCTTAATTAATTTGTTGGGTTGTTAATATTATTAATTGGGATTGAGATGGGGTTTCCATTCTCAATGTTTATCAACCACCATGATAGTTAAACAAAAATATATTCCTTTCTTGTAGGGAAAAATTGGCTTTATGCACAAATAAACTCAGAGCCTCCACCAGCCGTATATGCATGTAGTGTTAGCATTTACCTTGTTCATTGCTATACAGTGTTATTTTGCCAGCATATTCCATGTGCTGACCCATTTCGGGCTGCAACGTATTATGTTGCAGACTTTTCAGACGAAGAGTAAGGTGCGCTAGGTCGTTGTCGTGCACTCAGCTATGCCGTTGGAGTTGATGGACTCATTTACCTTCGATGCTTCCGCAATTATCTTATTAGATGGCCTTCAGCCATATTATTGTAATATGTTCTCGTTTGAGACATTCGATGTAATAAGTGTGTGATTGCACTCTGTTATAAATCCTTCAAGTACTGTGTGTGTCAGCATTACCGATCCAGGGATGACACTTATGCACAGAGATTTGACCGTTTGAGGTCGGATCGCTACAAGATGGTATCAGAGCACACGCTGACTTTAGGACGCGACCACTAAGAACAGCCATAGGGTTCTCTTCTCTACTCATTTCTGACTCCTCTCCATTTTCTACTCTATAGATGGCGGACCCAAGGAACAAGTTTGCTCAACCGG
This sequence comes from Triticum aestivum, assembly GCF_018294505.1. Taxonomy (NCBI): domain Eukaryota; kingdom Viridiplantae; phylum Streptophyta; class Magnoliopsida; order Poales; family Poaceae; genus Triticum; species Triticum aestivum. The sequence goes on along the minus strand of NC_057802.1, from coordinate 2,369,775 downwards.
ATGAAGACACACCTTTTGGAGGACACTTGAGGGAAGCCACTAGGTACCTGAACATCGGAATACCAAGCTTCACCGGGACCTACACCGCCACTCTACCAGAAGAAGAGCGCTGGAAGATTGGAGTACATGTTCCAGGAAGGACATTCACACCAGTTACTGAGCCCATAGAGTTTTCTTTTGATGCACCAACCTGGAGTCTGGGAAAGAGCATGGCAGCTCACATCGCCATGGGACGCATCGACGAAGTATACCACAAGGATCTAAAGGACACCATCTACCAGATATGTGGGCGCCGAGATGAGCAATGGGAGCTGATTAGCACTAGGAGGGACAAGTCCATTGCAGCCTACATCCAGGAGTTAAACCAGCACATTCGACGACAGGAGAACCAGATGTGCGCCAACATGATCGATCTGAAAAAGAGATGACCAAGAACATGGAGCTAGAAGAGGAACTCAAGTCTACACGCGATGGATATGAGGAGTAAATCGCAGTACTACTAGAGAAGAACGAAGACCCGAAGAAGAAGCTAGGAGTATTTGAAGGAAATATGCCCTAGAGGCAATAATAAAGTTATTATTTATAATAAAGTTATTACTTATTTCCTTATTCCATGATAAATGTTTATTATTCATGCTAGAATTGTATTAACCGGAAACATAATACATGTGTGAATACGTAGACAAACAGAGTGTCACTAGTATGCCTCTACTTGACTAGCTCGTTGAACAAAGATGGTTATGTTTCCTAACCATAGACATGAGTTGTCATTTGATAAAAGGGATCACATCATTATAAGAATGATGTGATTGACTTGACCCATTCCGTTAGCTTAGCACTTGATCGTTTAGTTTACTGCTATTGCTTTCTTCATGACTTATACATGTTCCTATGACTATGAGATTATGCAACTCACGACTACCGGAGGAACACTTTGTGTGCTACCAAACGTCACAATGTAACTGGGTGATTATATAGGTGCTCTACAGGTGTCTCCGATGGTACTTGTTGAGTTGGCATAGATCGAGATTAGGATTTGTCACTCCGATTGTCGGAGAGGTATCTCTGGGCCCTCTCGGTAATGCACATCACTATAAGCCTTGCAAGCAATGTGACTAATGAGTTAGTTGCGGGATGATGCATTACGGAACGAGTAAAGAGACTTGCCAGTAACGAGATTGAGCTAGGTATTAAGATACCGACGATTGAATCTCGGGCAAGTAACATACCGATGACAAAAGGAACAATGTATGCTGTTATGCGGTTTGACCGATAAAGATCTTCGTAGAATATGTAGGAACCAATATGAGCATCCAGGTTCCGCTATTGGTTATTGACCGGAGACGTGTCTCGGTCATGTCTACATAGTTCTCGAACCCGTAGGGTCCGCACGCTTAAAGTTCTGTGATGATCGGTATTATGAGTTTATATGTTTTGATGTACCGAAGGTAGTTCGGAGTCCCGGATATGATCATGGACATGACGAGGAGTCTCGATTGGTCGAGACGTAAAGATCGATATATTGGACGACTATGTTCGGACACCGGAAGTGTTTCAGGAGGTTTCGGACATTTACCGGAGTGCCGGGGGGTTACCGGAAACCCCCGGGGTATATTGGGCCTAATGGGCCTTAGTGGGAGAAGAGGAGGGGCGGCCAGGGCAGCCGCGCGCCCCCTCCCTCTCTAGTCCGAATTGGACAAGGAGGGGGGGCGGCGCCCCCCTTTCCTTCTCTCCCTCTCTCCCTTCCTTCCCTTTCTCCTACTCTGACTAGGAAAGGAGGAGTCCTACTCCCGGTGGGAGGAGGACTCCCCCCTTGGTGCGCCCTCCTCCTGGCCGGCCGCCTCCCCCCCAGCTCCTTTATATACGGGGAGGGGGGCACCCCTTGGAGACACAACAATTGATCATTGATCTCTTAGCCGTGTGCGGTGCCCCCCTCCACCATAATCCACCTCGGTCATATCGTAGCGGTGCTTAGGCGAAGCCTGCGTCGGTAACTTCATCAACATCGTCATCACGCCGTCGTGCCGACGAAACTCTCCCTCGAGCTCTACTGGATCATGAGTTCGCGGGACGTCATCGAGCTGAACGTGTGCTGAACACGGAGGTGCCGTACGTTCGGTACTAAGGATCGGTCGATCGTGAAGACGTACGACTACATCAACCGCGTTGTCATAACGCTTCCGCTTTCGGTCTACGAGGGTACGTGGACACACTCTCCCCTCTCGTTGCTATGCATCACCATGATCTTGCGTGTGCGTAGGAAATTTTTTAATTTACTACGTTCCCCAACAGTGGCATCCGAGCCAGGTTTATGCGTAGATGTTATATGCACGAGTAGAACAAAAGTGAGTTGTGGGCGATACAAGTCATACTGCTTACCAGCATGTCATACTTTGGTTCGGCGGTATTGTTGGATGAAGCGGCCTGGACCGACATTACGCGTACGCTTACACGAGACTGGTTCTACCGATGTGCTTTGCACACAGGTGGCTGGCGGGTGTCAGTTTCTCCAACTTTAGTTGAACCGAGTGTGGCTACGCCCGGTCCTTGTGAAGGTTAAAACAACACTAACTTGACGAAATATCGTTGTGGTTTTGATGCATAGGTAAGAATGGTTCTCGCTCAACCCGTAGCAGCCACGTAAAACTTGCAACAACAAAGTAGAGGACGTCTAACTTGTTTTTGCAGGGCATGTTGTGATGTGATATGGTCACGGCATGATGCTATATTTATTGTATGAGATGATCATGTTTTGTAACGGAGTTATCGGCAACTGGCAGGAGCCATATGGTTGTCACTTTATTGTATGCAATGCAATCGCCCTGTAATTGCTTTACTTTATCACTAAACGGTAGCGATAGTCGTAGAAGCAATAGTTGGTGAGACAACAACGATGCTAAGATGGAGATCAAGGTGTCGCGCCGGTGACGATGGTGATCATGACGGTGCTTTGGAGATGGAGATTAAAGGCACAAGATGATTATGGCCATATCATATCACTTATATTGATTGCATGTGATGTTTATCCTTTATGCATCTTATTCTGCTTTGATTGACGGTAGCATTATAAGATGATCTCACACTAAATTTCAAGGTAAAAGTGTTCTCCCTGAGTATGCATTGTTGCCAAAGTTCGTCGTGCCGAGACACCACGTGATGATCGGGTGTGATAAGCTCAATGTTCATCTACAACGGGTGTAAGACAGTTTTGCACACGCAGAATACTCGGGTTAAACTTGACGAGCCTAGCATATGCAGATATGGCCTCGAAACACTGAGACCGAAAGGTGAAGCATGAATCATATAGTAGATATGATCAACATAGTGATGTTCACCATTGAAAACTACTCCATCTCACGTGATGATCGGTTATGGTTTAGTTGATATGGATCATGTGATCACTTAGATGATTAGAGGGATGTCTATCTAAGTGGGAGTTCTTAAGTAATATGATTAATTGAACTTAAATTTATCGTGAACTTAGTACCTGATAGTATTTTGCTTGTCTATGTTGTTGTAGATAGATGGCCCGTGTTGTTGTTCCATTGAATTTTAATGCGTTCCTTGAGAAAGCAAAGTTGAAAGATGATGGTAGCAATTACACGGACTGGTTCCGTAACTTGAGGATTATCCTCAGTGCTGCACAGAAGAATTACGTCCTGGAAGCACCGCTGGGTGCCAGGCCTGCTGCAGATGCAACTAACGACGTTAAGAATGTCTGGCAGAGCAAAGGTGATGACTACTCGATAGTTCAGTGTGCCATGCTTTACGGCTTAGAACCGGGACTTCAACGACGTTTTGAATGTCATGGAGCATATGAGATGTTCCAGGAGTTGAAGTTAATATTTCAAGCAAATGCCCGGATTGAGAGATATGAAGTCTCCAATAAGTTCTACAGCTGCAAGATGGAGGAGAATAGTTCTATCAGTGAACATATACTCAAATGTCTGGGTATAACAATCACTTGATTCAACTGGGAGTTAATCTTCCGGATGATAGTGTCATTGACAGAATTCTTCAATCACTGCCACCAAGCAACAAGAGCTTCGTGATGAACTATAATATGCAAGGGATGGATAAAACAATTCCCGAGCTCTTCGCAATGCTGAAGGCTGCGGAGGTAGAAATCAAAAAGGAGCATCAAGTGTTGATGGTCAACAAGACCACCAGTTTAAAGAAAAAGGGTAAAGGGAAGAAGAAGGGGAACTTCAAGAAGAACGGCAAACAAGTTGCTGCTCAAGAAAAGAAACCTAAGTCTGGACCTAAGCCTGAGACTGAGTGCTTCTACTACAAACAGACTGGTCACTGGAAGAGGAACTGCCCCAAGTATTTGGCGGATAAGAAGGATGGCAAGGTGAACAAAGGTATATGTGATATACATGTTATTGATGTGTACCTTACTGGAGCTCGCAGTAGCACCTGGGTATTTGATACTGGTTCTGTTGCTAATATTTGCAACTCGAAACAAGGACTGCAGATTAAGCGAAGACTGGCTAAGGACAAGGTGACGATGCGCGTGGGAAATGGTTCCAAAGTCGATGTGATCGCCGTCGGCACGCTACCTCTACATCTACCTTCGGGATTAGTTCTAGACCTGAATAATTGTTATTTGGTGCCAGCGTTAAGCATGAACATTATATCTGGATCTTGTTTGATGCGAGACAGTTACTCATTTAAATCTGAGAATAATGGTTGTTCTATTTATATGAGTAATATCTTTTATGGTCATGCACCCTTGAAGAGTGGTCTATTTGTGTTGAATCTCGATAGTAGTGATACACATATTCATAATGTTGAAGCCAAAAGATGCAGAGTCGATAATGATAGTGCAACGTATTTGTGGCACTGCCGTTTGGGTCATATTGGTGTAAAGTGCATGAAGAAACGCCATACTGATGTACTTCTGGAATCACTTGATTACGAATCACTTGGTACTTGCGAACCATGCCTCATGGGCAAGATGACTAAAACGCCGTTCTCCAGAACAATGGAGTGAGCAACAGGTTTATTGGAAATCATACATACTGATGTATGTGGTCCGATGAATATTGAGGCTCGCGGCGGGTATCGTTATTTTCTCACCTTCACAGATGATTTCAGCAGATATGGGTATATCTACTTAATGAAAAATAAGTCTGAAACATTTGAAAAGTTCAAAGAATTTTAGAGTGAAGTGGAAAATCATCGTAACAAGAAAATAAAGTTTCTACGATCTGATCGTGGAGGAGAATATTTGAGTTACGAGTTTGGTCTACATTTGAAACAATTCGGAATAGTTTCGCAACTCACGCCACCCAGAACACCACTGCGTAATGGTGTGTCCGAATGTCGTAATCATACTTTACTAGATACGGTGCGATCTATGATGTCTCTTACTGATTTACCGCTATCATTTTGGGGTTATGCTTTAGAGACGGCTGCATGCACGTTAAATAGGGCACCATCAAAATCAGTTGAGACGATACCTTATGAACTCTGGTTTGGGAAGAAACCAAAGTTGTCGTTTCTTAAAGTTTGGGGCTGCGATGCTTATGTGAAAAATCTTCAACCTGATAAGCTCGAACCCAAATCGGAGAAATGTGTCTTCATAGGATACCCAAAGGAAACTGTTGGGTACACCTTCTATCACAGATACGAAGGCAAGACATTTGTTGCTAAGAATGGATCCTTTTCTAGAGAAGGAGTTTCTCTCGAAAGAAGTGAGTGGGAGGAAAGTAGAACTTGATGAGGTAACTGTACCTGCTCCCTTATTGGAAAGTAGTTCATCACAGAAACCGGTTCATGTGATACCTATACCAATTAGTGAGGAAGCTAATGATGTTGATCATGAAACTTCAGATCAAGTTACTACCAAACCTCGTAGGTCAACCAGAGTAAGATCCGCACCAGAGTGGTACGGTAATCCTATTCTGGAGGTCATGTTACTTGACCAAGGCGAACCTACGAACTATGAAGAAACGATGGTGAGCCCAGATTCTGCAAAATGGTTTCAGGCCATGAAATCTGAGATGGGATCCATGTATGAAAACAATGTGTGGACTTTGGTTGACTTGCCCGATGATCGGCAAGCCATAGAGAATAAATGGATCTTCAAGAAGAAGACTGATGCTGACGGTAATGTTACTGTCTACAAAGCTCGACTTGTTGCGAAAGGTTTTCGACAAGTTCAAGGGGTTGACTACGATGAGACTTTCTCACCCGTAGCGATGCTTAAGTCTGTCCGAATCATGTTAGCAATTGCCGCATTTTATTATTATAAAATTTGGCAAATGGATGTCAAAACTGCATTCCTGAATGGATTTCTGGAAGAAGAGTTGTATATGATGCAACCAGAAGGTTTTGTCGATCCAAAGGGTGCTAACAAAGTGTGCGAGCTCCAGCGATCCATTTATGGAGTGCAAGCCTCTCGGAGTTGGAATAAACGTTTGGATAGTGTGATCAAAGCATATGGTTTTATACAGACTTTTGGAGAAGCATGTATTTACAAGAAAGTGAGTGGGAGCTCTGTAGCATTTCTAATATTATATGTGGATGACATATTGTTGATTGGAAATGATATAGAATTTCTGGATAGCATAAAAGCATACTTGAATAAGAGTTTTTCAATGAAAGACCTCGGTGAAGCTGCTTACATATTGGGCATTAAGATCTATAGAGATAGATCAAGACGCTTAATTGGACTTTCACAAAGCACATACTGTTGGAAATATGCCCTAGAGGCAATAATAAATGGTTATTATTATATTTCTTTGTTCATGGTAATTGTCTATTGTTCATGCTATAATTGTGTTATCCGGAAATCGTAATACATGTGTGAATACATAGACCACAACGTGTCCCTAGTAAGCCTCTAGTTGACTAGCTCGTTGATCAACAGATAGTCATGGTTTCCTGACTATGGACATTGGATGTCGTTGATAACGGGATCACATCATTAGGAGAATGATGTGATGGACAAGACCCAATCCTAAGCATAGCATAAAAGATCGTGTAGTTTCGTTTGCTAGAGCTTTTCCAATGTCAAGTATCTTTTCCTTAGACCATGAGATCGTGCAACTCCCGGATACCGTAGGAGTGCTTTGGGTGTGCCAAACGTCACAACGTAACTGGGTGACTATAAAGGTGCACTACGGGTATCTCCGAAAGTGTCTGTTGGGTTGGCACGGATCGAGACTGGGATTTGTCACTCCGTGTGACGGAGAGGTATCTCTGGGCCCACTCGGTAATGCATCATCATAATGAGCTCAATGTGACTAAGGCGTTAGTCACGGGATCATGCATTGCGGTACGAGTAAAGAGACTTGCCGGTAACGAGATTGAACAAGGTATTGGGATACCGACGATCGAATCTCGGGCAAGTAACATACCGATTGACAAAGGGAATTGTATACGGGATTGATTGAATCCTCGACATCGTGGTTCATCCGATGAGATCATCGTGGAACATGTGGGAGCCAACATGGGTATCCAGATCCCGCTGTTGGTTATTGACCGGAGAGGCGTCTCGGTCATGTCTGCATGTCTCCCGAACCCGTAGGGTCTACACACTTAAGGTTCGGTGACGCTAGGGTTGTAGAGATATGAGTATGCGGAAACCCGAAAGTTGTTCAGAGTCCCGGATGAGATCCCGGACGTCACGAGGAGTTCCGGAATGGTCCGGAGGTGAAGAATTATATATAGGAAGTCCAGTTTCGGCCACCGGGAAAGTTTCGGGGGTTATCGGTATTGTACCGGGACCACCGGAAGGGTCCCGGGGGTCCACCGGGTGGGCCACCTGTCCCGGAGGGCCCCATGGGCTGAAGTGGGAAGGGAACCAGCCCATAGTGGGCTGGGGCGCCCCCCATGGGCCTCCCCCCTGCGCCTAGGGTTGGAAACCCTAGGGTGGTGGGCGCCCCACTTGGCTTGGGGGGGAAGCCACCCCCTTCCCCCCTTGGCCGCCCCCGCCCCCCCCCCCACAGATGGGTTCTTGGCCGGCGCCCCCCCTCCCAGGGGGCCTATATAAAGGGGGGGGGCAGGGAGGGCAGCAACATTACAGACTTGGGCGCCTCCCTCCTCCCCTGCTACACCTCTCCCTCTCGCAGAAGCTCGGCGAAGCCCTGCCGAGACCCGCTACATCCACCACCACGCCGTCGTGCTGCTGGATCTCCATCAACCTCTCCTTACCCTTGTTGGATCAAGAAGGAGGAGACGTCGCTGCACTGTACATGTGTTGAACGCGGAGGTGCCGTCCGTTCGGCACTCGGTCATCGGTGATTTGAATCACGGCGAGTACGACTCCGTCATCCACGTTCATTGGAACGCTTCCGCTCGCGATCTACAAGGGTATGTAGATGCACTCCTTTCCCCTCGTTGCTAGTATACTCCATAGAAGGATCTTGGTGAGCATAGGAAAATTTTAAAATTATGCTATGATTCCCAACAGTGGCATCATGAGCCAGGCCTATGCGTAGTTACTATGCACGAGTAGAACACAAAGCAGTTGTGGGCGTTGATGTTGCCAATTCTTCTTGCCGCTACTAGTCTTATCTTGTTTCGGCAGTATTGTGGGATGAAGCGGCCTGGACCGACCTTACACGTATGCTTACGTGAGACTGGTTCCACCGACTGACATGCACTAGTTGCATAAGGTGGCTAGCGGGTGTCTGTCTCTCCTACTTTAGTCGGAACGGATTCGATGAAAAGGGTCCTTATGAAGGGTAAATAGAAATTGGCAAATCACGTTGTGGTCATACGTAGGTAAGAAACGTTCTTGCTAGAAACCTACAAACCACGTAAAAACTTGCAACAACAATTAGAGGACGTCTAACTTGTTTTTGCAGCATGTGTTATGTGATGTGATATGGCCAGAAGATGTGATGAATGATATATGTGATGTATGAGATTGATCATATTCTTGTAATAGGAATCACGACTTGCATGTCGATGAGTATGACAACCGGCAGGAGCCATAGGAGTTGTCTTTATTATTTTGCATGACCTGCGTGTCATTGAATAACGCCATGTATATTACTTTACTTTGTTGCTAAACGCGTTAGCCATAGAAGTAGAAGTAATCGTTGGCGTGACGACTTCATGAAGACACAATGATGGAGATCATGATGATGGAGATCATGGTGTCATGCCGGTGACGAAGATGATCATGGTGCCCCGAAGATGGAGATCAAAGGAGCAAAATGATATTGGCCATATCATGTCACTATTTGATTGCATGTGATGTTTATCATGTTTTGCATCTTATTTGCTTAGAACGACGGTAGTAAGTAAGATGATCCCTTATAATAATTTCAAGAAAGTGTTCACCCTAACTGTGCACCGTTGCGAAGGTTCGTTGTTTCGAAGCACCACGTGATGATCGGGTGTGATAGATTCTAACGTTCGCATACAACGGGTGTTGACGAGCCTAGCATGTACAGACATGGCCTCGGAACACACGCAATACACTTAGGTTGACTTGACGAGCCTAGCATGTACAGACATGGCCTCGGAACACGGAGGACCGAAAGGTCGAGCATGAGTCGTATAGAAGATACGATCAACATGGAGATGTTCACCGATCTTGACTAGTCCGTCTCACGTGATGATCGGACACGGCCTAGTTAACTCGGATCATGTTTCACTTAGATGACTAGAGGGATGTCTATCTGAGTGGGAGTTCATTGAGTAATTTGATTAGATGAACTTAATTATCATGAACTTAGTCTAAAATCTTTACACTATGTCTTGTAGATCAAATGGCCCACGTTGTCCTCAATTTCAACGCGTTCCTAGAGAAAACCAAGCTGAAAGATGATGGCAGCAACTATACGGACTGGGTCCGGAACCTGAGGATCATCCTCATAGCAGCCAAGAAAGATTATGTCTTAGAAGCACCGCTAGGTGAAGCACCAATCCCAGAGAACCAAGACGTTATGAACGCTTGGCAGCAGCGTGCTGATGATTACTCCCTCGTTCAGTGCGGCATGCTTTACAGCTTAGAACCGGGTCTCCAAAAGCGTTGAGAAACATGGAGCATATGAGATGTTCGAGGAGCTGAAATGGTTTTCCAAGCTCATGCCCGGGTCGAGAGATATGAAGTCTCCGACAAGTTCTTCAGCTGTAAAATGGAGGAGAATAGTTCTGTTAGTGAGCACATACTCAGAATGTCTGGGTTGCACAACCGCTTGTCTCAGCTGGGAGTTAATCTCCCGGATGACGCGGTCATTGACAGAATCCTTCAGTCGCTTCCACCAAGCTACAAGAGCTTTGTGATGAACTTCAATATGCAGGGGATGGAAAAGACCATTCCCGAGGTATATTCAATGCTGAAATCAGCGGAGGTGGAGATCAGAAAAGAACATCAAGTGTTGATGGTGAATAAAACCACTAAGTTCAAGAAGGGCAAGGGTAAGAAGAACTTCAAGAAGGACGGCAAGGGAGTTGCCGCGCCCGGTAAGCCAGTTACTGGGAAGAAGTCAAAGAATGGACCCAAGCCTGAGACTGAGTGCTTTTATTGCAAGGGAAGTGGTCACTGGAAGCGGAACTGCCCCAAATACTTAGCGGACAAGAAGGCCGGCAACACCAAAGGTATATGTGATATACATGTAATTGATGTGTACCTTACCAGTACTCGTAGTAGCTCCTGGGTATTTGATACCGGTGCGGTTGCTCATATTTGTAACTCAAAACAGGAACTACGGAATAAACGGAGACTGGCGAAGGACGAGGTGACGATGCGCGTCGGGAATGGTTCCAAGGTCGATGTGATCGCCGTCGGCACGCTACCTCTGCATTTACCTACGGGATTAGTTTTAAACCTCAATAATTGTTATTTAGTGCCAGCTTTGAGCATGAACATTGTATCTGGATCTCGTTTAATTCGAGATGGCTACTCATTTAAATCCGAGAATAATGGTTGTTCTATTTATATGAGAGATATGTTTTATGGTCATGCCCCGCTGGTTAATGGTTTATTCTTGATGAATCTCGAACGTGATGTTACACATATTCATAGTGTGAATACCAAAAGATGTAAAGTTGATAACGATAGTCCCACATACTTGTGGCACTGCCGCCTTGGTCACATTGGTGTCAAGCGCATGAAGAAGCTCCATGCAGATGGACTTTTGGAGTCTCTTGATTACGAATCATTTGACACGTGCGAACCATGCCTCATGGGTAAGATGACCAAGACTCCGTTCTCCGGAACAATGGAGCGAGCAACCAACTTATTGGAAATCATACATACCGATGTGTGCGGTCCAATGAGTGTTGAGGCTCGCGGAGGATATCGTTATGTTCTCACTCTCACTGATGATTTAAGTAGATATGGGTATGTCTACCTAATGAAACACAAGTCTGAAACCTTTGAAAAGTTCAAGGAATTTCAGAGTGAGGTTGAGAATCAACGTGACAGGAAAATAAAATTCTTACGATCAGATCGTGGTGGAGAATATTTAAGTCACGAATTTGGTACACACTTAAGGAAATGTGGAATAGTTTCACAACTCACGCCGCCTGGAACACCTCAGCGAAACGGTGTGTCCGAACGTCGTAATCGCACTCTATTGGATATGGTGCGATCTATGATGTCTCTTACCGATTTACCGCTCTCATTTTGGGGCTATGCTTTAGAGACTGCCGCATTCACTTTAAATAGGGCTCCGTCGAAATCCGTTGAGACGACACCGTATGAATTATGGTTTGGGAAGAAACCTAAGCTGTCGTTTCTAAAAGTTTGGGGATGCGATGCTTATGTCAAGAAACTTCAACCTGAAAAGCTCGAACCCAAGTCGGAGAAATGCGTCTTCATAGGATACCCTAAGGAAACTATTGGGTATACCTTCTACCTCAGATCCGAAGGCAAGATCTTCGTTGCCAAGAACGGGTCCTTTCTAGAGAAGGAGTTTCTCTCGAAAGAATTGAGTGGGAGGAAAGTGGAACTTGATGAGGTGATAGTCACCCCTTCCGTACCGGAAAGTAGCGCAGCGCGGGAAAATGTTCCTGTGGTGCCTACACCGACTGGGGAGGAAGTTAATGATGATGATCATGAAGCTTCGGATCAAGTTACTACTGAACTTCGTAGGTCCACAAGGACACGTTCCGCACCAGAGTGGTACGGCAACCCTGTCCTGGAAATCATGTTGTTAGACAACGGTGAACCTTCGAACTATGAAGAAGCGATGGCGGGCCCGGATTCCGACAAATGGCTAGAAGCCATGAAATCCGAGATAGGATCCATGTATGAAAACGAAGTATGGACTTTGACTGACTTGCCCGATGATCGGCGAGCCATAGAAAACAAATGGATCTTTAAGAAGAAGACAGACGCGGATGGTAATGTGACCATCTATAAGGCTCGACTTGTCGCTAAGGGTTATCGACAAGTTCAAGGGGTTGACTACGATGAGACTTTCTCACCCGTAGCGAAGCTGAAGTCCGTCCGAATCATGTTAGCAATTGCCGCATACTATGATTATGAGATATGGCAGATGGACGTCAAAACGGCATTCCTTAATGGCTTCCTTAAGGAAGAGTTGTATATGATGCAGCCGGAAGGTTTTGTCGATCCTAAGAATGCTAACAAAGTATGCAAGCTCCAGCGCTCAATCTATGGGCTGGTGCAAGCATCTCGGAGTTGGAACATTCGCTTTGATGAGATGATCAAAGCGTTTGGGTTTACACAGACTTATGGAGAAGCCTGTGTTTACAAGAAAGTGAGTGGGAGCTCTGTAGCATTTCTCTTATTATATGTGGATGACATATTATTGATGGGAAATGATATAGAATTCTTGGAAAGTATAAAGGCCTATTTGAATAAGTGTTTTTCAATGAAGGACCTTGGAGAAGCTGCTTATATATTAGGCATCAAGATCTATAGAGATAGATCAAGACGCCTCATTGGTCTTTCACAGAGTACATACCTTGACAAGATATTGAAGAAGTTCAATATGGATCAGTCCAAGAAGGGGTTCTTGCCTGTATTGCAAGGTGTGCAATTGAGCACGGCTCAATGCCCGACCACGGCAGAAGATAGAGAAAAGATGAGTGTCATCCCCTATGCCTCGGCCATAGGGTCTATTATGTATGCCATGCTGTGTACCAGACCTGATGTAAACCTTGCCGTAAGTTTGGTAGGAAGGTACCAAAGTAATCCCGGCATGGAACACTGGACAGCGGTCAAGAATATCCTAAAGTACCTGAAAAGGACTAAGGATATGTTTCTCGTTTATGGAGGTGACGAAGAGCTCGTCGTAAAGGGTTACGTCGACGCTAGCTTCGACACAGATCTGGATGACTCGAAGTCACAAACCGGATACGTGTATATTTTGAATGGAGGAGCAGTAAGCTGGTGCAGTTGCAAGCAAAGCGTCGTGGCGGGATCTACATGTGAAGCGGAGTACATGGCAGCCTCGGAGGCAGCACAGGAAGCAGTCTGGATAAAGGAGTTCATTACCGACCTAGGGGTGATTCCCAATGCGTCGGGCCCGATGACTCTCTTCTGTGACAACACTGGAGCTATTGCCCTTGCAAAGGAGCCCAGGTTTCACAGGAAGACCAGGCATATCAAGCGTCGCTTCAACTCCATTCGTGAAAGTGTTCAAAATGGAGACATAGATATTTGTAAAGTACATACGGACCTGAATGTAGCAGATCCGTTGACTAAACCTCTCCCTAGAGCAAAACATGATCAACACCAGGACGCAATGGGTGTTCGATTCATCACAATGTAACTAGATTATTGACTCTAGTGCAAGTGGGAGACTGTTGGAAATATGCCCTAGAGGCAATAATAAATGGTTATTATTATATTTCTTTGTTCATGGTAATTGTCTATTGTTCATGCTATAATTGTGTTATCCGGAAATCGTAATACATGTGTGAATACATAGACCACAACGTGTCCCTAGTAAGCCTCTAGTTGACTAGCTCGTTGATCAACAGATAGTCATGGTTTCCTGACTATGGACATTGGATGTCGTTGATAACGGGATCACATCATTAGGAGAATGATGTGATGGACAAGACCCAATCCTAAGCATAGCATAAAAGATCGTGTAGTTTCGTTTGCTAGAGCTTTTCCAATGTCAAGTATCTTTTCCTTAGACCATGAGATCGTGCAACTCCCGGATACCGTAGGAGTGCTTTGGGTGTGCCAAACGTCACAACGTAACTGGGTGACTATAAAGGTGCACTACGGGTATCTCCGAAAGTGTCTGTTGGGTTGGCACGGATCGAGACTGGGATTTGTCACTCCGTGTGACGGAGAGGTATCTCTGGGCCCACTCGGTAATGCATCATCATAATGAGCTCAATGTGACTAAGGCGTTAGTCACGGGATCATGCATTGCGGTACGAGTAAAGAGACTTGCCGGTAACGAGATTGAACAAGGTATTGGGATACCGACGATCGAATCTCGGGCAAGTAACATACCGATTGACAAAGGGAATTGCATACGGGATTGATTGAATCCTCGGCATCGTGGTTCATCCGATGAGATCATCGTGGAACATGTGGGAGCCAACATGGGTATCCAGATCCCGCTGTTGGTTATTGACCGGAGAGGCGTCTCGGTCATGTCTGCATGTCTCCCGAACCCGTAGGGTCTACACACTTAAGGTTCGGTGACGCTAGGGTTGTAGAGATATGAGTATGCGGAAACCCAAAAGTTGTTCGGAGTCCCGGAAGAGATCCCGGACGTCACGAGGAGTTCCGGAATGGTCCGGAGGTGAAAAATTATATATAGGAAGTCCAGTTTCGGCCACCGGGAAAGATTCGGGGGTTATCGGTATTGTACCAGGACCACCGGAAGGGTCCCGGGGGTCCACCAGGTGGGGCCACCTGTCCCGGAGGGCCCCATGGGCTGAAGTGGGAAGGGAACCAGCCCATAGTGGGCTGGGGCGCCCCCATGGGCCTCCCCCCTGCGCCTAGGGTTGGAAACCCTAGGGTGGGGGGGCGCCCCACTTGGCTTGGGGGGAAGCCACCTCCCCTTCCCTCTTGGCCGCCCCCCCCCCCCCACAGATGGGTTCTTGGCCGGCGCCCCCCCCTCCCAGGGGGCCTATATAAAGGGGGGAGGGAGGGCAGCAACATTACAGCCTTGGGCGCCTCCCTCCTCCCCTGCTACACCTCTCCCTCTCGCAGAAGCTCGGCGAAGCCCTGCCGAGACCCGCTACATCCACCACCACGCCGTCGTGCTGCTGGATCTCCATCAACCTCTCCTTCCCCTTGCTGGATCAAGAAGGAGGAGACGTCGCTGCACCATACGTGTGTTGAACACGGAGGTGCCGTCCGTTCGGCACTCGGTCATCGGTGATTTGAATCACGACGAGTACGACTCCGTCATCCACGTTCATTGGAACGCTTCCGCTCACGATCTACAAGGGTATGTAGATGCACTCCTTTCCCCTCGTTGCTAGTATACTCCATAGATGGATCTTGGTGAGCGTAGGAAAATTTTAAAATTATGCTACGATTCCCAACACATACCTTGACAAAGTTTTGAAAAAGTTCAAAATGGATCAAGCAAAGAAAGGGTTATGGCCTGTGTTACAATGTGTGAAGTTGAGTCAGACTCAATGCCCGACCACTGCAGAAGATAGAGAGAAAATGAAAAGTGTTCCCTATGCTTCAGCCATAGGCTCTATCATGTATGCAATGCTGCGTACCAGACCTGATGTGTGCCTTGCTATTAGCTTAGCAGGGAGGTACCAAAGTAATCCAGGAGTGGATCACTGGACAGCGGTCAAGAACATCCTGAAATACCTGAAAAGGACTAAGGATATGTTTCTCGTTTATGGAGATGACAAAGAGCTCATCGTAAAAGGTTACGTCGATGCAAGCTTTGACACTGATCCGGACGATTCTAAATCGCAAACCGAATACGTGTTTATATTAAATGGTGGAGCTGTCAGGTTGTGCAGTTTTAAACAAAGCGTCGTGGCAGGATCTACGTGTGAAGCGGAGTACATAGCTACTTCGGAAGCAGCAAATGAAGGAGTCTGGATGAAGGAGTTCATATCCGATCTAGGTGTCATACCTAGTGCATCGGGTCCAATGAAAATCTTTTGTGACAATACTGGTGAAATTGCCTTGGCAAAGAAATCCAGATTTCACAAGAGAACCAAGCACATCAAGAGACGCTTCAATTCCATCCGGGATCAAGTCCAGGTGGGAGACATAGAGATTTGCAAGATACATACGGATCTGAATGTTGTAGACCCGTTGACTAAGCCTCTTCCATGAACATCATCAGCACCAAGACTCCATGGGTGTTAGAATCATTACTGTGTAATCTAGATTATTGACTCTAGTGCAAGTGGGAGACTGAAGGAAATATGCCCTAGAGGCAATAATAAAGTTATTATTTATTTCCTTATTCCATGATAAATGTTTTCATGCTAGAATTGTATTAACCGGAAAGGTAATACATGTCTGAATACATAGACAAACAGAGTGTCACTAGTATGCCTCTACTTGACTAGCTCGTTGAACAAAGATGGTTATGTTTCCTAACCATAGACATGAGTTGTCATTTGATAAACGGGATCACATCATTAGAAGAATGATGTGATTGACTTGACCCATTCTGTTAGCTTAGCATTTGATCGTTTAGTTTACTGTTATTGCTTTCTTCATGACTTATACATGTTCCTATGACTATGAGATTATGCAACTCACGATTACCGGAGGAACACTTTTTGTGCTACCAAACGTCACAACGTAACTGGGTGATTATAAAGGTGCTCTACAGGTGTCTCCGATGGTACTTGTTGAGTTGGCATAGATCGAGATTAGGATTTGTCACTCCGATTGTCGGAGAGGTATCTCTAGGCCCTCTCGGTAATGCACATCACTATAAGCCTTGCAAGCAATGTGACTAATGAGTTAGCTGTGAGATGATGCATTACAGAACGAGTAAAGAGACTTGCCAGTAATGAGATTGAGCTAGGTATTAAGATACCGACGATCGAATCTCGGGCAAGTAACATACCGATGACAAAAGGAACAACGTATGTTTGTTATGCAGTTTGACCAATAAAGATCTTCGTAGAATATGTAGGAACCAATATGAGCATCTAGGTTCCTCTATTGGTTATTGACCGGAGACGTGTCTCGGTCATGTCTACATAGTTCTCGAACCCGTAGGGTCCGCACGCTTAAAGTTCTGTGCCGATCGGTATTACGAGTTTATATGTTTTGATGTACCGAAGGTAGTTCGGAGTCCCCAATATGATCATGGACATGACGAGGAGTCTCGAAATGGTCGAGACGTAAAGATCGATATACTGGATGACTATGTTCAGACACCGGAAGTGTTTCGGGAGGTTTCAGACATTTACCGGAGTACCGGGGGGTTACCGGAACCCCCCGGGGAGTATATTGGGCCTAATGGGCCTTAGTGGGAGAAGAGGAGGGGCGGCCAGGGCAGCCGCGCGCCCCCTCCCCCTCTAGTCCGAATTGGACAAGGAGGGGGGCGGCGCCCCCCTTTCCTTCTCTCCCTCTCTCCCTCTCTCCCTTCCTTCCCCTTCTCCTATACTCCGACTAGGAAAGGAGGAGTCCTACTCCCGGTGGGAGTAGGACTCCCCCCTTGGCGTGGCCTCCTCCTGGCCGGCCGCCTCCCCCCTAGCTCCTTTATATACGGGGAGGGGGGCACCCCTTGGAGACACAACAATTGATCATTGATCTCTTAGCCGTGTGCGGTGCCCCACTTCACCATAATCCACCTCGGTCATATCGTAGCGGTGCTTAGGCGAAGCCCTGCGTCGGTAACTTCATCAACATCGTCATCACGCCGTCGTGCTGACGAAACTCTCCCTCGAGCTCAACTGGGTAGTGAGTTCGCGGGACCACCACATCAGTAGTATTCCCCCCATGTATATAGTAATAGTCCGAGTATTTTGTAACGGTAGCTAGATCGATTCTATGCCCTTGTTTGAATTGAGTGGTGTGATATGAATGTGTTTGTCTCATGTCCATATGGGTAGTGCTTTCTCTTAGACCTCATTCTATTCTAATCTCTTCCCTCTAAACCCATCAGATGCCTCCGAGACGTGACACCGGATTTGTCTTCCCACCGGAGCTCATTCAGTTGATCCAACAACAGAATGCCTTGATGCAGTTGCTAGTCCAGAACCAAGGCAACAACAACAACAACAATAACAACAACAACAACAACAACAACAACAACAACAACAACAACAACAACAACAATAACAACAACAACAACAACAACAATGAATCCGTCGGTGTTTTCCAGTAGCACCGAGCTGATTGTTGCTGATGATTGGCTCCGCAGGATAGGAAGGGAGTTGACCACCGTAGGTTGCACAGATGCTGATAAGGTGCGTTTTGCCGCACACCAACTGGATGGACCCGCAGCCTCATGGTGGGAGAATCACACCACCACTTTCCCCATAGCCAATGTCACTTGGGATCAGTTTCAGCAAGCATTCCGCACAACACATGTCTCAACTGGAGCTATGAGCATGAAGAAGCGTGAGTTTTGCAACTTACGCCAGGGAAACCGTACTGTGGGGCAGCACGTGGATGAGTTCAGCAAGTTAGCTCGCTATGCCCCAGATGATGTGGCCTCAGATGCCGCGAAGCAGGAGAAGTTTATGGAAGGACTGAATGATGAGCTGAGCATGCAGTTGATGGTAGCAACATTTGCTAACTAACAGGAGTTGGTAGATAGGGCTCTTATGATTGAAGGGAAGTATCAGCAGATAGAGAGCCGCAAAAGGAAGTACGGACAAGGGAAGTACAATTCAGGAGCTCAGCAGAAGCCTCGTTTTACCCCGAACTCGGGAGGGCATACACATCATAACCATGGAGGCCACACTCACAATGGAGGAATTCCACACAACCAGAGTGGCCCCAAGAATGGAAATGGGAATGGAGCAAGCAGCAACTAGAACCGTTCCAACCCAGCAACACCCGCTAAGAAAGATCTGAGGCATGTCACCTGTTACAAGTGCGGGAAGACTGGGCATTATGCCAATGACTGTTCTGAGTTTAAGAATGGCAATGGAAATGGAAGCTCTAGGAAGAAGCCCAATCCCTTCACCAGACGTCAGGTGAACCACATCAATGTGGAGGAAGTTGAAGATCAGCCTGACGCATGATACATCTCCAACGTATCTATTATTTTTGATTGTTCCATGCTATTATATTATCTGATTTGGATGTTTAATGGGCTTTATTATACACTTTTATATTATTTTTGGGACTAACCTACTAATTGGAGGCCCAGCCCAAATTGTTTTTTTTTGCCTATTTCAGTGTTTCGCAGAAAAGGAATATCAAACGGAATCCAAACGGAATGAAACCTTCGGGAGAGTTATTTTTGGAACAAACGCAATCCAGGGTACTTGGAGTGGACGTCAAGAAAGAAGCAAGGAGGCCACGAGGCAGGGAGGCGCGCCTGCCCCCTGGGTGCGCCCCCACCCTGATGGGCCCCTCGCAGCTCCACCGACCTAATTCTTTCTCCTATATATACCCATATACGTACCCCGAAACCATCCGAGGGCACCACGAAACCCTATTTCCACCGCCGCAACCTTCTGTACCCGTGAGATCCCATCTTGGGGCCTTTTCCGGTGCTCGCCCAGAGGGGGCATTGATCACGGAGGGCTTCTACATCAACACCATAGCCTCTCCGATGATGTGTGAGTAGTTTACCTCAGACCTTCGGGTCCATAGTTATTAGATAGATGGCTTCTTCTCTCTCTTTGATTCTCAATACAAAGTTCTCCTCGACTCTCTTGGAGATCTATTTGATGTAACTCTTTTGCGGTGTGTTTGTTGAGATCCGATGAATTGTGGGTTTATGATCAAGATTATCTATGAACAATATTTGAATCTCCTCTGAATTCTTTTATGTATGATTTGTTATCTTTGCAAGTCTCTTCGAATTATTAGTTTGGTTTGGCCTACTAGATTGATCTTTCTTGCAATGGGATAAGTGCTTAGCTTTGGGTTCAATCTTGCGGTGTTCGATCCCAGTGACAGAAAGGGAACCGATACGTATTGTATTGTTGCCATCGAGGATAAAAAGATGGGGTTTATATCATATTGCTTGAGTTTATCCCTCTACATCATGTGATCTTGCCTAATGCGTTACTCTGTTCTTATGAACTTAATACTCTAGATGCATGCTGGATAGCGGTCGATGTTTGGAGTAATAATAGTAGATGCAGAATCGTTTCGGTCTACTTGTCGCGGACGTGATGTGTAGGGGAACGCAGCAGAAAACAAAAAATTTCCGACCTACGCACCAGCCCAGGACCACTATGGAGACTGCATACATGGTTTGATCTTTTTCGTTACCGACTCGTAGCGCAGCGGGAAGTAGAGTCGATGACGATCGGCGGTGCAGATCCCCGCAGCTAGGATTTACAACCTCCCAACCGCGAGGATGTATACCCTTATCTGCTCCTCAGACAGCCCTCCGGGAGGCGGTCGAACAGCCCCCCGGACGGTGTCGCGGACAGCCCTTCGGGAGGACCTTCGAAACTCGAACGGTCACTCGGACAGCCCTTCGGGAGGACCTTCAAAACTCGGACGGTCACATGGACAGCCCTTCGGGAGGCACTCACGAACTAAGACCGAAACTACGATCTCTCTACAGAGTTGCACACATACGGTGTCATCTATCCGGCAGGGCTTCGCCGTCCAGAACTAGTTCCTGCCGGAACCCAGACAGCCTTACGGCTCTACGAAACTCTTTTCGTGGGAGGGAGAGAAGAAGCCAGATAATGCATGGCATGTGTATGAGAGCAAGGGATGAGTGTGGAGGGCTGCCCCTCCACCTCTATTTATAGGAAATCCCAAGGGGGTAGGGTAGTTTCACAAAAAACCCAAAATGCACATGAATGAAGTCCTTCCACAAGGACCTAGGAGTGAAACCAAGGAACTAGAGGGTCCCCAAGGGGGGATACCCCATGTGGCCGGCCACACCCCCATGAGGGGCCCCAAAAATGGCTCCTATCCATCCATGTCATCCCCAAGATCTTTTGGAGCAAAGCCCCAAAACGTGGCTTTCCATAAAGTAACCATAAAGCTGATTTTCACTATTCACGACGACATTTTTCAGCGTCTGATCGAACTGAAAATATTTATGTGGGCTAAGAACATTTCCAGTACCCACTAAAATGATTTTCAACGCGTTCCGAAACAATTTCGGTTTTAGTGATTTCATCTGCGAAACGCATCTGAAGTGGCTCCGGCAGCTCCGGAACATTTCCGGTTTTTATCTCAGAAAATTCCAAAAAGCTTCCAGAATGATTCTGGCATCCTCCAAGAATTATCAGGCATGTGCCGAAACCAATTTGACTTAATGGTGTATCCCGAAACAACTTTTCGGTATCATCGAAACTTATCCGATGACCTCTCTCTGCGGTACGATTCCGCTGTCCGAAACTTTTCGGTGTCCGAAACTTTTTCGGTGATTTTCTCTCAGACTCCCTGTCTAGTATTCAGCAGATAGATGACCCTTAAGCGTGTGACCCTATAGGTTCGGTGAAGTATAGACATGACCCGGAACCCCTTCCGATCAATGATCAACATCGGAGCCGTGGACACCCATATTGACCCCTATACCCACACGAATAAATATTCGAGTGAACCTCCAGTTGCCGTGTGCTATTCCTGTTGCTTCGCGATATGTTACAAATACCCGAGGTGAGACGTGTTGGCATTCCCGTGGATCAACAACTTGTCCACTATGCTAGTTACCTCGCTACCGGTATTGTTCTCTTTTCTCGTTATCGTGTTCCGGCATCCCCGTGATCAAATCACAAAGTGTCTGGCCAGACGATGATGGATACCGTAACACCGAGAGGGCCCAGAGATATCTCTCCATCGTCGGAGGAGCAAATCCCAATCTTGAGCTATCAAGTTACTTGACACACTTTTCCATGAACCCGTAAGCCGCCGTAATAGCCACCCATTTACGGATGACGTTTAACAAACCCCAAAGTTCATGAAGCAAGCATGAAGAAACTCGATACTCTCATGGTCTAAGGAATCATGCAAACGTTAACCATCTTTGTGTTATGTACCAATAAACTTGTGACGAATGAATCTCATAGCATAACATCAATCCGGGTCGATTCAACACAAATGTTCTCTTAACATTTTGCCCTCAAGGTTGCTGACATAGACATGCCCATGATCAGGAAAACATAACCATCATGCAACACTTGAGCTAGTCTTAGAGGCCAGACTAGGAATACATTTTACCGTTTATTATTCCACACGTGCATATGAGTCTTCCTCCGAGCCTCGTGGTTATTGCAGACTCGAGAACCATAGCAGTTATAGCATGGAACATAAACATAATTATGAACTCGGAGATAAATAATATCATTTATTATTGCCTCTAGGGCATATCTCCTACAGACTCCCACTTGCACTAGAGTCAATAATCTAGTTAATGCTAATGCACTTTACACCTGTGGCACACCGGTGTAAATATGCTTCGCTTGTGGTATAGCCTGATGTCCAACGGATCTGACGACTTCAGTTCCGTGTGTATCATTGCATGTCCTCGTGTTTTCACGTTTTCAAAAAATTCATATTTTGTGTGGACTTGGCTTTGTATGTATGTGAATCACAGGTCGAACCTGGATTCCTCAGACTGAGTTTTGGAGCAACTACCTGCAGTAGTGTCCCATTGTCAAAAGCCATCTTGGAACTATACTAAGTTCATGAATGAACTATATGATTCAACATCTTCTTTGTCGCTTCTAAAGCATCAACATACTTAGCCCTTGTTATAGAATTCGCCACAGTAACTAGTTTGAACAAATTCCAACTAACTGTGCCACCATAATGTGTGTTACACAAAACCCTTAACTTAAATCGAAAATCGCACGGTGAAAATATGAAGACTATCGATGTAACATTTTACAACGAACTCTTCATGATCTCCGCTTGCAAGAAAACATATCATCAGTACTTACTCTAGTACTCAATGACATCTTTCACTGTTGTCCCACGATCAGTACTTTGATCACTTTAGTATCCATACTCGCAACACCATGGGAGTATCGGACATATCTGGTTGTTTTACATACCATGGAATACATGATTAATCCAAACACAAAAGTGTGTGGAATCTGCATCATGTATTTTACTCATCAGTGTTTTGGGACACCGAGTCTTGCAAAAACTCTTTCCATGTGACTTTGGCAAGAATCACTCCTTGGTGTTTTAAATGCTAAAAGGTTTTAGCATCTTGTCAATATGTATTCATTGCTTAGCCCCATTAGGTAAATCTATCTCCATAGATCATCATGCCTAATATTGAGGCTATTTAGCCTAAGCACTTCATCGAAAAACTATTTTCAAATGAAGTCCTAATTTGTGTCAAGAAATTTATTTCCAATTACCAATGTGCCAAGCACATAAGGTTTTTAGAAATATTATTACGCTCCCACTTACTTTCTTGAATTACAAGCATCTTCGTTACCCATTGATGAAGTCAAAACCCCTTTGACCATTTCATCAAAACCCGAAGATTCCAACTCCATTTTGCTCTCTTCTGTCCATTGCTGGAACTCTGAAGTTTGCATACCTACTAGCATCCTCTGGATCGACAAATTACTTTGGACTGTATCATATACAAGTCCTAGCTTTCATTTCCATCAGATGGAAATCCTTTTATCATCCATGTTTCATATCTCATGATTGAAATATGTATTAATTGCTAGTTCAACCCGAACCGACTTTAAGCATCGCTACGATGAAAACAACCTCATCGTAGTCAACTCTTGAACTTGTTATTTCAACAAGTCGAGCTTTATGGATAAAACATTTTATCCGTATCAGTTTTAAGTTCCATAAATATTCTTTAGACTCTAAGTCTTCCGAAAGGTGTATCAAGGTTTTAATCTTGAATCACTTATATGGAAACTAACTCGGGTTGTATTGGCATTTAGCCAATTCCGGAGTCAGGGCCCATCAACGCTTCCTTGTGTATCGTAGGTATAATGTTGTCTAACAACAATATCTCGTTTGCGCACCTGAGAGGTTTGCACGAGCCTTGCCTACGTGGTTCAGCTGCAAGTTCGACCGAAGTTCATACATTTTATTGTAGAGACTTCCGTATCAGTCGCGGTAGGAAACTCTGGAATTACTTCCAAGGTCTCTTTCCTTTGATCTGATGACGTAGATACTGTTTATCTCGTCGAGTTGCACTATTCTCCCACTCACCTTTTTGAAAGAACCATTCTCTTTAAAAGCACACCGTTTCGCGGCAAAACTATTTGCCTCGGTATAGTGAGGGAGGAATACCCAACATTTTGGTATAACCTACAAAGTAGCACTTGTCTGATTTGGAATAGGTTTGTAACCTTTTACACAAGCCCCATATTCCAAATGTTAAGAAAAGATATAACATGGTTGGGCGTACCATACCATGGCTTCATTTCAACAGACCCGATGTAGCTCTTTTCAGTGTAAAAGCCGCAGTCTCTAAAGCATCACTTTAAAAGGGATAATGGCAAATTTATTTATGTCATCTTTCACCTTACCATGTCATAAATGGTTTGATTACATTTCCACAGACTTTCCACTTGCAGTGGTGTTCCGGGAGGTGCAAGTTATGAAACCCCTTTCACAACTCATCAGACATTCGCTAAACATGTAACTCAAATATTCCTTTGTGCAATCAAATTGCAGAAACATAATTTTCTTGTTACAATAACTTCTACTTCATTTTTGAGAACCTTTCGAATGATTTCAAAAGATCCAGACTTACGTCTCATCAAGTAAATATCCATATGTCTACTTGAGTCATTTCTGAAGATAAATAAATCCACCACTAACAACACTTATCGGACTACACACATCAAATGTATGATCACTAATAAGTTTGTTGTTCGTTCCTTATGGCCTGTGAACGGTATTTTAGTCACTTCACTTTTCGGAGGAAAGTTGCAAGTGTCAGATGATTCAAAATCAAGAAGACTTCAAAATCCATCATAGTGGAATTTTCCATGCGGTTTCTCCAATGTGACCAAATGTAGTGCCACACTTGTGTGGTATTCTTTTAGTCTTGCGACATTTAGCGTCAGTGTTATGGATGTATCATATTACCATCAATATTCATAACATACATGCCATCTTGGATGGAAGCATGGCCCTTCATGTTATTCATAATACTTAACAACAATTGTTGTTTTTATGAACAACTCTTTTGCAACAAACATTGTGCAATGGGCTAGAGTGTATGAAACTCTAAAATGAATTATGAAAGTAAACCCAGAGGTATTGTATTATTATCAATATTCATAACATACATCTCATTCATAATGAAAGTATGGCCCTTGTGTTATTCATAACATCGAACATAAAAAGTTCTCTTATGAACAACCTTCTTGCAAGATACCTTATGCAATGGGATAGAGTTTGTAAAACTCTAAATGAATTATGAAAATAAATACAGACGGCAATACACCGATGGAAGGTATAGTAACATTTACTATGTTCCCTGTGTATACCTTAACCTCATTTCTAGCTAGTCTTTCAGGCCATAGTAGTTCTTACATCGAGTTGCAACAGAATGCAATCGAGCGGGAATTTTGTGATGAACTCACAATACCCAAGAATTAGTGATTAACATGTTTAACCATAATTCGCAAGAACTATATCTTTGACCAGCCTTCTATACATCAAAAACTTGTATGACATTCATACATGAGCTGGATATTCCAGTCTTCTTTCCTTTTGCCTTTATACTTCTAACAGTTTAACTTTTAGTATTTCTCCTACTCTCAAAAGAAGCACCCAACTTAAGAGTGTCATTAGCCCCGGACTTCCTAGGCGTGTAAGTCATACTAACACCCTTTGGACACTTCCTTTCTCTTTAAGTTGTTGTTTTATTCACCTTTCATTATATGACAGACGTTCTTCTGGATCCCTTTCCCAACAGTCAAATGCATAGTAAACACTTTTACTAATACTTGCAAACAAACATTGCTTTGTTTGTATCTGAAAATAATTTTCAGTTCCATGAATATCATATAACTATCCCAACTTTCGAAGTTTGGGTTTCATGGAAGCAAACATATTCCACTTGACTGTAACAGAATCCTAGCTTTTGGATCGAAGGACGAGAGTCACATGATCCATAGCATTAGCGGGAGGATACGGAAAGCATGCGATAGGACAATGTCCTTCTCGGCACTTTTGAGGACAATCCTCATATTACGTTACCAATCGTAAAGTTTTAACCAGATATTTAACAGCTATTCAATTTTAATAGGGAAGGTGGAAATGCGAGCCATTATTCTACAACTATTATGCAAGAAACACTTAGACAGTGTTCATAATTAATTGTACTTAGAATTAAACATGTTAATTCAACAGTGCGCTCCCACTCAAATCAATATCTCTCACAATTAATTTTGAGTGATACAAGATCCAGACTTCAATTCATCGCCATAGAATCATCACCTCATAACGGGAATTTTAATCGGTAGGCCAACTTGCCGATCACATCTCTATGTGACTCTTGCTCATCTTTCGATGCGTGTGTTCCGAGCTCAGGACGATCCTGCCATGAACATCAAGACAACCAAGTGATCTTGCTGCGAGGTCTGACCTCACCCGCCTCACACTTCTCTAATCGTTCGTACCCATGCATCCATGGCGCACCCCGAAAAGATAGGTGCCGTGACGGTGCTACACTTGGGAGAACACTAACTACTTGATATTTTAAGTGAGAGATCACCCTAATAAAAGCGACTACCGCGCAATCAAGAAGGGTGCATCATAAGGGATAAACATCTCAGGCAATTCATAATAGCATGATATGGTATAGCCCTTTCTGACGGAGAAGTATTTCATTTCTTCGTCTTCGGCATTCGCGTCGGTGTTCACCTTCGCGAAGATTGCCACCACCTTGTCGATGCACCAGATAATATTGCTATCTCTATAGCTAACAAAATAATGCATTACAACAAGGTTGACACGCAGGTCATTAAAGTGCAATCATATGGCTCCAGCCATCATGCCGAATCATGACACGCAGGTCATGTTAATCAAATTACATCATATAGTCATCTCATACATAATCGAATTAGTATGAGCACTGCTATACCACATCACATGCACATCCTGCAAAACCAAGTTAGACGCCTCTAATAGGTTTATGCAAAATTTTATTTTACGTGGCTTCTAAGGTTTTGACTTAAACCGCAGCTACCAACGTTTTATCATCAAGTATGATTATTCAAGTTGCTACATTAACATCTCGGGGTGTATGAAACACGGGATAATTAAATCTCGAGCCCCATACTAAACTTCGTCATACGCATGACCCCCGTGCAGATCATATCTGCAATGCCCTTTCATCTGCGAATTTCATCTTTCTTTTGACTACGGCAGAACCCAAAGAACTGATAGCACTTCCATGATCAATCAGGATCACGGATTGCCAGAACTTTGTCAAATTCCACCATGCTGTCTCGAGATTGAGCAAACGCAAATTCTAGGGAAGCAACAAGAACCTCGGGTAACAGATTTCATCTGTCACCCGCATAAATAATTTTCAGCAATAGATCTCATCTACTACCTAATTATATTATGCAATACCCATACATCTCCATGTATTCTAGATCGAAACCTGCATCTACGCATAGCACGGCTCTTGATGCCACTGTAGGGGAACGCAGCAGAAAACAAAAAATTTCCGACCTACGCACCAGCCCAGGACCACTATGGAGACTGCATACATGGTTTGATCTTTTTCGTTACCGACTCGTAGCGCAGCGGGAAGTAGAGTCGATGACGATCGGCGGTGCAGATCCCCGCAGCTAGGATTTACAACCTCCCAACCGCGAGGATGTATACCCTTATCTGCTCCTCAGACAGCCCTCCGGGAGGCGGTCGAACAGCCCCCCGGACGGTGTCGCGGACAGCCCTTCGGGAGGACCTTCGAAACTCGAACGGTCACTCGGACAGCCCTTCGGGAGGACCTTCGAAACTCGGACGGTCACATGGACAGCCCTTCGGGAGGCACTCACGAACTAAGACCGAAACTACGATCTCTCTACAGAGTTGCACACATACGGTGTCATCTATACGGCAGGGCTTCGCCGTCCAGAACTAGTTCCTGCCGGAACCCAGACAGCCTTACGGCTCTACGAAACTCTTTTCGTGGGAGGGAGAGAAGAAGCCAGATAATGCATGGCATGTGTATGAGAGCAAGGGATGAGTGTGGAGGGCTGCCCCTCCACCTCTATTTATAGGAAATCCCAAGGGGGTAGGGTAGTTTCACAAAAAACCCAAAATGCACATGAATGAAGTCCTTCCACAAGGACCTAGGAGTGAAACCAAGGAACTAGAGGGTCCCCAAGGGGGGATACCCCATGTGGCCGGCCACACCCCCATGAGGGGCCCCAAAAATGGCTCCTATCCATCCATGTCATCCCCAAGATCTTTTGGAGCAAAGCCCCAAAAGGTGGCTTTCCATAAAGTAACCATAAAGCTGATTTTCACTATTCACGACGACATTTTTCAGCGTCTGATCGAACTGAAAATATTTATGTGGGCTAAGAACATTTCCAGTACCCACTAAAATGATTTTCAACGCGTTCCGAAACAATTCCGGTTTTAGTGATTTTCATCTGCGAAACGCATCTGAAGTGGCTCCGGCAGCTCCGGAACATTTCCGGTTTTTATCTCAGAAAATTCCAAAAAGCTTCCAGAATGATTCTGGCATCCTCCAAGAATTATCAGGCATGTGCCGAAACCAATTTGACTTAATGGTGTATCCCGAAACAACTTTTCGGTATCATCGAAACTTATCCGATGACCTCTCTCTGCGGTACGATTCCGCTGTCCGAAACTTTTCGGTGTCCGAAACTTTTTCGGTGATTTTCTCTCAGACTCCCTGTCTAGTATTCAGCAGATAGATGACCCTTAAGCATGTGACCCTATAGGTTCGGTGAAGTATAGACATGACCCGGAACCCCTTCCGATCAATGATCAACATCGGAGCCGTGGACACCCATATTGACCCCTATACCCACACGAATAAATATTCGAGTGAACCTCCAGTTGCCGTGTGCTATTCCTGTTGCTTCGCGATATGTTACAAATACCCGAGGTGAGACGTGTTGGCATTCCCGTGGATCAACAACTTGTCCACTATGCTAGTTACCTCGCTACCGGTATTGTTCTCTTTTCTCGTTATCGTGTTCCGGCATCCCCGTGATCAAATCACAAAGTGTCTGGCCAGACGATGATGGATACCGTAACACCGAGAGGGCCCAGAGATATCTCTCCATCGTCGGAGGAGCAAATCCCAATCTTGAGCTATCAAGTTACTTGACACACTTTTCCATGAACCCGTAAGCCGCCGTAATAGCCACCCATTTACGGATGACGTTTAACAAACCCCAAAGTTCATGAAGCAAGCATGAAGAAACTCGATACTCTCATGGTCTAAGGAATCATGCAAACGTTAACCATCTCTGTGTTATGTACCAATAAACTTGTGACGAATGAATCTCATAGCATAACATCAATCCGGGTCGATTCAACACAAATGTTCTCTTAACATTGTGCCCTCAAGGTTGCTGACATAGACATGCCCATGATCAGGAAAACATAACCATCATGCAACACTTGAGCTAGTCTTAGAGGCCAGACTAGGAATACATTTTACCGTTTATTATTCCACACGTGCATATGAGTCTTCCTCCGAGCCTCGTGGTTATTGCAGACTCGAGAACCATAGCAGTTATAGCATGGAACATAAACATAATTATGAACTCGGAGATAAATAATATCATTTATTATTGCCTCTAGGGCATATCTCCTACATGATGCCTATATACATGATCATGCCTAGATATTCTCATAATTATGCACTTTTCTATCAATTGCTCGACAGTAATTTGTTCACCCACCGTAATACTTATGCTATTTTGAGAGAAGCCACTAGTGAAACCTATGGCCCCCGGGTCTATTTTCCATCATATAAGTTTCCGATCTATTTTATTTTGCAATCTTTACTTTCCAATCTATATCATAAAAATACCAAAACTATTTATCTTTTTATCTCTATCAGATCTCACTTTTGCAAGTGGCCGTGAAGGGATTGACAACCCCTTTATCACGTTGGTTGCAAGGTTCTTATTTGTTTGTGTAGGTACGAGGGACTTGCGTGTGGCCTCCTACTGGATTGATACCTTGGTTCTCAAAAACTGAGGGAAATACTTACGCTACTTTGCTGCATCACCCTTTCCTCTTCAAGGGAAAACCAACGCAGTACTCAAGAGGTAGCCCATTTGGTTGGAATAGTTGTTTATTTATTGCTAAACAGAGAACCTAAGATCTATGGATCCTCATCCGCTTGCTAATCTTTTTAAGAGATCCAATTATGATGAACCAATTGCTAGTGAGTTTTGTGCACTAGATTATCTTTATGAAGTTTTGCTTGAAATTCGTGAATCTGAAAATTGTGATGAAGAAATTTATGAAGAGATTCATGCTACATCTTGAGCACTGCGTTGGTTTTCCCTTGAAGAGGAAAGGGTGATGCACTAAAGCAGCGTAAGTATTTCCCTCAGTTTTTGAGAACCAAGGTATCAATCCAGCAGGAGGCCACGCACGAGTCCCTCGCACCTACACAAACAAATAAAATCCTCGCAACCAACATAATAAAGGGGTTGTCAATCCCTTCACGGTCACTTGCGAAAGTGAGATCTGATAGATATGATAAGATAATATTTTTGGTATTTTATGATAAAGATGCAAAGTAAAGAAAGCAAAATAAAAACGGCGACAGAAATAGCTTGTTGTCGGGAGATTAAATATGATGGAAAATAGACCCGGGGGCCATAGGTTTCACTAGTGGTTTCTCTCGAGAGCATAAGTATTACGGTGGGTAAACAAATTACTGTTGAGCAATTGACAGAACTGAGCATAGTTATGAGAATATCTAGGTATGATCATGTACATAGGCATCACGTCCGCGACAAGTAGACCGACTCCTGCCTGCATCTACTACTATTACTCCACACATCGACCGCTATCCAGCATGCATCCAGAGTATTAAGTTCAGAAGAACAGAGTAACGCTTTAAGTAAGATGACATGATGTAGAGGGATAAACTCATGCAATATGATATAAACCCCATCTTGTTATCCTCGATGGCAACAATACAATACGTGCCTTGCTGCCCCTACTGTCACTGGGAAAGGACACCGCAAGATTGAACCCAAAGCTAAGCACTTCTCCCATTGCAAGAAAGATAAATCTAGTAGGCCAAACCAAACTGATAATTCGAAGGGACTTGCAAAGATAACCAATCATACATAAAAGAATTCAGAGAAGATTCAAATATTGTTCATAGATAAACTTGATCATAAACCCACAATTCATCGGTCTCAACAAACACACCGCAAAAGAAGATTACATCGAATAGATCTCCACGAGAATCGTGGAGAACTTTGTATTGAGATCCAAAGAGAGAGAAGAAGCCATCTAGCTAATGACTATGGACCCGAAGGTCTGAGGTAAACTACTCACACATCATCGGCGAGGCTATGGTGTTGATGTAGAAGCCCTCCGTGATCAATGCCCCCTCCGGCGGAGCGCCGGAAAAGGCCCCAAGATGGGATCTCACGGGTACAGAAGGTTGCGGCGGTGGAATTAGGTTTTTCGCTCCGTATCTGGTAGTTTGTGGGTACGTAGGTATATATAGGAGGAAGAAGTACGTCGGTGGAGCAATGTGGGCCCCACGAGGGTGTAGGGCGCGCCCCCCTAACTCGTGCCCTCCTGGTTGCTTTCTTGACGTAGGGTCCAAGTCCTCTGGATCACGGTCGTTCCAAAAATCACGTTCCCGAAGGTTTCATTCCGTTTGGACTCCGTTTGATATTCTTTTTCTGCGAAACTCTGAAATAGGCAACAAACAGCAATTCTGGGCTGGGCCTCCGGTTAATAGGTTAGTCCCAAAAATAATATAAAAGTGTATAATAAAGCCCATTAATGTCCAAAACCGAATATAATATAGCATGGAACAATCAGAAATTATAGATGCGTTGGAGACGTATCAAGCATCCCCAAGCTTAATTCCTGCTCGTCCTCGAGTAGGTAAATGATAAAAACAGAATTTTTGATGTGGAATGCTACTTGGCATAATTTCAATGTAATTCTCTTAATTGTGGTATGAATATTCAGATCCGAAAGATTCAAGACAAAAGTTTAATATTGACATAAAAATAATAATACTTCAAGCATACAAAGTAAGCAATTATGTCTTCTCAAAATAAAATGGCTAAAGAAAGTTATCCCTACAAAATCATATAGTCTGGCTATGCTCTATCTTCATCACACAAAATATTTAAATCATGCACAACCCCGGTTTCAGCCAAGCAATTGTTTCATACTTTAGTATTCTCAAACTTTTTGAATCTTCACGCAATACATGAGCGTGAGCCATGGACATAGCACTATATGTGGAATAGAATGGTGGTTCTGGAGAAGACAAAAAGGAGAAGATAGTCTCACATCAACTAGGCGTATCAACGGGCTATGGAGATGCCCATTAATAGATATCAATGTGAGTGAGTAGAGATTGCCATGCAACGGATGCACTAGAGCTATAAGTGTATGAAAGCTCAAAAGGAAACTAAGTGCGTGTGCATCCAACTTGCTTGCTCACGAAGACCTAAGGCACTTTGAGGAAGCCCATCATTGGAATATACAAGCCAAGTTCTATAATGAAAAATTCCCACTAGTATATGAAAGTGACAACATAAGAGACTCTCTATCATGAAGATCATGGTGCTACTTTGAAGCACAAGTGTGGTAAAAGGATAGTAGCATTGCCCCTTCTCTCTTTTTCTCTCATTTTTTTCTTTTTTTCTTGGGCCCTTTTTTTTCTTTGGCCTCTCTTTTTTATTTTTTATTTAGTCCGGAATCTCATCCTGGCTTATGGGGGAATCATAGTCTCCATTATCCTTTCCTCACATGGGACAATGCTCTAATAATGATGCTCATCACACTTTTATTACTTACAACTCAAGAATTAGAACAAAATATGACTATATGTGAATACCTCCGGCGGTGTACCAGGATATTCAATGAATCAAGAGTGACATGTATGAAGTTATGAATGGTGGCTTTGCCACTAATACGATGTCAACTACATGATCACGCAAAGCAATATGACAATGATGGAGCGTGTCATAATAAACGAAACGGTGGAAAGTTGCATGGCAATATATCTCGGAATGGCTATGGAAATGCCATGGTAGGTAGGTATGGTGGCTGTTTTGAGGAAGGTAAATGGTGGGTGTAAGATACCAGCGAAAGGTGCGTGGTATTAGAGAGGCTAGCAATGGTGCAAGGGTGAGAGTGCGTATAATCCATGGAATCAACATTAGTCATAAAGAACTCACATACTTATTGCAAAAATCTACAAGTCATCAAAACAAAGTACTACACGCATGCTCCTAGGGAAAGGGTTGGTAGGAGTTAACCATCGCGCGATCCCGACCTCCACACATAAGGAAGACAATCAATAAATAAATCATGCTCCAACTTCATCACATAACGGTTCACCATACGTGCATGCTACGGGAATCACAAACTTCAACACAAGTATTCCTCAAATTCACAACTACTCAACTAGAACAACTTTAATATTACTACCTCCATATCTCAAAACAATCATCAAGCATCAAACTTTTCTTAGTATTCAACGCACTCATAAGAGAATTTTTACTAATGTTGAATACCTTGCATATTAGGATTAATTTCATGATTAAAGCAAATTACCATGCTGTTTTGTAGCACTCTCAAAATAATATAAGTGAAGCATGAGAGAACAATAGTTTCTATAAAACAAATCCACCACCGTGCTCTAAAAGATATAAGTGAAGCACTAGAGCAAAAACTATATAGCTCAAAAGATATAAGTGAAGCACATAGAGTATTCTAATAAATTCCGAATCATGTGTGTCTCTCTCAAAAGGTGTGTACAGCAAGTATGATTGTGGTAAACTAAAAAGCAAAGACTCAAATCATACAAGACGCTCCAAGCAAAACACATATCATGTGGTGAATAAAAATATAGCTCCAAGTAAAGTTACCGATGGACGAAGACGAAAGAGGGGATGCCTTCCGGGGCATCCCCAAGCTTTGTCTTTTTGGTGTCCTTAGATTATCTTGGGGTGCCATGGGCATCCCCAAGCTTAGGATCTTTCCACTCCTTGTTCCATAATCCATCAAATCTTTACCCAAAACTTGAAAACTTCACAACACAAAACTTAACAGAAAATCTCGTGAGCTCCGTTAGCGAAAGAAAACAAAACACCACTTCAAGGTACTGTATTGAACTCATTCTTTATTTATATTGGTGTTAAACTTAATGTATTCCAACTTCCCTATGGTTTATAAACTATTTTACTAGCCATAGATTCATCAAAATAAGCAAACAACACACGAAAAACAGAATCTGTCAAAAACAGAACAGTCTGTTGTAATCTGTAACTAACGCAAACTTATGGAACGCAAAACAATTCCACCAAATTAGGAAGTTGTAGATAATTTGTTTATTGATCTACTGCAAAAATAATCAACTGAAAATCACGTTCCTGTGATTTATGAAAACAAATCTCGTGCGCGCAAAGTTTCTGTTTTTTACAGCAGGATCAAATAACTATCACCGTAGGTTATCCTAACGGTTTTACTTGGCACAAACACTAATGAAAACACAAAAACAAATCTAACCATAGGCTAGATCAAATATTTATTCCTAAACAGAAGCAAAAAGCAAAAAACTAAAATAAAATTGGGTTGCCTCCCAACAAGCGCTATCGTTTAACGCCCCTAGCTAGGCATTGATAATTTTGATGATGCTCACATGAAAGACAAGAATTGAAGCGAAAAGAGAGCATCATGAAACATGTGACAAACACATCTAAGTCTAACATATTTCCTATGCATAGGCATTTTATAAGCAAACAAATTATCATAGCAAGCAAAAATTAGCATATGCAAGGAAGAAGAAAGAGACGATAGCAATCTCAACATGACGAGAGGTAATTTAGTAAGATAGTAATTTCTACAACCATATTTTCCTCTCTCATAATAATTACATGTTGGATCATAGGCAAATTCAACAAAATAGCTATCACATAACATATTCTCAACATGATCCACATGCATGCGAAGTTGACACTCTTCCAAAATAGTGGGATTATCATTAACTAAAGTCATGACCTCTCCAAACCCACTTTTATCAAAAATTTCATAAGATTGAACATTCTCCAAATATGTGGGATCTAAAGTCGACACTCTTCCAAACCCACTTTCAATATTAATGCAAACATTATTATCAATCTCATATTCATCACGGGGCTTAAATAAATTTTCAAGATTATAAGAAGAATCACCCCAATCATGATCATTGCAACAAGTAGTAGACATAGCAAAACTAGCATCCCCAAACTCAGGGTTTTGCATATTATTAACACAATTGACATCAATAGAATTTATGATAACATCATTGCAATCATGCTTTTTATTCAAAGATCTATCATGAATCACTTCAAAAAGTACTTCATCACAATTTTCGGATTCACGAATTTCAAGAAAAACCTCATAGAGATAATCTAGTGCACTCAACTCACTAGCAATAGGTTCATCATAATTGGATCTCTTAAAGAGATTAGCAAGTGGATGAGGATCCATAAACTTTTAGCAAGCGAAGATGCAAGCAAAAAGAAGGCACATGGTAACACAAAATCGAACGGAAGAGAGGGGGCGAATAAAACGGCAAGGGTGAAGTAGGGGAGAGGATAACGAGAGGCAAATGGCAAATAATGTAATGCAGGAGATAAGGGTTTGTGATGGGTACTTGGTATGTTGACTTTTGCGTAGACTCCCCGGCAACGGCGCCAGAAATGGCTCGTTGATGGGAAATCAAATCTTGACTTGACTCGGCGCGAATCTCCCCGGCAACGGCGCCAGAAATCCTTCTTGCTACCTCTTGAGCACTGCGTTGGTTTTCCCTTGAAGAGGAAGGGGTGATGCAGTAAAGCAGCGTAAGTATTTCCCTCAGTTTTTGAGAACCAAGGTATCAATCCAGTAGGAGGCCACGCACGAGTCCCTCGCACCTACACAAACAAATAAAATCCTCGCAACCAACGCAATAAAATGGTTGTCAATCCCTTCACGGTCACTTACGAAAGTGAGATCTGATAGATATGATAAGATAATATTTTTGGTATTTTTATGATAAAGATGCAAAGTAAAGAAAGCAAAATAAAAACGGCGACAGAAATAGCTTGTTGTCGGGAGATTAAATATGATGGAAAATAGACCCGGGGGCCATAGGTTTCACTAGTGACTTCTCTCGAGAGCATAAGTATTACGGTGGGTAAACAAATTACTGTTGAGCAATTGACAGAATTGAGCATAGTTATGAGAATATCTAGGTATGATCATGTATATAGGCATCACGTCCGCAACAAGTAGACCAACTCCTGCCTGCATCTACTACTATTACTCCACACATCGACCGCTATCCAGCATGCATCTAGAGTTTTAAGTTCAAAAGAACAAAGTAACGCTTTAAGTAAGATGACATGATGTAGAGGGATAAACTCATGCAATATGATATAAACCCCATCTTGTTATCCTCGATGCCAACAATACAATACGTGCCTTGCTGCCCTACTGTCACTTGGAAAGGACACCGCAAGATTGAACCCAAAGCTAAGCACTTCTCCCATTGCAAGAAAGATCAATCTAGTAGGCCAAACCAAACTGATAATTCGAAGGGACTTGCAAAGATAACAAATCATACATAAAAGAATTCAGAGAAGATTCAAATATTGTTCATAGATAAACTTGATCATAAACCCACAATTCATCGGTCTCAACAAACACACCGCAAAAGAAGATTACATGGAATAGATCTCCACGAGAATCGTGGAGAACATTGTATTGAGATCCAAAGAGAGAGAAGAAGCCATCTAGCTAATGACTATGGACCCGAAGGTCTGAGGTAAACTACTCACACATCATCGGAGAGGCTATGGTGTTGATGTAGAAGCCCTCCGTGATCAATGCCCCCTCCGGTGGAGCGCCGGAAAAGGCCCCAAGATGGGATTTCATGGGTACAGAAGGTTGCGGCGGTGGAATTAGGTTTTTGGCTCCGTATCTGGTAGTTTGGGGGTACGTAGGTATATATAGGAGGAAGAAGTATGTCGGTGGAGCAACGTGGGCCCCACGAGGGTGGAGGGCGCGCCCAGGGGGGTAGGCGCACCCCCCTACCTCGTGCCCTCCTGGTTGCTTTCTTGACGTTGGGTCCAAGTCCTCTGGATCACGCTCGTTCCAAAAATCACGTTCCCGAAGGATTCATTCCGTTTGGACTCCGTTTGATATTATTTTTCTGCGAAACTCTGAAATAGGCAAAAACAGCAATTCTGGGCTGGGCCTCCGGTTAATAGGTTAGTCCCAAAAATAATATAAAAGTGTATAATAAAGCCCATTAATGTCCAAAACTGAATATAATATAGCATGGAACAATCAAAAATTATAGATACGTTGGAGACGTATCAATTCACGATAGCTCCTTGAATAAAAAGTATGATTGCAATGATTTTACGATAAATTCTCTTGATGTCAGTTGTGCTATTAATATGCAAAACCCTAAGCTTGGGGATGCTAGTTTTGCTATGTCTACTACTTGTTGCAATGATCATGATTGGGGTGATTCTTCTTACGATCTTGAAAATTTATTTAAGCCCCATGATGAATATGAGATTGATAATAATGTTTGCATTAATATTAAAAGTGGGTTTGGAAGAGTGTCGACTTTAGATCCCACATATTTGGAGAATGTTCAATCTTATGAATTTTTTGATAAAAGTGGGTTTGGAGAGGTCATGACTTTAGTTAATGATAATCCCACTATTTTGGAAGAGTGTCAACTTTGCATGCATGTGGATCATGTTGAGAATATGTTATGTGATAACTATTTTGTTGAATTTGCCTATGATCCTACATGTAATTATTATGAGAGAGGAAAATATGGTTGTAGAAATTTTTATGTTACTAAACTACCTCTCGTCATGTTGAGATTGCTATCGTCTCTTTCTTCTTCCTTGCATATGCTAATTTTTGCTTGCTATGACAATTTGTTTGCTTATAAAATTCCTATGCGTAGGAAATATGTTAGACTTAGAAGTGTTTGTCACATGTTTCATGATTCTCTCTTTGCGCTTCAATTCTTGTCTTTCATGTGAGCATCATCAAAATTATCAATGCCTAGCTAGGGGCGTTAAAGAAAAGCGCTTGTTGGGAGACAACCCAATACATTTCCTTTCTGTTTTTGAATTAATAATTCATCATGCTACTGCTATGATTGTGTTTTTTTATTTTTAATTAGTGTTTGTGCCAAGTAAAACCTTTAGGATAACCTACAATGATAGTTATTTGATCTTGCTGTAAAAAACAGAAACTTTGCGCGCACGAGATTAGTTTTCATAAATCACAGAAACTTGCTTTTCAGTTGATTATTTTTGCAGAAGATCAATAAACAAATTATCTAGGACTTCCTAATTTGGTAGAATTTTTGGAGTTCCAGAAGTTTGCGTTTGATACAGATTGCTACAGACTGTTCTGTTTTTGACAGATTCTGTTTTTCGTGTGTTGTTTGCTTATTTTGATGAATCTATGGCTAGTATCGGAGGTTATGAACCATAGAGAAGTTGCAATACAGTAGATTTCACACCAATATAAATAAATAATGATTTCATTACAGTACCTTAAAGTGGTGGTTTGTTTTATTTCGCTAACGGAGCTCATGAGATTTTCTGTTGAGTTTTGTGTTGTGAAGTTTTCAAGTTTTTGGGTAAAGATTTGATGGATTATGGAATAAGGACTGGCAATAGCCTAAGCTTGGGGATGCCCAAGGCACCCCAAGGTAAAATTCAAGTACAACCAAAAGCCTAAGCTTGGGGATGCCCCGGAAGGCATCCCCTCTTTCGTCTTCGTCCATCGGTAACTTTACTTGATGCTATATTTTTATTCACCACATGATATGTGTTTTGCTTGGAGCGTCTTGTATGATTTGAGTCTTTGCCTTTTAGTTTACCACAATCATCCTTTCTGTACACACCTTTTGGGAGAGACACACATGGATTGGAATTTATTAGAATACTCTATGTGCTTCACTTATATCTTTTGAGCTAGATAATTTTGCTCTAGTGCTTCGCTTATATCTTTTAGAGCACGGTAGTGGTTTTATTTTATAGAAATTATTGATCTCTCATGCTTCACTTATATTATTTTGAGAGTCTTTTAGAACAGCATGGTAATTTTCTTTGGTTAAAATTAGTCCTAAAGTAATAGGCATAATAAAAACTTTCTATGAAGTGCATTGAATACTATGAGAAGTTTGATACTTGATGATTGTTTTGAGATATGGAGATAGTGATATTAAAGTTGTGCTAGTTGAGTAATTGTGAAATTGAGAAATACTTGTGTTGAAGTTTGCAAGTCCCGTAGCATGCACGTATGGTAACCGTTGTGTAACAAATTTGAAACATGAAGTGTTCTTTGAGTGTCATCGTTTGTGTGGAGGTCGGGATCGCGCGATGGTTAACTCCTACCAACCCTTCCCATAGGAGCATGCGTGTAGTTCTTGGTTTTTATGAATTGTAGATTTTTGCAATAAGTATGTGAGTTCTTTATGACTAATGTTGAGTCCACGGATTATACGCACTCTCACCCTTCCATCATTGCTAGCCTCTTCGGTACCGTGCATTGCCCTTTCTCACCTTGAGAGTTGGTGCAAACTTCGCCGGTGCATCCAAACCCCGTGATGATACACTCTATCACACATAAACCTCCTTATTTATTCCTCAAAACAGCCACCATACCTACCTATTATGGCATTTCCATAGCCATTCCGAGATATATTGCCATGCAACTTTCCACCGTTTCATTTATTATGACACGCTTCATCATTGTCATTTTGCCATGCATGATCATGTAGTTGACATCGTATTTGTGGCAAAGCCACCATGCATAACTTATCATACATGTCACTCTTGATTCATTGCCCATCCCGGTACACCGCCGGAGGCATTCATATAGAGTCATATTTTGTTCTAGTATCGAGTTGTAATCATTGAGTTGTAAATGAATAGAAGTGTGATGATCATCATTCATAGAGAATTGCCCAAAGAAAAAAAAAGAGAAAAAAAGAGAAAGGCCAAAAAAAGGGAGGCCCAAAGAAAAGAAATAAAAAGGGGCAATGCTACTATCTCTTTTTTCCACACTTGTTCTTCAAAGTAGCACCATGATCTTCATGATAGAGAGTCTCTTGTTTTGTCACTTTCATATACTAGTGGGAATTTTTCGTTATAGAACTTGGCTTGTATATTCCAACAATGGGCTTCCTCAAATGCCCTAGGTCTTCGTGAGCAAGCAAGTTGGATGCACACCCACTTAGTTTCATTTGTTGAGCTTTCATATATTTATAGCTCTAGTGCATCCGTTGCATGGCAATCCCTACTCCTTACGTTGACATCAATTTATGGGCATCTCCATAGCCCGTTGATTAGCCGCGTCAATGTGAGACTTTCTCCTTTTTTGTCTTCTCCACACAACCCCCATTATCATATTCTATTCCACCCATAGTTCTATGTCCATGGCTCACGCTCATATATTGCGTGAAAGTTCAAAAAGTTTGAAAATTCTTAAGTATGAAACAATTGCTTGGCTGAAACAGGGGTTGTGCATGATTTGAATATTTTGTGTGATGAAGATGGAGCATAGCCAAACTATATGATTTTGTAGGGATAAACTTACTTTGGCCATATTATTTTGAGAAGACATAATTGCTTAGTTAGTATGCTTGAAGTATTATTATTTTTTATGTCAATATTAAACTTTTATCTTGAATCTTTCGGATCTGAATATTCATGCCACAATAAAGAAAATTACATTGAAGAATATGCTAGGTAGCATTCCACATCAAAAATTCTGTTTTTATCATTTACGTACTCGAGGACGAGCAGGAATTAAGCTTGGGATGCTTGATACGTCTCCAATGTATCTATAATTTTTTATTGTTCCATGCTATTATATTATCTGATTTGGGTGTTTAACGGGCTTTATTGTACACTTTTATATTATTTTTGGGACTAACCTACTAACCGGAGGCCCAGCCCAAATTGTTGTTTTTTCCCCTATTTCAGTGTTTCGCAGAAAAGGAATATCAAACGGAATGAAACCTTCGGGAGAGTTATTTTTGGAACAAACGCAATCCAAGGGACTTGGAGTGGACGCCAACAAAGAAGCAAGGAGGCCACGAGGCAGGGAGGCGCGCCTACCCCCTGGGCGCGGCCCCCACCCTCATGGGCCTCTCGCAGCTCCACCGACCTACTTCTTTCTCCTATATATACCCATATACCCCGAAACCATCCGAGGGCACCACGAAACCCTATTTCCACCGCCACAACCTTCTGTACCCGTGAGATCCCATCTTGGGGCCTTTTTCCGGCGCTCCGCCGGAGGGGGCATTGATCACGGAGGGTTTCTACATCAACACCATAGCCTCTCCGATGATGTGTGAGTAGTTTACCTCAGACCTTCGGGTCCATAGTTATTAGCTAGATGGCTTCTTCTCTCTCTTTGATTCTCAATACATAGTTCTCCTCGACTCGCTTGGAGATCTATTTGATGTAACTCTTTTGCGGTGTGTTTGTCGAGATCCGATGAATTGTGGGTTTATGATCAAGATTATCTATGAACAATATTTGAATCTCCTCCGAATTCTTTTATGTATGATTTGTTATCTTTGCAAGTCTCTTCGAATTATCAGTTTGGTTTGTCCTACTAGATTGATCTTTCTTGCAATGGGAGAAGTGCTTAGCTTTGGGTTCAATCTTGCGGTGTTCGATCCCAGTGACAGAAAGGGAATCGATACGTATTGTATTGTTGCCATCGAGGATAAAAAGATGGGGCTTATATCATATTGCTTGAGTTTATCCCTCTACATCATGTGATCTTGCCTAATGCGTTACTCTGTTCTTATGAACTTAATACTCTAAATGCATGCTGGATAGCGGTCGATGTTTGGAGTAATAGTAGTAGATGCAGAATCGTTTTGGTCTACTTGTCGCGGACGTGATGCCTATATACATGATCATGCCTAGATATTCTCATAATTATGCACTTTTCTATCAATTGCTCGATAGTAATTTGTGCTCGACAGTAATTTGTTCACCCATCGTATTACTTATGCTATCTTGAGAGAAGCCACTAGTGAAACCTATGGCCCCCGGGTCTATTTTCCATCATATAATTAAGTTTCCGATCTATTCTATGTTGCATTCTTTACTTTCCAATCTATGTCATAAAAATACCAAAAATATTTATCTTATTATCTCTATCAGATCTCACTTTTGCAAGTGGCGGTGAAGGGATTGACAACCCCTTTATCGCGTTGGTTGCAAGGTTCTTATTTGTTTGTGTAGGTACGAGGGACTTGCGTGTGGCCTCCTACTGGATTCATACCTTGGTTCTCAAAAACTAAGGGAAATACTTACGCTACTTTGCTGAATCACCCTTTCCCCTTCAAGGGAAAACCAACGCAGTGCTCAAGAGGTAGCAACGCAGTGATCGGTAAGTTTTTGGTTAAGTCATTTACTGCTCTCGTACTTTTTGATACTGGTGCATCGCATTCATACATATCAAGGGGATTTGTGGACAAGTTTAAGTTACCCACCTTAGCCCTTAGGCCACCCATGTTAGTAAGCTCGCCAGGTGCAGAGTATATGGCCAGCCGATGGTGTGAACGGTTACCCTTAACCATTGGTAGCCACGTGTTTCCCTCAGACCTAATAATTTTGGAGTCACAAGGATTGGATATAATACTAGGCATGGATTGGCTATCGAAGTATG
The DNA here is from genome assembly GCF_018294505.1 of Triticum aestivum. Lineage (NCBI taxonomy): Eukaryota > Viridiplantae > Streptophyta > Magnoliopsida > Poales > Poaceae > Triticum > Triticum aestivum. The sequence goes on along the minus strand of NC_057802.1, from coordinate 2,326,853 downwards.
GAGGAAACATTGACTGTGCTAGTAAGTCGATACTTCTCACCACCCCGGAGGGAAAGAGGATCAAGTATGTATCCAGGCATGCGTTCGGGAGGACTCAAGTAAATTCTCTCTCGGCAGTTGTTCAAGAGGAAGTGCCTATTGTGAAGGATTACCCGGATGTATTTCTAGAGGAATTACCGGGCATGCCGCCAGATCGAGATATAGAGTTTTTGATAGAGCTGTTGCCAGGCACCGGACCAATATCAAAGAGGCCATACCGGATGCCCGCAAATGATCTGGAGGAAATTAAGAAGCAGGTTAATGTGACGCCCCCGATTTGACCGTACACTAATCATGCACGCAAATGTGTACGATCACGATCAGGGACTCACGGGAAGATATCACAACACAACTCTACAACATAAATAAGTCATACAAGCATTATACTACAAGCCAGGGGCCTCGAGGGCTCGAATACAATTGCTCGATCATAGACGAGTCAGCGGAAGCAACAATATCTGAGTACAGACATAAGTTAAACAAGTTGCCTTAAGAAGGCTAGCACGAAAGTAGCAACGATCGAAAAGGCAAGGCCTCCTGCCTGGGACCTCCTAACTACTCCTGGTCGTCGTCAGCGGCCTGCACGTAGTAGTAGGCACCTCCAGTGTCGTAGGTGTCGTCGTCGACGGTGGCGTCTGGCTCCTGGACTCCAGCATCTGGTTGCGACAACCAGATAGAAAGGAAAAAGGGGGAAAAGAGGGAGAGAAGCAACCGTGAGTACTCATCCAAAGTACTCGCAAGCAAGGAGCTATACTACATATGCATGGGTATATGTGTAAAGGGGCATATCAGTGGACTAAACTGCAGAATGCTAGAATAAGAGGGGGATAGCTAGTCTTGTCAAAGACTACGCTTCTGGATATCTCCATCTTGCAGCATGTAGAAGAGAGTAGATTGAAGTCCTCGAAGTAGCATCGCATAGCATAATCCTACCCGGCCATCCCCTCCTCGTCGCCCTGTTAGAGAGCGATCACCGGGTTGTATCTGGCACTTGGAAGGGTGTATTTTATTCAGTATCCAGTTCTAGTTGTCATAAGCTCAAGGTACAACTCCGGGTCGTCCTTTTACCGAGGGACACGGCTATTCGAATAGATAAACTTCCCTGCAGGGGTGCACCACATAACCCAACACGCTCGATCCCATTTGGCCGGACACACTTTTCTGGGTCATGCCCGGCCTCGTAAGATCAACACGTCGCAGCCCCACCTAGGCTCAACAGAGAGGTCAGCACGCCGGTCTAAACCTATGCGCGCAGGGGTCTGGGCCCATCGCCCTATGCACACCTGCACGTTGCGTACGCGGCCGGAAGCAGACCTAGCCCCCTTAATACAAGCGCGAGCTTACGGTCCAATGCGGCGCGCGCCACTCAGTTGCTGACGTCAAAAGAGCTTCGGCTGATACCACGACGTCGGGATACCCATAACTACTCCCACGTAGATGGTTAGTGCGTATAGACCAAATGGCCAGACTCAGATCAAATACCAAGATCTCGTTAAGCGTGTTAAGTAACCGCGAACGCCGACCAGGGCCAGGCCCACCTCTCACCTAGGCGGTCTCAACCTGCCCTGTCGCTCCGCCACAAAGATCCACTCGCGGGTACTCCTACGAGCCGACCCGACTTAAATCATCACATGTGTCATGTATATAGTATATAAGTATATACCCGTGATCACCGCCCAGGTGATCACGGCCCGATAGTATAGCACAGCAGACGGACAAGAATGTAGGGCCACTGATGGAAATCTAGCATCCTAGACTAAGCATGTAGGATTGCAGGTAAAGGTAACAACAATAGTAGCAAGGATAGGCTATGCATCAGAATAGGATATCGGAAAGCAGTAACATGCTACACTACTCTAATGCAAGAAGTATAGAGAAGTATAGGCGATATCTGGTGATCAAGGGGGGGGGCTTGCCTGGTTGCTCTGGCAAGTAGGAGGGGTCGTCGACTCCGTAGTCGAACTGGGCAGCAGCAGTGTCGGTCTCGTAGTCTACCGGAGAGAAGAGGGGGAAGAAACAGTAAATACAATGCAAACATAAGCATGACGATGCGTGACATGACAATGAGCGGTGCTAGGTGTGTCCTAACGCGACAGTAGGTGGTACCGGTGAAGGGGGGGAACATCCGGGAGGTATTCCCGATGTTTCGCGTTTTCGGACAGACGGACCGGAGGGGGAAAGTTGCTAGTTCGATAGGTTAGGGAGGTGTGGTGGACGAACGGACTGCGTATTTGGATTCGTCTCGTCGTTCTGAGCAACTTTCATATAGAAAACATTTTCATCCGAGTTACGGTTTAAAAGATATGAATTTTCAAAGTTTATTTGAATTTCTGGAATTATTTATATTAAGCAAAAATGAATTATGACGTCAGCATGAGGCAATGCTGACGTCAGCAGGTCAACAGGTCGGCTGACCAGTCAAACCAGACAGGTGGGTCCAGTGGGACCCACATGTCAGCCTCTGTTAGTCTAATATTTATTTAAACTAAACTAACAGTCTAATTAGAGGGGTGGGCCCCATATGTCAGTGAGTGATTAGTTAATCTAATTATTTTTATTTATAAAACATTTTTCTTTTTCTTTCTTTTTTTTAATTTTGCGGCGGGGCCCGCATGTCAGTGGCTGGGCCTGCCCAGTCAGCACGTTGACTGGGTTGACCCAGTCAACGGGGCCCACGGGGCCCACTGGCAGTGGCACTGGGGTGGCCCCAGGCCAGCCACGTCGGCGGCCGGCGCCGGAGCGACTCCGGCGAGCCAAACGCGGCGGCGCGGCTCGGGAGGGGGCGCGGGTTTCACGCACAGGGGGTTTGCGGGGTCGTGGCTGGGCGCGTTCGAACGAGAAGACGACGGCGAGGTGATCTGGGGTGGTGGCAGAGGCTGCGGTGGTCGGGAACGTCGACGGCCGGTGGCGAGGCGGACGCCGGACTTCGGTCCTCGCGCGAACTGCGGCTAGAGGGCACGGCAGGACTACTGGGGAGGCTCTACGGGGTCCTAGCGAGGCCTAGAGCACGGTGGCGAGCTCGGGTGAGCACGACATCGACGAGGACGACGGCGACGAGCTCCGTTGCGGAGTGGGCTTCGGGCGGCGATGGAAACAGCGGCTACGGAACGCGGGCGAGCTAACGGAGAGGGGGAGGAGAAGCGGGAGCTCACAGCGGAGCCGTAGGGAGTGGCAGTGAGCTCGGGGAGGGCGCGGGGTAGCCGGAATCGGCGACGAACGCCGGCGATCCGAAGGTTGAAGACGAGCTCGTTCCGGTCGGAGTAGAGGCGCTCGGCTCGTTCCCGATGGCGTAGTCGACGTAGTCGACGACGGGGAGCCATTCGGGCACGTCGTCGGGGCAATCGGGGCACGGTGGCCGCGGGAACGACGGTGAACGGCGGCGAGCACGCTCGGGCAGTGGGGATCGAAGGGGAGAGGGAGGTGGATCTAACGGGGGAGGCGCAGAGGCCGAGAGGGAGAGCGGGGGGTGAGTGGGAGAGGGGCCCAAGGAGGCGGGGGTGCTGGCGCCCTTATCCTCCCCGTCGCCGGCGAGGGGGTGCGGCGGGGACGGCCCCTGTTCCGACCCCGGTCGGGGGATCAGGGAAGGGGGCGAGGGGGAGAGTGGGCTGGGCCGGGGGTTCGGCCCAGTTGGGCCAGGGGTGCAGTGGGGGGGGCCTTCTCCTTTTTTTCTTTTTCTTTGTCTATTCTGTTTTCTGTTTTCTTTTTATTTGTTTATTTTCTTTTCTGTTTTATTTCATTTAAAAGTATTTAGGTATTTTATAAAAATGTGTTTTCTCCACCATAATTACCAGTGTATTATTTGGCACCCACCGAACATTTTTGTTTAAATTTTTGAAAACTTTTATTTTCCACTTTTAAATTTAATTGAAGTTTGAACTAGGAGTTTGAAAAGGAATGTGATTCAAATGTGATCAAGCCCTGTTTAGCAACATGATTAGCTTAATCACAGGGAGTTACTGTAGCATGATTCTCGGGGTGTTACAAATCTCCTCCACTACAAGAAATCTCGTCCCGAGATTTAGGAGGTAGAAGGAAACAGTGCGGGGTATTCTTCGCGCAGACGATCCTCTCGTTCCCAAGTGGCCTCATCTTCAGAATGGTGCGACCACTGGACTTTGAGAAACTTGATCGCCTTCTGACGTGTGCGGCGTTCAGCTTGGTCGAGAATGCGGACCGGATGCTCCTTATAGGAGAGGTCTTGCTGCAATTCGAGCACTTCATGATCCACAGCTCGGATTGGATCCTTGAAGCAACGGCGGAGCTGTGACACATGGAACACATCGTGAACCTGAGAAAGGTTCGGCGGTAGCTCCAGTTGGTATGCCACTTTTCCACGCCTTTCGAGAATAGTGAATGGGCCAATATAGCGAGGAGCTAGTTTGCCCTTGATCCCGAAGCGGTGAGCACCCTTCATAGGTGTGACTCGAAGATAAGCCTTTTCGCCAGGTTGATAGACCATGTCTTTATGATGACGGTCATACTGACTCTTCTGACGTGACTGAGCAGTCTTGAGATTCTCGCGAATAATGCGGACTTGTTCTTCGGCATCTTGGATAATATCCGGACCGAAGAGTGGACGTTCCCCAGTTTCTGACCAGTTCAGAGGGGTTCGGCACTTTCGTCCATATAACACTTCGAAGGGGGCCATCTTCAGACTAGCTTGATAGCTATTATTATAAGAGAACTCAGCATACGGGAGAGATTCCTCCCATTTCTTGCCGAAGGAAATAACGCAAGCTCGAAGCATGTCTTCGAGAACTTGATTGACGCGTTCAACTTGTCCTTGCGATTGAGGATGAAACGCAGTACTGAATGACAGATGAGTTCCCATTGCTTCTTGGAAACTTGCCCAGAATCTTGAAGTGAATAAGCTACCACGGTCTGAACTGATAACCAATGGAATACCGTGGAGTGAAACAATCCTGGACATATAGAGCGTTGCCAACTGGCTAGCAGTGATCGTTTCTTTGACCGCCAGGAAATGTGCAACTTTGGAAAGCCGGTCAATGACGACAAGAATAGCATCATTACCTTTCTGTGATTTGGGAAATCCAGTGACGAAGTCCATCTCAACATGGTCCCATTTCCATTCAGGAATAGAGATAGGTTGCAGAGTTCCAGCAGGCCTTTGATGTTCTGCTTTGATACGACGGCAAACGTCACACTCAGCAACATAACGAGCAATGTCTTGCTTCATATTAGTCCACCAGAATCTCTGACGGATATCTTGGTACATCTTTGTACTACCAGGATGGATACATAGAGGCGTATCATGAGCTTCTTTCATAACTTCCTGTGTCATATCCAGGTTTTTCTCTGCACATGGCACCACTAGGCGGCCCTTGAAGTATAGGGTGCCATCTTCAGAAATGGTGAAGAATGAGGGCTTTCCTTCTGCGAGGTAGCGCTTAATCTTGTGGGCTTCAGAGTCATACTTCTGTAGCCTTTTGATGCTGTCCTCGAGATCTGGTTTAGCAACTAGGGTATTGAGGGAACCCTGGGCAACAACGTGGAGGTTCACCTTGCCAAATTCCTTAGGAGGGGGAGCGAGTGCACCCGGAGGAACAATATGGAGGTTCAGCTTCCTGAATTCTTCAACAAGCGAGGGCTGAACTTTATGAACCTGGAGGTGGTTGCAGTAAGACTTGCGGCTCAAGGCATCAGCCATTACATTAGCCTTGCCTGGCGTATAGGAAATACCCAAGTCAAAGTCTGCAACGAGCTCCATCCATCTCTGCTGACGGAGGTTCAGATCTGGTTGAGTAAACAGATACTTCAGACTTTGGTGGTCAGTGAAGATCTCGCAACGATTACCGAGAAGGTAATGTCGCCACTGCTTCAGCGCATGAATGACAGCAGCAAGTTCGAGGTCGTGAACTGGGTAGTTCTCTTCGTGAGGGCGCAATTGTCGAGAGGCATAAGCAATCACTTTGCGGTCTTGCATTAGGACACAGCCTAATCCTTGACGGGAAGCGTCGCAGTAAATGACGAAGTCCTTCTTAGTATCAGGTGGAGCTAGAACTGGGGCAGAAGTCAACTTGTCTTTGAGTGCCTGGAAACTTTCCTGACATTTGTCTGTCCATTGGAACTTGACGCCCTTATGTAACAGGTTAGTCAGAGGCCTGGCGATCTTGGAGAAGTTCTCGACAAATCGACGGCAATAGCTGGCGAGACCGAGAAAACTTCTGACTTGCTTAACGTTCTTGGGAGGAGTCCAATCAAGAATAGCCTGAACTCGCTCGGGGTTGACGGCAATACCATCCTTAGAGATGACATGCCCAAGATAGGTTACTTCCGGTAGCCAGAATTCACATTTGGAGAACTTGGCATATAGTTGATGTTCTCGTAGCTTTTCCAGCACAAGTCGAAGATGTTCAGCATGTTCTTCTTCGTTCTTGGAAAATACCAGGATATCATCCAGATAAACCACGACGAACTTGTCGAGGTAATCCATGAATATGTAGTTCATCAGACGAGAGAAGGTGGCTGGAGCATTGGTTAAACCGAAAGACATGACGGTGTACTCGTATGAACCATAGCGAGTCACGAAGGCGGTCTTTGGGATATCCTCTTCGCGAACACGGATCTGGTGGTAGCCCAACCTCAAGTCGAGCTTAGAGAACACTGACGAACCCGCCAGTTGATCATACAGATCATTGATCCGAGGAAGAGGGTATTTATTCTGAATGGTAGCTTGGTTTATAGGACGGTAGTCTTGAACTAACCGGTTTGTCCCATCCTTCTTCTTGACAAAGAGAGAAGGTGCTCCCCAAGGAGAGCAACTTGGGCGAATGAATCCTTTGCGAAGAGACTTGTCGATTTCCTCCTTAAGCTCAAGGAGTTCATGCGGCGGCATTTTGTAGGGTCGCTTGGCTATAGGAGTGGTGCCTGGTTTCAAGTCGATGATGAATTCGACAGCTCTAGCAGGGGGAATCCCTGGAAGTTCTTCAGGGAAGACGTCGAGGAATTCACGCACGACGGGAATGTTTTCAATGCCCTCGAGTGGTGCAGCGTTCAATGCATTCAATGCATAGAGCCTTGCCTCGGCATTTTGCACCAGATGAGCTTGGTAAGCAACTATTTCATCCGAAGGGTGTAGCAGATGGACGGTTTTAGTGGCGCAAACTATAGAAGCAGTATGCGCTTTCAACCAATCCATACCCAAAATGAGATCGATGTTAGACGTCTTCAGGATAATGGGAGAGGCATAGAATTCCAGCCCTTCGATTTCCACGGGGACATCGATGCCAACCAAGGAGGTTTGACACTGTCCCACGGGGGTTTTGACCAATACAGAGGTGTTCATCTCCTCACATTTAACGTCGTGCTTGTATGCAAAATCTTCTGACATGAATGAATGCGATGCACCTGTATCAAATAAAACGGATGCTGGTACTGAATTTACGAGGAGTGTACCCATCACAGTAGCAGGCTGGTCTTGAGCTTCGTTGAGATCAACGTGGTTGGCATGAGCACGACCATAAGGCTTAGCATTGTTGCTGCGGGGCTGGTTGTTACCACGGCCCGTTGCTGGAAGGGCAAGTTGATTCTGATTCTGATGGCAGTCCCTGGCACGGTGACCTGGTTGTCCACACTTGTAGCACAGACCATTATTGGGAGTGGGAACAGGAGCTTGGGATGGTGGAGCTGGAAGTCTTGACTGCCTAGATGGTGGTGGAGGCAGACGAGGTGCAGCATAGGTCTGCCTTGGGGCAGATGCATTTGGACGGTACATGCTGTTCGGGATCCATATCTTACGCTTCTGTGCGGGCGAACCCGAAGATGAGCCCGTGTCACGGTTGCGCCTGTGAGAGCTCTGGTATTCCTGCAGACCAGTTTCGACATTGATGGCCTTGTTCACCAAGGTGGCGAAATCAGCAAAGTCATGCACTAGAAGTGCGAGCTTGATGTCAGCTTGAAGGCCATCACGGAACTTCTCCTGTCTGCGTGCATCAGTTGCAATGTCTTCTTCAGCATAGCGGGACAAGTCCAGAAACTCCCGCTGATAAGCTTCGACAGATTTGTTGCCTTGGGTGAGGTTGCGGAACTCACGCTTCTTCCGGTCCATGACTCCCTGAGGAATGAAGCGGGCACGGAAAGCTGCTTGGAAGTCTGGCCAGGTGATGATTGTTCCAGCTGGCAGAGTACGCCTGTGGCTGTCCCACCATTGAGCTGCGGGTCCCTTCAGAAAGAAGGAAGCAAAGTTGACATAGCTGGCAGGGGCTACATCAGCAGACTCCAACTCATAGGTGATGTCACGGAGCCAGTCATCAGCATCCAGAGGCTGAGTTGAGCTGCGGTAGATGGTTGGGTTGAGGCGTATGAAATCTTGAAGAGTCACTTGGGCTGGCTGCTGGTTCATATTGGGGCGAGGAAACTGAGCCATCATATTTTCCATGAATTGGCGGTTCAGTTCAAACTGTTGGATCATACCAGCCATGTACTCAGGTGGTGGTGGGGCATCGCCACCACGACCACGACCACCTGGTCTAACCATCCTGCTAATATATAACAGGGGTGGTTCAGCATTGAGAAATATTTACAAAGACAAGAATCATTCATGATGAAACATGCATAACGAAAGGAGCACGATAGCTACTACATAGTAGTCGGCATAACTTACAAAAGGGGTCATGCATAGAGTTCAGTACATAGAGTTCAGTACATGGACTAAAACATCATAGGCGGCACACAGGCTCGCGGCGACTGCAACTAATACTACAAGCAAGCCTACATCAGTCCCAAGAGGTACTGTGGAGGTAATCGTAGCCCGACAGCTGGTAGTGAGGCAACGGATAGCCCTCCACGTCAGCAGACTGGGGCCGCGGATACTCAGGTGTAGAGCCCGACGCTCAGGTGGCAGAAGAGGACCAAGTGCGGGAGAGTAGCCTCCCACCTCTGGCCAACCAACACCGTGGGGCATCACGGTCCTGGCTGGGTAGATCGCAGTACGCGGTACCTGTCCAGACCGGACAAAGGGGTGCAGCAGCGTCAGAGCACGGTAAAGGTGCTGACGGGTGGTGTACATCTCGTGGCGAAGAGCTCGGTTAGCTCGATCCAGCCCATCAGCATGCAGAACCAGGTGCTGATGGTAGAAGGGCTCTCGGGTGACAGTGGAGTAGGCAGCAGTATAGTATCCCTCCGCACCAACATCAGAGGCGATAGCAATGTGCCTGAAAGGGGAGGTGTCCAACTCCCGATACTCTCCACGAAGACGTGTCAGAGCAGCATAGGCAGCATCGTGGACAGCCATATCGATGGTCACACCAACACCATGTGCGGTGTGCAGCACAGTAGTGGAGTCATACTCCCGAGAGTAGAGGTGGACGATGGCACGGTACTGCTCCTGGTTAAAGTCCTGGTACTCCTCGTAGACGGTGTACTCAGGGTGCCAGCGATAACCCAGATAGGTCATCACCTCAGCTAGCACCGCAGGTGATCCCGAGGCACCAATGGCCATCGTGTGGCGAACGACCTGCCTCGTGGGTTCCATCTGAAAGCAAAGACGTTACAAAGGAGTCAAATGACAGTGTGTGAATTGTTCAAAATACTATTCTGAGAAACATCTATGGCTTATCCATCTTTGGGGTGAACGCGGTCACGGGATCCTAGTGTTAGAGTTAGTAAATTCGTTTAACCCGAGTAGAAGAGAGTTCAGAGTCCCAGCGTAAAGGTCGAGGAGTAAAAGATCCTAGTATCACCCAATGGCGACGTGGGCCCGTAAGACACACAGCCATGTTAGTAAAATGTTTTGTAATGTCTAGACTTGACTTCGGCCAAGGAGTGTGGATAGGGGGATTCCTACAGGCAGTCGGCTCTGATACCAACTTGTGACGCCCCCGATTTGACCGTACACTAATCATGCACGCAAATGTGTACGATCACGATCAGGGACTCACGGGAAGATATCACAACACAACTCTACAACATAAATAAGTCATACAAGCAATATAATACAAGCCAGGGGCCTCGAGGGCTCGAATACAATTGCTCGATCATAGACGAGTCAGCGGAAGCAACAATATCTGAGTACAGACATAAGTTAAACAAGTTGCCTTAAGAAGGCTAGCACAAAAGTAGCAACGATCGAAAAGGCAAGGCCTCCTGCCTGGGACCTCCTAACTACTCCTGGTCGTCGTCAGCGGCCTGCACGTAGTAGTAGGCACCTCCAGTGTCGTAGGTGTCGTCGTCGACGGTGGCGTCTGGCTCCTGGACTCCAGCATCTGGTTGCGACAACTAGATAGAAAGGAAAAAGGGGGAAAAGAGGGAGAGAAGCAACCGTGAGTACTCATCCAAAGTACTCGCAAGCAAGGAGCTATACTACATATGCATGGGTATATGTGTAAAGGGGCATATCAGTGGACTGAACTGCAGAATGCCAGAATAAGAGGGGGATAGCTAGTCCTGTCGAAGACTACGCTTCTGGACATCTCCATCTTGCAGCATGTAGAAGAGAGTAGATTGAAGTCCTCCAAGTAGCATCGCATAGCATAATCCTACCCGGCGATCCCCTCCTCGTCGCCCTGTTAGAGAGCGATCACCGGGTTGTATCTGGCACTTGGAAGGGTGTATTTTATTCAGTATCCAGTTCTAGTTGTCATAAGCTCAAGGTACAACTCCGGGTCGTCCTTTTACCGAGGGACACGGCTATTCGAATAGATAAACTTCCCTGCAGGGGTGCACCACATAACCCAACACGCTCGATCCCATTTGGCCGGACACACTTTTCTGGGTCATGCCCGGCCTCGTAAGATCAACACGTCGCAGCCCCACCTAGGCTCAACAGAGAGGTCAGCACGCCGGTCTAAACCTATGCGCGCAGGGGTCTGGGCCCATCGCCCTATGCACACCTGCACGTTGCGTACGCGGCCGGAAGCAGACCTAGCCCCCTTAATACAAGCGCGAGCTTACGGTCCAATGCGGCGCGCGCCACTCAGTTGCTGACGTCAAAAGAGCTTCGGCTGATACCACGACGTCGGGATACCCATAACTACTCCCACGTAGATGGTTAGTGCGTATAGACCAAATGGCCAGACTCAGATCAAATACCAAGATCTCGTTAAGCGTGTTAAGTAACCGCGAACGCCGACCAGGGCCAGGCCCACCTCTCACCTAGGCGGTCTCAACCTGCCCTGTCGCTCCGCCACAAAGATCCACTCGCGGGTACTCCTACGAGCCGACCCGACTTAAATCATCACATGTGTCATGTATATAGTATATAAGTATATACCCGTGATCACCGCCCAGGTGATCACGGCCCGATAGTATAGCACAGCAGACGGACAAGAATGTAGGGCCACTGATGGAAAACTAGCATCCTAGACTAAGCATGTAGGATTGCAGGTAAAGGTAACAACAATAGTAGCAAGGATAGGCTATGCATCAGAATAGGATATCGAAAAGCAGTAACATGCTACACTACTCTAATGCAAGCAGTATAGAGAAGTATAGGCGATATCTGGTGATCAAGGGGGGGGGCTTGCCTGGTTGCTCTGGCAAGTAGGAGGGGTCGTCGACTCCGTAGTCGAACTGGGCAGCAGCAGTGTCGGTCTCGTAGTCTACCGGAGAGAAGAGGGGGAAGAAACAGTAAATACAATGCAAACATAAGCATGACGATGCGTGACATGACAATGAGCGGTGCTAGGTGTGTCCTAACGCGACAGTAGGTGGTACCGGTGAAGGGGGGGACATCCGGGAGGTATTCCCGATGTTTCGCGTTTTCGGACAGACGGACCGGAGGGGGAAAGTTGCTAGTTCGATAGGTTAGGGAGGTGTGGTGGACGAACGGACTGCGTATTTGGATTCGTCTCGTCGTTCTGAGCAACTTTCATATAGAAAACATTTTCATCCGAGTTACGGTTTAAAAGATATGAATTTTCAAAGTTTATTTGAATTTCTGGAATTATTTATATTAAGCAAAAATGAATTATGACGTCAGCATGAGGCAATGCTGACGTCAGCAGGTCAACAGGTCGGCTGACCAGTCAAACCAGACAGGTGGGTCCAGTGGGACCCACATGTCAGCCTCTGTTAGTCTAATATTAATTTAAACTAAACTAACAGTCTAATTAGAGGGGTGGGCCCCATATGTCAGTGAGTGATTAGTTAATCTAATTATTTTTATTTATAAAACATTTTTCCTTTTCTTCTTTTTTTAATTTTGCGGCGGGGCCCGCATGTCAGTGGCTGGGCCTGCCCAGTCAGCACGTTGACTGGGTTGACCCAGTCAACGGGGCCCACGGGGCCCACTGGCAGTGGCACTGGGGTGGCCCCAGGCCAGCCACGTCGGCGGCCGGCGCCGGAGCGACTCCGGCGAGCCAAACGCGGCGGCGCGGCTCGGGAGGGGGCGCGGGTTTCACGCACAGGGGGTTTGCGGGGTCGTGGCTGGGCGCGTTCGAACGAGAAGACGACGGCGAGGCGATCTGGGGTGGTGGCAGAGGCTGCGGTGGTCGGGAACGTCGACGGCGAGCGGCGAGGCGGACGCCGGACTTCGGTCCTCGCGCGAACTGCGGCTAGAGGGCACGGCATGACTACTGGGGAGGCTCTATGGGGTCCTAGCGAGGCCTAGAGCACGGTGGCGAGCTCGGGTGAGCACGACATCGACGAGGACGACGGCGACGAGCTCCGTTGCGGAGTGGGCTTCGGGCGGCGATGGAAACAGCGGCTACGGAACGCGGGCGAGCTAACGGAGAGGGGGAGGAGAAACGGGAGCTCACAGCGGAGCCGTAGGGAGTGGCAGTGAGCTCGGGGAGGGCGCGGGGTAGCCGGAATTGGTAACGAACGCCGGCGATCCGAAGGTTGAAGACGAGCTCGTTCCGGTCGGAGTAGAGGCGCTCGGCTCGTTCCCGATGGCGTAGTCGACGTAGTCGACGGCGGGGAGCCGTTCGGGCACGTCGTCGGGGCAATCGGGGCACGGTGGCCGCGGGAACGACGGTGAACGGCGGCGAGCACGCTCGGGCAGTGGGGATCGAAGGGGAGAGGGAGGTGGATCTGACAGGGGAGGCGCAGAGGCCGAGAGGGAGAGCGGGGGGTGAGTGGGAGAGGGGCCCGAGGAGGCGGGGGTGCTTGCGCCCTTATCCTCCCCGTCGCCGGCCCCTGTTCCGACCCCGGTCGGGGGAACAGGGAAGGGGGCGAGGGGGAGAGTGGGCTGGGCCGGGGGTTCGGCCCAGTTGGGCCAGGGGTGCCGTGGGGGGGCCTTCTCCTTTTTTTCTTTTTCTTTGTCTGTTCTGTTTTCTGTTTTCTTTTTATTTGTTTATTTTCTTTTCTGTTTTATTTCATTTAAAAGTATTTAGGTATTTTATAAAAATGTGTTTTCTCCACCATAATTACCAGTGTATTATTTGGCACCCACCGAACATTTTTGTTTAAATTTTTGAAAACTTTTATTTTCCACTTTTAAATTTAATTGAAGTTTGAACTAGGAGTTTGAAAAGGAATGTGATTCAAATGTGATCAAGCCCTGTTTAGCAACATGATTAGCTTAATCACAGGGAGTTACTGTAGCATGATTCTCGGGGTGTTACAGTTAAGGAGCTATTGGAGAAAGGTTACATTCGACCAAGCTCATCACCGTGGGGAGCCGAAGTGCTCTTGGTTGAGAAAAAGGATGGATCATTGAGAATGGTTGTTGATTATCGTGCATTGAATGAAGTGACGATCAAGAACAAGCACCCACTACCGATGATAAACGATTGGTTTGACCAGTTGCAAGGAGCTAAAGTATTCTCCAAGATCGATCTTCGATCAGGATACCACCAGCTGAAGATCCGGGAACAGGATATACCTAAGACAACTTTTACCACCAGGTATGGGCTATATGAGTACACGGTCATGTCTTTTGGATTGACAAATGCCCCCGCCTATTTCATGAGTATGATGAATAAGGTGTTCATGGAGTTCTTGGATAAGTTTGTTGTGGTGTTCATTGATGATATTTTGGTATACTCGAAGAATGAAGAGGAGCACAAGGAGCATTTGCGTTTAGTTCTCGAGAAACTCAGGGAACATCAGTTATATGCCAAGTTCAGCAAATGTGAGTTTTGGTTGAAGGAAGTTGGATTTCTTGAACATGTTATATCAGGAGAAGGTATAGCAGTAGACCCTACCAAGGTTCAGTCAGTCACTGAGTGGTTGGCACCCACCTCAGTAGGAGAGATCCGCAGTTTTCTAGGACTCGCGGGATATTACCGGAGATTCATTGAGAATTTTTCCAAGATTGTGAAACCCATGACGGAGTTGTTGAAGGACACCAAGTTAAAATGGACCGAAGATTGTGAAACCAGTTTTCAGGAGTTGAAGAAACGTTTGGTTACAGCCCCGGTGCTGATTCTTCCGGATATACGCAAGGATTTCCAAGTGTATTGCGACGCTTCTCGCTTAGGACTTGGAGGTGTACTTATGCAGGACGGAAGAGTTGTTTCATATGCTTCACGTCAGCTTCGACCGCATGAGTTGAATTACGCCACACATGATTTGGAGTTAGCAGCTGTAGTGCATGCACTCAAGACCTGGAGACATTTTCTCATTGGAAACCGTTGTGATGTGTACACGGATCATAAGAGTTTGAAGTACATCTTCACGCAGAAGGAGTTGAATCTCAGGCAGAGGAGATGGTTGGAGCTTATAAAAGATTATGATATGAAGTTGCATTATCATAGAGGAAAGGCCAATGTCGTAGGAGACGCTTTGAGCCGGAAGAGTTATATCAATACCCTCGTCAGCGGAGGATTACCGCAGGAGTTAGCCGATGATCTCAAGGAACTTCGTTTGGAGATAGTTCCAAGAGGTTTTGTTGCGGCAATGGAGGTTCAGTCAACATTATTGGGAAAGATTCGAGAAGCTCAGAAGGATGATAAGGAAATTGCTGAGATAAAGAAGAAAGTGAGCAAAGGAAAAGCCAAGGGTTTTCGTGAGGATGAACACGAGATTATGTGGTTTGAGGATCGTGTTTATGTGCCCAATGATGCAGAGATCAGGAAGTTAATACTTCAGGAAGCTCATGATTCGCCATACTCGATACACCCCGAAAACACCAAGTTGTATTTGGATTTGAAGGAGCGTTTCTGGTGGACCGGTATGAAGAAGGATATTGCCGAGTATGTAGCCGTGTGTGATGTATGTCAGAGAGTGAAGGCAGAACATCAGAAGCCAGCAGGATTATTGCATCCTATGCCGATACCCGAATGGAAGTGGGACAAGCTTGGCATGGATTTCATCACCGGATTACCCAGGACCCGATCGGGATATGATTCTATCTGGGTAGTAGTTGATCGCTTAACCAAAGTGGCTCACTTTATCCCCGTGAAAACCACATATACCAGTGCTAAGTTGGCCAAGATATATATGACCAGGATCGTATGTTTGCACAGAGTTCCGAGGACCATCGTATCAGATAGAGGAACACAGTTTACTTCAAAGTTTTGGCATCAGTTGCATCAGACTCTGGGTACCAGGCTAGAGTTTAGTACAGCCTTTCACCCGCAGACAGATGGACAGACCGAGAGAGTCAATCAGATTCTGGAAGACATGTTGAGAGCTTGCGCATTAGATTATGGATCACGTTGGGATGAAAATTTGCCTTACGCAGAGTTCTCATACAACAACAGTTATCAGGCTAGTTTGAAGATGGCACCTTTCGAAGCTTTGTACGGAAGAAGGTGCAGGACACCGTTAATGTGGGACGAAGTAGGAGACCGTCAGTTGTTTGGACCAGATTTGATCAAGGAATCTGAAGAGAAGGTAAGTTGATTCGCGACAGACTAAAGGTAGCTCAGTCCAGACAGAAAAGTTATGTAGACTCAAAACGCAAGGAGGTAGTCTACGAGGTCGGAGACAGAGCATATCTTCGTGTGTCACCACTCCGAGGAGTTAAACGATTTGGAGTTAAGGGAAAGTTAGCCCCGAGATTTGTAGGACCATACTGAGTTTTGGAACGTATGGGAGAAGTGGCCTACAAGTTGGAGTTACCCGAAGGATTGTCAGGAGTTCATGGTGTGTTTCACGTTTCCCAGTTGAAGAAGTGCCATGTAGAGATGGCCGATATTCCTCTGAGAGATACAGTGCCCCTGGAAGCAATTCAGTTGGATAGTGATCTAACCTACGAGGAGAAACCAGTCAAGATTCTCGAGTTTGCCAGCCGAGTAACACGCAGCAAGGTTATCAAGTTTTGCAAAGTTCAGTGGAGCCACCATACCGAGGATGAAGCCACCTGGGAACGAGAGGAAGACCTACGGAAGGACCACCCGCACCTATTTTCTAGCCAACCTGAATCTCGAGGCGAGATTCATCTTAAGGGGGATAGGTTGTAACATCCCAAATTTTCAATTTGGATGTTATACATAGGTCATCATATGCATATCATATTTTATCTGCATTTTGGTTGTGATCCTAGAAATCTTAAGCTACTCAAGGACCCACGGAGAGAGTTGGGGATTTCATAATTTTCATATTTGAATTTTCTCAAAATTGAAAAGAGGATCAATTTGGTTTTAATATGTTTCTCTCCGAATATTTCCAATATTAAAGATAAATGAGAGGAGATAAAATGACTTCTCCAAAATAAAAGAAATATTGGAGGGAAAATGTTAAAATCAAATAAATATTTTATTTGGATTTTTTATTGCTATTTTATTTGAATTAGAAAAATATAAATTTTTCAAAATTGCATTTTTAGGCCAGAAAAATGTTCACTTTGTTCTAAATATTTTATTTATACGGTGAAATTTGTTTTTGGCATTTTTAGAATTTTTTATTCTATTAGGATTTTCCTCGGCAGAATTTATTTTTAAAAACATTCCGCCCGACTGGGCCAAAGATCCAGCCGAGCCAGGCCGAAGCCCGCCCGCGCCGCCGCCTCCCTCTAGCCGTGCGAGCGCCCAACTCCCGTCGGAGTCCGTGTCGGCCTCGACGTCCGCGCCCCCTCGCGCAAGCCGCCGCCCCTCCCCTTGGCCTTTATAAGCCGCCCCGCCCCGCCGCCACTTCCCCACCCCGCCACCGCAGCCACCGCCGCCTCCCAAGCCACGCCGCGCCGCCGCCGTTAGCCGCTACTGCCGCCGCTGCTTGCGTCGCCGCTGCCGCCGCCCGCCGCTGCCGCCCGCGCCGGAGTGGCCGCCCCGCACCAACGCCGCTGCCGCCGTTGACCAGTACAAAACCGCCCCGGTTCGCCGGTTCGTTCGGTTTTTTTTCTGTTTTCGATCTAGATCGGTTTTATTTTTAGGGTTAGGGTTTTTCTCGGTTTTTCCGATCGGATCTAGTTAGCGAACGTTCACTCGAACGTCTCCGTTAGCGAACTCGTTCGTTCGTTTGGATCTGTTAGCAAACGTTCGTTCGTTAGTCTTTTTCTTTTATTTTATTTTCAGCTAGGGACCTATCCTCGATTATTTTTATCGCAAATTAGCCCGTGATCTTCAAACCCTCGTAACTTTTTAACCGTTTGTCCAAATCCAGTGCAACCAACGCCTAAATCTTCGTCTCGAACCCCTCTTTCCAGTTAACCAACTCGAACATGGTTTTGACAAACTAAAATTTGATTTCAAGCAGATTTGAATTCGAACTTCTTTTGATCGTAGTTTGAGTTTCGTAGCTCCGATTTGATTGATTCTTTTTGCAAATCGAAGCTCTTCAGTTGAAATTTCAGTTTGGACCTTCTCATCTGAGTTTTACCCTTGCATCTATGCTTGAGTGCTTATGTATGCTATTGTTTGTTTGCGATAGAGTTTCCGGAGTGCGAAGCGTGCTACTACGAGTCACTAGGGTTTGTAGATCGTCAGCAAGGCAAGTAACACTTTGATCATATCCCTTATTACCCAGTTTTTATGCATTAGTTTCAATCCTCAAACATTGCATGAGTAGGATCTGTTTAACATGTGGGTATTGGGAAGTAGTTGATGAGGTAGTACCTATTGCCCTTTTATTTCAAACCTTGGGAGTTACTTCTACGTTATGCTATTGTGCTATGCTATGCTCGTAGACGTGGTTTGGTTTGAGATTCATGAAAGATATGAGAGATTATTATGAACTAAGGGTTTATTTAAGGTGGCTACTTTAATACATATATGGGTGGATTGTTTGTGGGCACCTGAGGAATCCAGTGTTGTCCAAGGAGATCTTGGGGAACCCGTGTGATCATCATATGGTTCGCCACCCAGGCTCAAAGGGATCATAAGATTATTCATGCTAGAAACTTCCGTGTGCAGCCACAAGCCATTATGGCTCTGGCATAGTTGAGTATGTTGTGTGACCTCTTTCAGTGGTAGACTAGCAGATGTAGGGGATGTAGGTGGTACGGTCTACCCGTCGGAAGAGTTAATGCTTCTGAAAGACTGTGTCTCGGTCATCCGTTTCTCAAACATCATGTAGTGTGAGAAATACAACGGAGGCGATCGAGTCTTGTGGGGAAAAGTGCGCAAACCTCTGCAGACTGTATAAACTAATGATGGTTAGCCATGTCCCCGGTTATGGACATCTTGAGTATCTGGTACTTGAATTATTGATTTGATCTCGTCACTCTTAATTAATTTGTTGGGTTGTTAATATTATTAATTGGGATTGAGATGGGGTTTCCATTCTCAATGTTTATCAACCACCATGATAGTTAAACAAAAATATATTCCTTCGTTGTGGGGAAAATTTGGCTTTATGCATAAATAAACTTAGAGCCTCCACCAGCCATATATGCATGTAGTGTTAGCATTTATCTTGTTCATTGCTCTACAGTGTTATTTTGCCAGCATATTCCATGTGCTGACCCGTTTCGGGCTGCAACGTATTATGTTGCAGACTTTTCAGACGAAGAGTAAGGTGCGGTAGGTTGTTGTCGTGCACTCAGTTATGCCGTTGGAGTTGATGGACTCATTTACCTTTGATGCTTCCACAGTTATCTTATTAGATGGCCTTCAGCCATATTATTGTAATAGGTTCTCTTTTGAGACATTCGATGTAATAAGTGTGTGATTGCACTCTGTTATAAATCCTTCAAGTACTGTGTGTGTCAGCATTACCGATCCAGGGATGACACTTATGCATAGAGATTTGACCGTTTGAGGTCGGATCGCTACAGCTACATTATCAGTGGTTTGGCACGTCCCCAAAGTCCATAAAAATTGTGCCAATGCTTCTTTCGATGATATGTTGCAAGTTGACTTATGCCCGTACTTCTGAACCAACAATTCATGCAATGAGTAAAACACTGACCTCTCCTCATTCTGAACATAGAGTAGAAAGCTTTTGCATCTTGCTCCTTCTCTTCCACCCATTGGAGGCCTTTAACACGGTGCAACTTTCTTGGTGCATACGGCAATCTCTGACTTGACGACTCCATTTCCATAGCACAAGCAAACATGGCCAAATCCCATTCCTCATCTGATTCATCTGAAGTGTCCATCTGCCACATAAACATACACATGAGAGTTTAGCAACAACATACAAAATTACTAACAATAGTTCAACATGATACATCACAATTTCAAAGCAAATAACTATGTTCTGAACATTACATTATGAGAGCAAACAACATGTTCACAGTAAATATTATAGTTCAGAACATTACAAGTTGGAAGCAAAGGGTTGCGTTCAAAGCATTACAGGTTCGAAGCAAATAGTTGGAAGCAAACAATACATATAGGTTCACAACATTACAAGCTGACAGCAAATAGTTGGGTTCTACTTAATTTGGTTGAGCTCCCATGTCATCAGACCCAAATTGTCAAGAATCGAGCTAAAAGAACTGGGCCTCTCGATCCATATAGAGGAAACCCACGCATGAGCTATCCCTCTGCTCGCTTATGCACAAGGACAAGTAGTTGCCACAGCAGCTAGCTAGAGTTGGCCGCCGCCGCCTGCCACCGGCGCCTGCTCTGGTGACCCGCCGCCGCCGTCTGCTCAGCCCCCCGGAACTCTCCTCCCTCTTCCCCACTACTCCCTGCTCCTCCGTTCCTCCCATCCTCCTCTGTCCTGATGCACAGGTCCGGCTGCCAGCGTACCCGGCTCCCTCCTCCCTCCTCCTCCCCCCAACTCCCTCACAGGGGTCACCCCTCCCGGCACCAGCCTACTGCCTCATCCTCGTGTTTAGTTATTCCATTGTTTTTTTTTTGCTTAATTTGTTGGTAGTTTTCTAACATGATATGCCTAATTATGTAGAAATGTGTATGCTTTTATGAATGTCATGTAAAAAACAGCAACATCATAGTATAGTCGTTTAATTGTGTATGTGTTACCTATGAATCACCTACATTTTATAATTTCCCTTTGCAAAATGATGGTTCAGTTACGTACAAATGTATATATGACTGCTTTACGGTCAATTAGCATATAAACATATTCACTCATGCTCCGGGGCAGTACAGACATTTCACAATGAAATCTACAGTTTCACGGTTGTTTTAACCAAACAGCCTCCAACTTTTCAATAGCAGCTTTTTCACAGCAGCTTTTTCAGAATCTGCAGCTCAACCAAACACAGCCAGGTGCTTTGAGATGTTCTGAGCTGGTCCCGTGCATAGAAATTTCTTCTTCTGCTTTAGCCGCAGCAGAAACATTATTGAGTGGACTAGTTTATAGGCAGTCAAATCTCTGTTCATGTACCATTATATGTATGTGATGTGCCTTTGGCTTTCTGCTCATCAATCCACCTCTATGAGTAATTGGAATCATGTAGGTTTATAAATCAGTGCAATTTGTTCACCTTGGGTTGGGATTATTGATGTCAATAATGCAGCAATTGTGTCAAGCTTATTTAAGATGTTTGATCCCCCAATGCTAATGTTCTGAGAATAGGGGTCACTAGCATTATTTACTGTAGTTTTTGTAGGGTAATTGGCCCATAGTGCTACTTCAGTGTGCTATGCCACTTTTGACATTGAATGTTTGTGATGTCCTGTTTGTCTTTTTTTGACTCTTGTGACGCCCCTATATGTGTATTGTTCCAAGTCATGTATGGAGTGTACTGATGTTCTTGCTTTCCTTGAACAGGTAAGGAAAGTGGACATGCTTGACGGTGTCACGATCCTGCGGTCCGAGAAGGTCAAGGATGAGATCGTCTTCGATGGCAACGACATTGAGCTCGTCTCTCACTCTGTTTCCCTGATCAACCAGACTCCTTGCCTATGTGCTTCTCATACTGTAAACTCTAGTTCTGTCGATGCGTAGCTACATCGCAATGATCATGTACTTCAACACCAGCATGCCCAGCTGTTTATGCATCAAGGTGGATGTCTGGTATTCTGTAGTTATAGCATTTCCCCTTGTTTGTTCACATCAATTTGTTTAGCCGGAACACTTATAGGTGAATAATTTGCTTGTATTGTCTGATTGAATGAGAAAGTTGCCACCGCATGTGCGTTACTATGCTTACTCGGCGGCACACTCGGCCACTTTGCTTGCTGTTACTGGTGCCTCGACTACACCTGCCGAAAGGAGAAGAACAAGTGATTGAAAGGCGGTAATGAAAACTGAGGTGGGATTATTATTATTATTTGCGCGCAATAGCTGCGTAAATTTTGTTCCAAAATGATGGAAGGGGTGTGATCTACGAACCGTTATCGAAGTACTCGGCGCGACTAAGCTCCAAATAGCAGCCCCCAGCTGACACTCGCAAGTGTCAAACAGATGCGCTTTCGCGAGGGCACGATCCGTTCGGGCCAGCCCATTCAGTGGTGTGAAAGCGAGCCGATAATAAAATCCCAAGAAAGAAGCTCTATTAAGGAATCGGTCTCACAAACCCAAACTACAGAGTAGATATTCCTTACTACTTGAGCTGCTGAGTGTTAGTGATTAATAGGCCACACGAACATTTAAGAACTAAACTGAGCGGCAGATCCAAAAAGAAAATGAAAATTTTCAACCATTTCTGGGAAAATTGTGAACACTTTTTCATAAAAAAGTGAATATAGTTTGACACATGAACTAATTTCAAATTCGAAGAAAATTTAAAGTGTCAATAATTTTGTTAAAACTGAACAGAACCAAAAAAACAAAATATATTTATTTTTTAACAAATATGACCATTTCCATAAATTATGAACAAATCTTAAACGAGAACATTTTTAAACCCTGATTTTTTTAAACAAGAATATTTTTGAATATGTGTTTTTTTTATGAGAATATGTTTTGAAACTCTAAAGAAAATTTGAAAATACAAGAAAAATTCAAATTTGGATAGTATTTTAAATTGTGAAAATGATTTATGAAATCACGGACATTTTCTAAAATTTGTCAAAATAAAAAATGAAAAAAGAGCAGAAACGTATAAGAAAAACTTGAACATTTTCTAAAATATGAACAATATTTTGAAAAACATGAACACTGTTTGAAATTCTGAACATTTTTAAACGTGAGGATAATTTGAAATATGTAAATAATTTTTGAAATCATTTTCTTTGGATTTTCGAATAGTTTTTAAAAATTTAAAAAATATTGTAATTCTGAACATTTTAAAAAAAATTACACCGTGCATTGAAAAATTGTTTGCCGTGTATAAATGAAAGAAAAGGGACAGAAAATTTAAAAAAATGATAAAATAACTGGAAAGGAAAAAACCAAACAAATGAAAAACCAAAAAAGCATGAAAGAACCAGAAAATTAAAACCGAAAAACAACAGAAAAACGAAATAGCAAACCCATGGACTGAAAAACAACTGGGTCGGCCCACCCATGGGGGAAAACTAAGGTGGGATTTATTATTATTATTTGCGCGCAATAGCCGCGTAAATTTTGTTCCAAAATGAAGGGCACATGACACGCTTTATGTACAACTCACTCACGTACGTGCGGGCGGCTCGTCCACCGTAGTAGGGGCGCCGGGCGGCGCGGGGCTCGAGCACGGCGCCCTGCGGAGCCAGGGCGGCGGCCCGATCCAGATCGTGGGAGGGGGTGAGAGGATTGGGGAGAAGTGGGAGGGGATTTAGGGTTAGGTGGGGGAGGCCAGCCTAAGTAGACCAGGGGGAGTGGGTGGGCTGGCCTGCTAGTGGCCAGGTGGGTCAAACGGCCCAGGGGGAAAGGTGCCTTGCCCCTGTTTTTATTTTTGATCGTTTTTCTTTTTGCTTTCGTTCATTCATTTCTTTATTGTTTTTACTTTACTTGTAATTAAAAAAATATGTAGAGGTAGCTCCTAAACTAGTATAACCAAACATACTACAATCACAGTAATTCTTAAACAAAATAAAATAGTTTATTTTTTTATAAAACTCAAAAGGCATTTTATTATTTGTTTTTATTATTGTTTTTTTTATTTTTGAGCATCTAACTATTTTATCAAAATGTGGTTTCTCCACCATAATTACTCATGATTTATTTGACCCACCTTGAACATTTTAGTTTTAATGTTTGAAAACTTTGATGTTTGCCTTTAATTCTAATTTTAATTTGAATCGGTTTTTAAACTAACGCGAGATCAATAACAGTAATCGAGGTGACGTGGCATCATTAACGTGGAATTACTGTAGCTTAATTATCCGGGCGTCACAATTCTCCTCCACTACAAGAAATCTCATCCCGAGATTTAAGAGGTGGTGTATGGGGGAAAGTTCTGGGTACGAAATTCTAACGAGCGTACTCGATCTTGGTTGCTCTTCTCGAAGCGGTCGATCCATTATGTTGATGTCTTCATTTCTCTTCTTCAGGTCATCATGATGAAGTCATCAGCCTTTCTTTGGAGTCTTCATTGTATGTATGAAGGACAAGGGGTGACTTCTGAAGAACCGACCTCTGAAAGGTTGACTATCTGGTTGATAACATCGGGGATGGTGGCGGAAAGTAACTCTCGAATGGAAACTTAAGACAATATCGAGAGCAAGGTAAGTAGGTACCATGAGAAGTTTCGAGCAGTTGAATCGTTCGATGCCTGAAACAAAGTGTGAAAGGGGTTCAAGCAGCGAGAGTAAGTATTGCGTCTGGTACCAGAATAGAGCACTAGGAAGGTGGCCCGTGAATTAAATACGAAGCCAAGCGTGAGGAATAACCATTAGAAACAGGGTTGTACAGGAGAGTCAGGTTTCGATCCTGTGGAACCGTGGGTTATGGGCCCATCATGTGGGTTAAAAGTAGGAAGGGTGGTGACATCTTGCACGATCATGTAAGCAAGGCATGTCAGAGGATAGTCTGTCGGTTATGTCGGCAACAACATCGGTACCAAGGGCGAGGGACGAAGAGAACCATTTTCTTGCTCGTTGAACGAGGCGGACCAGTAGGCAAAGTTCTCGTCTATCGGTGGTTACCGGAATGTCATCAACAAAAGTAACGGGGTCTTTCTGACAGAATTGTACACCGAGTTGGTTACATAAGCAGGGAATTGTTACTGCTTAGATCATATTCATCGCAAGAAAGCTTAAAGAAAACAATGGAAAGGAAAAGTGATTATCAGGTTTAAACAGAACAATGGAAGGGAAAATGTGTTTAAACACATATTTCAAGGGTATATCCTTACCAAGGACAAGTAGAGAATGATATCCATGACACGAGACCAAAGGCATGACCATTCAGATAAAAGGGATAAGAAGAATCATGATATGTACCCATACAACGGTGTTTCGATAACTGATAAGGAAAATTTAGCACTGTGCTTCAAATGTTCTTATTGATGCTAGGAGTACCACATACATGCTTCGAGGTAGCATTGACATGGTCTTCAAGCAAAGGTCGGACTTTGCATACACAAAGGATTCATCAGGAACAACTTATAAAATAAGTCTTACGATTTCCTCATGGATGAACCGCTAAGCTTGCTAAAAAGCTATAACAATAGGTTCTCTGGTTAGGTGTGCTAGGCATGACATCACCTTACCGAGTCATATAAAGACCAATGTTATAACTCTTGGAAATATGTTCCAACCATCATATCTGACCGAGGTTCAGATCCGATTGGTGTCAGGATACCTCCGACTTAGGATGCCTGAGAAGAAAAGGTACAACACAAATTGACGAGATGACAATGTAAGATTCTCGGGAGATGAACTATGAGAGCGAGTTCCGAAACAAGAGTCATCACTAAATCAAGAAGAGGTGAGGAGGTGGCTGATTGACTCGGCGACAATTCATTGAGATTTGCAAAAGATGGATTTCCACACTTATGTGAACAAGGAGATAACATTTGTCAGATCAAATGATATAATGAGGTATGCTCGAGGAAAACATACACAGTTAAACATTGGTTAAAAGGTGCACCCGAAATATGGGCCTAGGTAGCACGATCAATGTTAGAATGGTGATTCGATAAACAATGGTCTAAGAATGAAATATCGACCATTAACTTCAAAGCAATAGGGTTGCTAGAATTTTGAAGTCGCACAGCATAGTTCAATTGTCGGTTTTCCGGTTAGAAACAACACGGGAACCAAGGAATGATCGGAGATGGCAGGAAGTATCACTTGTACCAAGAATGCATAAGAGGTGGTGAAATTCTCACGACATTATTGACATAAAAGATGGTAATACTCCAAGGTAAAGAAGAATAATTGCTGGATAGCATGGATCTCAAGGTATAACACAAAACACGAACAAGTTTGTGTTGAACGGGAGGCAATAAAGTGGTCGATGATAATACAAATCATCGGGGGCAAGGATGGTATTTCTCTTCATGAATTCAATTGATATCCTGGAAGAGCTCAAAATGTTGATGATGATCATGACACAATTGTCGAGAGATTTCACGAAGAAGCAATCGAACAGCGACGGCATCAAGAAAAAGCAATGGTGAAGCAAAGGGTCATTGGAACCACGGATACGACACACACTCGGAATCAAGCTTGATGTTCAAGGCGAAATGATAAGATGAGGAAGATCGACGTAAGCTTGGCTCATCGTCAAAAGTTGTGCTCTAGGAAGAAGGACCAGGTAGCGTAGATAAAAGTTTGCATGATAATGATATAGCCGATCAGGTTAGGAATGATTTGAAGGATTAATAAACTCATAAGCAACAAAAATTACTTAGAGTTCGGAGTGCGGAACCGATTCACTTATTGGTGTTTTGGGTTGACAAACAACCCAGCACCCATGAAGTGACAACGACAGGGAAAGGTAGTACTTCTTCAAAAATTCATAAGATGTAGAGCAATGGAAAGATATCCTCGAGATACCAAGGGTAATACTCAAAGGTAGATCATAATAGAGGTCGGGCAGACGCGTTTTAACTTGTCCGAGAAATGGGATCAAAGAAGAGCAATCATGGTCGGAACCACGGTTGCAAAGGATCAATTCACAGATACCATATGATAGTTATCAAGGAAATAGTTATTATTACAAGAAGCTTCCATGATAGGATATACATCGCGTCCATGGGCATGAACACAAAGTTCAAGGTCGACTCCCACTTCTCTAATGCATAACCTTCCATTCACTTCTCGCCTTCGACGAAGTTGTAGTGTTGAAGTTTTATCTGACATAACAACAGTAGAGTATGACCCGTGAAAACTTTCGAGTTCACACAGATTAAGGAAGGCATAGGTTCAACCCATCGGGGCTTCTTAGAACATATACCATGAACTTCAGGAGTAAATAACACAAGCTCAAAAGTAGAGCATGGTTGACAAAAGTAGAGGATACAATTTACCAAAGGCATTATGTATCAGGTAAAGAACTCACAAGAATTTTGGTTGTGAAGGACACTGTCGGATAATAACCCGGCAATGGGTATGGCGGTCCACCACGGGGTCGATGTGAGTATCGGTACTCAATCAGAGGAAGAAGGAATGCAAGGAGATCGGATTATCGAAACAACTGACTACTTCAAAGCTCAAATGCAAAGGAATTATGGGCTCCAAATCAAGGGATCAGAAGCAAACACTCTGATCAAGGATGGATAAGTTGAGTAGGCTTAGGGGTACAATCGATGGCAATTTGATTGGTCAAGAACCAGCTCATGTTTTTAAAATGACACCCGAACCGGAAGGTTGAATTCTAGGTTCTGATTGAGGATTGCGAGCATTCGCAACATATTGAATCAACGGACCCAAAATGATAGTGACAAAGCAGGGCAATAAGATTACTATACTTATGGGTTTAACCATAATGCAAGCACGTAAGAATTTCAAGAGCAATATGCTCTTGAGAATTTTCGGAAGTTTGAATAGTATTTCGAAGACCTTTGTGAAACACATGAACAACTGGTGATGAGTGGATACTTGGTATGTGCGAGGAATTATTCGTCGGGGTATTCAGGTGGCAAAGAACTGCAAGGCAGTAATAACAACTGGTGGCAAAGTATTCTCGGGGTATCTTGTAATAACAAGATCGACTGGGAACAAAAGTAAGAACGACAGGTGTAAGTATTTATCCATAGGGATATTTCGGTGGTAGGGAATCGCAAAAGCAATGGGCACAAGGTCTCGAGAGTATCGAAGAGTATCCTCGAAATCTTCTTTTGCAGTCGGCTATCATCTGGACTGAAGGGGCTCTCCGGGAGAAAGTATTTTCGAGAACCTAAAGTTAGATTTTAGTAAATTCATTTTAACCCGAATAGAAGAGAGATCAGAGTCCCGGAGTATAGACGATGAATAAAATATCCTAATACCACCCAATGGCAACGTGGGCCCGTAAGGCGCACAACCATGTTAGTAAAAGTTTTGTAATGTCTAGACTCGACTTCGGCCAAGGAGTGTGGAAGGGGGATTCCTACAGGCAGTCGGCTCTGATACCAACTTGTGACTCCCCCGATTTAATCGTACACTAATCATACACGCAAACGTATACGATCAAGATCAGGGACTCACGGGAAGATATCACAACACAACTCTAAAAGTAAAATAAGTCATACAAGCATCATAATACAAGCCAGGGGCCTCGAGGGCTCGAATACAAGTGCTCGATCATAGACGAGTCAGCGGAAGCAACAATATCTGAGTACAGACATAAGTTAAACAAGTTGCCATAAGATGGCTAGCACAAACTGGGATACAGATCGAAAGAGGCGCAGGCCTCCTGCCTGGGATCCTCCTAAACTACTCCTGGTCGTCGTCAGCGGCCTGCACGTAGTAGTAGGCACCTCCGGTGTAGTAGGAGTCGTCGTCGACGATGGCGTCTGGCTTCTGGGCTCCAGCATCTGGTTGCGACAACTAGGTAGAAGGGAAAGGGGGAAAAGAGGGAGAAAAGCAACCGTGAGTACTCATCCAAAGTACTCGCAAGCAAGGATCTACACTACATATGCATGGGTATATGTGCAAAGGGACCATATCGGTGGACTGAACTGCAGAATGCCAGAATAAGAGGGGGATAGCTAGTCCTGTCGGAGACTACGCTTCTGGCAGCCTCCATCTTGCAGCATGTAGAAGAGAGTAGATTGTAGTCCACCAAGTAGCATCGTATAGCATACTCCTACCCGGTGATCCCCTCCTCGTCGCCCTGTTAGAGAGCGATCACCGGGTTATATCTGGCACTTGGAAGGGTGTGTTTTATTAAGTATCCAGTTCTACTTGTCATAAGGTCAAGGTACAACTCTGGGTCGTCCTTTTACCGAGGGACACGGCTATTCGAATAGATAAACTTCCATGCAGGAGTGCACCACATAACCCAACACGCTCGATCCCATTTGGCCAGACACACTTTCCTGCATCATGACCGGCCTCGGAAGATCAACACGTCGCAGCCCTACCTAGGCACAACAGAGAGGTCAGCACGCCGGTCTAAATCGTATGGCGCAAGGGTCTGGGCCCATCGCCCATTGCACACCTGCATGTTGCGAGGGCGGCCGGAAGCAGACCTAGCAACCTCCATTACAAAGGAAGTCACGTTACGCGGTCCAATCTGGCGCGCGCCGCTCAGTCGCTGACGTCACGAAGGCTTCGGCTGATACCACGACGTCGAGTGCCCATAACTGTTCCCGCGTAGTTGGTTAGTGCGTATAGCCAATGGCCAGACTCAGATCAAATACCAAGAACTCGTTAAGCGTGTTTTGAAGTAACCGCGGACGCCGACCAGGGCCAGGCCCACCTCTCTCCTAGGTGGTCTCAACCTGCCCTGTCGCTCCGCCTCAAAGTAACAGTCGGGGGCCGTCGGGAACCCAGGCCCACCTCTACCGGGATGGAGCCACCTGCCCCTTCAGCCCCCATCTCCGAACAGTATCATAAGTAATGTAACAGTATAAAGTATATAGCATATGCCCGTGATCACCTCCCGAAGTGATCACGGCCCAGTAGTATAGCATGGCAGACGGACAAGAGTGTAGGGCCACTGATGGAACACTAGCATCCTATACTAAGCATTAGGATAGCAGGTAAGGGTAACAACTGTAGCAACAATGACAGGCTATGCAGCAGAATAGGATTAACCGAAAGCAGTAACATGCTACACTACTCTAATGCAAGCAGTAGAGAGAAGGAATAGGCGATATCTGGTGATCAAGGGGGGGGGCTTGCCTGGAAGCTCTGTTGCACAAGAAGAGGGGTCGTCGGTGACGTAGTCGTACTCGGTGGCATCAGCGCCGGCCTCGAGGTCTACCGGGGAAGAAGAGGGGGGAATAAACAGTAAATACGGAGCAAACAAAGCATCACAAAACATAACGAGGCAATACGCGGTGCTAGGTATGCCCTAACGCGGTAGGAGGTGATACCAACGAAGGGGGGAAACATCCGGGAAAGTATCCCCGGTGTTTCGCGTTTTCAGACAGATGAACCGAAGGGGGAAAGTTGCGTGTTTGCTATGCTAGGGATGTGTGGCGGACGAACGGGCTGCGTATCCGGATTCGTCTCGTCGTTCTGAGCAACTTTCATGTACAAAGTTTTTCCATCCGAACTACGGTTTATTTTATATTAATTTTTAAAGTTTTTAAATCATTTTCTAGAATTTATTTAATTAATTTAATTCAACATTATCCAGAACAGTGCATGCTGACATCATCATGACGTCAGCAGTCAACAGAGGTGTTGACTGGTCAAACTGACGTGTGGGACCCACCTGTCATACTCTGATTAATTAACTAACAGTTAATTAGGTTAATTAGTGATTAGATTAATCTAATATAGAATTAATTAAGTTAATTAATTCTTTAATTAATTAATTAATTATTAATTTTATTTATTATTCTTTTTAAACCCTTTTGTAAGTTAAGGGGCTGGGCCCCACTTGTCATAGGGCCAAAGGCCTATTGGGTTTGGGTGCTCGGGTGCGGGTGTCACCCGAGCGAGCGCTGGGCGCTAGCGGGCAAACCCGACGGGCGCGGGCGGGGCGTTGCCCGCCATGGCGCCGGGTCAGGCTGTGGCCATGGCAGGGCTCGCCGGCCGGCCACAACAGCGCGGCGAGGGAGCCTCGGCGGGCAGCGGCTGGAGGGCGAGGGGAGGCGCGGTTGCGCCGAGCAGCACGGCAGGAGAGGTCGCGTCGAGGGCGCGTGTGCGTGCAGTGTGCACGCGGCGGAGCAAGGCGGCTAGGCCGCGGGACGCGGGCTCGGCAGGCAGGGCGCGGCAAAGTAGCAGCAGCTCGAGGAGCAGTGCGTGGTCGAGGTGTGCAAGCGCGCCGGTGCGGACGGTGACCTCGTGGCGCTAGCGGGGGGGAAGCGGGAGCAGTGAGGGTCTAGCCGTGCTCGGCCGACGGGCGAGCGAGGCGCGGCGTCCGGGGCACGACTCGGCGCGTGTATGGGGCGGTGTGCGCGTGCGTGCTGTGGACGTGGGTCGCGGCAAGTGCGACCAAGGCGCGAGGGAGGGAAGAGGCTCACATCGAGCCTGTCGTTGTGCATTCGCGTGCTCGGGGAGGGCCTGAGGTAGACGGACAGCGATGATGACGTCGGGGTCGTCCGGCGAGGCAACACCGGTGACGACGTCGGAACCGCGGCGTCGAGGCGAGGAGGTCGTGGCATGGGTGCAAGGGGGGTCGTCGCCTGCGAGCGGCTTGTCCACCGTAGCAGGGGCGCCGGGCGGCGCGGGGCTCGAGCACGGCGCCCTGCGGAGCTAGGGCGACAGCGAGGCGCAGGGCGGCGGCCCGATCCAGATCGTGGGAGGGGGTGAGAGGATGGGGAAGAAGTGGGAGGGGATTTAGGGTTAGGTGAGGGGAGGCCAGCCTAAGTAGGCCAGGGGAGTGAGTGGGCCGGCCTGCTAGTGGCCAGGTGGGTCAAACGGCCCAGGGGGAAAGGTGCCTTGCCCCTGTTTTTATTTTTGATCTTTTTCTTTTTGATTTTGTTCATTCATTTCTTTACTGTTTTTACTTTACTTGTAATTAAGAAAAATATGTAGAGGTAGCTCCTAAACTAGTATAACCAAACATACTACAGTCACATTAATTCTTAAACAAAATAAAATAGTTTATTTTTTAATAAAACTCAAAAGGCATTTTATTATTTATTTTTGTTATTGTTTTGTTTATTTTTGAGCATCTAACTATTTTATCAAAATGTGGTTTCTCCACCACAATTACTCATGATTTATTTGACCCATCTTGAACATTTTAGTTTTAATGTTTGAAAACTTCGATGTTTGCCTTTAATTTTAATTTGAATTTAAATCGGTTTTTAAACTAACGCGAGATCAACAACAGTAATCGAGGTGACGTGACATCATTAGCATGGGATTACTGTAGCTTAATTATCCAGGGGTCACAAATCGAGATGCTGATTAATTCTCGGCGGGGACGTCGGGGGAGGCTTTCTTGACTGCCGCCGGCGGCTGGGGCAGCTGGTTGCCGTCGGAGTCGAAGGCGATGTGCCCCGAGAACTGGAGCGGCCGGCACTTGTCCCCCATGATGATGGCCTTCCTCCACACGGCCTCGTCGTCGTCCGGCCCCAGAGCGGCCACCGCCTCCTCGTCGTCGTCGCTGCTGCCGGACGGAGAGCGCCTGTTCCACGACACCATCCTGGCCGCCTTGCCGCCGATCCCGCTGAGCGTGGCCGACAGCAGGTGCTTCCGGTTGCTGGCGCCGACGCTGCTGTCCGCCTTGGCCAGCGGCGCCGACGAGGAGGGCCCGCGCTGCTGCCCCCACAGCTTCTCGTGCGTGCTGCTGGTGCACAGAGACACCACGACCGCCGCCACCACCAGGACGACGAGGATGACAAGGACGAGAGTCGCCGCCCCGGGTGCTCCGGCGGTGTGGTCGGCGGCGAAGAGGAGGAGCCTCGCCATGTCGCCCCAAGGAGTAGGTTACAAGCCGGGGAATGGAGAGATCACTGAGAGAGCACGGACGCACAGGAAGGAGAGTAGCCGCGGCTTATATGCACGTACGCACGATCAGGCGCCGGAGACTGGACTGGACAGAATCGTGGCTGGATATGGCGCTCGAATTCCTTGGCCGTGCAGGACCAGTCAGATAGTTTGACCCGGCCAGCGGCGACGGAGATTGACGCGACAGTCGTCGCCCGCCCGCCGGAGACTGGCGCTAGCAGACAGCAGATGCCGCCTGCCGGTCAAGTCCATCGGTATCGCGTGGGCCAGCTAATCACCTTTGAGCGAAGCGACGGTTTGACCAAATTCTTGGCAGATTTTATTTCTTTCCGGAAACGACATCTGACGAACATCGGCCAGGGAGCCCATCCTAGGGAACGACTTCCCCACCGTTGCACGGATCTTTGCGCAAGGCCGATGCCATGTAGATCAGCTGGAGTCGTTCGCTGTCAAAAGTTTCCTGGCGAACGTTCTCTATTTTTTTTCTCCAAAAAATCCACGACCAAGGTCCGCGAGGAGG
Source organism: Triticum aestivum (assembly GCF_018294505.1). Lineage (NCBI taxonomy): Eukaryota > Viridiplantae > Streptophyta > Magnoliopsida > Poales > Poaceae > Triticum > Triticum aestivum. Next base: position 2,294,228 of record NC_057802.1, on the reverse strand, counting down.
AGTTCAAACTGAGGAACTCCTGCGCACGGGGTAGGGGCCCTCGACTGATGTAGGGTTTTGTGAACATTTGCGACCCAACTGTTATATGTATTTTAAAGCTAGATTTATTTCAAATGTGTTTTTTCTTCTGGAAAAAAAATCTAAAAATCCTGAATATTTTCCATTCATGAAAGAACAACAATCACTATTTTTAGAGGGGTTTTTCCAAAACTTCCCACATGCATTTTTCATTATAGGCAGCATAGAAATTTATTTGCATTTTCATCCATAACATTTTTTTCTGTTCCAAATCCTGTCAATTTTTAGGTCTTTTTGCAATGCCCCATGGCAAACTTTGGTAATTTTTACTTATTCATGTCCGTATTGGAAATATTTTTTAACTCTCATATGGCAGTTTCATTATTAAGAGCATGGCATTTTAATAATTAATAAATGGTATTTTTATTAATAAGAGGATGACAGTTTTATTATCAATAACATGATATTTTTATTAATAATAACATGGCATTTTTATTACTAAGAGGATGTCAGTTTTATTGTTAACAGCATGTCAGTTTTATTATTAATAGGATGGTAATTTTATTATTGACATGTTGGAATTTTTAATTTTTTTGCATGCCATTTATTAATCAAGAGGATGTCAATTTTATTATTAAGAGGATGACAAATCAGTTTTAATTGATAACATGTTTTTTTTCATTGACGCGGCATTTTTTATTGATTTTTTCACAGTGCACCAAGTAAAAAAAAATTGCACATGGACATTTTTTGTTACTGTCCGTGGAAGAAATAAAGAAAAAATGTTCTCTAAAAACATGGAATTTTTTTGCACAGTGAAACATCTCCACGAAAAATATCATAAATTTATTTTTCTTAGATCACACGGCACATTTTTTATTCATACCTTTGTAAATTTATAAATTAGAAAAATGCCAATTTTTAAAGTAACATGACAATTTATTCTTAAGATCGTGAAAATTTTATTATTAGTAGGATGGAAGTTTTATTATTGAGAGGATGGGAATTTTTATTATCGTTTGCATGAAATTTTTTTGTCAAGAGGATGACCGTTTTATTATTAAGAGGATGGCAATTTTATTTTTAATTGAAATGGAATTTTTTCAACGACACAACATTTTTTAATGAATTTTTGCACAGTGGGCCAAATAAAGCAAAAATTTACACATGAGCATTTTTTGTTTTTGTCCATGAAAAAAATAAATAAATAGTGTTCTCCAAAAAACTTGGCAATTTTTGCACAGTGAAACATCTCCACAAAATTTTCATAAATTTCTTTTTTAGATCAGATGACAGATTTTTTAATTCATACCATTGTAAATTATAAATTAGAAAATTGAAAAATTTATAAAGTAACATGTCATTTTCATATTTCATAATCATCGCATTTTTATAAATTTATACTTTCTCTGCTTTTCAAAAGAAAAAATATTTTCTGTTCATGACATTTAAAAGATAGTTAACTAGTCATGTGGGCCAATCGGGGTTCGCCCTGGCCCTCCTCCACCGATACTTGTTGGGAGCGGCTCCGCCTGGCGAACGGAATCATTTTGAAGCTACTCCCTGGCAGCTGTTCCTAAATATTAGGGTCTTTTTTAGGGGGCGCTAGGAATTATTTTGAAAATTATCACATGCGTTCGCGCCAGCCCATACAGACCAACTATAAGGCCCACAATTTCGATAATAGCCATCGAGCTAGTAGATTAGCACAATCATGTGCCATTAGAAAATAACCTACACTTCACTCTCGAGAAGAACTCTACAAAAGTTCTGGCTCACAACCAGAGTATGTAGTCCACCTGAAAAATAAAGGTCATAGTAGGTAGAGCTCGCGCAAATTCGTGGAAAACCATATGAAGAGTCTCTTAATTACCCAGAAATCCCCATTCCTTGAAGATGACCATATCCATGATTCAACGGCTGGGGAGCTCTTGGAGCATGGGAGCATTGAAGCTCCTGTAGCACCAAACAACCAACCCGTCCGCGAGTATGAAGTTATGGTGAGTGCCCCTTTTTTTGAAAAATAATGATCAAAAGCCATATTTAGAAGTGTCAAAAAATTTCAACAAACAAATATATGTGGAAACTTGTTGTATTCACTACGGTTCCATGAAATTATGTTAAAAAAATGTAATTTGTATAAAAAAATCCCGGCCCAAAAACAAAAAAGGGCCCATTTGAAAATACATATTTGTCCTTTCTTTTTTACATCACGTGTGAAAGTAAAATGTTGTGAAATTTTGCACATATGTAGTATACATGTGTATGTGGGTTTACAAATAATTTCAATTTTTTTTGCCTCGTACAAAGTGATCTTTTGGAAGCGGGCACCATGGTGCTCGTACAACATTTACAGTTTTCGCCCCCTCCCACTTCTCTTTCTCTCGGTCGGCATGGCTGGATGTGGCTTCTTGGGCTGCCACATGGGCAGTAGTTTTTACCTATCTAGCTCCAGCCCAACAACTGTCTTCCTACATGAACATGGTTGTTTGTATCTTTACAAAACGAGATATGTGATGTCCATGATTTATGATGTTGTGCATTAATTCTTTGCTCACCTTATACTAGAGGATCAACATTGTATTGCATGTCTTTGTTTTTCTTTTTGAATAAGTCATCTGGGGTAGAAGATCCCCACTTGTATATATTACTCAATTATGAACCATAGGTTCGAGTTACAAGAGTTACAAGGTAACTCGCCGGTATGTGAGGAGAGGTAGTGATGCCAAGACATAGTGTTTGCATTTTAATTTGATTCTTCAAATCTATGAGTGTAGAGTAAGAAATCCGCAAAGTAAGGTGAGCGGGGTGAGTGTCATTGCGGAAGACTTTGGCGTTTCTTGAGTCTCAAATTTCCCACAAGATGGCCAGGAGGACCCACCACATGTTCGTGTCGATGTGAAGCTGAACAAGGTGCACCCTCCGTAAAGAAATATAATAACGTTTAGATCACTAATATTTCTTTACAGAGGGGCACTTAATTACTGATTGCAAAAACGATGTAGACATTAAGTACGTAGAATCCATAGTGAACAAACCCTATTGTGATAGTAATAATCATTAGATAGGGTACCAATACATCAAGCACAAGTTTTCTGATCTACTCCAATTGACAAGCCTTAATGCACACACCATAATCAAGCACGATCCAAACAATCCTAGCTAGTTTTAATCAAATCCGTCTGCATACTCGCTCACCACACCATAGGCGTGCATGCATGCCCGCCTGAATTTAAACAAGAAAACTCCTCACAATCCATCGTTGAGAAGCGACGGTAGCTAGGTAGCAATTAAGTTTCAGACGTTGTCGGAGGTGGTGGAGGAGGGCGGCAGGAGAGGCTGGGTGATGGAGGAGGCCAGCTTGGCGCTCCGGACCTCGCGCTCGCCGCTGCCGGAGGAAGCTGCCGATGCGGCGGCCGCCTCCTTGCCGATGCGCGACCTCTCCTCGCTCTTGCCCCAGAGCACGAGGTAGAGGCCGGTGATGATGAGCGCGGCACCGATGATCCCGCCGAGGTAGAACTTCTCGCCGAGGGTGAGGGAGGCCATGATGGCGACGACGAGCGTCTGCACGGGCTGGTACACGGCCACGAACACCGGGCCCCCGCGGTCGATGCACCATATCTGCACTGCGAACGCCACGCCGGAGGCGATGAAGCCCTGCATATTATATATTACCGTTTTCATTTGCCATGTCAGCAGCCAGCTTACATTTGCATAATCATTTCCATATCTCTTGAGAGTCAAAAGCAAGCAGCAGCTTAAGATCTGAGACATGGATCATCATGCCTTCCACTCACTGACTTGATGTATATTTACACTGAATAAAATAATACTATAGTTTGCTAAAGGAGTACTGGTGCAGATCGGTGATCCTGACAGAGAGAGAGGTGTACAGGTTGTTGCATTGCACCACTTTTAATAAATTTGTTTACCTCTACTCCTTTAGCAAATTATCATTTTCATTTGCACCTCAGATAGAGAGTAGTAGTAATTAGTATGTGATTGGGATTCCAGGCCTAATATAAGAGCGTTTAGATCATCTTTTATATTAGTTTACGAAGAAAGTACTAGTGTAAAAAAACGCTTTTATATTATGAGATGGAAGGAGTAATTAATTTTTAACTGCGAAATTATATAGGACACTAATAAATGCTTACGGCGTAGAGGATAGTGAAGACTTCGGAGCCGGAGTGGAAGACCCATGCGCCGGCGTCCCTCTCGAAGAAGGCGGCGATGATGAGGAACTGGATGACGCCGAAGAAGCAGGTGTAGGAGGTGACGGACAGCTTCGCGGGGTACTTCTTGAGCACGGGCGCCTGCAGCACCAGCCAGCCGGACCACGAGAGGCAGTGGCCGATGAGGTAGACGCAGCCCAGCGTCCAGTTCTTGCCCTCCCCGGCCACGGCGGCCAGAAACGGCACCTCCTGCAACGACGGCTTGTCGTCGCCGGCGGTAGGGGCGAAGATGGTTGGGCCCTGGTAGAGCGTGATGACGGACGCGCCCGCGACGCACGCGAGGGTGCCCAGCACCTTGGCGACGCCGTCGCGGCGGTCGAGGCGCACCTTCTCGATGCGGAGCGCGGCGGCCATGCCGAAGGTGATGGCGGGCACGGAGTTCTGGATGGCGGAGGCGAAGGTGGGGGACGTGTTGTCGAGGCCCAGGAGGTAGAAGCCCTGGTTGGCGGTGATGCCGCAGAGGGCGAGGAAGAAGAACTGGACGGCGAAGCCGAGGGTGAGCCTGGGGCGGTCCTTCTTCTCGAGGAAGTAGGCGAAGGGGACGAGGAGGAAGAGCGCGATGATGTTGCGGTAGACGGGGAAGACGAGCTTGCTGATGCCCATGTTGAGCGCGAGGCGCGACACGACGTGGAAGCCGGCGTAGCCGAACTGCAGCGCCAGCATCGCCACGTGGAGCTGCGCCTTCTCCGGCATCCCGCACACCCGACGGGCGTCCACCGCGTCCGCCATTGCTGCACCCTCTCCTCACTTGATCTCTCCCTAGATCGAGATAGAAGCTGCTGGAGCGAGGTGGCACTGAGAGACGAGAGAGAGGACGGCCTAGGCCAGGGATGAGGTGAGTGAGGAGTGCAACCAGGGGTGTCTAGCTATATAGACGCGCGACATTCCACTTGGACAGTAGGTGAGCATGCTACAGAGTGACACTCAGCTAGAGGCAGACAGTGAAGTGAGCGATGGTTGGTCGGAGAAGACCTTCATGCATGGGCATAGGCCGACCGACCCCTTCATCCCACTCCTATCATGCATGCCTCAAGATTCCTGAGATCACAGTCGGAAGTATAGTAATTTTCCAGAGCTGTCAATGTCGTAGGTACGATCCACTTGGGTACCTCCCATGGAAATACTCACACACCTTTAGCAAGCTGTAGTTTTGTGCGTGCTGCAAAGTTGAACCACTTGAGTTCTTCACTGGCGAACCAGTACTAAACATCAACAGCTGCTGGCTTTTTTTTTCCCGGGAAACCCGTTGTTGGCTTTGTTCAGCTCCACTTTCCTAGCCATGTTTCTCCCAAGAGGAAAATAGCGCACTACCGGTAGGTACCGGCACATCTTTAGCCGTTCCTCTCTACATCAAGATTAGTGCTACTTTTTCTTTATAAGATGTCAACCTTTTCCGTACATGAACACACACCAATACAAACATAGAGGGGTGAATACCAACAGTTTTTTGTGTCAGCTGAGGAAGGAGAGAAGCGTTGCATGCGCAGAGATTCCCTCTCCAACTAAAGACTTACATTTTATTTTGTTTTTATATCATTTTGAATGGCTCATAAATTTGGTACCAAAATTTTGTGTTTGAAACTTTTTAGTTTTTACATTTCTGAATTCTTGGTGAATAGACCGTTAAACAAGGCCGACCCTGAATATGTTTTGAACGAGTTTAAAGTACTGATTTCACATATTTCACATATTTTATAATAACACATTTCACCCATTTCAAAAAATATTTCATAATAACATATTTCACTCATTTCACATATAATATTTCACTCATTTTCAAAAGATATTTCATTCATTTCAAAATAAATTTTCATAATAACATATTTAAAACAGATTTCACTCATTCCATATAACATATTTCACAATTTTCTAAACAAATTTCATAATAACATATTTAAAACAGATTTCACTCATTCCATATAACATATTTCACTCATTCCAAAAGGATATCATAATAACATATCCCACTCATTTCAGAAAAGATTTCGTAAATAACATATTTCACTAATTTCATACTAACATATTTCACTCATTTCAAAAAGGAGTTCATAATAATATATTCCACTCATTTCAGAAAAGATTTCGGAAATAAAAAAATTTCACTCATTTCAATAAGATTTCACAAATACATTTTTCATTATTTGTTCCACCTTCCTTTGAGCTGAGCATAGATGTGAGGGTCTCCGCGGCATCGGTTCTTTCAAGCTTGCTGGCGTCATCGTCGCTGGAGAGATTGGCCGCTAGCTCATGGAGCGCGGGAGAACAGTGTGTGCCGGAGGAGCCGCCCTGTGGACGAGCGCTTCCAGGGAAGTGCCGCGAAAAATGTCGCGGATCTGGCAACAGCCAAGCACTAGTGCAGAATCAGGCTTTAGTCCCGGTTCATAAGGACCTTTAGTGCCGGTTCGTCACGAATCGGGACCAAAGGCCCACCACGTGGCACGAGCCCGCGCCGGGGGGCTGGGGGCCTTTAGTCCCGGTTGGTTACACCAACCGGGACTAAAAGATTTAAGGGTTTATGGGTTTATGGTTTATTTTTCCTTTTAATTTTGTGTTTTCTATTTAATTCTTTTTCATTTCAAACATATTTTACGCTACTACATATTGTACACGTTATGCATATATAAAAATAGAATTTCTCGTAGAACCGATCATATATATATAATCCAATTTCTCGCACGACCATTCACATACACATATATATACAATTTGGTATGTACAATTTCTCCTATAATTTGCAGATCATCACATGGACGCATTACAACTTGTAATGGTATTCTTCTTTGGGATCTATAACCTGGTCGAGCAAAAATCCTGCTATTTCCTCTTGAATTGCTCGTACGCGATCCTTTGGTAGGAGCTGATCCTGCATCTCCATCATCTTCAAAGAAGGAGATCAATATGCATGTATTAGTTGTGTGTATATATATTAGATAATGATGTAAAAAATATGAATAGTGTTTTGGCAAGCGTACCCATTGTTGTATATCTTTTTGCTCCTTTCGGACGTCATCATGCGAATGTTCTCGCAAACGTAGTATGCAGATAAATTATTCCCCGGTGCCTGCATCAGGGTCTTTACGAGAATAGAATTCAATTAGATAATAATTAATCAAGCATGATAATGGTATTGAAACTAGAATTAAAGAGATGCACGGATGTAGCTAGCTAGTATACTACTTAATTAATTACCTTGGCTCGCACCCATTTCAGCTGTTGTTTCCATGGGCCTTGAACCTCTTTGATGAACTTTTGCAAAGCCCTGCCCGCGGCAAAGAAAATGAAAAGAAAATGAATAAAGGAGTTATTAATTAGTTGATATCAGGAAATGAACTAAAGAGGTCGACATAGTTCGATAATGATTGAAATTATCCGTCGACCATCCCCTCACGATTGCGTAGTCATTAATGTCTTTAAGTAGTGAGTCCAATACTTGAACTTTTCCCTCGTCAACTTCAATCATTAGCAGGATCCAGTGAAAACTGCATGCGCACATGTTTGTATAATTAAGCGGGCATGTGCATAACTCATCAACTACACTTATTAACATCTAGTAAGCAAAAACAGAATTTGTAGTACAAGGCAGTGTCACTCACCCGAAGTTGTAAGGAAGTACTATTTCTGGTTGGGTATTTAGTCGCTTCAAGAACTCTAGCAAGCTTCTCTTTGTGTATGGTCGATCATATTCACGTGACCATGTCTCTTGATTAATGGTATTTGGGTCAATTAACCCAATGCCATACCGTCCAGTTTTTTTCATTTCATACATCTTCATTCTGCATAATACCATAGAAAAGAATATAGTGAGGATAATTACAGGTAATGAACGAGCACTGCAGCTAGCTAGAGACTTAAATTACAGAAAGAAATCACTTACCACAATAGCAACTAACGATAGATTTGTCGAGTGCATTTTAATTGAATAACTGAAACATTTCTTGAAACTCAACCCACAAATCTTTTTCATGGAAGTAATGCTCCGCCTTGACTTTCACCATGAGGGACTCTCGACTGGTCTTTACTTCTCTCAGGTACCATTCATGCAATTGATGCATTCCCGTTGATAGAAGCTGGATCTCCTCAGGCTTGACCAGAGGTTGGTCGTGAACATATTTCCAATTTAGTTCCTCCTCTGTAAACGTTTGGAATTCCTCGATGCCTAGGAATTGTTCAACAGTGACACTGGCCTCTTCAGCCCACCGATAACCCACAAGTATAGGGGATCGCAACAGTTTTCGAGGGTAGAGTATTCAACCCAAATTTATAGATTCGACACAAGGGGAGCCAAAGAATATTTGTAAGTATTAGCAGCTGAGTTGTCAATTCAACCACACCTGAAGATTAATTATCTGCAGCAAAGTGATCAGTAGCAAAGTAGTATGATAGTTTTGATAATAGTAGCAGTAGCAATGGTAACGGTAACAGTGATAGCAGTAGTTTTGTAACAAGTGCAACAGTAACGATAGCAGTGGTAACTTGGCAAGAACAATATATAGGAAAATCGTAGGCATTGGATCGGTAATTTGTTGGATGATATTCATAATGTGACAGTCATAACCTAGGGCGATACGGCACTAGCTTCAGTTCATAAATATAATGTAGGCATGTATTTCGTAAATAGTCATACGTGCTTATGGAAAGAACTTGCATGACATCTTTTGTCCTACCCTCCCGTGGCAGCGGGGTCCTATTGGAAAGTAAGGGATATTAAGGCCTCATTTTAATAGAGAACCGGAACAAAGCACTAACACATGGTGAATACATGAACTCCTCAAACTACGGTCATCACCGGGAGTGGTCCCGACTATTGTCACTTCGGGGTTACCGGATCATAACACGTAGTAGGTGACTATAACTTGCAAGATCGGATCTAGAACATGGATATAATTGTGATAACATAAACGGTTCAGATTTGAAATCATGGCACCCGGGCCCAAAGTGACAAACATTAAGCATGGCAAAGTCATAGGAACATCTATCTCAAAACATAGTGGATACTAGGGATCAGACCCTAACAAAACTAACTAGATTGCATAATGAATCTCATCCAACTCCTCACCGACCAGCGAGCCTACGAAGGAATTACTCACTCCCGGTGGGGAGCATCATGGAATTGGCGATGGAGAAGGGTTGGTGATGACGAAGATCGAAGATCCCCCACTCCGGAGCCCCAAACGGACTCCAGATCTGGCCTCACGATGAAGAACATGAGGTGACGACGGCTTCGTCTCGTGGAACGCGATAATTCTTTCTTCTTGATTTTTTTATAAAAATATGTGATTTTTATAGCGTCGGTTTCAGGGTCTGCGGGGCCACCAGGTGGGGACAACCCACCTGGGCGCGCCTGGAGGGGGAGGCGCACCCTGGTGCGTTGTGCCCAACCAGGTTCCCCCCTCCGGTGGTTCTTGACTCCAGAAATTCTCTTTTATTGTATAAAAAATTCTCGCAAAGTTTCGTTCCGTTCCAAAACTTTTATTTCTTAACAAAAACATCACCATGATAGTTCTGCTGAAAATAGCGTCAGTCCGGGGTTAGTTTCATTCAAATCATGCAAATTAGAGTCGAAAACAAGAGGAAAAGCGTTACGAAAAGTAGATACGTTGGAGACGTAGCAACTCCCCCAAGCTTAAACCTTTGCTTGTCCTCAAGCAATTCAGTTGATAAACTGAAAGTGAAAAAGAAAAACTTTTACGAACTATTTTGCTCTTGTTTGCATAAATAAGCTTAAACAGCATCCAGGTTTTCAGCCAATATTATAACTAGCCATGCCGACAATAACTCTTAAAAATTATATTAACTCATATCAATGACATAATCAGCTAGCGAGCAATAAGAAGATATCTCAAACAACAACACATTATCAAAACAACCATGATATAATATGACAATAGTGGTATCTCGCTAGCCCTTTCTAAGACCGCAAAATATAAATGCAGAGCACCTCCAAAGTTCAAGCAGCGACTAAACATTGTAATTCATGGTAGAAAAGATCTAGTCATAATGCACCCAACATTAGCTACAAACAATGCATTAGCATGACAGCAGTGCTCTCAGGTTCTGGCGCTTATTTTAGAAGGTGATGACACAACATAAAATTAAATAGATAATCCCTTTGCTGAGGGAAACAGTGATTTGCAGCGTTGCCAGAGCTCAAGTTTTAAAACAGAGGTAAAAGATATTTTGAAAAATGCACTCTTCTTGTTTAAAAGAAACTACTGTTTGCCCGTTTAAAAGAAACTCCTAACTACAGTTTGCCTAGTTCTATTTTAATGAGTCTTCACTACTTCGATCATAGAGTAGATGTGAAAATCGTATGGTTAGCATGCAAGGCATGCTTTTGCTTTCTATGGAGGGTGAAGAAACAGGCTGAGGTACGTAGCACTGGTGCTAATGAAATTCACGTTAGTGTTTGTGTGATTAATACGACACATGCAAAGTGACACTCGCTAGTGTTTGTGTGAGCACTGAACTGTGAAGTGCTATGTTATGTTTGTGTCATGTGTCCTGTGTAGTTACATGTGCTTGCTGCTAGCTCTCAGTTGTGAGTAGTCGCTTTAGCAACTTGTGAAGATCGTACTGCCGAAGAGACAGCAGTGGACTGGCTTGTTTAATGGCATTTGGTTTGGCGCCACTCCACTAATTGCAGATCGATTGACAGAAAGCGAAGGAGAAAATGATCGATCGAAATGAGGGCAAGACTAGAATATATTTGTAATGTTTTTTTTAAATTTTTGATAAAGAGAGCTTCCTCTGCGATTTCTATTGGAAGAAACCATAATGTCTTACATCTAACCAGGACCAACAAAGAGCAAAATATATTTGTAATGCTAAATGATTAGACTAATTAAACATATCATTTCCCTCGCAAAATAAAATAAAATAAAGCTATCATTTGTGTGCGTGCGTTTGTTTTATGTCTTCTCCAGGGCGGGGCATACACCCACCAAACTGCAATACTTTTTTCTTAGGTCCAGAGAATGTACCTGAATGCTCTGAAACTCAATCTTTCTGGTCTGAGGATACATACTGCATATGTTTATACACACATACATGTATATATCTGCATTATGTTGAGAAGCAATGTATAAATTTATACGCATGTGCTGGTCCCTCCGTTACCTAAGACCAGTTGAGCAAAGCAGGTGAAAAGAGCTACGGGGTGACACACGATCGTAATTAAGAATGCAAAAGGCAAGGTGAAAAGTTGGAAAAAGAGAAATGCATGCTTGAACCTGATCGCTGCCCTTTTTCAGGGCAACATAGATCGAATCATGAATGCATGTTGATCCCACGCACACACATACAATACACAGCTAGCTAGCAAGGTAGTGCAACGGTGTGCAGGATACATAGAGGGCGGAGACACTTTAGTATATTCGATTCGATCGGTTCCAGTGCATAGTGGGATCGACACATATGCCCTTTAGTTAGTTCCCAGCTTTCCAGGGGCGTGCTGCTTGCCTCTGCAGCGACACACACACACCATCATCATCATTTGCCCAGAAAATGATTCCACTTCTTCCTACAATATTTTTATTTCTATCTTAATTACCATGCATGTACTACTACTACGATTACAGCTTGCTAATCTACCAACTTTTGACAACAATGTCTCACCGTATCGATCTCTAGCGGAGATGCCTAACTTTTGCTGGAGTGTTGTGACGATCGATAGGACCAGCTAGGAGTAGCTGTTATTTGGAGCATGCGACGCACTCGCCTACTAGCCCGCTAGATCTCCCCGCTGTTACCTTCAAAATGTACTAGTGTTGAATGGTCCCCCAGGTGTCGGTGTTTACTTAACTCCGACCCCCACATGCACGTACGCACGCATGCATGTGATACTGAACCAACAGTAGGGTTAATCTGAATCATCAGCTAGCTGTAATGTCGACGCTTTCGGGTGACACGAGAATATACACTCTTTTCTTTGGATGGTCCAAATACGTATGATGGAATGCAAGAAGGGAGGGGGGATTAAGCAGGCAACAAAATCTCATCCTGGGAGCAGAGCCGGTCCAGAGGCCGACAAAGGGATGGATGTGCCAGCACTAGCAACCAGAGGCAAGCGCGCCATCGATGGATGCGCGCACCGTCGTCGCCACTCCACACCGGTCGCGTCGCGTCACATCCTCTTGTCACTTTTACCCTTTTCCTGGCCGGCCGGTATTTGCGTACGTCGGGTTTCCAGGATCAGCTGGCCTTCAGTACTAGTTCAGTATATGTGATTTATTTTTAATTTTCTTTTGGAAAGGAGGATAGCCCTCGGCCTCTGCATCAGAGTGATGAGTTCGGTATATGAGATGGACAGTCACCCAAATACTCCCGCACTATTGCGTTTGAATGGATGTGCGGATCACTCGGGTGCAGAGGCCAATGGTCTTTCCCTCTTTTCAGGGAAAACGCATGGAGTATTCCCATGAGACGGACCTTGATTACGTGGAGCCACAAACACAACTTTGTAATCACTTAGTAAAATCATTTTGGTGTGTTCATTTTCGTTTAAAAACCTTCTTAGTTTTGCAAACACTTTGCTGCCGCCGCTCCTGATTATGCTTAAGCTTTGCTTATGCAATGATGTAAAGATACATGATGTCTGCCATTATATCACTTACGGCTTTATTTTATATACATGCCTTTGATGTTTTCTTTGAGCCCTTGTTAATCAAACACCGCAGGCCCCATTTTTCATGCCACTATCTTAATCGGATTTTTTTCACACACACCCCACATTTACATCGATTAATTCACACATTTATATATTATTGATTATTTAATGATGTCACAGAAGCCTACCACCAATGCTGAATGAACTATTTTAAAAATACAGAGGCTATCCAAAATGGATCTGCCACATGACAAGATCTTCACGATCCTACCACAAACACTATGACATGTGATCAAATTAACTCAAAATTATGCTACCCCCAGACAAACTTCAAGAAAGGATCGTCATACGAGCGCCGATATTAACTAGTTCAACCAAAGGCTGAACATAGAATTTTCAACCACGAAGCCAAGCTTCGAGCCGACACCTTCAACAAGGGCACGATGCTCGCATGCCGAAAGTGCCTTAGCTAGCCATAAAGAGAAGGTCTTGGGTTCTGACCTGGAGAACGGCCATACTTGTCAAATTTGTCACTGCCAACAACCTCTCTAAAGACTGTGTCATATCGCTAGCCAAATCTTGGCGCGGAGACAACCCAAAGTATTCCTGCATCGCTCGAGAGACGATGGATGCAGGTTGAGGACCACGCCATCTTGCTTCTGGTTACTATCACACCTCCTAAGATCCCCGATGATGGGAGCTGAAATGGACACTTGGACATAGGCTGATCTTCAGATCCGGCCGCCATTACAACCACCATGCAGATTGTCGTCGTTGCAGCCACCTAACGGGTCCGCCCACCACGTCCTCGGGGTCACCACCCCAGCGTCGTCTACCATCGACCCCATCGATGGGATTGGTCATTCTATACATGGTTGCACCGTCAGATCCAGCCCACACCAGGGCCTCACTGCCAAGACCTGCATAAGCCAACCGTTCTCGCAGGCATGCCGGTGCCATCCGTAGGACACTACTCTGGATAAAAAGTAGGATTTGCGTCTGCGCATACTGGACCTGACCATGCCCCGGATAGAAGTATGGGATGTCGACGTGCACGTCCTCGCATGTTTGGAGCACCCACTAGTGTGTAGTCATCCTATGCAAACAGTTTAAGCCCACTTTCGCTGACACAGTTTCAACCCATCGCCTTGCTAAGATGGGCGATAGGGGGGTCCGAGTGAAACCCGTGGAGCGAGCCCACCTTAGGCCGGCCCAAGTGATGAAACCCTAGCTCGATCAAGTGTATAAGTTGAGCTTGGGTGGGTACATAGAGATCCAATACATTCTAGATGATCCTAGGGCTAGGATTCTCACCTACCACTAGCTTCTTCCTCTCCACCACCAAGACCGAGAGCTTGGAACCCAAAAAACCAATCTCCGCGATGATCCTCCCGATCGCCGGTAAGTACTCGAGAAATACAACCACCAAGGGTAGGAGTAGGGTCTTACCTCCTCCCGTAGGGCCCACACCCGAGTAAATCGCCCGTCACGTACCTTGCCATCTAGACCCGTTGCTTGCATCCCCTTCGAAAAAATATGCCATCGCTCGACGGCACTGCGGGTCTCAGGAACACTGACACACAGTGAAACACGGAGATTCGGATCATACTGGATCCGGGTCATTACAATTATCAGATATAAGGTGCCCTTTGGGTGTCTTTTTTCAGAAGAAAACAAGTCCAAACTAGTTTTTTCCCGTTAGAGAAACAATTATTTGATGATTGTTGACTACTTCGATCATAGATGTGAAAATTGTATGGTTAGAATGCAAGGCATGCTTTTACTTTATTTGGTGGAAGAAGAAACGGGCTTGAACGATCATACCAATCATAAGTACTACCTCTCTAGGGTTCCTCTGCCTCCAGCCGCCGCCGGACCGCCTCGTCTCCAGTGGCCTTAGGACCATGGCGGTGTGGTGGATCCCGGCCCTTGCCGGTGGGAGGCCTTTGTTTTTAGATGTTTCTTCAAGTTTTGTTAGGGTTCGTGTCCTGCTCGGGAAGACGAGACGGCGGCAGCTCGTTGAAGATGGAATAAGGTTCTCCCCGCCTAGCCCCCCTCTCGGTGGTGCGTTTAGCATCGTCGGTGGGCGTGTGAAGGTGTGTCTCCAGCGGATCTTTCCTTGGTGTATTTGCTCAGAATGGGTCGTAGTTCGACTACATTCATGTGTCTTCAGGTTGGATCCTTCCGATCTACGCTACTACTCTTCAACGGCGGCGATTGCTATTCTCATGCGCTGGTCCTATGGGGCCTTAGCACGACGACTTCCCGGCTATCTACTACAGCAATTTTTTCCCGGCTCCAACAAGGGAGGGGCGATCAGCGGTGCGTCTTCGGTCCGCTTCAGTGCTTGTAGTCGTTGATAGGTTGTCTACATATCTTGATGTAATATTTATCATTTTTGGTGTTCGCTGCACTAACAAGACTGAAGATGAACAACCCGTCCAAAAGAAAAGATTGAAGATGAACAGATTGGAGATTTTCCCGAAAAAAAGAAAAAAGAAAGAAAAGGGGCTGAGGTAGCACTGGTGCTAATGATGTTCACGTTCAAACCAGGATCTATAACCAGGATTAATACGACACATGCAAAGTGACACTCGCTAGTGTTTGTCGGTACTCGCTTTAGCAACTGCTGAAGTTCGAGTTGGTGAAGAGACAGCAGTGGACTGGCTTGTTTAATGGCATTTCCTTTGGCGCGACTCCACTAACTGCAGATCGATTGACACAAAGCTAGCGAAGGAGAAAGTGATGGATCGAAATGAGAGCAAGACTAGAATATATTTGTAATGCTAAATGATTAGACCAATTGAAGGATGAAGTTATCATTTGTGTGCGTGCGTTTGTTGTATGTCTTCTCCAGGACATACACCCACAAATACTGCCATACTGGCAGTGGTAGGTCCTGATAATGTATCTGAATGCTCTGCATTATGTTGAGAAGTGGTATATAAATTTATACGCATATGTGTATATATATCTGAAACTGACTCTTTCTGGTCCGAGGACATGTAAATTTCTGATATGTGTCGATATATCTGCATTATATTGAGAAGCAATATATATAAATTTATATGCATGTGCTGGTCCCTCCGTTACTTAAGACCGGTTCAGCAAAGCAGGTGAAAAGAGCTAGGAGTGACACGGATAGTAATTAAGAATGCAAAAGGCAAGGTGAAAAGTTGGAAAAGGCGCAAACCGGAGAAATGCATGCTCGAACTGATCAGGGCCCTTTTCAGGGCAGCATAGATCGAATCATGTATGTCGTTCAATTGTTTCGATCTATATGTCGATTCCACGCGCACACACACTAGCTAGCTAGGTAGTGCAATGGTGCAAGATACATAGGGGGGTCACTTTAGTATATTCAGGTACAACAGGCAATAGAGAACGAAGAAGATTGAATCAACACAGCGGACATAAGATTATGAACGTGGAAAACCCTCCAATGCGAAGGGAAAAAACCCACTCACTATATAGGAGGAGGTTGGAAAACCGATTACCTCTTGTGAACAGTATTAGAAGATAGGAGCCCCCAGTTTTCCCCCGCTCCCGAGTCGCTCCCGCGGGCGACTCTGGGAGCCAACCCTAGCGCCGCCGCTCCCCAGCCCCCCTCCCCGGCCTCTCTCCCCTCGCCGCCGCCGGTCGCGTCGCCGGCCAAAGGCCGCACGGCGTAGGCGACGGCGGGGCATCTTCTTCCCGCGCGCCGGAGGCTTGCGTCGCGGGGTGCGGCCTTCTGCGTCGTCGGAGGCGGTCGTCGGCCGTCCTCGGCCGTCCTCGGGCTCTGCTCCCTCCCCCCCGGCGTGCTGGCGTCCCGGTGGTCCTGCCCCCCCCCCCCTCTCCCTCCTGGCGGCGGCTCTTGGGGTTCCGGGGGCGGGGGCCTTGCTGGCGGCGGATCTGGGTGCCCCTGTCCAGATCCGGGTGGTGGCGGCGGCAGTCGTGTGGGTGGCGGCGGCGACCTGGCTAAGGTGGTGGTGGGGCGGCCGGCGGTCTGGTTGCTCCTTGCGGGGTGGCGGGGCGCCGGGCGTCCATGGCCGAGGGGTGGGCTGCGTCTTCGGCGGCGTGTCGCAGCTGCTGCAAAGTGGCTCGGGGCTGCTCCTCGGGGTCTCAGCGTGGATGTGGGCTGCCGCGGCGTGGTGGTACACTAGTAGAAAAAGGGGCTTTCGTTCGGGCCTGGCCAGCCCATTAGTCCCGGTTCTGCCACGAACCGGGACCAATGGAGGCATTTGTCCCGGTTCGTGAGCCCAAGGGGCCGGCCGGGGCCTCGTGGGCATTGGTCCCGGTTCGTCTGGGCCCATTTGTCCCGGTTCTTGGCACGAACCGGGACCAATGGGCCTCGCTCCTGGCCCACAACCATTGGTCCCGGTTTGTGGCAGGAACCGGGACAGAAGGATGGCCTTTCGTCTCGGTTCCACCCACGAACCGGGACAAATGAGTTGCCTATATATACCCCATCGCCGGCGAGCAGAGCACTCCACAGTGCTCTGTTTTTTGCTGGCCGGCGAGGGGGAGGGCATTGGGTGCTCTAGCTCACCTCCTATACACATGAGGTGTTCGATGAAATGTCCGAGCCACACTACTTAAGCTTTCTCCTCTCGAAGCTCGACCTCCGAGCTCCATTTTTCCCGAGATTTGTCTAGGTTTATATTAGCGGTCCGTCACGCCCTGTCCCCGTCTTCACCGCCGTCGATCGCCCGCGCCGATCTCGTCGCCGGGACCACCGTGGTGAGCCTCTTGTTCTTATCTTCTTTCTGGAAAAAAAATCTTACTTTACATAGATAGTTGTCTAATTTTCTTACTTTTGACACACATAATTATATATAATGCATGCAGATGAACCGGCAATGGATGTACGGTGACAGACACACCTCCGAGTACATTAAGGGCGTGCATAAATTTCTCGAAGTGGCTGAGGCAAACAAGCAGAATGGTTTTATGTGCTATACATGCCCTAGCTGTGGGAACACGAGGTCTTACTTTGACTCGAAAACCCTTCACACCCACCTGCTTTATAAGGGTTTCATGCCACACTATAATGTTTGGACCAAGTACGGAGAAATAGGGGTTATGATGGAAGACAACGAAGAAGAAGAGGACGATGACAACTATGTGCCCCCTGAATACGGTGATGCTGCAACGGGGGAAGCTGCTGAACATCAAGAGGAAGCTGAAGATCAAGAGGAACCAGACGATGTGCCCGATGATGATCTCCGCTATGTGCATTCCTCAATGCAATCTCTCAGAAGGTGATCGATCCAGAAATCATACCAAGGCTAAGGAGTGATGTGGCGCAATGTCTTGTCAGTTTCGAGCTGGTGTTCCCACCATCCTTCTTCAATATCATGACGCACGTCCTAGTTCATCTAGTCGACGAGATTGTCATTTTAGGCCCCGTATTTCTACACAATATGTTCCCCTTTGAGAGGTTCATGGGAGTCCTAAAGAAATATGTCCATAACCGTGCTAGGCCAGAAGGAAGCATCTCCATGGGCCATCAAACAGAGGATGTCATTGGGTTTTGTGTTGACTTCATTCCTGGCCTTAAGAAGATAGGTCTCCCTAAATCGCGGTATGATGGGAGACTGACTGGAAAAGACACGCTAGGAGCTGACTCAATAATATGCAGGGACGGGCATTCTTGGTCTCAAGCACACTACACAGTTCTACAGAACTCTACCTTGGTGACCCCGTATGTCGATGAACACAAGAACAGTCTGCGCTCCAAACACCCGGAGCAGTGTGACGACTGGATTACATGTGAACACATCAGGACTTTCGGCAGTTGGTTGGAAACACGTCTCAGAGGTGACAACACTGTTTGTGATGAGTTGTACTCGTTGTCCAGGGGACCATCTTCGACTGTATTGACTTACAAAGGATACGAGATAAATGGGAATACATTTTACACGATCGCCCAAGATCAAAAGAGCACCAAACCAAAACAGCGGTGTCCGCTTTGATGCAGCAACCGAGAGGGGAAAGGACACATATTATGGTAACATAGTGGAAATATGGGAACTTTACTACGGACATGATTTTAAGGTCCCTTTGTTTAAGTGCAAATGGGTCAATCTGTCAGGAGGCGGGGTACAGGTAGACCCACAGTACGGAATGACAACAGTGGATCTGAACAATCTTGGGTACACTGACGAACCGTTCGTCCTAGCCAATGATGTGGCACATGTTATCTATGTGAAGGACATGTCTACCAAACCGAGAAAAAGAAAAGATAAGGAAGCGAATACATCATACGATGAGCCAAAGCGCCACATAGTTCTTTCAGGAAAAAGGGACATCGTGGGAGTGGAGGGCAAGAAAAACATGTCTGAAGATTATGAAAAGTTTCATGAAATTCCTCCCTTCAAAGTCAAGGCTGACTCAAGCATCCTGATAAACGATGAAGATTATCCATGGTTACGGCGCAATAAGCAAAGCACACAAGCGGAAAAAAAGTGAAGACTTTCTCTCCACAACTATTATGATGATACCATGCCAACTTTCAACCTTTTCGTAGTTCATTTGAAATGCCTTGTAAGAGATTGTCCGTTTTGTACATGAAGTGCATCTAGTTTTTGCCGTAACCCTCTCAAATTTCTTGCACATGCTATATGGGTTAAATGATGATACCATGCCAATTTTCAACCTTTTTGGAGTTCATTTGAAATGCTTTTCAATTTCCGGGTCTTATAGCTCAAAAAACAGTAAATGCATGAAAAATAATAAAATGCATAAAACCATAATATTCTGTTATGATCAACTAAAAAACTAAAATCAATTAAAATATTCTGTTATGATGAACTAAAATAAAACTATAATATTCTTCAATAGCAAAAAGAATCAACTAAAAAGCTTTTATAAAACTATAATAGCAAAAGGAATCAACTAAAAAGCTTATATAAACCTCTAGTATTTTTGAAATTAAAATTATATAAAATTTATGCGACTTATATTAACAAAGTATTTTTATAGTAAATTTATACATAAAACTAGTGATTCACATACATTTAAAAAAAATTCAAATTTTAAAACTAATGGCACTAACAGAAAGTTTATAATTTTTGTGACCTAAAAGCAAAAAGAAATCACTAAAAAACTATAAGTATCTAGTTTTAAGTAGAAATCAAAAAAGAAAAAGAAAAAATGCCACCTACTGGACCTCCACGGCCTGAATACGACTAGAAACCCTACAATGGGCCAGGATTCAGGCCCGCAGAAGGCCCAATAGGCCCAACAGGCATGGCAAAGTAGAGGTTAGGCTCGTAAGCCTGCAATAGAGAGGAGCTCGAGAGGGTGGCGGCAGCGAAGCTTATAAACCACTCCGAGCCCCTCCCAACTAGCGAGGTGGGACTAAACTTCCCACCGCACCATGCAAGGCCTATGGTCCTGGTTCGTGCCACCAACCGGGACCATAGGTGGGCATTGGTACCGGTTCTTGGCACCAACCGGTACCAATGCTAACCTATGGTCCCGGTTCGTGCCACCAACCGGGACCATAGGACTCAGTTTCCCGCCCTTTGGGCTGCCGAAAAGAGACCTTTGGTCCCGGTTGGTGGCACGAACCGGGACCATAGGTGGGCATTGGTACCGGTTCGTGCCACGAACCGGTACCATTGGTTTTTCTATATAAGGTACCACTTGTGAAAATTTCGCCAACTGCTCCCATTTCCCCCGATGCCGCCAGGCCGTTCCTCGTCGTCGTCGCCGTCGCCACCCTGAGCCCCGGCCCCGACGTCGTCGCCCCGCCCCTGACCCGCCGTCGACGTCGTCCTCGCCGTCGCCGCCCCCGAGCCGCTCCTCCCCGAGCCCTCGCCGCGCGCGTAACCCCTCCCCCACGAGCCCGCCGTCCTCGTCGCCGTCATCGTCGCCGGCCTCGTCGTCGTCCTCGTCACCGGCCTCGTCGCCGTCCTGCCTCGAGCCCCCAGTGAGCACCTTCCCATCCCGATTCGTGCACTGCCGCGGCCGCGGCTTCCGCCGCCCCTATGCGCTGCCGCCGCTCCCCCTGCGCCACGCCGCCGCCCCTGTTTTTTATGTATGGATGTATATGGATGTATGTATGTATGGATGGATGGATATGCATGTATATGGATGGATGTATGTGTATGTGTTCATAGTTTTTTGTTCATAGCATTTTTAGGCTGTATAGTTTAATTTTTGTTCAATGTTTATGGTTAGAAGAGGAGAGGAAAAATTGTGTTGCAAAATTTACATTTAAGGTTAGTTGATTTAGTGCATTTTAGGTTATTAGTTCTACTGTTAGTGCATTTAAAGTTAGTTTATTTTTAGTTGAACTAGTTGATTAATTAATAAAACTACTTTATTTTACTATATATAGAAGTAGTTTATTTTTAGTAAGTACTACTTTATTTTATTTATAGTAAGTGCTTAATTAGTAGTTGAACTAGTTGATTTAATAAAACTAGTTTATTTTACTATAGAAGTAGTTTATTTTTAGCAAGCAAATTAATAGAACTAGTTTATTTTTTAGTTAAAGCAATTATTCCCGCATCGACGTCGACGATGCCTATCCCGCATCCTCATCATAGACTCGGCAGAGGAGGCCGGCTTGATCAGAGGGGCCATGTTCGGGACTGGGCTCCGCCGGGCTGGTTTTGGGAGGTGCTACCTTCCAGCGCGCATAGGTTGGTGAGGAGCCAGCCCGTCGTTGACCCGATCCTTGTTTGGTGGCGGTCGCTTGGGCCAGTGACGGTGCCGAGGCTTCCGGGCACCGCGGAGGTGGTACGTCACCGTGTCAACAAGGAGGACGAGCACGTCCGTCGCTACATGGTTGCGTTGGAGGGCAGGTTCGACAATACCTAGCAGGTTCTTCAGGGATCTCACTGGAGCTATGATCCTGCGATGGTTCCTTCCCTTTGGGTGTCCACCGCCCGCGCCGATACCCGTCGGGCGCTATGGTTCTAGCTGTTTTAGCGATGCTATATGTATGATAGTATTCGAGGTGTATTAGTGATAATATTCGACGATGTATGATAGTAGTTTTGCTTATAATTGAATGCATGCTAATTTGAATACTACTTTATTTTACGATTTGGTTTGCTTATTGAATGCTCAAATTGGAAAACTACTCCTACTTTGAATGCTAAAATTGGAGAACACTATGCAAGGCATATGCATATGATTAGTTGATAGCTTATAGGGTTTTTGTTTTCGCAGAAATCTAGGAGCCCCCTCCATCATCCCCGCCGTCGTCCCCGTCACCGTCCCCCTCCGACCTCGAGGTGAGACCAGCCACGAACCGGTTTTAGAAAGATAATTAAACGATATTTCGGGTTGACTTTAAGTCTGTTGAGTCTCCACCATATATGAGAGGACGAAGAATCCCGACGTTGTCGTGGGGATAGCTTCTCCTTCGTTCCCGTGTGCTAGACAATTTGGTGTAATGCACTCGGGAACGAAAGGAGGAGCTACCATCACCGACGGTCGCAAATGTCAGAGAGGAATCAGTGAGGGAGAGTTCCACCATATATATATGAGAGGACGAAGAATCCCGACTGTTGTCGTGGGGGTCGCTTCTCCTTCATTCCCGTGTGCTAGACATTTTGGTGTAATGCACTCGGGGATGAATGAAGGAGCGACCATCACCAACGGTCGAATGTATACACCACGTGAGCTGAGAGTTTTCAAGAAAAGACTCGACAGACCGATAGTCAACCTGTGATGAATAATAATGATCTAACTTAGGTTTTTTAGTACATATATTTAATTGTAGACGTTTAATATTTGAATTATGAACATAGGAAATGTCGTACTCGGACGACGAAAGTCTCGCGGGGGAGTGCGACTGGTGCCACGACGACAGAGGTCAGTGCGACAGGTTCATTGAGCTGAACGAAGATCGACGCTTCAGCATTAAGCTCGAGGAGACCTTCGATGTTGAAACGGTACGCAACGACGATAAGTGTTTTTTTCATAATTAAGCACGACTTCAACTATATATTTCAACGTGTACTTATCATCTTTTACAATTCAACTAGTTTATCCCATGCTTTGCAAGACGCTATGTCTTGGAGAGGATGGGTTTTGAAGACCATGAAAATTTCGAAACAAAGAAAATTCACCTAAGGACCCATCATGGTATGGATTTCGAAGTAAAACTGTATAATGCTGAGAGCGTAACCCATTTTGGTTGCAAGAATTGGGAAGCACTTTGCAAGATGTATGGTTTTCATGAGGATATGCTTGTCACCATGGATCTTGGTGATCCTGAAATCGAGCAAAACAATCTGGACATTTGGGTCCTTGTTGATACGCCTCCAATTCTGCCGCTATGTGAGTTTCTCAAACATAGTTATTAACTAATTTATATTGTTTATTTCAAAATAGTTGACAGCTTATTTTCATTGACAGCTTATTTTCATTCTTCAAAGAATGTGCGGAAGATGGTAGACAAAACCCACTACGATGACTGCGAATTAACTTATCAGAAGAAAAATCATCTGATCGCATTTTGTACTGATCTTGAGAATTACAATATCTACAATCAAACTCCTCAACATTATGGTGAATACGTGCCACTAGTGCACGTGTTGAACAACAGTAACTTCCATGGAGATACCCTGGTAAGATTTTTTACTATTACGACATCCTTGCATCTTTTGCATACTTCTAAAACTAGTACATCATTGCTAACTACGAAGTTATTACTATGTTTTTCAACAGATAATCCTGAATGATTGTGTGCCTCATCTGATGTATCAGCATGGTAGTCGCCTTGATGTTTTGAACATACGGCCAGGTCATCCTACGAATCTCAACTGTCCATACAGGATTTCTAAAAGAAGTGGAGACATGAAAATCAAAGAATGGAAAAAATGTATGGACAGTCGTAAGGAGGTTCTTGGAAGCAAAAGGAAGCGCCGCGCAAGAATTGGCGACAGGATGATCTCCATTCTCCATAATGGAGAGTCAGGGTCTATATTGTTTTATGCTATTTTACCTTAAATAGGATATTTAGGTCCTGTCTAATACTGATGATCATGTGCTAAGAACAATTAAGTAGGGTTGGTTCGATGACTATCAGGATGATGATCGTATGACTTGTTATTAATAACGAGTAGAAGTGGTATGATGATGATTAGTAGGACTTGTTATTATGATGATGCATGATGCGAGCATGAAGAGTTATTATATATCTGTGGGTGAAATGAACATGGATTGAATTGAAGTGAAGGCAACATGCATGTGGTGCATGTCGAAAGTAGTACAATCCAAACTTGATCACGTTAGGATTAGTATTATTTTCGACATGCACCACATGTTGCCTCACTTCAATCTAAGTCATGTTTAGAAATAGCAGTATAGCAGTAGCATGGAGATAAGAGAGGACACATATCTCTATTAGCTACCTATAACAACCTAAATTAACCCCCAAAACCCCTAAACCACCTCCTTTCAAAATAAAACAGCCCCTGAAATGCTGACGCGTGGAAGCTTATTGGTCCCGGTTGGTGCTACCAACTGGGACCAAAGGCCCTCCTGCCTGGGCTCGCCGGAGCGGCCACGTGGGGGCCCATCTGTCCCGGTTCGTATAAGAACCGGGACTAAAGGCCTAGGGCATTAGTAACGACACTTTAGTCCCGGTTCCCCAACCGGGACCGATGGGCCTTATGGACCGGGACAAATGGCCATTTTTCTACTAGTGGTAGCTCATGGTGGTGGTCTGGATCGTTTCACGGCGGCGGCTAGTCTCCTCCGGCGTCGGCCGTCGGTGAGCGGCCTTTTTCGACCTTCGATTCCTCCCCTTGTCGTCCGGGCTCTACCCTCGTCATAGGGCTGGACCGCTCCCAGTTGCGGTCCATTGCTCGTCTCGCGCCCGTGGCTGCGAGACCGAGCTCGTCTCGCGCCCGGCAGCAGGACCGAGCTCGTCTCGCGTCCGGCAGTAGGACCGACCTCGTCTCGCGCCCGGCAGCAGGACCGAGCTTGTCTTGCACCCGGTGCAGCGGGACGGGTGATGGAGGCCATTTTTGGGCCGGCCCTTTGGGTCTCGGCGCCGGGGGCCATCCAGGGGTGTGTAAAGGAGCGACCTTTCCACTCGTCTCTTTGGTTGGGGTAGCGACGGGTCTCGGGTGCGGTGGTGTCAAGGTCTTGGATGCCGGGGCGGCGGCCCTGGTGGTGGTAGCGCGGTGCTCATGGGCAGAGCCCGTGGCTTGGTGCTGCCCGGTGACCATGGCCGTGTGGGCGGCATGGTGGCAGGGGTGTGGCGTTCGGTGGCGGTGAGTGTTTGCTGGGGTGAAAACCTGTTCTATCCTCGGACGGACCGGCGGCAGCGTAGCGCGTTACCTTCTTGAAGGCGTCGTCGCGGCTCTCACCGGTCATCGTGTCGCTCCAGGGGAAACTCTGACCCCCGGGTCAGGCGGTGGTGGCGCGATAGCGTCGTAACCTTCTTGGAGGCGCCGCCTTGGAGCTCATGGTTCGTCATATGCGGCTTCATCTCTTCGCGGTGGTGTGTTCATAGTGGAGGTCCCCGATTGCTCTTGTAGTGTTATGGGTGGTGTTGCTGCGCTCAGCGCCTATGTATCCCGCCTTGGGTGTGTGCGTGTGTTGTCGTGGGATGTGTTTGTACTTGGGCTGTGGTTGATCTATGCTTTATATATAAAGCGGGGCGAAAGCCTTTTTCAATATAGGAGGAGGTTACAAACCCAGAGGAATTACGATGATGATCTTATCTCATGCGACGGCTTACAAAGGATATATATGGCAGTGGTGACGTAGGTTGTAACTGATTCATGCTACCGGGGGCTACCCCCCTCCCCATACGGCCCAAGCCTCTCGGCGAGGGGACTCCGCTCCACTAAGTCAGAAGTTAGCCTTTATAGGAATTTAGATCACAATTTAACATATTCGGTATTCGGTCGGCTCCTATGCATACTGGGATCGACATATAAGCCCTTTAGTTGGCAGCTTTCCAGGGACATGCTGCTTGCCTCTGCAGCGACACACACCATCATCATTTGGCCAGAAAATGATTCTACTTATTCCTACCAAAAAATATACTTCTATCTTGATCACTACATCCTGCTAATCTACCAACTTTTGACAACAATGTCTCACCTTATCGATCTCTAACTTGCTGGATTGTTTGTGATGATCAGCTGTTCTTTGGAGCATGCGACGCACTCGCTTGTTGAACATACATACATAATTAAGCTCGCTCGCTCGCTAGATCTCCCCGCTGTGAGCTGAAAATGTAGTGAATGGTACCCCCAGGTATCGGGGTTTACTTAACTCCAACCCCCACATGGATCAACGCACGCGTGCATGTGATAATTAACCAAGAGTAGGGCTAATCTGAATCAGCAGCTAGCTGTAATGTCGACGCTTTCGGGTGACACGAGAATACTCTTTCCGTTGGATGGTCCAAAAAATACTTACGATGGAATGCAAGAAGAGATTAAGCAGGCAGCAAAATCTCATCCCGGAGCAGAGCCGGTCGAGAGGCCGACAAAGGGACGGACGGATGTGCCAGCACTAGCAACCGCATAGCCTGCCTGCCTCGGCAACCATCGATGGATGCCACTCTCCACTGGTTGCGTCACATCCTCCTTTGGTCACTTTTACCCTTTTCCAGGCCGGCCGGTATTTGCGTAACGTTGGGATTCCGGGAGTGTATTATTTTTCGATAAAGATGAATTTTATTGGCTTAAAATTGAGCACTAAGAGAGGATACAAACGCAATGAGCGCACACTCGACACACAATGACTTGAACACTCGGCCTAATGTCCCAACCTTTTTGGTTTAACCGGCTGTATTACATCAAGTCTTAAAATTCCAGGGAGATTGTGACCAAACTGGTGTCGAAAACCCTCATTCGGAAGCTTCCAGGAGTACAGGACCACATGATTTCACTCCTCGTGTCCAAATCACTGTACATATACGTGGATTAGCTGGCCTCCAGTCGTTCAGCATGTGATGGACAGTCACCCACATACTTAAAACACAAAGGAGTATTTCCATAAGACGAAGTGGAGCGATATATGCTCAAATACAACTTTGTAATCACTGAATAAGATCACTTTGGTGTGTTCATTTTCTTGTAAAAATCTTTTTTAGATATGCAAACACTTTGCTGCCGCTCTTGATTACACTTAAGCTTTGCTTATGCCATGATGTAAAGATACATGATGTCTGCCATTATATCACTTACGGCTTCATTTTATATACGTGCCTGACGTTTTCTACTTTTCTTTGAGCCCTTGTTAAACAAACGCCGCATGCCCCATTTTTTGTGCCACTATTTTAATCGCATTATTTTGCATCCTGGCCTTTGCATCGACTAATGGACAAATTCATATATTATTGATTATTTAACGATGTCAACGTAAGCCTAGCATCGATGTCGAATGACTCGGTTTAGAAAAAACAAGGTCAACCAAAATGGATTAGTTACCCGCAAAAAAAAACAAAATGGATTAGTCTTGTGACAAGATCTTCATAATCCTACCACAAACACTATGACATGCAACCAAATTAACTCAGAAATACGCTACTCCCAAACAAAACCTACAAGAAAGGATTCGTCGTACGTGCGCCGATGTTAACTAGTCCAACCAAAAGCCGGACATAGAATTTTCAACCACGAAGCCAAGCTTCGAGCCAACACCTTCAACAAGGGACGCTCACATACTAACCTTGCCTTAGCTAGCCATAAAGAGAAGATCTTGGGTTCTCACTCAAAGTACGGCCATATTTATCGTGATATCCGTCATTGCCAGCAGCCTCTAAAGATGACGCCATCTCGCTAGCCAAATCCTAGCGCCAAGACAACCCAAAGCCACCCCGCACCGCTCGAGAGGATGGTGGATGCAGGTTGAGGACCACATTGTCTTACTTCTGGTTACCGTCGCACCTCCTTCAATCCCCGATGATGGGAGAGTAAGGGTCTCTTGGACGTAGGATGGTCTTCAGATCCAGTCACCGTTACAACCACCATCCAGATTGTCGTCGTTGCAGCCACCTCACGGAACTTGCCACCACATCCCCGGGGCCATTACCCTAGCATCGTCTACCATCGCCCCAATCGATGCGATTTGTCATTCTAATACAGAGTCGCGCCGCCAGATCCATCCCACACCAGGGCCTTACTGCCAAGACCTGCATAAGCCCCTCATTCTTGCAGGCATCTCGCTGTCAGTTGTTAGACACTACTCCGGATAAGAGTAGGATTCGCGTCTCCACATGCTCGACCTGGTGATGCCTCATATACAAGTGTGGCATGTTGACACCCGTGACCTCACATGTCTAGAGCACCATGAAACCCTTGGGGATGAAGACCTCGAGTGTCCTCTGAGTTGGATAGTAGCTCCATGCATGTCCCACCCACAGGTTCCCAAATCAGCGTCATCTCCGGAGTGGCAGGCGCCATGGTTGCATCGACATCCAGTGAGCCGGGGGGGGGGGGGGGGGGGGGGAGTACGTGAGATAGAACATGTCCTCCCTTGCCTTGGTAATGAAGATTAATGAAGATGCCATCGTGGTTCCTGCCATCTGTCGTTCTTCCATGCGGTGTCCTACCCCAACCTTAATTGCAACGGACGCCATCGATCCTACCACTGAACCCTCTTCCTCTGTCACTTTCGCCAAACCAGCGACAGGAGGTAGCCACATCGGCATCACTGAGGTGCTGCTAGCAGGTCGGGAGAAGAGGCGCGAAAGCACCACCATGGTCTCCATGCGACGATGTAGGGGACGACCCATCAGTTGCGGATCAAGTTATTTTTTCTCCCTCCCCTATTTGGCGCACCACTGTACAAGTTTTTTAATAGATATGCATGATATTCTCGCAGATATGTATTTAGTGTCGGATCTTGTATTGAGTCGAAGAGGATGATCTTCTGGTTGTGGTCAACAACTCCAACTATTTACTGTCTCTATCCCATATATTAGTTATTTTTAGTAAAAACAAACAAAATAGACTCCAAGCCTCCTCTTACTCACCTCCCTATTCTAAGAACCTCTGGTCAATCCCATTTCCCCTACACATCTAGGAAGAGAATAGGGAATACCGTTCCACCACTAACCCCCAACTACCATGAAAACTCCCACCCGCCACAGACTTACACCTCGTCGTCTGAATGATCAAAGATGTCACTATAAAATCCCTATTTGTTGTGATGAAAATCCTTGTGACTAAGTTTTAATGATCCCTAAAAACATTTCCAGTGACGGTGACCATCTATAGCTGATGGGCTCCCAATGAAGCCTCGCCGTCCCCCTCCCTCCTCGGCACTTTTGGTGACCGTTTGCTCTGATTTTAAGTGACGCAGGTTCAGTATCACAAGAATGTACTTATTCGATGACGATTTTCAGTGGCATAGAATATCTTGGATGGTTTAATAAAGGAAATATAAATAGAAAATTAGTGATTATATTTGTAGCTGAATTATTCTGTGGCATGTCCATTGTTAATAGACAAAAATTGCATGGAATAGGGATCGTTCAGTTCCCTTGTAAAGAAAGGAATTGGGAACGTCCCCATAGCGACCTAGGCGAAGACCAACGACCATGTCCCCGAGGAGGCGAGGCGATGCGCGAGGGCGGCACGGCGAAGCATAGTCAATTTCAAGTGTGATCTAGTTATTAGCAGACATCGTAGCAAAATTGTTGCGATTTGCTCGATTAGCTGATGCACATGGTTATGCACAATAATGTTTTGCAGGCAATGGATCAAGATTGAATGGTTAAATCAATCAAGTTTACCCAGCCATAGATAAATGGTGTTATTAAGAAGTTTGTGAAATTCGCACGTGAACACAACAACAGAGGTGATTCAATCTTATGCCCATGCATCCAGTGCCAGAATTTGATGCGGCATAATTCAAAGATAGTTGAGACTCGCCTAAACAATGGCATGTCAAGTACCTATACAAGGCGGTTCTATCATGGTGAATCAGTTACTGATGATGAAAGTCAAAACACGAATAACTATAAGGGTCTGTTTGGAAAACAGTAATATCAAAACTTTACCAAGAAATACTACTAGTACCATTTTTTTCCAATCGGTTACATGTTTAGTTTCTCATTTGGGGCAAACAAAGGACCAGATATAGTACAAGAAGGCAAACACTCGTTGTTATATTTGTCATATAAATTATAGACAAAACTGATAATAGTACTAACCCCTTATTTAGCTTTCGTCTCAGTCTTATGTAAAGAGATACTCATCTCTGATCCCATGCAGCTTGGCAGCCACCTCCTGCATGCTGATGCGCTCACTTGGGGACGACCTGGTGCAAGACAGCCCAATACTAGTCACAGAAAGGAGACTCTGCACTCCATTTTTCTCGACAGCATCCATCGGAGTTTCCCGGCAGAGGTTCAGCTCCTGCAGCAGTTCAGGGTCAAGAATCTGCAACACTTTATCAGGGAAGTTGATCTCTGCAAACTTTGCAATGCTCAATCCGTCCTTGAACATGGCATCCGTTGGCCTCCTTCGAATGAATACTTCAAGGAGGACGACTCCGAAGCTGTAAACATCCGAAGCAGTCGAAACCTGACCGCCCCCTGCACATTCTGTAAATCCAGCAAGAGTTCAGTTCCGATTCATTCACATGGGCGAACTGTCAAGGTTCATATGAAGAAAGAAAAACCAATGCAAGGATGGACGGTACCTGGAGCAACATATCCTATGGTTCCCTTTATTGCAACCGAAGACGCCGAAGTTGATTCAGAAGACGATGTTGCGGTATGAATCGGCAACCTTGCAATCCCGAAGTCCCCAACATGAGCTACCATATCATCGTCTAGGAGAATGTTGCTAGGTTTCAGATCACAATGAACAATACCCTCTTGGTGAAGGTACGCCACTGCATCTGATACATCTGCCACGATGCTCAGCCTTTGAGCCAGCGAAATGCAGTTCGAATTTGAAGAGCTTTCGTCACCCCGAGCCGAGTGTAGAAATTTATGCAAGTCTCCTCGTGGCATGAACTCATACACTAGTGCTTTGAAGTCGATTCCTCTAGAATCAATGCCAGAGCATGCAGTAAGGACATGGACTAGATTGCGGTGACGCACGTTCCTCAAAGCATTGCATTCTGTGATGAAGCTCTTTTGTGCTCCCCTTGTCTCGAGAGAAAAGACTTTCACCGCAGTCACATTTTCATCTCGAAACAGTTTCGCTTTATATACAGAACTGTATCTTCCACTGCCGGTTAAGCTGGACAAGGAGAAACCTTCAGTTGCTTTGGCAATATCATCATAAGAAACTTTGGGAAATTTTCTACCAAAAGAAGGTAGAGACATCGATTCTCTCCTTTGTTTTTTCCTCCAGAAAAGGAGCATGGACACGAAACCGGCAAGTAGCACCATGCTAGCTAGTGGAATCATCACTTTGGAACATAGTGGCCAAGTGTGTGTGGACGGGCTTGAAGTTGTAACATGGCATGCAGGTAGGTCTAGCTCTAGGACTCCACCGCAGAGCCCATGATTTCCGCCGATGCGTATGGCAGTTGTGTTCTTGAAGACACCTTCTTCTGGAACTTCACCATCAAGACGGTTGAATGACAGATCTAGTTGTTGAAGGAATTTCAGAGGCGCAATGGACTTTGGTATGGATCCAGATAAGTGGTTGTGAGACACAGTAAGCACTTCCAAGTTGCTTATGATTCCTAATGAAGTTGGAATTCTTCCACTAAGGGAATTCTGATCCAACTCAATGACTTCCAAACTTTCACAGCCATCGAGTGTCTCAGGGATGACACCAGACAGGTTATTTGATGAAATTAGCAGATACAACAGTTGCTTGGCATCTCCTATTTCTATAGGAAGTGGCCCATCTAGTTTACTGTTAGATAACCCAATTCGACTTATTGTAGGAATGCTGAAGATCTCTTTTGGTATGCTGCCATGAAGATTGTTGTTGGAAATGCTCAATTTTTCAAGGACCTTAAGGTTTCCCAAACTTGGGGGTATATTTCCATATAAATGGTTAGATTCTAGAAGGAGTTCTGTCAGCTGAGATAAGTTTGTGAGGGATGATGGAATAACCCCTGTAAAGGAGTTGTTAGCTAGCTCTATTCCTTGTAAATTGTGTAGAGTTCCAAGCCATTCTGGAAAAACACCTGTCAACTGATTTTCTTCTAACCCTAAACTGAATAGGCCTCGAAGATTTTCTATGCCAGAAGGGAAACCTCCTGAAAATTCATTTGTTCCCAGAAAAAGATGTTGGAGCTGGTCAGAAAGGTTTCCCAATGAATTTGGTACATTTCCTTGTAGGTGATTCCATTTCATTGAAAAAATTTGTAACTCGGTGCAATTGGCTAAGCTGCTCATAAACTCCCACTCTTGCTTGTTACGAGCGTAGAATTGATTGAATTCAAAATTCAAGTAAGACAGTTTGGTGAGTTTGCCAATGGTGCTATATACTGGACCAGTAAAATTATTTCTTGATACATCGATGGTGTATAGCTTGGAAGCATTTACCAATGAATAGGGCAGCAAGGCTTAGACCATTGAGAGCAGGAATATTTAAGATGGCATGTGGGAACGTACCTGTCAACTTATTGCCATTGAGAGCAGGAATATTTAAGATGGCATGTGGGAACGTACCTGTCAACTTATTGGCACCCCCATGGAGGAACTGCAGCTTGTGCAGCTCTGCCAAGTCACTTGGGAGATTTCCCTCAATGTTATTAAACGAGAAAATGAGCTTTCTCAGTGTTGTGATATTGCCGAGAGAGGAAGGGATGGCTCCAATGAGATCATTGTGGGAGAGGTGCAGCTCTTGCAGATGACTAGGTAAATCAGGAAATTGACCAGCTAGATTATTCCTAGTCAACCAAAGCACCATTAGGCTGGTACAGTTGGCAAGATTAGGTATCCTTCCTTGCAATCTGTTACTACTCAAGCAGATGGTGTGGAGGTTATGCATATGACCAAGGGATGGAGGGATTTCTCCCGAAAATGAATTATTTGGTAGGAACAGAGATTGTAGGAATGTAAGATTTCCAAGAGAGGGAGATATTTGTCCTGCTAAACCTCGGTTTGTAAGATTGAGTGAAATAACACGAGGCGGGGTGGTCGTCGTCCCACATGAGACACCTTCCCAGTGGCAGAAGTGGGTGCTATCGTTCCACGACATCAAGGCTTGATGTGGGTCAATACTGACCGTCTTCTTGAATTCAAGTAGCGACAGCCGATCTGTCTTGTTTCCATCCAAAGAACTACACATCATGGTCTGCGCACTGTAAGCCACCATGGGCACCATCACAAACTGTCCTGCTGTAGTGACCATCATGCATGGATGGCCAGGTATCTTTGCTCCACTCACCATGGTTAATTATATGCAGAGATAAAAAAACAAGGAAAATTTTAGGTAGTAACCAACTAGGCGCTTAGCAAAATCCATTTGTGGTATGTGATGTACCTTGCAGCAGAGCAGATTATTTTGTTGCCCTTGAGAGTTTTCTTCTTTGTGGAATCTGAATATGCTCAAAGTTGCTTCAGCAAGTAGTATAACTATTGTCTTCCAATCTGAGTAGCGATATTTCTTCAAACTCCTGCAATTTCATAAGACTTAATCAGTTGTTTTTCCTATCATAAATTAATATGATGCTAATAAAACTACAAGGCGAAGTGACACATCTGGCGGTTTCTTTAAATTCTTACATGCATGTACGTTTAAGGAGCTAGCTAATGCGCACACACACACACACAAATATCCTCATAAAAGACTACTTACAAACACCTAATGTCTGGAGAATATAGGCAGGGGATCATTCCATCAGCCTTAAGCTAGCCTTCCAGCATTCCACCAGCTAGCTTTTGACATTGGGCAAGAGATATAGGCAGGGATCTAAAATTAAACAGTGTGAGCATGTCATCGATTTGCACAGTAATGCATTTCTCTTGCCCTTTACAGAATGTTTCGTCAAATAAATAGTACTAGATGCAAATATGCAAATTCATAGTGCCTGAGTACCTCCTGTATGAGTAAGAACTAAGAACGTCGTGTGCTTTGGTTGGAGAACGGAGGCAGCTTGCACTTCAAAAAGGCACTTTCGCCTGCCGACCTAAAAAAACCTAGTTAATTCATTCAAATTTAATTATTATTGAAAATGAAAGGGCCAGATAACCGCCAAAACCAAAAACAGTATTGCTGCTATTATTGGAGATGGAATAGCCACTCGCCGGTAAAATTGACTGACTTGTCGATTTCGACGATGACATGACATGGACATGGTGCTCTCCTTATTAGATGAGCCGGCAATTGTTGACTTTGTAAATCCCTGACAATAGTTGAATTGCACATTTTTTTTGTTTTTTTAATGGAAAAGAGGGGGGGTGGGGGTGAATTTCACAATTTGTATTCTTATTAATGATATGATGCTACCAATCATAGCTCACTGAACAAGAAACTTTAATTGTAAATAGATCATGATGCATACAATTTCACATTGAGAAGATAACAGTTGGTTTGTGAAGATGCTTCTATGGTTTTAGTTTTGTCACAAGGATCAGTGCACCTATATAGTTTAGCTTACACGCCGAGGGATATATGTCGACAAACAAGCACAAACGAGAGAATGGACACAATGATTCGTGACCTTACATTAGGCTTAAATTCCCCGGTCAGGTGGCGACTGAAGAGGAGGGGCAGGTACAGAGCTTAAATTTTCTCTTCACTATTGGCTGAAAAACACTACCTGAGTTCACGCCAGCCCATACGGCCTGCAATTCCTCAAAATAAAACTATAGACCCCACAAGCCCAATAAAACCCCCCAACCTACTATCGATTATCCTTACAAAAATATCGAGAAGAAAAAACAGAAGAAGGAGCCAGTGACAGGCGAAGCAGATGACATGAAGTGAAGCACAACAAGCATAGATAACAAGAGGTCTTATCAGCAGGTCAAAACAGCATCTCCAAGCTCCAATTACATGACATCCCTTATACATCGATCCGGTACAAAACTGCTGCAAACTTTTCTTGATTCACTCGAGCCAAAAAGAGAAGAAGAAACAGCTTCTGATCTTGGTTTCGACAAGCTCCAAGAACTCTAGGACAGTTTCTGCTACCAGCTACAAAGGGGGTGCGGATGGATAGGTCACTACAACACTACTCTTCCTTGATGGCGCCCTTGTCGCTGACGTAGATTCCGTCCAAGAACTTCCTGATGTCCTTGTTCTTCACGTGGCATTTCTGGTTCAAGGAAAACGAAACAATCGTTGGTCAGGATGGGGATGATCGGTGGTGTAGAGATCAATATAGAGAACCACATGCTGCCAGTGCAACGCCGGTAAATGTTATGCGTTTGTTGTGTTCCAACAATACATGGACGTTCTTCACTTCTATAGCTGGTTTTCCATGTTAGGTTAGGCTATGCACTCGTTGCATCTAATTTAAACTAGTACTAGAAAAGATGCATCAACACTTGGATCAGTAAGAGTGGAATATACAATCATTGCAAGGTATGCTACAACGCTCACATGACTACATCCAAAGGTTCATCCGTAGTATAGAAAAGTTCTTGCGTTGTGAAGCATACAATCACATTCGGAGATAGGCCTCACAGGTAAATTGAAGGCAACTTATTATGCTAGTTTTCAGTATGAGAAGCACATAGTCGGGGACTCTGACCTGGTTGATCAGGGCAGCAGAGCGAGAGACGAGCTCGATGTCGTTGCCATCCAGGACGATCTCATCCTTGACCTTCTCAGACCGCAGGATCATCACACCGTCAAGCATGTCAACTTTCCTTACCTGTTAAAGGAAAGGGATAATCTCAGTATATTTCATACATGACTCAAGTAACACACATAAGCATCAACACAGCCAAAGCCATACAGGACATCAGAAACACACAATGCCAAGAGTGGCATTTGCTTCTCTAGAGTATACCACACTCAGATTCGTTGAAGCTAACAGCACTATGAGCCAATTACGATACGGCAAATGGCACCACAGTAGTGCTAGTGACCCCTGTTCTAGGAATATCAGCATGGAGTGATCAAACATCTCAAGCAAGGTTGTCATCATTGCAGCAGTATCAACATCTTTGATCCCAACCCTATGTGAAGAGATTGCATTAGCATGAACAGTGCATTTTAAGACTCTTAAGAACTCACAAGAACCATTCATTTCTAAGCAGAGTTCCCCAAGGTATACCAGTGTCATGGTAGGTAAAAAGGTACACAAATCACATACACAGAATGATATGTGAACAGAGATTCTACTGCCTAGAAATAACTCACAATTCATCAGCAATCACTTATAAACCAGGCATCTGTTGAATGGAACACTACAGTATCAGGCAATTAGCTAGCTTATTACAGAGTATCCAGAAGCTAAACCAGAAGTAAATTTACCTTCTTTTCGCCGAGGAAGTTCCTGATCTCGATGCCGCGGTTGGCGGCGGTGATGGAGGCGTTGATGGGGAAGTGGGCGTAGACGAAGCGCATCTTGTAGCGGAAGCCCTTGGTGACGCCGGTGATGAGGTTCTGGACGTGGGAGATGGCGGTGCGGATGGCGGCCATGGTCTTGCGGGTGCCGAACCAGGCGTCCACCTTGAGCTTCCGCCCGCCCTCCTGCAGCTGGAAGTCGAGGTTGAGGTGCTTGAAGTTGCGGGTCAGCGTCCCCCGCGGCCCCGTCACCGAGATCATCTTCGCCGACACCTTCACCGTCACCTCCTCCGGGATCTCCATCGTCTCCGACGCCAGGATCGTCTTCATCTTCGCCCCACGCTGATTCTTCTTCCTCCTCCTCCTCTGTGACGGTGGTGCGGCGGCGGCGGCGGCGCGTCTGGCAAGGTGAGATCTTTTATAGCTGGCGTCGCTAGGGTTTGGTTTTCTGTCTGTGGGCTGTGGGCTGTGGCGGGGGGAGGAGAGGGAATGGGTGGCCCTGGTTTGGCCCAGTACTCCTCTTTTTTCTCATCCCGTTTACGACACCTGACAACATGTGGGTGAATAAATCTGCGGCGGCCCAACATCAGTTACTCTTCTTCTTCTTCTTCTTCTTCTTCTTCGGAATATATGTTAATGTCACCAAGGTCGTCTCGGTCTAGTTTATGTTAATGCGACCAAGATGCATGCGTTAATGTCTGTCTGCCTAGATATGCCTTGTCGGTATACTTGGCGGGATTACCGATCTCCGTCGTAGCACCGGTTTACTAATGCGGCTATTCGGTGAGTTGTTTCTCTCCCAATATTTGGAGCTACTTCAACAGTTGAATTTCAATCTTGCCCATTTTGTAAGTGCTTGAAGTTGCGGGTCAGCATTCCAAGCGGCCCTGTCACCATGATCATCTTCGTCGACACCTTCACGCTGTCCTCCTCCAGGATCTCCATCGTCTCCGACGCCATAACGGTCTTCCTCTTCGCTCGACGCTCCTCTTCCTCCTCAGTAGCGGTAGAGTAGTGTGGCGGTTGTGCTGGGCTATGCGGGTGGCCATAGTGGAGTGGTGTGGCGGTTGTGTTGGGTTGTGCAGGCGGCAACAATGGCACACGAGGTAAATAAATATTCATATAACGTGGCGTCACTACTGTTTTCTCTCGCAGGAGAGGGCATTGGTGGTCATGGGTTAGAAGTGGGCCCGCTTTGACCCAAACGTCATTTTTGTTTCCTTGCTCATCTCACAAAATCACTAATTGAGGAGTACACCTTCCAAAGATCACTCCCATCTCCCCAGGTTGCGACAAGTGGCACACTGCATATGCGCCAAATGTTGTAACCTTTGAGTTTTTTCTTTTTCTCGTAGATCCGTTTATTCAAAATGTTTTATCTCTTAAACCGTGCGTCCAAATCTCAAACCATTTTCACCAATGGATTCCTCGCGTCGAGATCTTCAAAATTAGATCATATGTTGATAGGTTTTGACGAACTTCTTTTTCACAAAAAGAACCAGACAAAAAACCTGAAGCGGGAGCATGTTTTTTATCTTTTCGAAAGAGGCACAGTCGTGCCTCTCGCGGAATGAAATTCTTGCCTCCATGAGAATTAAATACATGCCTCCCGCGGAAGGAAAAGAAAAAAGAAAAAATGTTTTTTTTCGTTTCTGAGAGTCACGGTCGTGCCTCCCACGAAAGCAAATCCGTGCCTCTTGCGGAAGCAAAAACCATGCCTCTCACGGAAGGAAAAGAACGCATTTTTTCCATTTCCGAGAGGCACGGCCATGCCTCTCGCGTAAGCAAATCCGTGTCTATCACGGAAGGAAAGAAAAGAAAACGCTTTTTTTTGTTTTCGAAAGACACAGCCGTGCCTCTTACGAAAGCAAAAAACTGTGTCTCTCGCGGAAGCAAAACCATGCCTCTCATGGAAGGAAAAAAAAAGAAAACAAGTTTTTCTCGTTTCCAGGAGGCACGCCAAACCTTGCCTCTCGCGGAAGCGAATAGACACGTTTTTCGCGCAAAAAGAAATTCTATTTTATTCATCCAAAAGATAAGAAAGACCGATGGAAAACCAGAAAGGCGAAAAAACCCGGAAAACCCGTCTAACATGCTGAAAACGCGTGCGGAAAAAAATCCGTTACTGAAATGCCCATAGCACGACACGTAGCTCTCAGCCCACCCTGAAGTGATCGGTTGAAAGCTTCCGAAGGAGCACTCATCAACTAGTTGCTCCCTACATCTCATTTTGTGCTTTACAACATTATGTAGATCAATCTGCTACAGCCCAACAACATTTATTGTCTCTTTTTTTTGTAATAAAAAGACCCGTAAATCCGGCAGATTGGGCGGAAACATAACTGGCTTCGCCCATGGGTGGGCCGACCCAGTATGTTGCAGCGCATGCTGCCGTTCGCTAGTTCATTTTTCTGTTGTTTCTTTATTTTCCTTTTCTAGTTCTTTCATATTTTTTGGGTTTTTTGTTTTTTGGTTTTTTCCTATACGGTTTTTTCATTACGTTTCTTCATTTTCCTTCCCTTTTTCTTTCATTAATTCATGGTGAACAAATTTTAATACATGGTGTACACAAATTTCAATTTTTTTAAGAATTTTGATATTCATTTCAATTTAAAAAACAATTCGAAATTCCAAAATTTGTTTCAGATTTAAAAAATTGTTTACATACTTCATATTTTATTCATGTTTCACAAAAATGTGCATAATTTAAAACAATGTTCATGTTTTTCAAAAATTTGGCCATGTTTTAGAAAATTTTAATCTTTTTTTCCAAATTTGTTCAAGTTTTTCTTGCTTGTCTTCTGCTATTTCTTTGTTTTTTATTTTTCTCTCCAAAATTTCCAAAAATGTTCGTGATTTCAAAAAATAGTCGCTAAATTTGAAAAAAATAATCGTATTTTTAAAATTTTCTTATATTTCAAAACATATTGTCGATTTTAAAAAATATCATAGTCAAAAAGTTTTGTGTTTTCAAATTTGTTCATGGTTTAAAAAATGTTCTAATTTAAGATTTGTTCACAATTTCAAGAAATACTCATATTTTGAAAAAGAAATTGATTTTTTTAGTTTTCTTTATTTTTTTAAGAAAAACTAATTTTCAAATTTTGGAAGTAGTTCATAATTTAAACTATATTCGCTTTTCAAAAGAGAAAAGTGTTCACAATTTTCCAGGAAATGGTCGAAAATTTTCAATGTTTTTGGATCTGCCGCTCCGTTAGTTCTTAAATGTTCGTGTGGCCTATTATTCACTATCACTAAGTGGCTCAAGTGGTAAGGAACACCTACTCTCTAGCATGGGGTTGTGATTCCGATACAACATTCTTTTTTGGATCAGTTTCGGGAACCTTTCGTCATTTTTTTGGCTGGTTTCTTAGTGGTTTTTTGTGATGAGTTTTTATAGCCTTTCATGTTTTTTTCTTCGTTCTTATTTTTGCATCAACTATTTTTAGATTTGTGAACAATTTAAAAATTCATATTCAAAATCATGAACTTCTTGTAGAGGGGAAAAGACAAACCATCAGTGTTTGGGAGGGGGGGGGGGATGGAGAAGGCTAAAACATTCCATCCAAGGCTCCCCATCTTGTAGCGGAAGCCCTTGGTGACGCCGGTGATGAGATTCTGGACGTGGGAGATGGCGGTGCGGATGGCGGCCATGGTCTTGCGGGTGCCGAACCAGGCGTCCACCTTGAGCTTCCGCCCGCCCTCCTGAAGCTGGAAGTCGAGGTTCAGGTGCTTGAAGTTGCGGGTCAGCGTCCCCCGGGGGCCCGTCACCGAGATCATCTTCGCCGACACCTTCACCGTCACCTTCTTCGGGATCTCCATCGTCTCCGACGCCAGGATCGTCTTGATCTTCGCCCAACGCTTCTTCTTCCTCCTCCTCCTCCTCTGTGACGGTGGTGCGGCGGCTGTGTTGTGCTGTGCGAGCGGCGGCGGCGCGTCTGGCAAGGTGAGATCTTTTATAGCTGGCGTCACTAGGGTTTTGTCTGGGAGGAGAAGGAAATGGGTGATCCTGGGCTGGAAATGAGCTCATTTTGGCCCACAAATCCTGTGGACACTAGCATGTATGTAAATCAATCTGCTACGGCCCAATAATATCAATTACTCCTTTTTTTGAGCAAAAGAGATGCCTTATGGCAGCCGCTCGCCGAACCCGTCGGAATTTGTGTCCGAATAGATAGATCATAAGTTTCTAAAAAAAAGATAGATCATTCTTCGGTCACCTGGGATCTTGGGAGGTTGGAGGACATAAGCTTACCCATTGATATTCCATCCGTCAGCCAAATCCCGCTATGCACCTCAGATATTACAGATTCATGGGCCTGGATTTTGAGAAAAATAGAATCTATTCCGTTCGCTGTGCTTATAGAATGATGGTGGACAAGAAGTTGGGAAGAGAGGCATGGTTGGATGGTACCACGGGTTCGTCTAGCAATGACCGAGATGCCGAGTCATGGAAACTTCTCTGGATGACACAAGTCCCTGGCAAGATTCAAATGTTTTTATGGAGGCTCGTGAAACACCCTCTTCCAACGAAAG
Organism: Triticum aestivum; assembly: GCF_018294505.1. Lineage (NCBI taxonomy): Eukaryota > Viridiplantae > Streptophyta > Magnoliopsida > Poales > Poaceae > Triticum > Triticum aestivum. The sequence continues at coordinate 2,253,483 of NC_057802.1, read as the reverse complement.
ATGTTAGAGCGCAAAGAAACATTGCGGCTACGAGTGTGCAAGTTATATAATAAAGTTTAGTTTGAGTTTTTGCTTTCTTTACTTTCATGTTGCAAATAGACATAAGATATAAGAAAGGAAATAAATAAGAGAGAAAGGAAATAAATCAATAAGATCATATACTAATCCAATGGCAGGTGATGGCACCACATAAGGAAAGGTATAAGTAGGAAATTTTATTAGAGATTGACAAACATAGCATTAGTCAATGATGCAACTCATGAAAGAATTAATAAGGGAAGAGAAGATTCACATATAAATATACTATCCTAGAAATAATTTGTGATTGTGAGCCCTCATCAAAATATTATATGCCAAAATTGTTGACGTTGGAAAAGGAAGACAACTTAATGGTTTATGTTTGTTTATATTCACATAGAAGTCATATTGTCATAGATCCTTCAACATGTGGTGCTTGCCCCTATCTTTGCTAGCCAAAAATTCTGCACTACGTAGATATACTACTTGTGCATCCAAAAACCCTTAAACCCAAATCTTATTTTTCAAGTGTCCACCATACCTACCTAGGGATTGAGCAAGATCCCTCACGTCAGTTCTCATCGGTGCAAAAAGGCAATAAAAATTGCTTCTAAAAGTGTGAGATCATTTAGTGTAAGAGAAAATTGGGCTTTGTACGAACTTGGATGGCAAAGAATAAAAGTGACAGACTGCATAATAAAGGCTGTCATCTTAAGGGGCAATACAACATGACGTTCTTTTGCACTAAGGGATTGAGCATATAAACAAATAAGCGCATGGCAACCTCTGCTTCCCTGTGCGAAGGGCCTATCTTTTACTTTTATGTATTTACTTTTATGCAAAGAGTCAAAGTTTTTCTTCTATTCCTTTTTATTTTTCTCCCTTGGCAAGCATCATGTGGTGAGGAAAGATCTAGGCACATATGTCTAGTTGAATATAGATAGCATAAGTTATTATTGTTTACATCACCCTTGAGGTGAATATGTTGGGAGGCGAAACTATAAGCCCCTATCTTTCTATGTGTCCGGTTGAAACGTTTTGCTCATGGGTACGAGGTGAGTGTTAGCAATCATAGAAGACTATATGATGGTTGAGTATGTGGACTTGCCTAAAGGCTCCGACACGTGACCCTTCCCGAAAAGATGATGAATTGCAGTTGCAAAGTTGATCGAGAACATAGTTTGTTGGTTTCTAATAGAGTTTTTGCTTTATGCTTCAATTGTCTGATGAACTATTACAAATTCATGAGAAGTGTATGATAAAAGCTCTGTTATAAAAGTCTATGTTTAATTTTATTGTTGTTATAATAATCAACATGATGCTTCTTTGTCCGTATTTTGTTTTTATCGACACCTCTCTCTCAAAGCATATGGACATATTTTTTTATTTCGGTTTTCGCTTGAGGACAAGCGAGGTCTAAGCTTGGGGGAGTTGATACGTCCATTTTGCATCATGTTTTCTTACTGTTATTTATAACATTTTTATCCATAATAATGCTTTTTGGGGTAATTCTAATGCCTTTTCTCTCATAATTTGCAAGGTACACACCAAGAGGGAGAATTCCGGCAGCTGGAAATCTGGACGTGGAAAAGCTACGTCAGGCCACCTATTCTGCACAACTCCAAACAAGCTGAAACTTCACGGAGATTTTTTATGGAATACTTAAGAATTACTGGAGCAAATAACTATGAGAGGGGCCCCACCAGGTGGGCACAACCCACCTGGGCGCGCCCTGGTGGGTTGTGCCCTCCTCGGCCCACCTCCGGTGCCCATCTTCTGGTATATAAGTCATTTTGACCTAGAAAAAATAAGGAGGAGACTTTCGAGACGGAGCGCCGCCGTCTCGAGGCTGAACTTGGGCAGGAGCATTTTTGCCCTCCGACGGGGGAACTTCCCTCCCAGAGGGGGAAATCATCGTCATCATCATCACCAACAACTCTCCCATCTTGGGGAGGGCAATCTCCATCAACATCTTCAACAGCAATATCTCATCTCAAACCCTAGTTCATCTCTTGTGTTCAATCTTGCTACCGGAACAATAGATTGGTACTTGTGGGTGACTAGTAGTGTTGATTACACCTTGTAGTTGATTACTATATGGTTTATTTGGTGGAAGATTATATGTTCAGATCCAATATGCTATTTAATACTCCTCTGATCATGAGCATGTTTATCATTTGTGAGTAGTTACTTTTGTACTTGAGGTCACGGGAGAAATCATGTTGCAAGTAATCATGTGAACTTGATATGTGTTCGATATTTTGATAGTATGTATGTTGTTATTCCCTTAGTGGTGTCATGTGAACGTCGACTACATGACACTTCACCATATTTGGGCCTAAGGGAATGCATTGTGGAGTAGCAATTAGATGATGGGTTGCGAGAGTGACAGAAGCTTAAACCCCAGTTTATGCGCTATTTCATAAGGGGCCGATTGGATCCAAAAGTTTAATGCTATGGTTAGAATTTATTCTTAATACTTTTCTCGTAGTTGCGGATGCTTGCGGGAGGGTTAATTATAAGAAGGAGGTTTGTTCAAGTAAAAACAACACCTAAGCACCGATCCACCCACATATCAAATTATCAAAGTAGCGAACACAAATTGAACCAACATGATGAAAGTGACTAGATGAAATTCCCGTGTACACTCAAGAACACTTTGCTTATCATAAGAGAGCGTTTTGGCCTGTCCTTTGCCTCAAAAGGATTGGGCTACCTTGCTGCACTTTTGTTACTACTATCGTTACTTGCTCGTTAAAAATTATCTTGCTATCAAACTACTCCACTACTTACAATTTCAGCACTTGCAGACATTACCTTACTAAAAACTATTTGTCATTTCCTTCTGCTCATCGTTGGGTTCGACACTCTTACTTATCGAAAAGAGCTACAATTGATCCCCTATACTTGTGGGTCATCAACACGCACCATATGAAATGTGTGGCTCAAATTTATGGGAAGCATAATAGCAAAGACAATGTAAGCAAGAATTTCACAAAATCATTCCATATATGATACAAAAATTTCACCATAGTTTTGGCACAAATTTCCTACATGTTAATTGATGTCATGCAAGTGAACAGGGTTGGTCGCAGCACTCTCGTGTAAATATCTCAACAGAGTATCATCCCGACGAAGAGTAGGAGAGGAGTGTTCATGCGAGTGTTGAGTTGTCACAGGTCTCATATAATTGGTTGTTTTGGCATCTGCAGAGATTATGATTTGGATGGAAAACAAGTAGTTGAGGGGTAAAATAAAGTAGCTATAAGTAAGGTTGCTACTAAAGAAGAAAAGTAAAGAACATAAAATAAACGACGGTTTTCCTGCAATGAAGAAGTTAGGTGCGGAGAAATTCAGTTCATGGTGAATATCAAATGTGCTAGTGCAATGATAACGTGTATTTACCTATTCATGTGATTCTATCTCTCCTTTCTACGCTTGATAAGCGACTCACCCTTGGATAGTCAAACTCCTCCTAATGGAATTGTTTGACTCTATTATCCTGCCTTTCATTATCATCTCCAATTGTCGGCTCCACTATTAAGGTTGTTAGACCGGATCAACGCTCTAAACATCGTGGCTTCATGTTATCCTTGTATTGTCTTCACTCCTCGTTGATACCAACACATGTCACCTAGGTTTTAAATAGCATGCATATAACAGAATAGTAAAGTGGAATTGTGCGTTCAATTAATTTATGATTGTGAAACTAATATGACGTTTAGAACTAATGAATTTGAAGTATTATGATTTCTAACATGCTAATTTAGTGCTAAGTACTTGAGTAGGAATTTATCAAACTTGGGGTCGGTCCATGGTAACATTAAAAACTATTTTAGCATTGAAGAACTATGATGAAATTTGAGGATGACCTCTAGCAACATGAATAATTATCATTGTATTAGCTTCGGGCGTGGAGTACCATTGTGTTTGACTGAGTAGGGACCTATATCACTATATTTTCGTACATATTCAGATAATGAAAGGATTGGGAAAAATATGCGGCATTTACTTCATATTGGAAGCTCGGTCTTGAAATATGATAGGCAAAACTATTATTTGCACATAAGCAAAAAGACATGAAACAATTACAAAAATGCACAATGTATGAGGTGAAAAGAGCTAAGTTTGCTCAGTTAATACTAGGAATCTCCAACCAATAGGCTATAGAAATCCTTTATTTTGACAAATTATATATTTTAGAATCACTCGATGTTGAATACCAATTAATTTGTACATACGTGTAGTCTAAATTCACGATCCGTAATGTGGCAATTTTGGTGCATACATGTAGGACGTCATATGCTATACTCACATTGACAATAATTATTCCAAATGGGATTGACTTTCTGAATTTTTTAATCTATACCTATTAACGAAGGGGCTATTGCTTCTGGCGATACGTCACATAAATTGCCCCAAATATACAATATATTACCTACCAATGCCACCTATAAGTGATAAAAAACATTTCACACAGGGGAATCTGCCGGCCCATGCAGTAGGGACCTTCTATACTGCGCTCTGCGCATGGGGAGAAGACGTAAGGCGCCCATTTGGGCCAATCCATGTCCGGGCCGGCTGTTTTCAAATTTGTAATATTTTTGTATTTTCATTTTTTCCACTTTAAATAATTTGAAACTTTAAAAAGTTCTGAAAATGAAAATTTAGCAATAAAGTGGTTAATCAATTATAAAATATTGGTGGATTCAAAAAATACTCGTGATTTTGTCAAAAAATGTTTGAATATTCAAAAAAAGTTCGAAATTTTGAAAACAAATGTTCAAGAAATAAAAAATGTTCATGATTGTTTTACAAAGTACATGTATTAAAAAATGTTAATGAATTTGAACAAAATTTCGCCAATTACAAAAAATGTTCATGAATGGAAAAATATCCTAAAATTTCAAAACTATTCATGACTTACAAAATAGTTTATTCATTCATAAAATGTTCGCTGATTCAAAAATGATCATGCATTTCAAAAAATGTTTGTTAAATCAAAAAAATGTTTGTGAATTTCAAAAATGCTTCCACCAATTTCCAAACAAATGTTCACTAATTCTAGATATGTTAGCCAACTCAAGAAAATTCTTTTAAAATGTTGACAATTTTAAATAAATATTTCCAAATAGTATAAAATGTTCATGGTTTAAAACAATGTTCTTGATTTAGGAAAATGTTCAAAAATATGTAAAAGTGTTCACAAATTTAAAAATTGTTTAAAATTTAAAATATGTGCATGAATTTAAAAAAATCATGATTTCAATTTTTTTTCATGATTTCACGAAATTGGGAGTGATAGTGTATCTTGGTGATGCAGCAATATGTGGTCATGACCATTGGAGATTATGATTTTTTTTCTCCCGTTGCAACCGCATGGGACTTTTTGCTAGTAATAATAATAAACATGATTATAAGATGTGCATAAACTTACTACATATAAAATTTAATTACGAAATATAATATACAATTAGAAGACACAAGGGTCTATTGCACAAAATCCATATGATAAAAGATCACAAGATCATGCCCGCGCGTAGAGCGGGGCACTTTGCTAGTTGTGTAGAATAGTGATCGGGCGCGGCATCGTTGATTACTACCCTACAGTGTGGGATTCTAAAAATACAATAATAAACTAGGAGTCCTACATGAAATAATCAACCGGCTCTTCCGATACGGACAAGCTTGGTTGGTGAATTCCAACATCGTGTCGGGCGTAAGTACCAGGTCCGAACGTCCTAGTAGTGTCAGTCCGTATCTGGCAGGAGTATTACCTAGAAAATAGAAAATATATATTAGAATAGTTTTTTTTGAACATATATATTAGAATAGTTATAGGAGACAAATCACGTCGTTATCCTCCGTGTTGGCAACTCGTCCTGAAGCTGACCGGGCGGAGCTACCACTAAATTAAAATCCTTAAGCCCGCAAATCTCTCTATGTATATATACGTAGGTAGCAAATCTGTCGACGAGGATATCACACTCGAACCCCGAACTCGATCGAGCAAAGCAGCAACAATGGCTGCTGCAATCATGCTCATGCGCCCTCACCACCTTCTCCCTGTCTCCATGTACATCATCATTTGCCTCTGCTACTCGCTGGGTCTTACTACCGCGCTCTCCTTCAGCTTCAACTTCTCCAACCCCGGCTCTGTAGACCTTTGCGACACGGAGCTCAAGTGCGAACGTGACGCGCGCATGGGCTCTGGTGCCATCGAGCTAACCAAGAACGAGACTCGAGTCAACGTCTTCAGTGTCGGCCGGGCATCGTATGCGCGCCCGTTGCCGCTCTGGGACGACGCCACCGGCGAGGTGGCCAGTTTCTCCTCCAACTTCACGTTCCAGATCAGGCCCCAAAACAGATTGGACGACCATTTAGGTCTATGTGACCCGAACTTCACTACCGACTCTAGTGCTGACGGTATGTCTTTCTTCCTGGCGCACTACCCGTCGAGGCTCCCTCCCAACAGTTGGGGCCAAAATTTCGCTCTCGTCAATTTCAGCAACAGCTTCAATGCCACTGGCGATGACCGGATAGTCGCAGTGGAGTTCGACACCTACCACAATGCCTGGGACCCCAGTGACAACCACATCGGCATAGACGTCAATTCCATCAACTCCACGACCTACGCAAACGTAACCAAGCGTATGGTCTCCGACAACGCCATCATGACCGCCCAGATCAACTACGACAACCGTACAGGTGTTCTGGCGGCCAGTCTCCAAATCCAGGGAGAGGAGACGCTCTACAACGTGCTTACGTCTGTGAACATGAAAAGAGAACTGCCCCAGCAAGTTGCAGTAGGTTTCTCCGCCGCAACTGGTACCTGCGCCGAGCTGCATCAGGTATCAACTTGGTCCTTTAGCTCCACTCTAGATGACGCCATGGCGGCTACCAGTATCATTCCACGGAGACGTCGACCAGTGGTGCCTGTGCTAGTGCCTTCTGCAGTAGCTGCTTTTCTCGTACTACTCTGCAGCGTCGCCGCTGCCGTCGTCATAATCCATCAGCGACGCAAACGTAAGCAAGCTGAGTTCAAGAAAGGAGTAGGCCCTAGACGGTACCGCTACCGTGAGCTCGCGGCAGCCACAAATGACTTCGCGGAGCAGGGGAAGATTGGGCAAGGGGGCTTCGGCAGCGTCTACCAGGGTGGCGGCCTTAGCGACCACGACAGCCCGGTGGCCATCAAGATGCTATCCACGGAATCGTCAGCGCAGGGGAGGAAAGAGTTCGAGGCGGAGGTGAAGATCATAAGCCGACTGAGGCACCGAAACCTTGTGCACTTGCTAGGCTGGTCCGACAGCTGCAAGGGGCTCCTGCTCGTCTATGAGCTTGTGCCGAAAGGCAGCCTCGACAAGCACATATACAACACTAGTCGTCTGCTCACTTGGTCAGAGAGGTACGTATAAAACCATCATGGAATTTCTATCTTTTTTGGATCACGCCCATTACTGTAATTTAATCACGACGTAAATTAACGTAGCTGGTCTAGCCGATTGAATTAACACACATACGGTACGTACAGATTCGAAATTATCCGCGGGCTCGGATCTGCACTACGCTATCTGCACACAGAGTGCGATCAATGTGTGCTGCATGGTGACATCAAACCCAGCAACATACTCCTCGACTCATCACGCGGTACCAAGCTGGCGGATTTCGGGCTGGCAAGGCTCGTGGATCATGGAGCCAGGCCGCAGACGACGAATATCGTCAAGGGCACCGAATGGTATATAGACCCAGAGTTTATTCGCTCACGCCGACCGAGTCCAGAAGCGGACGTCTACAGCTTCGGCGTTGTTCTGTTGGAGGTCGTGTCTGGTCAGCGCCCAGGGATGGGGATGGAACACCAGGTTGAGGAAGTCATCCCGCTGCTCATGTGGGTCTGGGACCTGTATGAGAAAGGCACCATCCTTGAAGCGGTGGATAAAAGGTTACAGGATGGTAACCATCAGCTCGACCGCGACTGTAAGCGGCAGATGCATCGTGCGCTGGTTGTCGGGCTCTGGTGTACGCACCCACGGCTAGGCACACGACCCTCCATCGTGCAGCTCATGAACGTCTTACAGTCCGAGGACGTCATGCTGCCGGCCCTGTCATGGTCGTTGTCTGATGCTTCCCTTGGATCACATGGATACAATGCGTCGTCATCGGCCAATTGATGTTTGCAGCGATGTGTCTTTACGCCATCAGTGGCAGATGACCAAATTTACTTTACTAGAGAGACTCTGATATAAATGAAGGATCACTAATAAAGGAATTGTTAAACGTGTTCTATCTTGTACAACAGCAATTTGTCTTTACTGTTCGTACCTCCCCTATCCTCTAGGGCTATATCCGGCACGCACGCGCAAGGCATGAGAGCCTTATTTTTTGGGAGTAGTTGGGCACTCCTCCCCTATATGTATTCAAATCTTGTACAGTGCTATCAATCAATACAGAGAGTGGCAATATTCACTTTAGATTGGTATTAGTGGCCATTGGTCTTCGAGGACATCCTTGGTTCCCCATCCTCCTCTCCGGTTACCCATCCGTAGTGGCGGAGCTATGAAGAGGCAAAACTGTGCTATGACCCGTCCAACCCATAGTTAAATCAATAGGTGTCTGGGTAAAGTTGGCTCAAGAAGACAAAATTTGTTGGCTTCCCTTTACCTTAGCAAAATCTGACCCGCCAACATATTGTCCGTAGCTCCGCCACTACCCATCCGTCCTCCTCATTGGCTACCTTCTCTTGGACTTCTCCCTCTGTCCATGACCCACCCACACCGGTGGCCATCTCCACCACTACTGCTCCGCTCCAGTCCTCCACTACTCCGCCCGTCGGCCACTCCTCCTCTCCCCTCAACATTTACAATGACCACATCTCAAACGATATCAAGTTCAAACTTGACCCACATGAAAACAGTTACGCTAAATGGTGCATCTTCTTTCGTTTTGTGTTGCTCAAGTAAAATTATCGATAAGTGTACGGGATTAATTATACTAGATCTTTTCGATAAGTAAAAGTATCGATCCCACGAGGAGCTGAAGGAAATGGTAGATGCAAAAATAGCAAGGATTCACTGCAAATGCTAAAATGTGGAATGCGTTTGTGATTTGTGATGGTGATGGTACCAACGAAATGTAAAAGAGTGCAGCAAGTGGCCCCATCCTTAGTAATGCTGAGAAGAAGCCGGTTGCGTTACTTATTATGATCGAACCTTCTTGAGGACGGTGGGATAATTCAATAGTTGTCAATTGCATACATTACGAGCATTGATTATTGTTGCTTAATGGATGTTGTAGGGAATTAGGGATAGAAACTAATATTATGAGAGAGGCGATTTGGCGAACGGGCTCTCGTGCTCACGCTATGTGGCACGTAGGTACAGGTCGGCGAGTGCAGGCGCCATGCCTTGATGTCTGTGGGAGCCAGTACAACAAACGAGCGGGCCTAGCTGTGGAACGACGACACCGTAACTGCGTCTTTGACGGTGGCGATGTGTACCACTGCTACGTGATATTGGTGTGGACACTATGCCGCCATGGGCTCAAACGGAAATACGCGGGTGTCTGCACTGGGATGAGGGGAGTAAAAAAGAGGGAAACATAAACTCGGCTGTGTCGGACCTTTCCTACTAGTCTGGGGTCGACTGAAACACGTTCCCTCTCTTCGGGTGCCTACCGAGAGAGATTTTCCACAAGAACATGGAAACCGGCCATGGAGGATGGTGAATGGATTCGAGTTCTTTTTCAGATCTAGTGGACAGGTGAGTCGCCCACTTTACTGTGCTTCGTTGATTTTCCTTGCCCTCCGCGCATGTCGTTTCACCGAGTGGTGATGTCGGTTTGCATCGCAGGTTCCCTCTTCTGCCGACGAGCAGGGAATCCGGGAACCAGGGGGAGGGGGAGGGGTGGTGCGCTGCCATACTTCCGTGGATGACTGGGAGCCGGCGGCGGGGAGTAGCTCTTCCAGAGAATTTCGGCGTGGCATGGTGTCGCCGGTCATAATTTATGTCACTCCGGCCTCCCATTCTAAACTTATTATAATACAATGCTCTCCTCTAGGCCTCTAGAGGTGAAGTGTTATGCAATCGATGTTCCCATAACGTCAGTAGAGAATTACACTATATGATGATCAAACAAAAAAATCTTTATTGCAAATATATATGGCAGTTGACGACTAGCTTTCTAATAGTACTGCACAATAACTGTCGACCAAAAAGACCATTGAAATGTTACAAAAACAAAAATAAAAGGATTTACAGTTGATGATATTGATGTCTGATGTTTCTCGAGTTCGTCCCACATGAGCAGACTGGAAACTGGAGACGGTACACGATGGTGAGGGGACATGTGGTTCCAACATGCGGCCGTGCGTGACAAGTCAGCTTGACTAGGCAAGGAAGGGACGACTGCGAGTCGTCGCCCGCGTCCACTTGTGACATTTCTCCCATTGGCACCGTCGTGGATGGATGCTTCCCTTCCCTGGCCCAACCGTACCGTGATTGAAATTTTCAATAGCTTGCATGACTTGACAGCACACCCGGAAGCAGTCACTCACGTACTTCCATGGCCAGCTGGAGTAGACTGACGGAGTACACTGTCTTGTAGTAGTAGAGTCATCTGCTACCGTCTAGTATACCAGTAGCTTGCATCAGTATCACTGGAATATTCAGGCCTTGATGTTGCCTGGTTTGAACAACTTTTGTTGGCTACTCCGGTGTAATTGGAATATTCATTCATTCACCGTTTACTTTGAGAGAGCATCCGGTGACACGGGAGGCTAGGTGCTCGCATGATACGAGATGACGCGAGCCGTTGGATCTGAAATCCAAAAGTTAGACCATAAGCTCCTGATTTTTTTTAGAAAAGACCTCCAGAAATCTGATGTTCACGTGCAAGTCTCGGAGCTCGTCCTGTGACCCTTGGATTTCATATCCAACGACCCACGTCGTCTAATATCATGTGATGCATGGGAGCACGTAACCTTCGGTATCACCTGATACTTTCTCCCCTTACCTTTCTCACATCCAAGTCGTCGTCTGGACTGGGTCATTACATAATACTAGTACTTAAGCAACTCAGTACCCAGAGCATGCCGGTCCCAGCGACGCAGCAAGGCAAGCAAGCCCCTCGACCCGTCCATGCCGTCCCACAAATCAGCAGCTGCAGCTGTACCTGTACTAGTAGTATGGCTCGGCCTGGCGCTGCTTGGAGTTGGAGCAGCGCTGCCCACACAGCCTAGCAGCAGTTGCCAGAGGGAATGCGGCGGCGTGGACATCCCTTACCCGTTCGGCATCGTCGATTCGCCCGGCGACAGCACCAGCGACTGCGCCATGCCCGGCTTCGGCCTGACCTGCAACGAGACCGATGTGAATGGCGGGCGCCGCAGGCCGTTTTATTCCAACGTGGAGGTCGTCAGCGTCTCGCTGCAGCAGGGTCAGGCCCGGATGAAGATGAGCATCTCCACCTACTGCTACGACACCACCACCCGGGACATGGACGCGGTACCGTGGGGGCTCAACTTCAAGGGCACGCCCTACAGGTTCGCCGACACCAACAAGTTCACGGTCATCGGCTGCCATACGCTGGCGTATATCGTGGGCGAGCGCGTCGACCAGTACGCGAGTGGGTGCGTGGCCATGTGCCGGCGGGGAGGCGACGGCGATGTGAGGGCGGCCCTCAGCAACGGCTCCTGCTCCGGGATAGGGTGCTGCCAGACCGCCATCCCCAGGGGGCTGCAGTACTACCGAGTGTTGTTCGACTCTGGCTTCAACACCACGGAGATCCACAACGTCAGCCGCTGCAGCTACGCCGTGCTCATGGACGACTCCGACTTCACCTTCTCGACGACCTACGCGACCACGCCGGGGTTTAACACCAGCTTCGCCGGAGAGATGCCGCTGGCGGTGGACTGGGCTGTCGGGAACGAGACGTGCGACGCGGCGCGCAAGGATCCCTCGTCCTACGCCTGCGTCAGCGACAACAGCGAGTGCTTCGACTCGCTCAATGGACCCGGCTACTTCTGCAATTGCTCCAAAGGCTATCAAGGCAATCCTTACCTCCAAGATCCGGAGCAAGGATGCAAAGGTACCAACACAAAACAATAGTATAATATTATACACAGGATTGCTGTTTCTCAATCAATTCATAAACCATAAAATCTATGCAATGATTCATGTAGATTTTTGTTAGAAAAAAGTATACTTTTTTTTGCCCGGAAAGTTTATTGTGGTTGTAAGAAGGGGAAACTATTTCTTCACAAAAAACAATAGAGCTTCACATTGTTTCTATCACTGTTTCTGTCTTTTTTAACAAAGGCCTATATTAATTAGATGATTTGTTGGCATAAAATCTTATAGATACCTCGCAAATTGTTTTGGAATGCTGTATAATACTCCCTCTGATCCAAAATAAGTGCCGCGGCTTGAAACAAAATTAAAGTTGAACTAACCTTAGTTTAAAGTTGTGACACTTTTTTTGGATCAGAGGGAGTATATTTCAATGAGGTTTGGTTCAGTGATTGGAGTAACAATATGAGAACTAAAACTGAAAATATATATGATTTATTGTGTTTGATTATTTTACAGTTGCAAAATATTATTAATTTAAAGAGCACAATAGAGTAACTTATCTTGCATGTTTGCATGTTGAAGTGAGCTTTTTCCTATGCATTGTTGCATATTGGGGCCAATCTTTTACCATGTATGTATGTTGCATGCTGAAGTGATATGCTTGCATGTTGAGAAATAGGTTAGTCTATATATTTAGATATAGAGTATTTGATCTTTGATTCCCTGAAAATATGATCTTCGGTGGCAGATATTAACGAGTGCGCAGACCTGGCAAAATACCCTTGCTCTGTACCTGGAACTTGCAAAAATTTGCCTGGTGGATTCAAGTGTAGTTGCCCCAAGCATACCAAAGGTGACGCCCAAAATGGGACATGCGAGAGAAACCACACACTTGGCCTTGGAGAAAAATTCGGTATTGGTATGTCCACATCTCTGACATATGCCTAATGCAATCATTTTTTTAACACGATGTCTACAATCTAAGGCTGCCCGCAATGGCAAGTATCGTATAATAATATAATTCATATGATACTAGAGTATGATATTGCTTTCATAATGCGTAGTATCATAAGTTAGTATCTTAGATTTCCTCATTTATTGCTATGTATGATACAATGTATAATATGATACGGTATCATGAGATGATACCAAATCTTTTCTTTTCTCGTTTAATTGTGGTCACCTCATAAAAAATAACTAGTTTGCATGCATGATACCGCTTATGAAATACTCCCATTGCAGGGAGCCTAAGTACATAGTATATCAAAATTATATTAGACCAGTGTTTAATTCATCTTAGTGCCAATTAATTCCATCTTCTACTAAATCAAAACACATGTTCTCTTCTGCCCAAAATGAGAAATGACTACTAATTAACCTTGGTATCTACTCTTCAGGAGCTTTCGGCGTTGTTCTGATTGTCCTAGTCTGCATCCTTGCAATAGAAATTATCCGTCACAAAAGGAGTATCAAGAGACAAGCACTGATCAGACAGAGTGATGAATACTATCAACAACACGGGGGCGAGATACTATCAGAAATTATGAGGGTAGAGCGTAACATTGGGTTCACTGTCTATGCCAGAGCAGCGATCGAGGCGGGAACAAACATGTTCGACAAGGAGAACATCATCGGGGAAGGAGGGCAGGCCACCGTGTACAAGGCGGTCCTCGACGTCGACGGCAAGGACACACTCGTGGCTGTAAAAAGATGCAAAGAGGTGGACGAGAGCAGGAGGAAGGACTTCGTGCAGGAGCTGGTGATACTCTGCCGTGTCGACCATCCCAACATCGTCAAGCTCCTGGGTTGCTGCCTGCAGTTCGAGGTGCCCATCCTGGTGTACGAGTACGTGAAGAACAAAACCCTGCAGGAGCTATTGTACAGCCAGCCGACCTCGTGTCGCGCCACCCTGGGGACCCGTCTAAGGATCGCCGCGCAGTCCGCCGGAGCACTGGCGTACCTGCACTCGCTGGCGCACCCGATACTCCACGGCGACGTGAAACCCGCCAACATCCTTCTCAGCGACGGATGGGTCGCCAAGGTGTCTGACTTCGGCTGCTCCACCATCGATGAGAAGACCCAGGTGGTGGCCAGAGGCACAGCGGGCTACGTTGACCCAGAGTACCTGCTTGAGTACCAGCTCACCCACAAGAACGACGTCTACAGCTTTGGGGTCCTCCTTCTGGAGCTCCTAACCGGTAAGAAGCCGCTGTCAAAGCAACGGAAGAGCCTCATGGTGATGGTTCAAGAGTCTATGGGGGATGGCACGCTCCATCAACTCTTTGACAGGGAAATAGTCGATGATGCTAGCATGGGAGTGGCCGTTCAGGCTGCGGAGCTGGCAACTCGATGCTTAGTTATGCCGGGGAACAGGAGGCCTGCGATGAGGCGCGTTGCAGAGGAGCTCAAGCAGCTTGCTGACCAAGTGCAGCAGCCGTTGGTGTTGGAGTGTCACAACCTCACAGTCACAGATATGGAGAGCTCCATGTCATCTGAGAGCGACACCACCGGGGTTTTCAGCCTTGAGAAGAAAGCCGCGTTGAGCATAGAATTCGCTAGATGAGATCGTCAGAAACATATTAGAAACTGTTTGCTAGCTATACGATCCATGGTTGTATCACGTTTCTAGGTCGTTGCTATGAAATCCACCTTAAGCTTACCACCAAATAATTTACGTGTTTATAAGCACTCACTTGACCTCCTACGTATGCAAAGCGGGATTGCAACAATTTTATTTTGTTATTGTTTAAATATATTACCCTCTCTTCATCAGCTCGTATGTTTGGATGACCTGACTAGAGCATGAATACAATATCCAATTAGAGTCAATAGGTCTCCAGTTCAAGACCATGTTAACATCGTATTAAAGAAAATGATTATGCGGCCTACATCGATCTCATGTATAAAGACAAAGAGAAAGCCTAGATATGAGCCCGGTGCTGAAACATATATTGTCTTTGTCTCTCCATTAATTCGGAGATTTGTATGAGCTAGCTAGAGCGTGAATTCAATACTTGCACTATTTGGTGGTACATGAGCCAGAATTTTGTCAACTACAATAAGTACTCCTTGCGGACAGATTTACAAGGGACGATTAAAAATGTCCTTTGAACGAAGGTTTGTCTCATATCCCCATAACTCGACTCTAATAATGAGGTGGTGGGTGCAACCCATGAAATCTTATCTATATATCTACTATATACAATTAAAATCATAGTTCGGATTAAGTATACACGCACCATATGGAGAGTGTGGCTCAGATTTATGGGAAGGATAACAGCAAAGACGATGTAAGCAAGAATTTCACAAAATCATTCCCTATATGTACAAAAAGGTTCACCGTAGTTTTGGCACAAATTGCCTACATGTTAATTGGGGTGTGTTTGGATGCTGCCCAAGCTAGCCATGCCAACCGTGGGCGTGCCAAAAAATTGGCGCAGTATTCTGCCGCCCACAACTTGCCCGCAAGTTGGCGAAAAATTGAACTGGGGAGGCTAAGGCAGCCAGGGCGAACCAATTTATTGGTCATCAACCAAACACGCGCCCACGCCTGGTCAACGACCAACTTTTTGGTCGGGCTGCTCTTGGCTGCAATCCAAACACGTTCTTGATGTCATGCAAGTGAACAGGGTTGGTCTCAGCACTCTCATGTAAATAGCTTAAAATATCGTCCCATCGAAGAGTAGGAGACGATGGTTAATGCGAATATTGAGTTGTCACAGGTCTCATATGAATTGGTTGTTTTGGTGTCTGCGAAGATTATAATTTGGACCGAAAACAAGTAGTGAGGGGTAAAATGAAGTGGCTATAACTAAGGTTGCTACTAAAGAACAAAAGTATAGAACGTAAAAATAAACAACGGTTTTCCTGCAATGAGGAAGTTTTTTTTAGAAAAGGAGGAATCACCCCAGCCTCTGTATCTGGGAGATGCATGCGGCCATATTATTTATTATTCACAAAGACCTTACAAAGAAATACAACAGTAAGCCTGAGGCCACCATCTAGACGACACCTGTCGCTACTCCTATTCTCTTGATGAAGGTGTGCCAAATGTCCGGGCCAAATACCAAACAGACATCGCACAAAAGCCTAACATCTAACGCCGGATGCCCCATCCAAAGCCACATAGGCGGGACTAGGTAACACTCCGGTCCGGCGCACTCTCAGTGAGTACCACACACACACGCTGCAAAGGGCCGTCACCTCCGTCTTCCCTCGATCCATCCTCAAAGCATGTACTGACGTATCGACCTTGTCAGGCCTCTCTGCCATCGACGCCACCACGACGCCAGACAACGTCGACCTCCTGCGCGTGTCCATCGCCACACATCTGACGCCAAGCCTCCACTGCTCCATGCCGCCGAGAACCGTCGCCATGAATATACAGAAATAAACATCGCTCCACCGAAGAAGCCATCTGCTGGTCCCTCGAGCCCGAGTGCAACTCCAAGAATGCCGCCCCCAAGGGGTAACGACACATGAATGCCGCCGTCATCCGATCAGTTGATCTAGGGTTTCCCCCGGAGGTATTGGGTGGGGTTGGGAGCTTCACCTCGATGATGCCTTCATGAAGGAAACGATGATAAGGGCATCGTCATCACCGGCTCCGGCCAACGATGGAAGACCAAGTTTTTACCCAGATCCATCCCAAGAAATCCACCCGACAACCTGTGCACTGTCTCGATCGCCTTCAAAGCCCCAGATCTAGCCACCTAGATCCGGCGACCAACCGCAACAGCAGTGCCACCGTAGGAGCCCTGGCGCACCAGCCACTGCCTGAATGTGCCACCACTGGAGCCTGGGAGGAGGGCTCCCACCCCACCTCGCCAAACCGCGAGAGCCGCCGAGATGGATCCCGCACGCTCATCACCGTCTCTGATCTGAACCAATCCGCGGCAAAACCACGAGATCGGCGATGCAGATCCGCCTTGGATAGGGACAGCACCACGCCATGCTGCCGCGGGAGGCACGAGCTTCACCCACTGCCACCTTCCAGGGCCGCCGCCCCAGGATCCAACCGCCGCCGATAGGTCGAGCCGCCGGCCACCGCGACCAAGGCCACCATGACCCCGCTAGCCCATCGAACGGCCGGCGCCACCAGATCTTCCTCGGAGTCTAGCAGCTCCGCCGCCCCCGCCCAGCACCATGCCGCCGCCTTGCTCCATCGCCTAAGACACCGCGCCGCCGCGACGCAGATCGGGGGAAAGCGCCCCGGCGCCATGGGTGACCCGCCTCACCGATCTGGCGCGGGAGGGAAGAGAAGAGAGCCTCCGCCGCCACCATCAGCCGCCTGGGGCTTCGCCCGGCGACCTCCTGTAGCGGCGGCGGAGGGGAAGGGGAGGATGGACGTGCCCGGCGGCGGGGGCTAGGGTTTCCACCCGAGCCGCCCTAGCGGGAGGGCGACGCGGGGGCGTTGTGAAAACCAGGGAGAGATTAGGTGAAGGGAACAGATTAGAGCTTAGGTCTGCAATGAGGAAGTTAGGTGTGGAGAAATTCAGTTCATGGTAAATATCAAATGTGCTAGTGCAATGATAACGTGTAATTACCTATTCCTGTGATTCTACCTCTCGTATTCGACGCTTGATAAGCTACTCACCCTTGGTAGAAATGAAAGCAGACTTATAAAGAAATCCTAATCCTAAGAAAAAAATAGAATGTCAGGAAAATAATTTACAATTATGTGTTACAAATTTAATATTTGAAATATAAAGAAAAGCAAATTGTTGTTGATAGATGTTGCTAACTAATTAACGTCCTTTTGATTTTTTTTCCTTTTGCTTTATGGGAATTGCCATTGGACGACAGGCCTTTTTTAAAAGCGAAGTCTACCAGTAGTTTATGTTGGTTGTATAGACAAAACAAAATAAAAGAAGTGTGGCAGGAAACTCACTGATCTCATTGCCGTTTGGTTCTCTACTGAAGAGAGTAACCTAGTCAATTCTTTTGAAATGGACCTAGTCAAGATTATCTCCAATACAGCATTATTAGTTACGGTGTTTTGACTAGTAATCGCTTCAGTGCCAACCGAGTTGGAGTTCGGCAACCAAGAGACCTTGTAGCCACGAGGTCGTATATTTGCAAATTTTCAGTTGATAGTATAGATATGAAAATTCGTTAGGAAAGTAAAACTCCCTTCGTTTCTAAATATAAGTCCTTTTAGAGATTTCAATATAAACTACATATGAAGCAAAATGAGTGAATCTACACTCAAAAATATGTATATATACATCCGTATGTAGTCCTTATTAAAATCTCTAGAAAGACTTATATTTAAAAACGGAGGAAATATATTTAAAAGAAATCGTGTGAGCAAGCATCTGGTCTCCGATCACGCCACCGCGATTTGGACTGCTTGTTTACTTGACAGCTGGATGCCAAAAACGGCCTAGTCAAGTTTTTCTTTTAACTGACCTACTCAAGATTATCTCCAACATAGTATTATTAGTTAGGGTGTTTTGACTAGCAATCGCACCAACGCCAACGGCGTTGAAATTCGGCAGCTGCTTCAACCCCTGGCGCTATGCCACCATGACTTAGATTGCTTGTTTACTTGAAGCGGTGCAAAAACAAACTAGTCGACAGTTTTTTTTTTTTTTTACATCGGCCAAATCCAGATTATTTGAACATAGTATTATAGCTAGGCTGCTATGGTGTTATTGTTGGAAAAACTGGCGGCCAAATTACATCGATCCTGCATGGTGCCAAGTGGCAACTGAGGAAGTTGTCTTGTACCAAGAGCATTGGTTTCGTTTATATAACATCGGAGAGGGAGCTCTCTTTTGCAGAAAAAAGACAAACCGAAGCTAGCTAGATCCCCGAGCCTAACAGCAACAATGGCTGCTGTAGTAACGAGCCTTCATCACCACCTTCTCTCCATCTCCATTTGTCTCTGCTACTCACTGTCGTTGCTAGTCAGTGCACCTCTGGGCCTAGCTACCGCGCTCTCCTTCAGCTTCAACTTCTCCGGTTCTGGCTCCGGCGACCTCTGTGACACTGAGCTCAGGTGCGAGCGTGATACACGCATGGGCGCCGGCGCCATCGAGCTAACGAAGAATGAGATCAAAGCCAACTTCTTCAGCGTCGGCCGGGCTTCCTATGCGCGCCCGGTGCCGCTCTGGGACAACACCACGGGCGAGGTGGCCAGCTTCTCCTCCAACTTCACATTCCGGATCAGGCTAAAAAATGAGACGGACGACCGGCTTCGTCTCTGTAACTTGAGCTTCACGCCCAACGACGGTGTGGCTGACGGTATGTCTTTCTTCCTGGCGCAATACCCGTCCAGGCTCCCTCCCAACAGCCACGGCGGGAACCTCGCTCTCTTCAACGACAGCAACAACTTGAACGCCACCGGTAATGACCGCGTCGTCGCGGTGGAGTTCGACACCTTTCGCGGCACTTGGGACCACAGCGACAACCACGTCGGCATAGATGTGAACTCCATCAACTCCAGGGCCTACACGAACGTGACGAAGCGTCTGGTCTCTGAAGACGCTGTCATGACTGCCGAGATCAGCTACGACAACCGCACGGGCATCCTGGTCGCCCGACTCCAAATGGATGGTGACGAGCCGCTTTACAAGGTAAACACGTCCGTGGACATGAAGAAGGATTTACCCCAAAAAGTTGCAGTCGGATTCGCTGCAGCAACTGGCATGTGCACTGAGCTGCATCAAGTGTTGTCTTGGTCGTTTAGCTCCACTCTAGATGATGCCACGGTGGCTACTAGTCCGCAACAGGGGCGACTAGTTCCCGTGCTAGTGCCTTCTACAGTAGTAGCATTTCTCGTGTTGCTCTGTGTCATCGCAGTCGTGGTCCATCGGCGGCGTGTTTGGGAGAGGGTAGATGATTCTGACGACGAAGCACGTGAGCAAGCTGAGTTTGAGAGAGGAGTAGGCCCTAGAAGGTACCGCTACCGTGAGCTGGCCGCCGCCACCAAGGACTTTGCGGAGGAGGGGAAGCTCGGGCGAGGGGGCTTCGGTAACGTCTACCGGGGCGACAGCCTTAGCGACCATGACCGTCCGGTGGCCATCAAGATGTTGTCTGCGGAATCATCTTCGCAGGGAAGGAAAGAGTTCGAGTCGGAGGTGAAGATCATAAGCCGGCTGAGGCACCGGAACCTTGTGCACTTGCTAGGCTGGTCCGATAGCCGCAAGGGGCTTCTGCTCATCTACGAGCTTGTGCCTGAAGGCAGCCTCGACCGACACATATACAGCACTAGCCGCCTCCTCACGTGGTCAGAGAGGTACAAGATCATCCTTGGTCTGGGATCTGCACTACGCTATCTCCACACAGAGTGGGATCAGTGTGTGCTGCATGGCGACATCAAACCCAGCAACATTCTCCTCGACTCATCATGCAGCACCAAGCTCGCTGATTTCGGGCTGGCGAGGCTCGTGGAGCATGGAGTAGGGCCGCGGACCACCAAGGTCGTCATGGGCACCGCGGGATACATAGACCCGGAGTTCATCCGCACCCGTCGGCCGAGCACCGAAGCTGACATCTACAGCTTTGGCATCGTCCTATTGGAGGTTGTGTCTGGTCGGCGCCCGGACATTGAAATGGAGCAATCGGGCGACAAATTCATTCCGTTGCTCAGGTGGATCTGGGACCTCTACGAGAAGGAAGCCATTGTTGAAGCGGTGGATGAGAAGCTAAAGGGAGGAAACTGGCAGCAGCTCGACAACAACGGCGGCTGTAAGTGGCAGATGCGCCGCACGCTTGTCGTGGGGCTCTGGTGCACGCACCCGTGCCCGAGTGCACGGCCATCAGTCGTGCAACTCATGAATGTCTTGCAGTCCAAAGATGTCACGTTGCCAACCCTGTCACGGCCAACATCCGACGTTTCCTTTGGGACACACGGAGACAATGCCTTGTCGTCTGCCAATGTTTGCAGCGAGGTGTCTTGGGCCATAAGTGGCAGATGATAAAATTTACTTTATAGTAGAGTCTGTGATACAAACAAGCATCACTAATAAAAGAAGTTTTGCCACCTCCTGAAAGTGGCACCATCGTCTTGTTATGTCTTGCATTGTCGTTTAGTGTTGATGTTGCTGCTGTTCTGCTGTTCTGATTTTCCAATAATGTTGTGAGTGATATGTGGCAGAGTTGTACATATAAGCGTATGTATCGATGTGTGCACTAGTACTAGCTACTTTGTGCTATGTGTATTGGTCGTCACCTGAACTTCTTTGATCTTTTGCAATTATGTACGTATTGCTTGATAGGTAAAAGACTTGCGAAATACCATGTTACCCATATTGTATTATATTCATTTTGATCTTGTTGATGATTCGAGCTTTCATATTATTACCTTCAAGTTTATTGAGATCTTATCATGAGAAAATATAGTTACTAAACTTCTGTTATTCATTTGATCACTGTCATGAGATAGTTATAGTCTGATCATGATCTAAGCTTCACACCCAAAAAGGGTGTGGCTGACGGTATGTCTTTCTTACTAGCACACTACCCATCCAGGCTCCCGCCCAATGGCCACGGCGGGTACCTTGCTCTCTTTAATGACATCAACAACTTGAATGCCACCGGCGACAGCTGCATCGTCTCAGTGGAGTTCGACACCTTCGTAAGCCCCTGGGACCACACCGACAACCACGTCGTCATAAACGTCAACTCCATCAACTCCAAGGCCTACACGAACTTGACCAAGCGCATGGTCTCTGACGAAGCCGTCTTGACTGCCGAGATCAGCTACGACAACCGCATTGGCATCCTAGTTGCCCGACTCCAGATGAATGGCGATGAGCCGCTTTACAACCTAAACACATCTGGGACATGAAGAAGGATTTGCCCCAGGAAGTTGCAGTTGGCTTTGCTGCAGCAACTGGCATGTGCGCCGAGTTGCATCAAGTGTTGTATTGTCATTTAGCTCCACTCTAGATGATGCCACAGTGGCTACTAGTCTGCAACGGGGGCGACTAGTGCTCGTGCTAGTGCCTTTCACAGTAGTAGCATTTCTCGTGTTGCTCTGTGCCATCGCCGTCTTAGTCCATCGGCGATGCATATGGGAGAGGGTACATGATTCCGACGACAAAGCACATGAGCAACCTCAGTTCGAGAGAAGAGTAGGCCCTAGAAGGTACCGCTACCGTGAGCTGGCCGCTTCCACCAAGGACTTTGCAGAGGAGGGGAAGCTCGGGCGAGGGGGCTTCGGTAACGTCTACCCGGGCGACAACCTTAGCGACCACCACCGCCCGTTGGCCATCAAGAGTTGTCTGCAGAATCATCTTCACAAGGGAGGAAAGAGTTCGAATCGGAGGTGAAAATCCTAAGCCGGCTAAGGCACCAGAACCTTGTGAACTTGCTAGGCTGGTCCGGCAGCCGCAAGGGGCTACTACTGATCTCTGAGCTCGTGCCTGAAGGCAGCCTTGACCGACACATATACAACACCAGCCGCCGCCTCACATGATCAAAGAGGTACAAGATCATCCTTCGCCTAGGATCTGCACTACGCTATCTCCACATAGAGTGTGATCAGTGTGTGCTGCATGGCGACATCAAACCCAGCAACATACTCCTCGACTCATCATGCAACACAAAGCTCGCGGATTTCCTGCTGGTGAGGCTCGTGGAGCATGGAGTAGGGCCGCGGACCACAAAGGTCGGCATGGGCACCGCAGGGTACATAGACCCTGAGTTCATCCGCACCCGTCGACCGAGCACCGAAGCCAACGTCTATAGCTTTGGCATCGTCGTATTGGAGGTCGTGTCCGGCCAGCCCGGACATGGAAATGGAGCAATCGGGCGACAATTTCATTCCATTGCTCAAGTGAAAGTGGGACCTATACGAAAAGGGAGCCATTGTTGAAGCAGTGGATGAGAAGCTAAAGGGAGGAAACTTGCAACAGCTCAACGACGGCGGCGGCTGTAAGTGACCATTCCACCGCAGGCTTGTCGTGGGGCTCTGGTGCACGCACCCGTGGCCGAGTGCGCGGCCGCCAGTCGTGCAACTCATGGACGTCTTGCAGTCCAAGGATGTCAGGCTACCAGCCCTGCGACGGCTGATATCCTGTGTCTCCCTTGGAACACATGATGACAATGCGTTGTTGTCACCCAATGTTTCAAGCGAGGTGTCTTGGGCAATCAGTGGCAGATGACCAAATTTACTTTAGTGTAGAGTTTGTGATATAAACTAAGGATCACTAATGAAAGAAGCTTCGCCACCTCCTGGAAGTGGGGCCATCGTCTTGTTATATGTCTTGTATGGTCGTTTAGGCTTGATGTTCTTGCAGTTCTCATATTCCGGTTAAAAATACTTCTTTGATGCGGGTTATCTACAGATATACCGGGACTCTTCGTTTATGGTCCTCTCTATAACACGTGGAGAATCGAGACATATTTACGAAGGTGTGTATACGATTGAAGGGTACGGCGAGAGATACTTTTACTCAACATGGATGGCCGCATGATTTTAGGATTGGCCCTCCTTCGCTTTAGGCGTTGTACGGAACTTTTTGTATTTTGCCTTTTTTATTTTTCTTTTGTATGAGAGAATCTTATTTGGCTGTGTGCATCTTAGTTACGCAGAGACCGTGTGTAATGGTTAAAGTTTTTAAGTAATAAAGCGCCCATTTTCGAAGAAAAAAAATGTTGTGAGTGAGACGTGGCAGAGCTGTACATACAAGTGTACGTACCGATGTGTACTAGTACTAGCCACTGTTTGTTGTGTGCGCTAGCCGTTACCTGAACTTCTTTGATCGTTTGCAATTATGTAGTGCTTTATAGATAAAAGATTTGCGGATACCATGTGATGTCAACAACAAAAAAAGACTTATGGATACCATGTTACCTAGTGTATTGTAATCCTATTAGGGAAACGCTTCTTTTTGACCGACTGATCCCATGATTCGTAAGCCTCCTTCAGCGTTTGACACGCGTCCGCTGACTAGGCCCACCCGCCGCTTATCCATCTGCCTTATCCCGCACAAGCGCATGACCACCCATTTTCTCCTCATGCCATTGTCTTCCTCGCCTCGCTCTTTTCTCCTGTCCTGCAGAATTCCTCTCTCCTTTCCCAGGCCCTCCCTTTCCTCTAGATCGAAACCAACGCCGGCAGTAAATGGCTCCCGCTGCTGCAAGCTTTCAACTCGTGTTCATGTGCACCCGAGGAACCGCCGTTTTTCTGCAGCCGCTGCTCCAGACCGCGGTTACAAAGCAGAAGGACGGCCACCGCTCGCCGATGTTGCTGTTGTGAGGTGCTGCAACGGCGGTCACCGTCGGTTCCTACTTCTCCACGTGCAACGACAGTCGCTGTAGGTGCTGCAACGGGGGTGTCGTCATCGAACGCCGCCACCGATGCAGATACTGTAAGGGCAACCATCGAGGCTGCAGCTGGGGTCGTGCTCGCCGGTGCTGCGATGCAGCGCTCGCCGCCGGCTCTCGAACCTGTGATGCAGCGCACTCCAGCGGCTCCCGTTGTTGCTATGAAGCGCTCGTCGGCGTCCCGGCGCTCAGCTGCTGCAATGGAGCCCACACCGGCGGCTCCCGCAGTTGCAATGAAGAGCTCCCGGTGATGCAATGGAGCGCACGCCGGCGCCCCGGTGGTCATCTGCTTGCCATGGAGCCCATGCCGGCGGCTCCCGCTGTTGCAATGAAGAGCTCCCGGTGATGTAATGGAGCACCCGCCGGCGTCCCCATGGTCAGCTGCTGTAGTGGAGCCCACGCCGCTCCCGTTGTTGCAATGAAGCACTCGCTGGCGTCCCGATGGTCAGCCGCTGCAATGGAGCCCACGCCGGAGGCTCCCGCTGTTGCAATGATGCTCTCGACGGCGCTCCCGGTGATGCAGTGGAGCTCGGCGGCGGCATCCGGCGCTGCAATGGAGCGCTCGCCCACGGCGTCCCGGTGCTGCAATGAAGCGCTAGATCACGGTTCCCGGTGGTGCGATGCAACGCTTGTCGGCGGTGGCTCAGCGGTGGCGTGGTGTTGCCTTGCTACGGCTGGACTAGATCTAAGGAGGGGCTGGTCTGATTCGTGCGATCCAGAGGAGAACGACGTGCGTGCTTTTTGACCCATCCAACGGCTAAGAGGAAGGAATCGGACGGCGGGCGACCCGACTGATCTCTCTTCAGAAAATCAGTCAGTTGACGCCTAGCAGCCGCCAATATTATACTCATTGTGATCTTGTTGGTGCTTCTAGATTTCATATTATTACCTTCTAGTTTTCTTTTTGCGGGGAAAAATTCCGATCTATTCATCTACTGCCAAGGTAGTATAAAGAACACTAGAAGTAGAAATTACATCCATATCCGTAGACCACCTAGCGACGACTGCAAGCACGGGAGCGAGCTTGTTTCACCCTCCCTTTCCTGGAGGCCAAATCATTGTTGAACATGCCCATGGCGTGATTGTTAATCTTTTTCATCTTCGGATCGTCCCACGGTTGTTCTATGCTAGCATCCCGGTCGGTGAACTTGAATCTCTTGTGCAACTTCGTCAGGAGCAACTGCCTCAAATGTTCTTTACTCCTTAAGTCATCGTCGTTGATGCTCACACATTCCCGTAGGATGCATCCTACTTGGTTCCCATAGCACTCGCGAGGTTCTTCCGGCTCTAATGGCTCAAACTTGCCAGGGCCCATCCATGTGATCACCAGTCGTCCGATGCCGAGTTTGTTAGGTTTTTGTATCCTCTGCTTCTTCTTTTTGGTAGCGGCTTTGGCGACGGTATCTTCCCCGCCGGTACCTTCCCCGCGGTCTCGGCGCCGCCATTGGTGCTGGCGCCGTCGGTGTCGATGTCGACGTCAGTACCATCATCGAGGCCATCCTGCAAACCTTGACTGTGCTTAGCAGACAAAAAGTCAAGGTAACCGAGATAGTCGTGCACCGTCGTGATCAGCGCAGCTCTCTTATAAAAATACTCGCCTTTGCTGGCGTCCCATGTCTTGTAGGAGATATGCCCTAGAGGCAATAATAAATGATATTATTTATTTCCGAGTTCATAGTTATGTTTATGTTCCATGCTATAAATGCAATGATTCTCGAGTATGCAATATCCACGAGGCTCGGAGGAAGACTCATATGCACGTGTGGAATAATAAACGGTAAGAAGTATTCCTATTCTGGCCTCTAAGACTAGCTCAAGTGTTGCATGATGGTTCTGTTTTCCTGATCATGGGCATGTCTATGCCAGCAATTTTGAGGGCACAATGTTAAGAGAACATTTGTGTTGAATCGACCCGGATTGATGTTGTGCTAAGAGATTCATTCGTCACAAGTTAATGGTGCATAACACAGAGATGGTTAACGTTTGCATGATTCCTTAGACCATGAGAGTATCGAGTTTCTTCATGCTTGCTTCATGAACTTTGGGGTTTGTTAAACGTCATCCGTAAATGGGTGGCTATTACGGCGGCTTACGGGTTCATGGAAAAGTGTGTCAAGTAACTTGATAGCTCAAGATTGGGATTTGCTCCTCCGACGATGGAGAGATATTCTCGGGCCCTCTCGGTATTACGGTATCCATCATCGTCTGGCCAGAAACAGTGTGATTTGATCACTGGGATGCCGTAACACGGAAACGAGAAAAGAGAACAAAACCGGTAACGAGGTAACTAGCATAATGGACAAGTTGTTGATCCACGGGAATGCCAACATGTCTCACCTCGGGTATTTGTAACATATCGTGAAGCAACAGGAATAGCACACGGCAACTGGAGGTTCACTCGAATATTTATTCGTGTGGGTATAGGGGTCAATATGGGTGTCCACGGCTCCGATGTTGATCATTGATCGGAAGGGGTTCCGGGTCATGTCTATACTTCACCGAAACCTATAGGGTCACACGCTTAAGGGTCATCTATCTGCTGAATACTAGACAGGGACTGAGAGAAAATCACCGAAAAAGTTTCGGACACCGAAAAGTTTCGGACAGCGGAATCGTACCGCAGAGAGAGGTCCGGATAAGTTTCGATGATACCGAAAAGTTGTTTCGGGATACACCATTAAGTCAAATTGGTTTCGGCACATGCCTGATAATTCTTGGAGGATGCCAGAATCATTCTGGAAGCTTTTTGGAATTTTCTGAGATAAAAACCGGAAATGTTCCGGAGCTGTCGGAGCCACTTCAGATGCGTTTCGCAGATGAAAATCACTAAAACCGGAATTGTTTCGGAACGTGTTGAAAATCATTTTAGCGGGTACTGGAAATGTTCTTAGCCCACATAAATATTTTCAGTTCGATCAGACGCTGAAAAATGTCGTCGTGAATAGTGAAAATCAGCTTTATGGTTACTTTATGGAAAGCCACCTTTTGGGGCTTTGCTCCAAAAGATCTTGGGGATGACATGGATGGATAGGAGCCATTTTTTGGGCCCCTCATGGGGGTGTGGCCGGCCACATGGGGTATCCCCCCTTGGGGACCCTCTTGTTCATTGGTTTCACTCCTAGGTCCTTGTGGAAGGACTTCATTCATGTGCATTTTGGGTTTTTTGTGAAACTACCCTACCCCCTTGGGATTTCCTATAAATAGAGGTGGAGGGGCAGCCCTCCACACTCATCCCTTGCTCTCATACACATGCCATGCATTATCTGGCTTCTTCTCTCCCTCCCACGAAAAGAGTTTCGTAGAGCCGTAAGGCTGTCTGGGTTCCGGCAGGAACTAGTTCTGGACGGCGAAGCCTTGCCGGATAGATGACACCGTATGTGTGCAACTCTGTAGAGAGATCGTAGTTTCGGTCTTAGTTCGTGAGTGCCTCCCGAAGGGCTGTCCGTGTGACCGTCCGAGTTTCGAAGGTCCTCCCGAAGGGCTGTCCGAGTGACCGTTCGAGTTTCGAAGGTCCTCCCGAAGGGCTGTCCGCGACACCGTCCGGGGGGGCTGTTCGACCGCCTCCCGGAGGGTTGTCTGAGGAGCATATGAGGGTATACATCCTCGCAGTTGGGAGGTTGTAAATCCTAGCTGCGGGGATCTGCACCGCCGATCGTCATCGACTCTACTTCCCGCTGCGCTACGAGTCGGTAACGAAAAAGATCAAACCATGTATGCAGTCTCCATAGTGGTCCTGGGCTGGTGCGTAGGTCGATTTTTTTTTGTTTTCTGTCCCGTTACCCTACAGTGGCATCAAGAGTCGTGCTATGCGTAGATGCAGGTTTCGATCTAGAATACATGGAGATGTATGGGTATTGCATATATATAATTAGGTAGTAGATGAGATCTATTGCTAAAAATTATTTATGCGGGTGACAGATGAAATCTGTTACCCGAGGTTCTTGTTGCTTCCCTAGAATTTGCGTTTGCTCAATCTCTAGACAGCATGGTGGAATCTCGAGACATCATGGTGATCCTGATTGAGCTATCAATTCTTTGGGTTCTGCCGTAGTCAAAAGAAAGATGAAATTCGCAGATGAAAGGGCATTACAGATATGATCTGCACGGGGGGTCATGCGTATGATGAAGTTTAGTATGGGGCTCGAGATTTAATTATCTCGTGTTTCATACACCCCGAGATGTTAATCTATCAACTTGAATAATCATACTTGATGATAAACGTTGGTAGCTGCGGTTTAAGTCAAAACCTTAGAAGCCACGTAAAATAAAATTTTACATAAACCGATTAGAGGCGTCTAACTTGGTTTTGCAGGATGTGCATGTGATGTGGTATAGCAATGCTCATATTCAATTTGATTATGTGTGAGATGAATATATGATGTAATTAACATGACGTGCGTGTCATGATTCGGCATGATGGCTGGAGCCATATGATTGTCACTTTAATGACCTGCGTGTCAACCTTAAGTAATGCACTTATTTTATTAGCTATAGAGATAGCAATATTATCTGGTGCATCGACAAGGTGGTGGCAATCTTCGCGAAGGTGAACACCGACGCGAATGCCGAAGACGAAGAAATGAAAGACTTCTCCGTCAGAAAGGGATATACCATATCATGCTATTATGAATTGCCTAAGATGTTTATCCCTTATGATGCACCCTTCTTGATTGCGCGGTAGTCGCTTTTTATTAGGGTGATCTCTCACTTAAAATATCAAAGTAGTTAGTGTTCACCCAAGTGTAGCACCGTCTAAAATTCATATCTTTTCGGGGTGCGCCATGTACACATGAGCACGAATGAATCAAGAGGAATGAGGCGGGTGAGGTCAGACCTCGCAGCAAGATCACTTGGTTGTCTTTGATGTTCAGGCAGGAGAGTCCTGAGCTCGGAACACGCCCATCGAAAGATGAACAAGAATCACATAGAGATGTGATCGGCAAGTTGGCCTACCGATTGAAATTCGTGTCATCAGTGATGAACCCGTCAATGGCATCGAATAGAAATATGGATCTTGAATCACTCTAAATCAATTATGAGAGATATTGATTTGAGTGGGAGCGCACTGTTGAATTAACATGTTTAATTCTCAGTGCAATTAATTATGAACACTGTCTAAGTGTTTCTTGCAAAATAGTTGTAGAATAATGGCTCACGTTTGCACCTTCCCTGTTAAAATTGAATAGCTGTTAAATATCTGGTTAAAACTTTATGTTTGGTAACGTAATGTGAGGATTGTCCTCAAAAGTGCCGAGAAGGATTTTGTCCTATCGCATGCTTTCCGTATCCTCCCGCTAATGCTATGGATCATGTGACTCTCGTCCTTCGATCCAAAAGCTAGAATTTTGTTACGGTCAAATGGAATATGTTTGCTTCCATGAAACCCAAACTTCAAAAGTTGGGATAGTTATATGATATTCATGGAACTGAAAATTATTTTCAGATACAAACAAAGCAATGTTTGTTTGCAAGTATTAGTAAAAGTGTTTACTATGCATTTGACTGTTGGGAAAGGGATCCAGAAGAACACCTGTCATATAATGAAAGGTGAATAAAACAACAACTTAAAGAGAAAGGAAGTGTCCAAAGGGTGATAGTATGACTTACACGCCTAGGAAGTCCGGGGCTAACGCCACTCTTAAGTTGGGTGCTTCTTTTGCGAGTAGGAGAAATACTAAAAGTTAAACTTTTAGAAGTATAAAGGCAGAAAGAAAGATGACTGGAATATCCAGCTCATGTATGAATGTCATACAAGTTTTTGATGTATAGTAGGCTGGTCAAAGATATAGTTCTTGGGAATTATGGTTAAACATGTTAATCACTAATTCTTGGGTATTGTGAGTTAATCACAAAGATACCCACTTGATTGCATTCTGTTACGAATCAATGTAAGAGCTACTATGGCCTAAAAGGCTAGCCAGAAATGAGGTTAAGGTATACACAGGAACATAGTAAATGTTACTATACCTTCCATCGGTGTATTGCCGTCTGTATTTATTTTCATAATTCATTTAGAGTTTTACAAACTCTAGCCCATTGCATAAGGTATCTTGCAAGAAGGTTGTTCATAAGAGAACTTTTTATGTTCGATGTTATGAATAACACAAGGGCCATACTTTCATTATGAATGAGATGTATGTTATGAATATTGATAATAATACAATACCTCTGGGTTTACTTTCATAATTCATTTTAGAGTTTCTTACACTCTAGCCCATTGCATAATGTTTATTGCAAAAGGGTTGTTCATAAAAGAACAATTGTTGTTCAGTATTATGAATAACATGAAGGGCCATGCTTCCATCCTAGATGTGATGCATGTTATGAATATTGATGGTAAAATGATACATCCATAACACTGACGCTAAATGTCGCAAGACTATGAGAATACCACACATATGAGGCACTACATTTGGTCACATTGGAGAAACCTGCACGGAAAAATTCCATTATGATGGATTTTGATGTCGTTTGATTTTTAATCATCTGACACTTGCAACTTTCCTCCGAAAAGTGAAGTGACTGAAATACTGTTCGCAGACCATAAGGAACGGGCAACAAACTTGTTGGTGATCATACATTTTGATGTGTGTAGTTCAATAAATGTTGTTGCAAGTAGTGGATTAATCTATCTTCAGAAATGAATCAAGTAGAGATATGGATATTTGCTTGATAAGACGTAAGTCTGGATCTTTTGAAATCATTCAAAAGGTTTTCAAAAATGAAGTAGAACTTATTGTAACAAGGAAATTATGTTTCTACAATTTGATTGCGGAAATGAATATCTGAGTTACAAGTTTAGCGAATGTCTAATGAGTTGTGAAAAGAGTTTCATAACTTACACCTCTCGGAACACCACTATGAGTGGAATGTCTGTGAAGATGTAATCAAACCATTTATGACATGGTAAGGTCAAAGATGACATAAATAAATTTGCCATTATCCCTTTTAAAGTGATGCTTTAGAGACCGCGGCTTTTACACTGAAAAGAGCTACATCGGGTCTGTTGAAATGAAGCCATGGTATGGTACGCCCAACCATGTTATATCTTTTCTTAACATTTGGAATATGGGGCTTGTGTAAAAGGTTAAAAACCTATTCCAAATCAGACAAGTGCTACTTTGTAGGTTATACCAAAATGTTGGGTATTCCTCCCTCACTATACCGAGGCAAATAGTTTTGTCGCGAAACGGTGTGCTTTTAAAGAGAATGGTTCTTTCAAAAAGGTGAGTGGGAGAATAGTGCAACTCGACGAGATAAACAGTATCTACGTCATCAGATCAAAGGAAAGAGACCTTGGAAGTAATTCCAGAGTTTCCTACTGCGACTGATACGGAAGTCTCTACAATAAAATGTATGAACTTCGGTCGAACTTGCAGCTGAACCACGCAGGCAAGGCTCGTGCAAACCTCTCAGGTGCGCAAACGAGATATTGTTGTTAGACAACATTATACCTACGATACACAAGGAAGCGTTGATGGACCCTGACTCCGGAATTGGCTAAATGCCAATACAACCCGAGTTAGTTTCCATATAAGTGATTCAAGATTCAAACCTTAATACACCTTTCGGAAGACTTAGAGTCTAACGAATATTTATGGAACTTAAAACTGATACGGATAAAAATGTTTTATCCATAAAGCTCGACTTGTTGAAATAACAAGTTCAAGAGTTGACTACGATGAGGTTGTTTTCATCGTAGCGATGCTTAGTCGGTTCGGGTTGAACTAGCAATTAATACATATTTCAATCATGAGATATGAAACATGGATGACAATAGGATTTCCATCTGATGGAAATGAAACCAAGGACTTGCATGTGTTACATTCCAAAGCATTTTGTCTATCTAGAGGATGCTAGTAAGGGTGCAAACTTCAGAGTTCCAGCGATGGACAGAAGAGAGCAAAATGGAGTTGGAATCTTCGTGCTTTGATGAAATGGTCAAAGGGGCTTGACTTCATCAATGGGTAACGAAGATGCTTGTATTTCAAGAAAGTAAGTGGGAGCGTAATAATATTTCTAAAAACCTTGTGTGCTTGACACATTGTTAATTGGAAATAAATTTCTTGACACGAATTAGGACTTCATTTGAAAATAGTTTTTCGATGAAGTGCTTAGGCTAAATAGCCTCAATATTAGGCATGATGATCTATGGAGATAGATTTACCTAATGGGGCTAAGCAATGAATACATATTGACAAGATGCTAAAACCTTTTAGCATTTAAAACGCCAAGGAGTGATTCTTGCCAAAGTCACATGGAAAGAGTTTTTGCAAGACTCGGTGTCCCAAAACACTGATGAGTAATATACATGATTGAGATTCCACACACTCTTGTGTTTGGATTAATCATGTATTCCATGGTATGTAAAACAACCAGATATGTCCGATACTCCCAAGGTGTTGCGAGTATGGATACCAAAGTGATCAAATTACTGATCATGGGACAACAATGAAAGATGTCACAGAGTACTAGAGTAAGTACTGATGACATGGTTTTCTCGCAAGCAGAGATCATGAAGAGTTCGTTGTAAAATGTTACATCGATACAGTCTTCATCTTTTCTCCATGCGATTTTCGATTTAAATTAAGGGTTTTGTGTAACACACAATGTGGTGGCACAGTTAGTTGGAATTTGTTGACGCTTTAGAAGCGACAAAGAAGATGTTGAATCATATAGTTCATTCATGAACTTAGTATGGTTCCAAGATGGCTTTTGACAATGGGACACTACTGCAGATAGTTGCTCCATAACTCAGTCTGAGGAATCCAGGTTCGACCTGTGATTCACATACATACAAAGCCAAGTCCACACAAAATATGAATTTTGTGAAAGCGTGAAAACGCGAGGATATGCAGAGATACACATGGAGCTGAAGTTGTCAGATCTGGTGGACATGAGGCTATACCACATGCGAAGCATTTTTTACACCGGTATGCCATAGGTGTAAAATGCATTAGCATTAACTAGATTATTGACTCTAGTGCAAGTGGGAGTCTGTAGGAGATATGCCCTAGAGGCAATGATAAATGATATTATTTATCTCTGAGTTCATAATTATGTTTATGTTCCATGCTATAACTGCAATGATTCTCGAGTCTGCAATATCCACGAGGCTCGGAGGAAGACTCATATGCACGTGTGGAATAATAAACGGTAAGAAGTATTCCTAGTCTGGCCTCTAAGACTAGCTCAAGTGTTGCATGATGGTTCTGTTTTCCTGATCATGGGCATGTCTATGCCAGCAATTTTGAGGGCACAATGTTAAGAGAACATTTGTGTTGAATTGACCCGGATTGATGTTATGCTAAGAGATTCATTCGTCACAAGTTAATGGTGCATAACACAGAGATGGTTAACGTTTGCATGATTCCTTAGACCATGAGAGTATCGAGTTTCTTCATGCTTGCTTCATGAACTTTGGGGTTTGTTAAACGTCATCCGTAAATGGGTGGCTATTACGGCGGCTTACGGGTTCATGGAAAAGTGTGTCAAGTAACTTGATAGCTCAAGATTGGGATTGGCTCCTCCGACGATGGAGAGATATTCTCGGGCCCTCTCGGTGTTACGGTATCCATCATCGTCTGGCCAGACACAGTGTGATTTGATCATTGGGATGCTGGAACACGGAAATGAGAAAAGAGAACAAAACCGGTAACGAGGTAACTAGCATAGTGGACAAGTTGTTGATCCATGGGAATGCCAACATGTCTCACCTCGGGTATTTGTAACATATCGCGAAGCAACAGGAATAGCACACGGCAACTGGAGGTTCACTCGAATATTTATTCGTGCGGGTATAGGGGTCAATATGGGTGTCCACGGCTCCGATGTTGATCATTGATCGGAAGGGGTTCCAGGTCATGTCTATACTTCACCAAACCTATAGGGTCACACGCTTAAGGGTCATCTATCTGCTGAATACTAGACAGGGACTGAGAGAAAATCACCGAAAAAGTTTCGGACACCGAAAAGTTTCGGACAGCGGAATCATACCGCAGAGAGAGGTCATCGGATAAGTTTCGATGATACCGAAAAGTTGTTTCGGGATACACCATTAAGTCAAATTGGTTTCAGCACATGCCTGATAATTTTTGGAGGATGCCAGAATCATTCTGGAAGCTTTTTGGAATTTTCTCAGATAAAAACCGGAAATGTTCCGGAGCTGCCGGAGCCACTTCAAATGCGTTTCGCAGATGAAGATCACTAAAACCGGAATTGTTTCGGAACGCGTTAAAATCATTTTAGTGGGTACTTGAAATGTTCTTAGCCCACATAAATATTTTCAGTTCGATCAGACGCTGAAAAATGTCGTCGTGAATAGTGAAAATCAGCTTTATGGTTACTTTATGGAAAGCCACCTTTTGGGGCTTTGCTCCAAAAGATCTTGGGGATGACATGGATGGATAGGAGCCATTTTGTGGGCCCCTCATGGGGGTGTGGCCGGCCACATGGGGTATCCCCCCTTGGGGACCCTCTTGTTCATTGGTTTCACTACTAGGTCCTTGTGGAAGGACTTCATTCATGTGCATTTTGGGTTTTTTGTGAAACTACCCTACCCCTTGTGATTTCCTATAAATAGAGGTGGAGGGGCAGCCCTCCACACTCATCCTTTGCTCTCATACACATGCCATGCATTATCTGGCTTCTTCTCTCCCTCCCACGAAAAGAGTTTCGTAGAGCCGTAAGGCTGTCTGGGTTCCGGCAGGAACTAGTTCTGGACGGCGAAGCCCTGCCGGATAGATGACACCGTATGTGTGCAACCCTGTAGAGAGATCATAGTTTCGGTCTTAGTTCGTGAGTGCCTCCCGAAGGGCTGTCCGTGTGACCGTCCGAGTTTCGAAGGTCCTCCCGAAGGGCTGTCCGAGTGACCGTTCGAGTTTCGAAGGTCCTCCCGAAGGGCTGTCCGCGACACCGTCCGGGGGGGCTGTTCGACCGCCTCCCGGAGGGTTGTCTGAGGAGCAGATGAGGGTATACATCCTCGCGGTTGGGAGGTTGTAAATCCTAGCTGCGGGGATCTGCACCGCCGATCGTCATCGACTCTACTTCCCGCTGCGCTACGAGTCGGTAACGAAAAAGATCAAACCATGTATGCAGTCTTCATAGTGGTCCTGGGCTGGTGCGTAGGTCGGAATTTTTTTTCCTGTCACGTTACCCTACATGTCTTGGCCGGTGTTTTCCATAACATGTCTAACTCCTCCTGAAGTAGCCCCAGATGCAGATTAATATTATTTTCCAGTTGTTTCGGCCCTTGAATTAGCATGCTCATGTGTATGTAATTCGACTTCATGCACAACCAGGGGGGGAGGTTATACATCCATACGAACACGGGCCATGTGCTATGGTTGGTGTTCTGGTTGCCAAATGGATTCATGCCATCGGTACACGCGCCGAGCACGATGTTCCTTGCATCACATGCGAAATACCGATATTCTCCCTTGAACGCTCTCCACTGGCTTCCATCCACGAGGTGTCTCAGCTTCGGATCATCTCCATCGTCGGGCTTTGTCCTCTCCGCGTGCCAACTCTTGAGCTTTACTTCCTTGGGATCTACAAAATAACATTGCAGACAGGGAGTGATCGGTAAGTCCCATACAACTTTTCTGGGGAGATTTCTTCCCGGCCTTCTTGTATCGAGAAGCATTTCACACCGGACAGCTGGGTTTTTCCGCGTGCTCCTTCCAATAAATTATGGAATCGTTGATGCATGCATGGTATCTAAGGTGTGGCAGATCAAGAGGGCACACGATCTTCTTGGCCTCATCCACACTAGTAGGACATAGATTCCCCGCGGGAAGAACATCCTTTAGGTACTTGAGAAGCTCATCGAGGCTAGTGTCGGTCCATTTGTTTTTAGCCTTCGTCTTCAGGAGTTCGAGCGTGAAACTCAAGCGGGTCACCTCGGGATCGCAACCATGATACAATGGAGTGTTCGAGTCTACCACCAGTTGCTGCAGCTTGGCCTCCTCTCTAGAAGCAGCTCTGTCAGTACTCGTCTCCTTGCGAAGCAGTGCTTGAACATGAGGGTCCCGCATGATTGAACTTAGTACTGACGAAGTCTGCACCATGGAGTCCATGTTTTCTCCGCCGCCATGTCCGACCCCTTCTCCGCCGCCATGTCCGGCCCCTTCTTCTCCGCCATTATCGATCATCTCTTCGTCTTGCCCCGTGTCGTCATTGCCTGCCCCGTCGGCGTCCTCAACATCATCATCCTCATCTTCAATTATCCACCAAGTATAGCCATCCATGAAACCAGTCATGAGCAGGTGCACCATCACACGACCATCGTCATAGGGGTCGAGCCAAACTCATCATTTGCATCTTTGACACGGACATAAAATCTCTGTCAGGTTATTTTCTTTCATGTCCTGCACCGTCGACCGCAACCACCTGTCCACCATCGTTCCACTTACCATCATGAACGCCTGCACGGTAATAATAAACAAATTAATTATAAAAATGCATGCATGCATCAAAGTCATATAAAAATTCGGCATGACCTTCCCTAAAAATAGGACATATAGAGTTTACCCAGAATTCGCCGAAACAAAAATAAATCGACATTTCGGCAAAACATAGGCAACTCACAAGCACAATTCGGCGGCAACTCATGCCACACACCCAATTTCCATCATATCGCCCGATTATGTCATATCGCACACATACACATATTTCCATTCTTGCAAAAGCATAAATTTTTAATAACCTATCTCGAGATCGAGCACGGTGATGATGATGTTGATAGGTGTTGCCACACACACACCTATGGAATGATCAAAAGTGGACAAAGCTCTTCTTGACAAGGCTAGATCTAGTTAGGGAGGTACATAGGTCACTTCACTAAATGCTAGATCTACCTAGCTAGCTAGTTTGGGAGGAGACAAGTTCAACTAGTGGAGGGGGAAGGAAAAAGAGAAAGGAGATGCATTAATGAAGGTGGTGTAGTTAGCTAGGAGTAATAAAGAGAGAGAAAGATAGGTAGAAGGAGGGTAATGGGGGGGAGTGAAGGAAATATGCCCTAGAGGCAATAATAAAGTATTATTTATTTCCTTATATCATGATAAATGTTTATTATTCATGCTAGAATTGTATTAACCGGAAACATAATACATGTGTGAATACATAGACAAACAGTGTGTCACTAGTATGCCTCTACTTGACTAGCTCGTTAATCAAAGATGGTTATGTTTCCTAGCCATAGACATGAGTTGTCATTTGATTAACGGGATCACCTCATTAGGAGAATGACGTGATTGACTTGAACCATTCCGTTAGCTTAGCACCCGATCGTTTAGTATGTTGCTATTGCTTTCTTCATGACTTATACATGTTCCCATGACTATGAGATTGTGCAACTCCCGTTTACCGGAGGAACACTTTGTGTGCTACCAAACGTCACAACGTAACTGGGTGATTATAAAGGTGCTCTACAGGTGTCTCCAAAGGTACTTGTTGGGTTGGCGTATTTCGAGATTAGGATTTGTCACTCCGATTGTCGGAGAGGTATCTCTGGGCCCACTCAGTAATGCACATCACTATAAGCCTTGCAAGCATTGTGACTAATGAGTTAGTTGCGGGATGATGTATTACGGAACGAGTAAAGAGACTTGCCGGTAACGAGATTGAACTAGGTATCGAGATACCGACAATCGAATCTCAGGCAAGTAACATACCGATGACAAAGGGAACAACGTATGTTGTTATGCGGTCTGACCAATAAAGATCTTCGTAGAATATGTAGGAACCAATATGAGCATCCAGGTTCCGCTATTGGTTATTGACCGGAGAGGTGTCTCGGTCATGTCTACATAGTTCTCGAACCCGTAGGGTCCGCACGCTTAAAGTTATGATGACAGTTATATTATGAGTTTATATGTTTTGATGTACCGAAGGTTGTTCGGAGTCCCGGATGTGATCACGGACATCACGAGGAGTCTCGAAATGGTCGAGACATAAAGATTGATATATTGGACGACTATATTCGGACACCGGAAGTGTTCCGGAGAAGTTTCGGATAAAACCGGAGTGCCGGAGGGGTTACCGGAACCCCCCGGGGAAGTATTGGGCCTTAGTGGGCCTTGAGGGGAGAGAGAGGGCAGCAGCCAGGAGGTGGCGCGCCCCCTCCCATGAGGAGTCCGAATTGGACTAGGGGAGGGGGGCGCAGCCCCTCTTTCCCTCTCCCTCTCCCTCTCTTTCCTTCCCCCCTCTCTTCCTAGTTGGACTAGGAAAGGGGAGTCCTACTCCTACTAGGAGGAGGACTCCCCCCCTCTCCTTGGCGCGCCCAAAGGCAGCCGGCCTCCCCCTTGCTCCTTTATATACGGGGGCAGGGGGGCACCTCTACACACAATTGATATACGATATTTTAGCCGTGTGCGGTGCCCCCCTCCACCATATTACACCTCGATAATATCGTTGCGGAGCTTAGGCGAAGCCCTGCGTCGGTAGAACATCATCATCGTCACCACGCCGTCGTGCTGACGAAACTCTCCCTCAACACTCGGCTGGATCGGAGTTCGAGGGACGTCATCGAGCTGAACGTGTGCTGAACTCGGAGGTGTCGTGCGTTCGGTACTTGATCGGTCGGATCGTGAAGACGTACGACTACATCAACCGCGTTGTGATAACGCTTCCGCTTTCGGTCTACGAGGGTACGTGGACAACACTCTCCCCTCTCGTTGCTATGCATCACCATGATCTTGCGTGTGCGTAGGAATTTTTTTGAAATTACTACGTTCCCCAACAGTGGCATCCGAGCCTGGTTTTATGCGTTGATGCTATGCACGAGTAGAACACAAGTGAGTTGTGGGCGATATAAGTCATACTGCTTACCAGCATGTCATACTTTGGTTCAGCGGTATTGTGAGATGAAGCGGCCCGGACCGACATTACGCGTACGCTTACGCGAGACTGGTTTCACCGTTGGGAGCACTCGTTGCTTAAAGGTGACTGGCGGGTGTCTGTCTCTCTCACTTTAGTTGAACCGAGTGTGGCTACGCCCGGTCCTTGCGAAGGTTAAAACAGCACCAACTTGACAAACTATCGTTGTGGTTTTGATGCGTAGGTAAGAACGGTTCTTGCTAAGCCCGTAGCAGCCACGTAAAACTTGCAACAACAAAGTAGAGGACGTCTAACTTGTTTTTGCAGGGCATGTTGTGATGTGATATGGTCAAGACATGATGCTATATTTTATTGTATGAGATGATCATGTTTTGTAACCGAGTTATCGGCAACTGGCAGGAGCCATATGGTTGTCGCTTTATTGTATGCAATGCAATCGCCATGTAATTGTTTTACTTTATCACTAAGCGGTAGCGATAGTCGTAAAAGCAATAAGTTGGCGAGACGACAACGATACTACGATGGAGATCAAGGTGTCGCGCCGGTGACGATGGTGATCATGACGGTGCTTCGGAGATGGAGATCACAAGCACAAGATGATGATGGCCATATCATATCACTTATATTGATTGCATGTGATGTTAATCTTTTATGCATCTTATCTTGCTTTGATTGACGGTAGCATTATAAGATGATCTCTCACTAAAATTTCAAGATAAAAGTGTTCTCCCTGAGTATGCACCGTTGCAAAAGTTCTTCGTGCTGAGACACCACGTGATGATCGGGTGTGATAGGCTCTACGTTCAAATACAACGGGTGCAAAACAGTTGCACACGCGGAATACTCAGGTTAAACTTGACGAGCCTAGCATATGCAGATATGGCCTCGGAACACGGAGACCGAAAGGTCGAGCGTGAATCATATAGTAGATATGATCAACATAGTGATGTTCACCATTGAAACTACTCCATCTCACGTGATGATCGGACATGGTTTAGTTGATATGGATCACGTGATCACTTAGAGGATTAGAGGGATGTCTATCTAAGTGGGAGTTCTTAAGTAATATGATTAATTGAACTTAAATTTATCATGAACTTAGTCCTGATAGTATTTTGCAAATTATGTTGTAGATCAATAGCTCGCGTTGTTGCTTCCCTGTGTTTATTTTTGATATGTTCCTAGAGAAAAATTATGTTGAAAGATGTTAGTAGCAAAGATGCGGATTGGATCCGTGATCTGAGGATTATCCTCATTGCTGCACAGAAGAATTATGTCCTTGATGCACCGCTAGGTGACAGACCTATTGCAGGAGCAGATGCAGACGTTATGAACGTTTGGCTAGCTCAATATGATGACTACTTGATAGTTTAGTGCACCATGCTTAACGGCTTAGAATCGGGACTTCAAAGACGTTTTGAACGTCATGGACCATATGAGATGTTCCAGGAGTTGAAGTTAATATTTCAAGCAAATACCCGAGTTGAGAGATATGAAGTCTCCAACAAGTTCTATAGCTAAAAGATGGAGGAGAATAGCTCAAGCAGTGAGCATGTGCTCAGATTGTCTGGGTACTACAATCGCTTGAATCAAGTGGGAGTTAATCTTCCAGATAAAATAGTGATTGACAGAATTCTCTAGTCACCATCACCAAGTTAGTAGAACTTCGTGATGAACTATAGTATGCAAGGGATGACGAAAGTAATTCCCGAGCTCTTCGTGATGCTGAAATCGACGAAGGTAGAAATCAAGAAAAACATCAAGTGTTGATGGTTGACGAGACCACTAGTTTCAAGAAAAGGGCAAAGGGAAGAAGGGGAACTTCAAGAAGAACGGCAAGCAAGTTGCTGCTCAAGTGAAGAAGCCTAAGTCTGGTCCTAAGCCTGAGACTAAGTGCTTCTACTGCAAAGGGACTGGTCACTGGAAGCGGAACTACCCCAACTATTTGGTGGATAAGAAGGATGGCAAAGTGAACAAAGGTATATTGGATATACATGTTATTGATGTGTACTTTACTAGTGTTTATAGCAACCCCTCGGTATTTGATACTGGTTCAGTTGCTAAGAGTAGTAACTCGAAACGGGAGTTGCAGAATAAACAGAGACTAGTAAAAGGCGAGGTGACGATGTGTGTTGGAAGTAGTTCCAAGATTGATATGATCATCATCGCACACTCCCTATACTTTCGGGATTAGTGTTGAAACTAAATAAGTGTTATTTGGTGTTTGCGTTGAGCATGAATATGATTTGATCATGTTTGTTGCAATACGGTTATTCATTTAAATTAGAGAATAATTGTTGTTCTGTTTACATGAATAAAACCTTCTATGGTCATACACCCAATAAAATGGTTTGTTGGATCTCGATCGTAGTGATACACATATTCATAATAATGAAGCCAAAAGATGCAAAGTTAATAATGATAGTGCAACTTATTTGTGGCACTGCCGTTTAGGTCATATTGGTGTAAAGCGCATGAAGAAACTCCATACTGATGGGATTTTGGAATCACTTGATTATGAATCACTTGATGCTTGCGAACCGTGCCTCATGGGCAAGATGACTAAAACGCCGTTCTCCGGAACTATGGAGAGAGCAACAGATTTGTTGGAAATCATACATACAGATGTATGTGGTCCGATGAATATTGAGGCTCGTAGCAGGTATCATTATTTTCTGACCTTCACAGATGATTTGAGCAGATATGGGTATATCTACTTAATGAAACAGAAGTCTGAAACATTTGAAAAGTTCATATAATTTCAGAGTGAAGCGGAAAATCATCGTAACAAGAAAATAAAGTTTCTACGATCTGATCGTGGAGAAGAGTATTTGAGTTACGAGTTTGGCCTTCATTAAAACAATGTGAAACAGTTTCACTACTCACGCCACCTGGAACACCACGGTGTAATGGTGTGTCAGAACATCGTAACCGTACTTTATTAGATATGGTTCGATATATGATGTCTCTTACCGATCTACCACTATCGTTTTGGGGTTATGCATTAGAGACAGCTGCATTCACGTTAAATAGGGTACCATCTAAATCCGTTGAGATGACATCTTATGAACTATGGTTTGGCAAGAAACCAAAGTTGTCGTTTCTTAAAGTTTGGGGTTGCAATGCTCATGTGAAAAAGTTTCATCCTGATAAGCTCAAACCCAAATCGGAGAAATGTGTCTTCATAGGATACCCAAAGGAGACAGTTGGGTACACCTTCTATCACAGATCCGAAGGCAAGACATTCGTTGCTAAGAATGTATCCTTTCTAGAGAAGGAGTTTCTCTCGAAAGAAGTGAGTGGGAGGAAAGTAGAACTTGATGAGGTAACTGTACCTGCTCCCTTATTGGAAAGTAGTTCATCACATAAATCTGTTCCTGTGACTCCTACACCAATTAGTGAGGAAGTTAATGATGATGATCATGTAACTTCAGATCAAGTTACTACCAAACCTCGTAGGTAAATCAGAGTGAGATCCACACCAGAGTGGTACGGTAATCCTATTCTGGAGGTCATGTTATTTGACCATGACGAACCTACGAACTATGAGGAAGCGCTGATGAGCCCAGATTCCGCGAAATGGCTTGAGGCCATGAAATCTGAGATAAGATCCATATATGAGAACAAAGTATGGACTTTGATTGACTTGCCCAATGATCAGCAAGCCATTGAGATTAAATGGATCTTCAAGAGGAAGACATACAGTGATAGTAGTGTTACTGTCTACAAAGCTAGAATTGTCGCAAAAAGGTTTTCGACAAGTTCAAGGTGTTGACTACGATGAGAGTTTCTCACTCGTTTCTATGCTTAAGTCTGTCTGAATCATGGTTAGCAATTGCCGCATTTTATGAAATATGGCAAATGGATAAACAAAACTGCATTCCTTAATGGATTTATTAAAGAAGAGTTGTATATGATGCAACCAGGAGGTTTTGTCAATCCTAAAAGTGCTAACAAAATATGCAAGCTCCAGCGATCCATCTATGGACTGGTGCAAGCATCTCGGAGTTGGAATAAACGTTTTGATGGTGTGATCAAAGCATATGGTTTTATACAGACTTTTGGAGAAGCCTGTATTTACAAGAAAGTGAGTGGGAGCACTACAGCATTTCTGATAAGTATATGTGAATGACATATTGTTGATCGGAAATAATGTAGAATTATTCTGCAAAGCATAAAGGAGTGTTTGAAAGGAGTTTTTTCAAAGAAAGACCTCGGTGAAGCTGCTTACATATTGAGCATCAAGATCTATAGAGATAGATCAAGACGCTTGATAAGTTTTTTCAATGAGTACATACCTTAACAAGATTTTGAAGTAGTTCAAAATAGAACAGTCAAAGAAAAAGTTCTTGCCTGTGTTACAAGGTGTGAAATTGAGTAAGACTCAAAGCCCGACCACGGCAGAAGATAGAAAGAGAATGAAAGTCATTCCCTATGCCTTGGCCATAGGTTCTATAAAGTATGCCATACTGTGTACCAGATCTATTGTATACCCTACACTGATTTTGGCAAGGGAGTACAATAGTGATCTAGGACAAGATCACTGGACAGCGGTCAAAATTATCCTTAGTGGAATAAGGATATGTTTCTCGATTATGGAAGTGACAAAAGGTTCGTCGTAAAGGGTTACGTCGATGCAAGTTTTGACACTAATCTAGATGACTCTAAGTCTCGGTCTAGATACATATTGAAAGTGGGAGCAATTAGCTAGAGTAGCTCCGTGCAGAGCATTGTAGACATAGAAATTTGCAAAATACTTACGGATCTGAATATGACAGACCCGTTGACTAAAATTATCTCACAAGCAAAACATGATCACACCGTAGTACTCTTTGGGTGTTAATCACATAGCGATGTGAACTAGATTACTGACTCTAGTAAACCCTTTGGGTGTTGGTCACATGACAATATGAACTATGGGTGTTAATCACATGGTGATGTGAACTATTGATGTTAAATCACATGGCGATGTGAACTAGATTATTGACTCTAGTGCAAGTGGGAGACTGAAGGAAATATGCCTTAGAGGCAATAATAAAGTATTATTTATTTCCTTATATCATGATAAATGTTTATTATTCATGCTAGAATTGTATTAACCGGAAACATAATACATGTGTGAATACATAGACAAACAGTGTGTCACTAGTATGCCTCTACTTGACTAGCTCGTTAATCAAAGATGGTTATGTTTCCTAGCCATAGACATGAGTTGTCATTTGATTAACGGGATCACCTCATTAGGAGAATGACGTGATTGACTTGACCCATTCCGTTAGCTTAGCACCCGATCGTTTAGTATGTTGCTATTGCTTTCTTCATGACTTATACATGTTCCCATGACTATGAGATTGTGCAACTCCCGTTTACCGGAGGAACACTTTGTGTGCTACCAAACGTCACAACGTAACTGGGTGATTATAAAGGTGCTCTACAGGTGTCTCCAAAG
This sequence comes from Triticum aestivum, assembly GCF_018294505.1. NCBI lineage: Eukaryota > Viridiplantae > Streptophyta > Magnoliopsida > Poales > Poaceae > Triticum > Triticum aestivum. Next base: position 2,208,837 of record NC_057802.1, on the reverse strand, counting down.
GTACTTGTTGGGTTGGCGTATTTCGAGATTAGGATTTGTCACTCCGATTGTCGGAGAGGTATCTCTGGGCCCACTCAGTAATGCATATCACTATAAGCCTTGCAAGCATTGTGACTAATGATTTAGTTGCGGGATGATGTATTACGGAACGAGTAAAGAGACTTGCCGGTAACGAGATTGAACTAGGTATTGAGATACCGACGATCGAATCTCGGGCAAGTAACATACCGATGACAAAGGGAACAACGTATGTTGTTATGCGGTCTGACCGATAAAGATCTTCGTAGAATATGTAGGAACCAATATGAGCATCCAGGTTCCGCTATTGGTTATTGACCGGAGAGGTGTCTCGGTCATGTCTACATAGTTCTCGAACCCGTAGGGTCCGCACGCTTAAAGTTACGATGACAGTTATATTATGAGTTTATATGTTTTGATGTACCGAAGGTTGTTCGGAGTCCCGGATGTGATCACGGACATCACGAGGAGTCTCGAAATGGTCGAGACATAGAGATTGATATATTGGACGACTATATTCGAACACGGGAAGTGTTCCGGAGAAGTTTCGGATAAAACCGGAGTGCCGAAGGGGTTACGGGAACCCCCCGCGGAAGTATTGGGCCTTAGTGGGCCTTGAGGGGAGAGAGAGGGCAGCAGCCAGGAGGTGGCGCGCCCCCTCCCATGAGGAGTCCGAATTGGACTAGGGGAGAGGGGCGCAGCCCCTCTTTCCCTCTCCCTCTCCCTCTCTTTCCTTCCCCCCCTCTCTTCCTAGTTGGACTAGGAAAGGGGAGTCCTACTCCTACTAGGAGGAGGACTCCCCCACTCTCCTTGGCTTGCCCAAAGGCAGCCGGCCTCCCCCTTGCTCCTTTATATACGGGGGCAGGGGGCACCTCTACACACAATTGATATACGATATTTTAGCCGTGTGCGGTGCCCCCCTCCACCATATTACACCTCGATAATATCGTTGCGTAGCTTAGGCGAAGCCCTGCGTCGGTAGAACATCATCATCGTCACCACGCCGTCGTGCTGACAAAACTCTCCCTCAACACTCGGCTGGATCGGAGTTCGAGGGACGTCATCGAGCTGAACGTGTGCTGAACTCGGAGGTGTCGTGCGTTCGGTACTTGATCGGTCGGATCGTGAAGACGTACGACTACATCAACCGCTTTGTGATAACGCTTCCGCTTTCGGTCTACGAGGGTACGTGGACAACACTCTCCCCTCTCGTTGCTAAGCATCACCATGATCTTGCGTGTGCGTAGGAAATTTTTTAAAATTACTACATTCCCCAACAGGGAGAAGTTGTGAGGAAGAAGCAAAGTGAGGGAGAAAGGAGGTGGGAGCTAGGGGAAAGTGAAGGAAGAGAGGATGGGGGAGGGGGGAGGAAAAAGGTAGTATGGTTGCGGTTTAGCAGTAGCGCTGGGCGTAAAACGCGCTGCTGCTAATAAGATAGCAGTAGCGCGTTTCTGGCAGAGGCGCTACTACTAAGCGGGGCCCGCCATGTGGCCAGGTTCAAAATTAGCAGTAGCGCCCTGCGAAAAAAGCGCGCTACTACTATTATATTAGCAGTAGCACGGTTAACGTGGGCGCGCTACTGCTAAACCTAGCGTGGCGGGAACGGTCGGGCAAATTTAGTAGTAACATGGTTCTACCGAGCCGCGCTACTGCTAAGTCGGTAGCAGTAGCGCCTGTCTATGGCCCGCGATACTACTAACTAGTAGCAGCGCCACTTCTTGTCCAGCGCTACTGCTAAGATTCTGTGTATAAGCTTTTCCCTAGTAGTGATGTGTTAGTTTATTGAGATCTTATCGTGAGAGAACATAGTTACTAAACTTATATTATTCATTGGATCACTATCATATGAAATAGTTATAGCGAATATTCTTCGGCGCGGACGAGCTCGCACGCTCTCGTTATCGCGACGCGTTCGATGCCGCGGAGATGCGAGATGGCCGCCGTATAGTAGGTGGCAGTTGAGGATAGTAAATGCGTGTACGTGACGGGCAGGGGACGCCGTGACATCGGACGTTGGTGCCGACGTCAGAAGTGGGATTGACGTAATGTGCCGTTCGTGCCAGATTGGACTTGAGGTTCCTCTTCGATTTTTTCACCCCCCGTTGACAAAGCCATCAGCCCTCCCATGAACCGATTCCTGCATGCACGAGTCATTTTTTCAGATCTGCGTTTGTGCTGCTAAACCATGGGAAGGACAGGGAATAACACCATCAGCAAAGATGAAATGTACGTACCTCGATCAAAGACGCTTTTTGGGAGGAAACGTGACGCTGTGGATTGCTGCTCAACGGCTCTAATGCCGCACGAAGCAGATCTCGAAGACACTTGCCCTGCTCCGATCGAGGGAGGTGCAGACATGTCTGAACTCGTACGCGCAGACACCTATGCCTGTTGCCTTGCTTGCTCTCAGGCACGAGGTTGTAGCTTGGTGGAACAGGGGGGAGGAGGCCAAGTGTGGAATCCCTTGTGCTGGAAGAGATGCAATGCCTCGTGAGAGTGCCTCCTCTTTTAGTGGTTGTTTGGATATCCAGGATTAGATGAGATTTAGCAAAACGAGTTTTAGGAGGATTTTTAGGAAAACCAGTTTTTAGTTAGTTTTTCTGTTAAGATAAGTATATACAATTTCTTGTTTGGGTAGAGAAAAAGAAGAAGAAGAATAACACAATTAGTCAGTTACCTTGCTATTAAGTACAGGCTTTGCTGGGCGGGCTAACTATAAACAAAGATCGTATGCACACTTTGTGTTGTCGGTGCTAACTATGCCGAGCATATCATAAAAAATATAACTATTATCATACATGTGACATTTGGCAAATCATCGGGAAAAGATGAATAGAAAACAAAATCTCTCTCATGGCCAATAGTGGCATGTCATCAGCAGCACACATAGGTAACATGAGAGTTAGTTTTAAACAACACATAGCCACATAATTCAGAGCTTCAGACAACTACAAGAGGAAACATTGTCACAATTACTAAGCTGACAATACATAATTTATTTCACACCGCTGGCTACTGATCACTCATCATACAAAGGGAACACAGTGCAAATTCAGTGATAAACGCGATACTCGCTGCTTATACAGATTAATCACATTTCTACAGCCCGTTCATGAGCAGCTTTCTCGGCAAGATGTAACACAATCTTAGGATTGTTGCGGGTGTTCTTCCAATGCAGATTGAGCATTTCGCTTCTTTCCTTTTCTTCGAGGGAGGTCAGCCCTCCGTGGACATGTCGTGCTTTTGTTTCTCCGAAGTAATGCTATTGCATCCTGCTTGCTTCAGTTGACCACAATATAAATCTCCATCGTTTTTCGGACATCATTATCCGCCGGATCAAGGCTGTCCTTACCACACCGACCCCTCAAAGCCCGCTTAGTGAAAGGCACATTGCTCATTGACCCAAAGAAACTACCAATTATGTTGTACACTTTTCCGATGCTGATATTGTTCTCTCTAAGCTGTCTCACAAGGTCTTGTGTATATATCTATATGTTTATGGGAAGGCCAGTATACCTTCTCACCGCACTTACCTGTCAAAGATTGGTTGTGAGATAGCCTGTGCTCACTTATGTACCAAGCATTGTCATTTGATCGCAGCAAACGTATCATCGCAGGGCAATCACAGCGGCATGTCTGTGTATTACCTCTTTTTGGTTAGCCCTGAAATTACAAGTTCACACTACAGGAAACAGCTACTTTGCCGTCTGCCATGGCGGACGGCAAAGGCTCGAAAGGCGGACGGCAAAGACCTTTGCCGTCAGCCGCGGACGGCAAAAGGCTCCGGCAAAGAAGGCTACGGTAAACAGCTTCTTTGCCGTCTGCTTCCTGGCGGCGGACGGCAAAGGCTCGGCAAAGAGGGCGGACGGCAATATTTGCGCTGTCAGTCCGTTAAGTGGCTAACGGCAGACCTTTGCCGTCCGCCGCAGACGGCAAAGAGCCTTTGGTCTTTGCCGTCCGCCTTATGATGTCATCTACACGTCACTAGATGCCAGGTTCTTTGCCGTCTGCCACTGTAGGCAAACTGCAGGTTCTTTGCCGTCCGCCACGGACGGCAAAGTCTTTGCCGTCTGCCACTGTAGGCAAACTGACCAAATGGGTCAGCTCCCAGGAAGCACAGTTGGCTGCCACGTGGCTTCTTTGCCGTCCGCGGCGGACGGCAAAGAGCTCTTTGCCGTCGGTGGCAGACGGCAAAGAGCCTGCATATTGTCTGTTTTTTCTGTTTTTATTAAATCCCACAATTTGCAGCACATATCACATATATAAGTTTCATATCCAGCACATATCCAACACATATCTAGCACATAAGTTTCATATCACATATCACATCAGTTTCATCCATACACATTGTTCATACATAAGGAAGTTCCATCCATACACATTGTTCCATCCATATATATATTACAATGCAAAGTGTCATGAAGATAGCAAGCTAGATACAATGCAAAGTTTCATCAAAGGAAAAGCAAGCACTCCATCATAGCAAGCTAGCTTCCATCAAGTGAATGAAATCTGCAAAATGGTAAATAAGAAAGTTAGAAATAGGTGACTAGAACAAGAAGAAGACTAGAACAAGAAGAAGACTAGAACAAGAAGTATATGTCATTTATGAGCTAACTTAGGTGAAATGGATCATATATGAGCTAACTAAGTTGAAATGGGTTGTTTATGAGCCTAAGAAAACTTGCGACCGGCCTGAAGCCAACGAAACTCAAGAGCTCCCTTGCATGTGGGGCACGGGAACCTTCCATGCACACACCAGCCAACGAATAGCGCATACGCCGGCAAGTCATGCGTCGAGTACATGTACCAGACACGCATTATGAAGTTCCGTTTGCTATAGGCATCGTATGTCTTGAACCCATTATCCCAGGCTTCTTGCAATTCGTCCTTAAGCGGTTGCATGTACACATTCATATTTTTCCCCGGATAGTTGGGCCCTGGAATTATCAACGTCAGGAAAATGTTCTTTCTTTTCATAATCTGTCCGGGGGGGAGATTGAGTGGAAAGACAAATACGGGCCAACAACTGTATTGGGCTGCCGTCATACCAAACACACTGAACCCATCCGTGCTGATGCCGACTCGAGGATGCCTCGGATCTGCCGCTTTGTCACCATGTAATTCATCAAACTTTTTCCACGCAACACCATCCGATGTGTGTACAATCATCAGATTCCCATCTGCATCTAGTTCGGTTCTTTTGCCCGTTTTGTGCCATGTCATCTGTCTGGCCGTCTCTTCGACCATGAAAAGACGTTGAAGTCTTGGTACGATTGGCATATACCGAAGAACACTAACGGGGATTTTGGTCTGTGTCTTCTCACCCATACCGTTGTCTACCACAACATACCTGGAAGACTTGCAAATGGGACAACAGTTCAAGTCCGCATAGTCAAGCCTAAACAAGACACATCCTTTCTCACAGGCATGTATCTTATCATAGGGCATCTTCAGTGCACGGAGGATTTTGTCCGACTGGTACAGGTTTGCAGGCATTACATGGCCTTTGGGTAGAAAGCGTCCAAATACTGTCATCATTGCATCATAGCATTCTCTGCCCAAGTTGAACTGAGCCTTCAGAGCCATTACTTGTGAGATGGCATCCAACTGACAAAGCTCAGTGTGCTCATGGAGCGGACGTTTTGAAGACTCCAACATTTCATTGAAGGCCTTTGCAGATTCCTCCATCTCCTCGTCCGAATCCCGAGCATCATCAAAGTCTTGCACCATGTTTTCCATACCGGTACCATGCTCGTCGGTGCGACGACGATCCACCTCAGCTCGGTCACGTTGGGCAGACTCACCATGAAATGTCCACACCGTATAATCGGGCGTAAAACCACTCTTCTGCAGGTGTTTGCCCATTTCAGCCTCTGTCCTCTTTTCCCAATTGCCGCACCGTAAACAGGGGCACCAGGTTTTCCTCTGGCCATTTGCAAATGCGGCTCGCACAAACCCCTTGGTTTTTGTGAACCATTCAGTGCTCCATTTGTTCTGACCAGTGTGACCGGTGTACATCCACGCACGATCACTCATCTTGACTTTCAGAGCTACTAGACACACAACAAATATATATATATATAATTCACCATGTATGTATTCATCAGTTGATCTACTTTGTCAATTTTATTACGTCCATGCAACCTACACTCTAATAGGTAATGATAGGTCCTAATCCCACCCGAGTATGTTTAGATTGGGTTCATTTTCCCATGCTATGCCCCGGATCCTACGCAAAATTTCGGCAGCACCTCCCCGCTGTTCTCCTGATACACGTCTCTGCAATAAACAGAGAGGATGTGTACCCGGAGAACAACAGGGGAGGCACTGACGAAATTTATGCGTCGGATCCGGAGCAAAGCATATGGGAAAACGAACCCAATCTAAACATACTCGGGCTGTCCATGGATAGCGTTGGACAATTCGAAAGAATCAAGGTTATAAATATGCAAATGCATGCATATTTATAACTATGACGCTTTCGAACGGGAGACACATATTGGTTACGCATACTGATGATTCAAGACACATATATATCTAGCTATCAAGTTTCATCGGAATAGATCAAATAATTAATGGGGGAGGAGGACATGTCATTTGTGCTCACCCACGAACGAAGGGGCAGAGCTCGTCAAACGCACGGCGAGGTCGTCGAACACCAAACCTCGCAGCGATGAAACAACTGCACATTTAAAACTACCCGATCAACACAATTATATATGATGTTTTTCATAACAAAATCGAAAGATATATGACCTAACTAATAATTCACAAATATATGACCCCGTCGGCTTCTGGAAGGCCAAAGAACACCTTTTCGGGGTCGGGGTCTCGGGGTCGGGGTGTCGGGTCGGGGTGCCGGGTCGGGGTCGGGGTGCCGTGTCGGGGTCGGGGTGTCGGGTCAGGCTCGGGGTCGGGGTGTCGGGGTCGGGGTCGAGGTCGGGGTCGGGGTCGGGGTGTCGGGGTGTCGGGGGTGTCGTGTCGGGGGTCGGGGTGTCGTGTCGGTCTCGGGGTGCCGTGTCGGGGTCGGGGTGTCGTGTCGGTCTCGGGGTGCCGTGTCGGGGTCGGGGTCTCGGGGTCGGGGTGTCGGGTCGGGGTGCCGGGTCGGGGTCGGGGTGCCGTGTCGGTGTCGGGGTCGGGGTGTCGGGTCAGGCTCGGGGTCGGGGTGTCGGGGTCGGGGTCGGGGTCTCGGGGTCGGGGTGTCGGGGGTGTCGTGTCGGGGGTCGGGGTGTCGTGTCGGTGTCGGGGGTCGGGGTGCCGGGTCGGGGTCGGGGTGCCGTGTCGGTGTCGGGGTCGGGGTGTCGGGTCAGGCTCGGGGTCGGGGTGTCGGGGTCGGGGTCGGGGTCGGGTTCTCGGGGTCGGGGTGTCGGGGGTGTCGTGTCGGGGGTCGGGGTGTCGTGTAGGTGTCGGGGTGCCGTGTCGGTGTCGGGGTGCCGTGTCGGGGTCGGGGTGCTGTTTCGGGGTCGGGGCTTCGGGGTGTCTCCTCCTCCTCCTCCTCTTCTTCTTCTTCTTCTTCTTCTTCTTCTTCTTCTTCTTCTTCTTCTCCTCCTCCTCCTCCTCCTCCTCCTCTTCTTCTTCTTCTTCTTCTTCTTCTGCTCCTCCTCCTCCTCCTCCTCCTCCTCCTCCTCTTCTTCTTCTTCTTCTTCTTCTTCTTCTTCTTCTTCTTCTTCTTCTTCCTCTTCTTCTTCTTTCTCCTCCTCCTCCTCCTCCTCCTCCTCCTCTTCTTCTTCTTCTTCTTCTTCTTCTTCTTCTTCTTCTTCTTCTTCTTCTTCTTCTTCTTCTTCTTCTTCTCCTCCTCCTCCTCCTCCTCCTCCTCCTCCTCCTCCTCCTCCTCCTCCTCCTCCGCTTCTTCTTCTTCTTCTTCTTCTTCTTCCCCTTCTACTTAACCTAAACCTAAACTAACCTAAACTAAAAACCTAAACTAATTAAAACTAAACTATTTAAACTAATTAAACCTAAACTTAAACAGAAAAAACAAAAAACAGAAAAAAAACAAAAAAACAGAAAAAAAAAGGGAGGAGGGGCTCACTGTGGGGGAGGGCCGGGGCGGGGCCGGCGACGGAGGGCCGGGGCGGGGCCGGCGACGGAGGGCCGGGCGGGCGGTGGAGGAGGCGGGGCGGCGGGGGCCCGGCCGGCGGGGGGGCGGGGCGGGGCGGTGGAGGAGGCGGGGCGTCGGGGCCCGGCCGGCGAGGGGCCGGGGCGGCGGGGGGGATGGGGGGCGGGGGGCGGGGCGGGGCGGTGGAGGAGGCGGCGCGGGGCCGTGGCGGCGGTGGGGCGCGGGGCGGCGGTGGGGCGCGGGGCGGCGGGGGCCGGGGCGGGGGGGGCGGCGGGGAGCCGGGGCGGCGGGGCGACGGGGCGGCGGCGGGCGGCGGGCGGCGGCGGCGGGGGGTGGGAGGAGAAGGGCGAGGCGAGGATGAAGTGAGTAACGGGCGGGGGTACCTGCCGTTAGGCAAGTGCCCTCTTTGCCGTCCGCCAGCCTTTGCCGTCCGCCTTTCTGCCTCTTTGCCGTCTGCTAGCGGACGGCAAAGAGGTGGGCCGTTAGGATTTTTCAAACGAGCGGGGGGTGGGGGCCACCACACTCTTGCCGTCCGCTGGCAGACGGCAAAGAGCTGGCGGATGGCAAAGAGCTTCTTTGCCGTCAGCCTTTTCTTTGCCGTCTGTTTATGTGTAGCTGATGGCAAAGAGCTTCTTTGCCGTCAGCTAGCGGACGGCAAAGAGCTGGCAGATGGCAAATTAGCTGATTCCAGTAGTGATCATCACCAAATTTTCAATGCATTTTCATCAAAAAATAATCTGAACGAGACAACGAATTTAATTAGCACTAACCGAGTATCCACATACTATCTCCTACATACATTTGGTTCTCTCGACGTTGAGCCTGCTCTTTCCATATCTTATTCCGAATCCAACCTCCCATGAATATAGATTGTAGTAGTCGTATGCCTCTCCCGACGAATCAAAGCTGCTTCCGACAGTAGATACTACGGCGGTATCAATTTTCTTCTGTGCGTATCCTCTCAATGTTTTTTCAAGCACATACTCTACCAGGGCAGGATGCACGCTCGATAGGTGCCCGGCCGATACGAACAATGCGGCATTCAGAGTGAATTAAATCAGACTGCACAGGGATGGTTATTTTTTCTGAAGAAGGTACTGCTGATAAACCAGACTGTCTCAGTTTTCTTTTCTGCATATCTTCTTAATGTTCTAGGGCACTCATCCTGGCAGCACATGGGGGGTGGTCATCGGGTGCATGCCCGACTCGGACACTGCATTATTCAGAACTATGTAATTCAGAAACATGGTTTAATGCGTTCAGAAAGTACATGCTATGAACACTTGCACACGCTCTGCATTATCTACTGAGATGACCAACATTGTTCAACTATCTTCAGAAGAGCAAATTTGCACATATCCCTCAAATTTAAGCTATGTTCGATCTACAAGCACAATCGCAGAGTGCTATACCTTTTTGTCCAGCCAAAGGCTTGAGGGTCGTCTTTGCCTGTAAATTGCTTCGAGGTTGGCGCGGCAGGGCAATTCCAACGAATGAGATAATGAATTTAATTTCCACTCACCGAGAATCCACGCACTATCTCTTGCATACATTTGGTTCTCTCGACGTTGAGTCTGCTTTTTCCGTATCTTATTCCGAAACCAATTTCCCACGGATATAGATTGTAGAAGTCGTATGCTTCTCCCAATGAATCGAAGTTGTATCCAACAACTGATACCACAATGGTATCAGTTTTGTTCTCTGCATATCCACTTAATGTTTTTTCAAGGGCACACACTCTTCCAGCACAAGGTGCATGCTCGATAGGGGCTTGTCCAATACGAACCCTGCATTATTAAGAACGAATTAATTCTGATTGTAAACGGTCCCACTATGTTTTCAGAAAAATGCAATGTTCACAAGTGAGCAACATGGGAGTGCAGTTTTAGTGTCAGACATTTACATTATTCAGATATGTCTTACCATACTAGTTTCAGAGTTGTGCATGTTCAAAGACAAACGGAGGTTTGTCTTCTTTTCAGCAGGATGTAAATGTTGATAAGCGAGTAACATGGAAGAACAGCGTTACTTCAAGAGTTTTTAAATCATTAAGAATGAAATACAATTGACCGTAAAGTGGTGCATTCTTTTTTATGGGGGCATGCAATGTTGAAAAGGGAGGAACATGGAAGTACAATTTTACATTCAGAGATCTAAAACGTTCATACATATCTTAGATTTCTACTTTTATACTCGAGCATGACCAAATACAACTTTTGTCTGACGAATCCAGTTTTCACAAGCGAGCACCATGGAAGTACATCTTTACTTTCAGAGTTCTAAAATTTTCAGATATGTAGTAGCCCACTAGTTTCAGAGCTGAGCATGCACAAGACGAAAAGAGGTTACCTTTTTGTCCACCCGGGGGCTTGCGGGTCATCTTTTCCTGTTGATAGCTGTGAATCGGCCGCCGTCAAGCTCAACTCTGAATCTTTTGCTCCCAACTCTGCAAAAACATCAGGTTGCACCCTGTAGTACAAGCCTGAATCTTTTGCTCCCAACTCTGCAAAAACATCCATTGTCTTTTTCACATCATTATCGGCTTGTTCTCGACTCATCTTTCCACACAAACCTCGGAGAGCTCTTTTGGTGAATGGTATATTGGTCATTGACCCGAAGAAGCTACCAATTATATTGTAAACTTTCCCGACACTGATGTTATTTTCACGGAGTTGCTTAATGACATCCCATGTGTATATATCGATATGTTTGTGGGAAGGCCACTACACTTTCTCCCCACATCTTTCAGTCAGAGCATGGTTGTGATCTGATCTGTAGTAGGTTATGTACCAGCCATTGTCAGATGACCGGAGCAATCGTATCATTGCGGGGCATCTGCATCGGCATGTTCGTTTGTTACCCTTCTTTGGAATTCCCTGAAATCATCAGAACAAGAGTCTCACGTTTATGAATTTCGCAATTATGCATTGCCACCTAGGCAGAGATATGTGCAAGTGAAAATGAAACGAGTACTTTCGGAGCAGCCACAAACTATCTCCTGCATGCATTTTGTTCTTTCGACATTTAGAGGTTTCTTCCCATATCTTATACCAAGCCCAACCTCCCATGAATATAGATTGTAGTAATCATAAGCTTCCCCAAGCGTATCAAAACTGCCTCCCATAGCAGGAACTATGACAGTTTCAGTTTTCTTTTCTGCATAGCTTCGTATTGTTAGTTCCAGCGCACTCCTCTCAACACGGATTCTGCATTATGGACATTCATGTGTTTCAGCTTCATGTTTTAATTCCTTATCGACTACATATCATGGGACGGCTGCTGCAGCAGGCTAACAGGCGATACGGTAAACAGGGTTCGCGTTGTGTAAGAAGATACAATGATTTTTTGCCTGAGAAAACAATGCAGTAGATCCATACCTCCTCGCCCAGGCAGGGGCTTGAGGGTCGTCTTTCCCCGTAGATTGCTCGGAGGCTGGCGCAGAGAGGGCAATCCCCTGACATGTGCTGTTCAAGTCATTTTCCACTGCTAGTACGGCGTCCCCCGCTTCGCCAATGTTGGATTCAGCAGGTTCGCATACTACAGCTTGGCTTCTGCCATGGGCGAGCACCAGATCTTCGCCGGCCAGATCCGGCAGGGGAAATCTGTTAAAAAAACAAGCAGCACACTTAAGTACATTCCGGGAGGGGGGGGGGGGGGGGGGGGGGGGGGTTTGGCAATCTGTACCTGTCCATTGGATCCGACAAGAAGTCTACTTCTTCGTTGCCGGTAGTCGCGATCTTCATATCCATGGCCTTCTCGTATCAGGAGGCGGTCGAAGGGGAGAAGAGAGATCTGTTTTTACTTTTCAGCGGCGGTCGGTTGAAAACGGGCCCACCTCATAATAATCACTTACCCATTCCGCACGCGCCGTTTCGGTAACGGAAGCACCACACGGACATCGTTATGTGCAGTAGGCACGAACCCGTACCAACGGAACATCACTACCATGGACCGATTTGTTCCCGTCAAGCTGGACGTCTCCGTCTCGTCGCGCCCTTAGCGGCCGTATCTACCGGCGATGTACGCGTACGCTCGCAGTTAATGCAGTACGAAACACGTCGCTCTCTCATTGGTCCTGCTGCCAGGAGCGCGCGAGCTCGTCCGCGCCATCGCCACTCTCTATAGTTATAGTATGATCATAATAGACCACGGATCATCTATTGTTTCACTGATGCAGGTCGCCTCCTCTGGTTTGTGCTTGGCCTTCCTACAAACCTCTCCGGCGGCTTGATATGGGAGCTCTCTCCACCTCCGCCGGACCAGACAACCTCTGGAGCACGGTGCACCTTATCCTGATGTGGAGAATCTGGAATCACCGCTACCAGGGCGTCTCCTGTGCGGTGCGACCCTCCATCAACCGAGTCATTGTAGTTGTTGTGTCTGGCTTCTCAAACTGGGCGTTCCGGCTCAATCGTGACCATTGAGGGGCCGTGCTAGACTGGAAGCATTTCATGCTTTCCTTAGGCCTTCAATATTCTTGCATGTACCCCCTTAACCCCTCCACTAACTTGTAACCCTCTGTATTGAGGATTTGGGCTGCTGACAGTCTCTTTGGGTAAATTCAGGTGGGGCGTACGTCTTCCACACAATCCCTCTCCCCCGGTGCTGATTCCATAAAACAGAAAAATACGACGGGTCGAAGGTGGCCCAAACCATACTTAATAAGCCACCGCTCATATAACTTCATCAATCTTGCTGTCGGACCCACTGCCCCTCCTTGTATTGTGCAGCATTAACATTTTTTTCAAATACATGATTACCATTTTTTATGTCTATTTATGTTTTACATGTACATTGTATAATTTTTGTATACATTCAAACATTATTATATAACTTTAACATTTCTCAAATACATGATTACAATTTTGTTCAAATACATATTAAAAGAATCAGATACATGTTAAACATATTTCAAATAAATGCTGAAACATTGTTTGTATGATAAGAATCATTATTTTAAACTACACAACATTTTTCTACATTTGCATAATTGTTTTCTAAAAATTTCAGGAACATTTTCTAAAACACATGAATATTTACAAAAATGAATCGTACAATTTTTAAAATTTACGAAACATTGTTTTTGAATTGCATGATTAATTTTATACACACTGTTCGTTTTTGAAATGTCAAATACATGCTTTTGAAATGCAAAATGAGTGGATGATTTTCAAATGTCACAAACATTTTTTTCAATGCCATCAACATTTTTTAAAATTATGCCAAAAAACTTTGTATGCTGCCATTGACATTTTTTCAAATTCACGGTTTTAAATTTTGAAGTAAATATAATTGTTGTAATATATGTAGTTAGAATATGAGCAAAGAAAAAAAAACAGACTAACCTGCAGGAGGATATTTCGCCCGACCCAACTGGACACTTGGTATATGCAACACTACGTTCTAACTCAGCGCGAGAGCTATATCTCGCACTAAGCGAGACAATAGAAGCTCTCGCTAAAAGCGTCGGGCAGGCACATTAATGCATAGTAGCCCATTCGCGCGTTGAAAATTAAGAAACATACAAGGAAAGGACAGCTCCAGGAATAGATCCCTGGTATGTGGAGCTCCAAGGGTGAGCTGGCGTTAATACAGGAGGCGCGACCAACTTCAAGGGAAACCACCTGGTTTTTATTTTCTCCGTTTTGTATATATATTTTTTCTTTTGTTTTTTGTTTAGTTTTCTTATTTCTTCTCCATTTTTCTGTTTTTCGTCGGTACACTTCGCTTTTTTTTCTTTTGGTTTCTCCTTCTTTCATTGTTTTTATCCGCATTTCTTTTCTTTCTAATTCTCTTCTTTTTTCTTTTTTTTCGTTTTCTTTCTTGGTTTTCAATATTTTCTTTTGTTTCTCTTTTGATTCTTTATTAGTTTTCACGGTTTTACAATTCATTTTTCATTTAATTTTTTGGTTCTATTTTTCATATACTTTTTTCTTTGGTTCTTTTTTTGGTTTTCATTGTTTTTTCATTCTTCATCTTTTTCTTTTGGTTTTACTTCTAAAAAAACATTTTTTATTACACGTTCAAGATCCGTCAAATACACATTTAACATTTTTTTAATACACGAGCAACCGCGCTAATAGGGCGGCCCACTAGTCGTCACCGGTAGGAAATTCCTATTAGGAATCGGTAAGAGGGACATATAGGCCTGGAGTATAGCAGTATTCAGAACCCCTCGCCTCAAGGACGCCCTGGATGGACAGACCCAGTGTGGGAGGATTGTTCGCTCGGTAGCGCACGTTCCCTTCTGCTAATTTTTCTTATTACTTCATTTATACTAGTGAAAATCAATATTCATACACAACATTTGTTTTCACAACTCAGGCTGGCTCCTCTTTAACCACACAAGAAGAGCTTAACATGCTGGATAAAAGATTGTGAATAGACATGAAAAAACAAATGATCATGAGCCTACCTGATGCATTAAGCAGTGATGAACAATAAGAGTGCTTGAATATATGTTCCTAAAATATATTCCATGGAGCATCAACAAGTTGCAGGCACTGGATTGCTGAAAAGAAGGAGCCATAGTAAAGCAAGTGTCGAGCTGCTGCAACATAAATCAGTCTAATCTACCATATCTTGCTAGGCATGACTGAATACAGGAACAAAAATGAAAAAATCTATAGAAACAAGGTACAATCAGAAGTCAATTTACAGTGACTGACAAAGCACTAAAAATGAAAAACTGCAGGAACAAAAATGCCAACAACTAGCTAACCAGGGGCTCCCCTCCATTTCACAATACAGGGGGGGGGGGGGGGTATATTTTGTGCTGCTGAGTATAAACTAAAAAAGAAACAAGGATCAAAAAATAAAAAAGTAAAAAAGAATGGTAGAGAGGCTGCTGTGTTTTTGAAGTCCTTCCAGACATACATGCTGATGCTATTTCCCCTGCTCTCGCGGTCGTAAGGGCTCAGACAAACTCCACAAACCATCTCTGTGCACATAAAAAAAAGCACCAACAAAAACTTATTGTTTAAACAAAAGTTTTTGTAATATATTCCCTTTTCTACTTTTACTTATAGTTTAAACTAATACATATATTTCAAGAACTTAAATTTACTTAAGAAATTATAAAACACATATTTAAAAAATACTCACATATTGTAAAACAATTATCAGCGCATTTTTTAAAAAATGATTACAACTTCACCAAAAAAATAGCTTGTGACAATAAAAAATTGTTCCGCGTATAAAAATGTATGCAATTTTTTTAAAATGTTCATATAATGTATAAAAACTGTTTGTGTCATGTACAAAAAAAATCGTACCATTTACAAAACGTACGTGACATTTAATGGAAATATTCCGGCATTTGAAAAAATGTTCGTGACATTTTAAAAATGTTATATATAATGAACAAAATTTACAAGTAGGTTAAAAATGTTTAATTCCATTCAGAAATGTACATGAAATTTTACAGAAAATATTCACGTGTTCCTAAAATATATTCCATGGAGCATCAACAAGTTGCACGCACTGGATTGCTGAAAAGGAGGAGCCATAGTAAAGCAAGTGTCGAGCTGCTGCAACACACACTATTAGGAAAAGGGCTATAGCTAATATGGACATTAATGATGCACCATGTATGTGGTGCGCCACTGCTATATAACAGTGGCGCACCACACACACGGTGCGCCATTAGTAACAATTTCTTTTATTTTCCAAAATTATTAATGGCGCATCAAGGCACAGTGCACCATTATTAGTTTTAACTAGTAATGGTGCACCATAAACTCTGTGCGCCACTACTAACATTTTTTTTACTTTTTTTTTAAACTAGTAATGGCGCACCAGGGTACAGTGCGAGTGCGCCATTACTATCCGAGCCTTACAAAAAATTCACCAAATGCACCCCCCTACCGCCTTTTCAGTTTCAAAAACATAAAAGAAAATGATAGAAATGTCAAAAAATAAAATAAAATAAGATTCTAATGTGATATGTGGTCTAATTGTTAGCAAAATTTACAAACATGAATTTTTGACTTTTTTGCAAAATCTATCGAGAATTTGTAAAATGGGCATAACTTTTGCATACGAACTCCGATGAAAAAGTTTTTTGTATGAAAAATCATCTACTCGAAAAGTTACATCCGAATTGAACTGGGGAAACCTTGTTCAAGATTTTCAGAATCCCCAAAAACCTAACAGAAAAAAAGTTACGGGGCTTTTAAGATCTGGAAAGGCAAAAAAATTCAAAAAAAATCAAACTCAGTAATGGCGCACCTGCCCAAGGTGCGCCATTACTATCTTCCCGCCTTCAAAATTCAAAATAAATAATAAAAAAGTAATGGCGCACCTGCCCACGGTGCGCCATTACTATGCCGTATATATGGCTGGGCGGGGTCCTCTCCTCCTTACCTCTTCATTGTTCTCCTCCACTCCACCTCTCCTCCACTCCATCTCCTCCTCTCCTCCACTCCATCTCCCCTCCTCTCCTCCACCATACTCCCCTCCTCCTCTCCGGCGACCTCCTCCTCCTCCTCCTCTCCGGCGACCTCCTTCTCCCTCCTCTCCTCCCCTCCCCTCACGGTTTCTTCTCCCTCCTCTCCGGTGAGCTCCTCCTCCCTCCTCTCCGGTGATCTCCTCCTCCCTCCTCTCCGGTGAGCTCCTCCTCCCTCCTCTCCTCCCCTTCCCTCACGGTTTCTCCTCCCTCCTCTCCTCCCCTTTCCTCACGGTTTCTCCTCCCTCCTCTCCGGTGAACTCCTCTCCGGCGACCTCCTCCTCCTCTCCGGCGATGTAAGCGAGCTCCTCTCCGGTGACCTCCTCCTCCTCCTCTCCGGTGACCTCGGCCCTCCTCTCCGGCGAACTCCTCTCCGGCAAAAGAACGTACAAGATCCAAAAACGAGAACGAAATTTGAAAAAATATCGTGCAAAAAAACGAGCAAAAAAAATGAGCAAAAAAAGGGCAAAAAAATCGCGATCCAGATCCAAATTCAAAATTCAAAAATAGCAATGGCGCACGGTGGGGGTTAGACGGTGCGCCACTACTATTTTCCCGCCTTCAAAATTCAAAAAAAAAATCAAAAAAAAGTTACCAGTGGCGCACCTGTAGCAATAGTAATGGCGCACTACAAGGTGCGCCACTGTTACCTGCAATACTAATGGCGCACCTGTGTTTTTTAAGTCCTTCCAGACATACATGCTGACGCAATTTCCCGTGCTCTCGCGGTCGCAAGGGCTCAGACAAACTCCGCGAACCATCTCCTGTACACACAAAAAAGAAGCACCAACAAAAAATTGTGCTGGTGAGTAGAAAATAAAATGTGAAAAACATACAGCTAATGATTTCAGTGGGAAACTAGCATGCGTTTGAAAATGGATTTCAAGATAATGATGATTTATCATTGGGTCAACGGCTGGTGAGCAAAACCATATTTACTGCCCACACGTCATAGTTTGTGTTGGTCAGCATCTGGTACTGGATGAGGCTGTTGTGATGCGACAGTATGTTGGCGTCGCTTGTTTCTCGACCACTAATTGCTGATCTGCTGCCCTTCTTCATCTTGCCACCGTTCTTGTTCACCTTGAAGCTGTTGTTCCCGGACTTGGAGTTATAGACTCATCGCAGTTTTTGTCGGACGACGTAGATCATCGAGTCTCTAGATACCAATTGTTAGTTTTGACACCCTAGAATGATTCACCGAGCACAGCATCCGTGCGTGCAAAGCTAGCTTTGAAAGCACACAAGCAGTTCGATTGATTTGTTGCCTAGCAACACATGCATGTCTAGCCACGAATATGACTTTGGCTGCTCCACCATCGATGAGAAGACCCAGGTGGTGGCCAAAGGCACAGCGGGTGTCACGCTCACGATGCGGCTATATCTCTCACGTGTCGAGGCACGACTTAGAGGCATAACCGCATTGTGGTTTTGTCACAAGAAGGGTCATCTTCACACAATCCCATGTAATGAACAAGAATGGGATAACGAGAGTTGGCTTACAATCGCCACTTCAAACAATACATAAATATAATTCATACATCATACAAAATCCACACATAGACCGACTACGGTAAATATCCAAATGAAAATAAGATAACCCCAAATGTTAGATCCCTGATCGTCCCAACTGGGCTCCACTACTGATCATCAGGAAAAGAAACATAGTAACGACCACGTTCCTCGTCGAACTCCCACTTGAGGTTGATTGCATCATCTGCACTGGCATCGTCGGCACCTGCAACTATTTTGGTAGAATCTGTGAGTCACGAGGATTCAGCAATCTCACACCCGCGAGATCAAGACTATTTAAGCTTATAGGAAAGGATGGTGTAATGAGGTGGAGCTGCAGCAGGCACTAAGCATATATGGTGGCTAACATACACAAATGAGAGCGAGAAGAGAAGCAGCGGAACGGTCGTCAACTAGTAATGATCAAGAAGTGATCCTGAACTCCTACTTACGTCAAACATAACCCAGAAACCGTGTTCACTTCCCGGACTCCGCCGAGAAGAGACCATCACGGCTACACACGCGGTTGATGTATTTTAATTAAGTCAAATGACAAGTTCTCTACAACCAGACATTAACAAATTCCCATCTGCCTCATAACCGCGGGCACGGCTTTCGAAAGATAATACCCTGCAGGGGTGTCCCAACTTAGCCCATCATAACCTCTCACGGTCAACGAAGGATAAACCTTCTCCCAGGAAGACCCGATTAGTCTCGGAATCCCGGTTTACAAGACATTTTGACAATGGTAAAACAAGACCAGCAAAGCCGCCCGATGCACCGACAAATCCCGATAGGAGCTGCACATATCTCGTTCTCAGGGCACACCGGATAAGTCAAGCTACGAGTAAAACCAGTCCTCGAGTTTCCCCGTGGTGGCCCCGCAGGCTGCTCGGTTCGGACCAACACTCGAAGGAGCACTGGCCCGGGGGGGTTAAAATAAAGATGACCCTCGGGCTCGCGAAAACCCGGGCGAAAAGGCTTAGGTGGCAAATGGTAAAATCAAGGTTGGGCCTTGTTGGAGGAGTTTTATTCAAGGCGAACTGTCAAGGGGGTCCCATAAATCACCCAACCACGTAAGGAACGCAAACTCAAGGAACATAAGACCGGTATGACGGAAACTAGGGCGGCAAGAGTGAAACAAAACACCAGGCATAAGGCCGAGCCTTCCACCCTTTACCAAATATATAGATGCATTAATTAAATAAGAGATATTGTGATATCCCAAAATATCCATGTTCCAACATGGAACAAACTTCAACTTCACCTGCAACTAACAACGCTATAAGAAGGGCTGAGCAAAAGCGGTAACTTAGCCAAACAACGGTTTGCTAGGAAAGGATGGTAGAGGCTTGACATGGCAATATGGGAGGCATGATATAGCAAGTGGTAGGTAGCGCAGCATGGCAATAGAGCGAACAACTAGCAAAGCAAAGATAGAAGTGATTTCGAGGGTATGGTCATCTTGCCTGCAAGGTTCTCAGAGTTGTCGAAAGCTTGATCCTCGTAAGCGTACTCAACAGGTTCCTCGTTCACGAACTTGTCTCCGGGCTCTACCCAAAACAAGAACACAAGCAACGGAACCACAATCAATCACGGGAAATGCACAGGCAACATGATGCAAAACATGAATGATATGCAAGATATGATATACGATGCATATGCGTGCTCCGGAAGGAAAAATGATGAACAAGGCAGTAACTTGGCAAACCAAGTATGCCACTGGAAAGATGAGATGATTTCGGTTGAAATCGATATAAAGATCACCGGAAACGGATGCACGGTTTGCAAATGGCAAGCAAAACAAGAATGACACGAATCTACGATTAACAGCATGATAGCACTTAAAATGCAACAAGTAACAATGCTACAGCACTCCAACGTAGCAACAAAGCATGTGACAGTAATCTACAAGTGATGCTTGACAAAAGATGAACACTGATCTACGGCTAGATCACAACACAACAGGTTCAAACAAGCACGGCAAAAGTGCAAAAGATAACAGGTTCACAGACTTAGTAAAATTACTGGACATGCCTGAAACAGCATCAGGTAGCAATGTTCAGAGCACGAAATCAACATGCTACAGGAACTTAACATGGCAAAACAAGGCATGGCAGTATTCTACTAAATGCATATGACAAAAGTCCCTTACTGACCATAAGCCAAAAGGACCAGAAGATATGATGGCAACCATGTAAAGATAGCAAGTTTCGTTAACAGGTTTCAGACTTGGCAGAAAACAGAGCATGGCAGAAACAATAATATGAAGGCATCTTAGTGAGCTTGATGCACTCATCACAAGGCAATCCATGACAAAACAAGCATACCTACAGCAAGATGGCATGTTTATGAAGCTATCCATGACAAGAGCAAGTACATAGCATGTAATGATCAACTACAACAAGCTTGGCAAAATTGAATAACACGTAAACAATCTGCCAGAAATATTTTATAGCAAAAGTAGAGTAAGATTAAGTCATGCTATGGCACTCCATAATTGCAAGCATGAATGGATCAATTACAACAATATCTACAAAACATCCTTACTGAACAGCTCCAAGATGAGCATAGATCTCTCTGTAGCCACATGGATACATAGCAACAAAATAACAGCAGTCCCAGACTTGGTAAAATCACTAAGTCACTGAAATCAGAAACATTACAGAGCCTAGTTTGCATGCTTGTGCTAGTCACCACAGAGATTACAAAAATACATGGCATACACCTCTGTAAAGATGGCATGGCATACAACAAAACACATGTAGAGCTCATGCCCATAAGATGCACAGATTAAATGCAACAAAACTAACAAATTCTCAAGTTCTGATAAGTAACAGCAGATAACAGCAACTAGCACTCTTGCACCAGAGATTTGGGCATCAAGATGGACTCAAATGAACATGGTGCAATGGAACAAAATGAAGAGCATCTCGAGGCGAACATCTCGATATATTACACGCGCAAAACAGAGCTATATGCAGAGAGTTATGATGCGATGAACAGAGCAAGATAATGTGACAGAAAAGACTTGGAGGAAAAATGAGGTCAACCCTTTATCTCTTAGATCCAGATCCGGGGCGCGGAAAACGAGGACGGACGGAGCTGTTCGCCGGAGGGACGGGGAAGGTCGCCGGGGTTCGGTCCGGAGAGGAGGGAGGCGGCCGGATCCGGCGTGGGGGCGCACGGGGCCGGCGGCGACCTAGCGGCGGCGGTAGGGGACGGCGGCGCTCGGGTCCGGCGGGTGGGACCGCGGGCGGAGGCGGCGTCCGCGAGGTCCGGCGGCAACCTGCGGTGGCGGTGAGGCGGCGGCGCGGTGGAGGCGCGAGGCGGCGCGGTCGGAGGAAGAAGGAGGCGCGCGGCGGCGGGGGAGCCTCGGGCTCGGGGGGGGCTGCTGCGGGCCAGGCGGGCAGGCGGCGCGCGCGGTGGCCGGGGGCCACGTGGTAGCCCCTGGTTGGCCGGGCGCGGCAGCGCTGGTTCGTCCGGCGGCGGCGGATGCGTCCGGCCGCGGAGAGGGCGATTTTTAGGGTTTGATCTGCGAAATATTTCGGGAGGGGAGGTGTATATATAGGTAGAGGGAGTTAGGAGACTCCAAACGGAGTGCGGTTTTCGCCCACACGATCGTGATCGAACGACCTAGAGCATGGAAGTGACTTAGAGGGGTTTTTGGGCTGTTTGGAGGGGAGTTTTGCTGCAACACACAAACGGACTTTGCGGTTGCTCGGTTAACCGTTGGAGCATCAAACGACCTCCAAATGGAACGAAACTTGACCGGTGGTCTACCGGTGGTATACCAAGGCCACTTGACAAGCCTCGGTCCATTCCGAGAACGTTCAACACCCGCTCACGAAAATAAACGAAAAGGGGTGCGCCGGAGGAGGTGGGAGTGCCGGATTGCAAAACGGACAACGGGGAAAATGCTCGGATGCAAGAGACGAACACGTATGCAAATGCAATGCACATGATGACATGATATGAGATGCATGACATGAACAAAATGCAAAACGAAAACAAAACCCGACCACGAAGGGAATATCATAACACATAGCCGAAAATGGCAAGAGTTGGAGTTACAAATATGGAAAGTTACATCCGGGGTGTTACAACACTCCACCACTACGAGAGGATCTCGTCCCGAGATCTAGGACTGAAAAAACTCCGGATATTCGGAACGGAGATGGTCCTCGCGTTCCCAGGTGGCTTCTCGGTCGGAATGGTGCGACCACTTCTGTCGTGGAATTCTCATGGCAGATGTCCTCGAGCTAGGACTTAGTCGTGGAACCATCGCAACTAGGAAGCTTGAAAGGGTTAAGCGGGACAAGGCACACGAGGGTTTATACTGGTTCGGCCCCTTACGGTGAAGGTAAAAGCCTACGTCCAGTTTGGGGTGGTATTGATTAGGGTTTCGATAACCAGGGAGCTTAATCGCTATGCCTGGCTCTCGATGAGATTGTTCTTGTCCCTAAACCGCTGCCGGGTCATCCCTTTATATAGGGAGGCTGACACCCAGCAGCCCACAGAGTCCCGGCCGGCTCATAAGAGTGTCCGGCTCGGACTCTCATCTATTCTTGCCTTATACTACAAGTTCTGCCATAATAATGATTATAACTACGGGCCTTAAGCCCTATCCGAGTCTTGAGCCCATCTTTGGCCCACCGCCTTCAAGCTTGTCGTTGGGCTTCTGGCGATGACCATTACAGTAACCCGGCCCCTTCTGGCGGGTGACTCTAAGGTCTATATCCTCAACATTAGGCCCCAGATTGATTTGAGCCAGCTCATGTCAATCTTCAATTCCTTCAACAGAAAACCTCCGGATTACCATTGTATGAAGGCCATAACCCGGCGTGACGTCATCCTCTGGACTCCGGGTGATCCGCCGTGACGTCATCTTCCACTGAGTCCGTTTTTTACTCCGCCAGATCCGCAACGGATCTTTACCTTTACTGTCATCCCAAAAATCAAGGCGTTTCGTGGGGAGATAACCACGCCGTGGTCTCCTTGATTCTCGCGCCCACTTATGAGCTCGCCCTTATAAATAGGCCGGCCCAACGGGCTTTCAGCCACGCTTCTTCCTCCTCGCGCCACTGTTCCTCTGCTAGAGCTCGAACTCCGCCGCCGCCGCCGCGCCCCCGGTCTTCATCAACCTTGGCCGCTGCATCACCCTGACTCGGTCCAGACAAACGGCGGCCATCTCCGCATCTCTTCAACACCAGTAAGCTCTCGACACTCCGTAGGGTAGATCCGCATTAGGGTTCCGTAGTTCATCCTCTGTTCTTCGTAGTTCGTTGCGGCCCTCGGTAGTTTTGTTTTTTACCACCCTTTTTTTGATCTTAGCTCTGCTTAGAACCACTGCAGTAGATGCTTGAGATCCATTTCACCTGCAAGAAGCCCTCTTTTTACTGCATAAGAACCTTGTTCGACCCCAAGAACTTCTCCTGCCTCTGTTTTTAGGTCTAAAAAAAATTTCTTTCACTCGACCATTTTGATCCGAAATATTTACTGCCATGTGTGAAACTTGTTTTACCACACTTAGTAAAAACTGCACTCATTGAACCATGGCGGCTTACATTTCCGGTTTTAAAGAAACCACGCGCCGTAGATTCTTCCGGCTCATCTGTGATAAGGCCGTAGACAATCAAATTACTCTCAATACCTTAGCGGCTTAAATAACCCGGTGCGCTTAGGTATATATCATTAGTCCCCTTCATAAGCCGCCACCTTAACATTGAACTGTAGATTTTGTCCGGCTTATAATTAAACCGGACGTTTTCCTTTTATCATAGGCTGCCGACTTTCACCATGCCTCCCAAAGCTCCTAAAGCTCCCATTACTTGCAACTGGATGAGGTCCAATGTCACCGACGAGACCCTAGCAGATTTTGTAAAGTCAGGCCACCTGCCCAAGAAGGACGTCATGTCCTACCGTGCCCCCGACCCATCAGAGGAGAGACCACAGCCAAGGGAAGGGGAGGTGGTTATTTTCGCGGATCACATGAGCCGGGGCTTCGCACCGCCCGGCTCAAAGTTTTTCAGAGACATTCTGAATTTCTTCGATCTGCGGCCTCAGGACATAGGCCCCAACTCAGTGTCCAACATCTGCAACTTCCAAGTGTTCTGCGAGGTTTACCTTGGAGAAGAACCTAGTCTGCTGCTCTTCAGAGAGCTTTTTTATTTAAACCGTCAGAACGAGTGCGCCAACGGGCCAAGTCTGGAGCTAGGTGGCATCTCTATTCAGCGGCGGAGGGACTGCCTTTTCCCGTATGCAGAGCCGCCAAGCCACCCCAAGGACTGGAATCTGACGTGGTTTTACTGCCAAGATACATCGCCGGCTGATGAGAGTCCGTTGCCCGGCTTTCGCCCTTCGCGTCTGGAGCCGATTCACCCACTGTCAGACAAACTGACTCAAGAAGAGCGCCAACCTCTGCTCCCCACCATCAACAAGATCAAAGCTCTCCTGGGCAATGGTCTGAACGGAATCGACCTGGTCCGGGTCTGGATCTCCTGGCGGGTGATCCCATTAAGCCGCCGCCCCGGCTTAATGTGCGAGTACACGGGCCAAAAGGATGACCCTCAGAGACACAGCCGCAACGATCTTCCTGAAGACGTTGCAGAGGATATGACCAAGGCTCTTTTGAACGAGAGCCTGGCAGACTGCGGGAGGACCGGGTTAGCCCCTTTCTGCAAGACCAACCCAGCCCCAGCGGTAAGCCGCTGATCTTAACCTTTTATCTTTCTTCTGTACATAACTTTCATCTGAATCATTTTAAGAATTCATCATTGTATTTTTCAGGCTGATGACAAGTTCTGGCGGGTCAAATATGACCATGAAGCGGCCAAGAAGGCCAGAAAGGCGAAGAAAGCCGCCAGGAAAACCGCTCCCCGTAAGAAGGGAAGTAGGCCCACTGCTTCGGAGCTGTTGCAGCTAAGTGACAGCTCCGAGTCTGAGGTAACTCCTAAACCTGTAAGCTCTTGTTATACTTGTTGTTTATTTCTGTCCGCCTTACCAATGATGTTTATCAACAGGAGGACACCGGAGCCAGTAACCCGGTGGTTGAAGAGGTAACAATACTTTCCTCCGACTCGGAGCCCTTGCCAAGGCTGAAAACCCGAAGAGTAACCCGGAAAGTAAGCTTTTCACATCCTTTAGCTTATCAAGATCCTCAATTTATTTTGAAGCGACAGGTTCATGAGAGCCGGCGTCACACCCGGGCCAACAAGGACACCGACCTCTTCTCCGGGCTACCTGACGCATCGAGGAAGCGCCGAACTGAGGTTATTTCCCACTTGTACCCTTTTCATCCGTTGGCGGGTGTTATCCGTCAGCCACTCCATTCTTATGACTCAAATTATCAGGAGACCTTCCCCTCTTCGGGCGACTTTATGCAGTCGAGTCTTCCGGCTTTCAAGACCGCGCCCGGGTAATGACAACCATCTCATATTATACTTGTCTTTACTTACCCTTTTTGTGCTTACCGTTTCTGTCCTTTCAGTGCCCAGGCAAAGCTCACCAAGAGAGCGAAGAAGACCAAGTCAGCCGGAGTGCCGGATTTGCCTGAACCGGAGGTGACGGCTCAAGAACCGCCAGTTGCCTCCGCCCCCGAAGTCACCATTTCAACTGACAAGGCACCTGGAGAAACTTCTGCTAACCCGAAGGCCTCCGACCCGGCTGAGCCAGCAGATGACCCGGAGGTAGTAATCACCCGGACAGAATTCGTTGAGCCGGGGAGACCTACTCCACTGGCCAAGTGTTCTGCCAAGGGGGAATTGCTACAGCCCCAATGGGTTGATCGGGAGCTCACCCACTACGCCAACCTGAGCATCGGAGAGCTCGTCTCTGGCTACGTCAGCCAAGTGCACAAGAGCCGGGATGCAGAGATCGCCATGGTGAACCAGATCCAGCAGAAGTCCGAGGTATTATTCGTCTGTCTTATTACTTACTGCCTAGTTACCTTTACCATGCTCTAGCCCCCAAGTCGACGACTTATGATTGAATATGTGGTAGACTTAAATTCCGACTTACTTCCATGAACCGGTGACTTGTAGATAGGCACATTCGATACACATTAGCCCCCAAGTGCCAAGTGTCTTTGCTTGGAAAACGCTTGGGACTTATCTTCCAGCTTACTCACACGAACCGGAAATTTGTAAATAGAAACGTTTAACATGCATTAGTCCCCAAGTGCCAAGTGTCTTTGCTTGGAAAGTGCTTGGGACTTTTAAATTTTCATAGTAACTGTTCATGCTATAACCCGGAAATTATGCAGGCTGCTGGCAAGAAGTTTGAAGCTGACATCTCCGACCTGAAGACCCGGCTGAAGACACAAGAAGTGGAGACCCGGAAGGCCAATGACAAATTCGTGTCCAGCATTGCCGCTCAAGAAAAGCTGAAGACGGAATTTGATGCTGAGCGGAAAGCCTGGGCCGAAGAGAAAGCCGCTCTAGTGAGCCGGGCCGAGCAGGCGGAGAAAGCCTTGTCAGAGAAGACAGCCGAGCTCGCTGGCTTAAAGCGCCAAGTGTCCCAGATGGTTGCTGTGATCTTCGTTAAGTCATCCACCAACTTTCATCCGGTTTAAAGTTTTACTGTCTCATAATCCATCACTGCCGGCGGCTCATCGTAATCTGTTATGCAGGTCCGAGAAGCGCCAACCTCAATCAAAGCGTGGTAACCAAGCTGAAGGCCGTGTACACCCTGGTGGAGCAACTCTACACTGGGTCACAGCGCGCCTTGGCTGTGGTAGCCCTATCCGATGAGGTGCCGACTCACCTGGAGGAAGTCCTTCGCCGGCTCGCCGTTCTGCCTCAACGTATTCAAGAGCTGCGACGGGCCTCCGCGAGATCCGGAGCCATATCAGCGTTAAGCCGGGCTAAGGTGTTCCTTCCAGAGCTAGATCCGGCGGACATCGCTCTGGGTTATCCCAGTCTGAAGGAAGATGGCACCGCTTTTGACCAGAGGGACTTCGCGGCCTGCGTGAAAGCCGTACGCCCGGTAGCCACCCTTATCGGTGACGACACAGATCTAACCAAGTATCAGCCGGGTTACAACGCAGAAAATCAGAGGATTCCGACCCCTCGCTATGAAGCCCTCAACTTAATCCCGCCGGCTCGTCAACACACCTTCGCCCCGGAGATTGACCCGGCGGGGCTAATCGACGAAGAGGCTCAATTTGAAGCTCTGAGTGGCATCGACTGGAAGTCGTCGACTTTCCAAGCCTTGGGAATAGCCGGAGGAGAGGAGAGAAATGAACCGGAGACTTCAACCCGGCAGGCGTCGTAACTTTGTAGGCGGCTTACCAAACAATGCTCCACCCTTTTGGACTCAATGAGTCTTGTAATAGAGTAGGACCAATACTTCATCTTTGCCGTGCCATCGTGCACGCCTTGAATGCTGAAGTCTGTTGAAGTTGTTTCCTTCATGCTTCTCCGGGTCGTAATCAATCATATGTTTTCCTTAGTCTCAAAATAGTTGCCTTGAACTATCCTATAGAGAAGGACAAATCACAAGTCTCGAGGCAGTTTAGCGCCCTGAGAATCATAGTTTTAAATATATAACCCGGAATATGAGTCAAAAAGGATTGGTCTTCAATTATATCGTTAATACAGCCGTAATAACATATTTAGCGGCCTGCAAGCATACTTCCGGCTTAGATAACCCGGGCAGTAAGGGTGGTACCTCAATTCCGGTTTACCTGTCTTAATAACACCCATGGTGTCCAACTGACACTAGCAATCAAAGCTAAGTGGGCCAAGCGAGACCCGGCCGTACACACTTTGAAATGATCAAAAGAAACGTACTATGAAATAGAAGAACTTAGGGGCTTCCGGTTCGAATACGACCAGAGACCCGGCCCAAAGGGGTTATGCTAAGATTCGAATACGATCATATAGCCCCCAGTGGGTGTGGCGATGCCAATCAAGAGGGTACCGACAGCTATGTTCTCTTTGGTTCGAATACGACCCATGTTTGAACAGGAAGCCCCCAGATGACTTTTAGAATTGTTTAACGACGCTGATTCGAATACGATCCACGCCGGTTCCCAAAGGGGTTAAACTATGATTCAAATATGATCAAAGAAAACTCCCTAATGAGCTCGGCACTTTGCCAATCAAATGGGTATCGACAGTTATGTTCTCTTTGGTTCGAATACGACCTATGTTTGAACAGGAAGCCCCCAAGTGACCTTACTACCTACGGCTAGATTCGAATACGATCATAAGCCGGATCCTCCTTCAAGTTATCGTGTAATCTTGCAATGAAAACAACACGTGCACATTTGGAGGAGAAAAAAGGACAGAGGTCCTGCTTTATTGCTTATCATAATATATACATGGCTGAGAGAAATATGTACATTATGAGAGCCGGTGGCTCAAGTGTAGTAAGGCCGAAGCTGAGCTATGTTCCACGGCCGACGGGTCTCTTCCTCCGACTTACGTGAATCTTTGTGCTCCCGAATGTCAATGAGGTAATATGACCCGTTGTGTAAGTTCTTGCAGACCACAAAGGGCCCTTCCCAAGGCGGGGATAGCTTGTGTGCATCTGTTTGATCCTGGATGAGCCGGAGCACGAGATCACCTTCCTGGAAGACCCGGGATTTAACCCGGCGGCTATGATAACGGTGCAGGTCTTGTTGGTAAATCGCTGAACGGGCCGCCGCCGCATCACGCTGTTCGTCCAACAAGTCAAGAGCATCTTGGCGTGCCTGTTCATTGTCCGCCTCCACATAAGCCGCCACTCGAGGCGAGTCATGACGGATGTCACTGGGGAGGACAGCTTCCGCCCCATAAACCATGAAGAAAGGCGTGAACCCTGTAGACCTGTTAGGAGTAGTGTTGATGCTCCATAACACGGAGGGCAACTCCTCCACCCAACAACCCGGCGTCCGTTGCAAAGGGACCAAAAGCCGGGGCTTGATGCCCTTCAGAATCTCCTGATTAGCTCTCTCAGCTTGACCATTGGATTGAGGATGATCCACTGAGGAAACATCAAGTCGGATGTGTTCTTGTTGACAAAATTCTTCCATGGCGCCTTTGGATAGATTGGTGCCATTGTCAGTTATAACGCTATGTGGAAAACCAAAGCGAAAGATCACCTTTTTCATAAACTGAACCGCCGTGGCTGCATCACATTTGCTAACTGGCTCTGCTTCAACCCACTTGGTAAATTTATCAACTGCCACCAGAAGGTGGGTTTTCTTATCCTTGGACCTTTTAAAAGGCCCAACCATGTCAAGCCCCCAGACCGCAAAGGGCCAAACAATTGGGATCATCCTCAGCTCTTGAGCCGGCACATGAGCCCGTCGCGAGAACCTTTGGCAACCATCACACTTACTGACCAAGTCCTCTGCATCAGCATGAGCCGTCAGCCAATAAAAACCATGGCGAAAAGCCTTGGCCACAAGAGACTTTGAGCGGGCGTGATGGCCACAATTCCCTTCATGAATCTCACGCAAGATCTCTTGACCTTCCTCAGGGGAGACACAACGCTGAAATGCTCCTGTAACACTGCGGTGATGCAACTCTCCATTGATAACAATCATTGACTTAGCCCGCCGGGTTATTTGTCTGGCCAAAGTTTCATCCTCAGGCAACTCACCCCGGGCCATGAAAGCCGCCGGCGCCTGAGCCGCCGCCCGGGCCATTATAATTCTTAAAGGCTTTCATGATTGCACAATCCTTCCATAGATGGGTAGCTGGCTTCTCCCTAGAGCCATGCCTCGGACAAGGCTCATTCAATAGCTGTTCCAGCGTCGGGCCTGACCCGCCGCCTCGGGGAGGGGGCCTCCCCTTGCGTCGCTGGTTATTACCTTGTGAGTTGGCATTGGCTACAAACTCTAGGCTGCCATCGGCCTTGCGCTTGCCTCCTCCTTGGTTTCCCGGGTTATGCTGAGGACCCTTGGCGTTGCCGTTCTTCTTTCCCTTCCCTGTCCTTTCATCATCTGAAGCGGGGTCCTTGGTACCATCAGAGTCGGCGTACTTGACAAGAGCCGCCATCAGTGTACCCATATCATTGCAATCGCGTTTAAGCCGCCCGAGTTTCATTTTCAGGGGCACAAAACGGCAATTCTGCTCCAACATTAAGACTACAGAGCCGGCGTCCATCTTATCCGAGGAATGTATTATCTCCTTAACCCGGCGAACCCAATGCGTCGTAGACTCACCCTCCTGCTGCTTGCAGTTAGTCAAATCCACAATTGACATAGACTGCCTACAGGTGTCCTTGAAGTTTTGGATGAACCGGGCCTTCAGCTCAGCCCAAGACCCGATGGAATTCGGTGGTAGCCCTTTCAACCAAGTGCGGGCAGTCCCATCTAACATCATGGTGAAGTACTTAGCCATGGCCGCTTCACTGACCTCCAGCAGTTCCATAGCCATCTCATAACTCTCGACCCAGGCTGCGGGTTGTAAATCGGCTGTGTAATTAGGCACCTTCCTAGGGCCTTTGAAGTCTTTGGGTAGACGTTCATTGCGGATAGCTGGTACTAAACAAGGGACACCCCCAGTCCTGGTAGGGATACCCACGTCGACGGAAGTCGTCGGATAAGCCGGGGGAGTCTGGTAAGCCGTCAATTGATGCACTTGCTCCACCTCTTGCCGCGCTCTGTCTTGGTCTGCCGCGTGAAAGGCTCCGTTATGAGCCGGGCCATGGCGTCGGATGTTACTTGAGCCGGTCGCTGAGACCATGTGTCTGCTGTAACTCGGGCTCCGGCCTGGGCGAGGGGTCGAGTGGATCCTGTCCCGGCTGTAGGAGTACACCTCTTGCTGCGCCAGTGCTGTTTGAAGGAGTTCCCTGACCCGGCGGGTTTCAATAGCCGTCGGAGAGTCGCCGTCAACTGGGAGAGCCGCCAGTCGTGCTGCCGCGGCGACCATGTTCTCCAGCGGGTTGGCATAGTGACCCGGTGGTATTGGCACGTACTGAGGCGGGGCAGGGGGCATCTGGGGAGGCCCCATCACCCATGGCTGAATAGGGGTCCCAGACCCGGGCACTATGACCCCTGGCGGGTTACTAGACCCTGCACCTGGCGTGTTGAAGAGGTTTCGTGGATCGTAAACCGGAGGGAGTCGAGATTGGGCTTTTTGATGCCTCCTTCTCAGGACCTCATTGGACGCGTTTTGATCCATCGTGAGCCGGAAGGACTGCGCCTGAATCAACTGAGCTTGGGTGTCGAGAGCCGCCCTCTCCGCAGCCATCCTGATCCCTTCCGCTGCCAGATCCTCCTTAGCTTTCGCTAGATCCAACTTTAACTGTGCCACCTCCGCATCATGCTGAGCTTGATCCGCCGGGTCGACCGTGGCAGCTAACAGGGCCGTCATCTTGTCCGTGAGATCCATTAGCACCTGAGCCGGCGAGGGCAACGGGTTTCCCGCTCCAGCAGCAGGGTTCTGAACAGGCTGTGCACCGGCCATAAAGACTCCAACCTGACTTGGCGGCTCAAACGGGTCCGGAATACTGTCACCATCGGAACAACCCATGAACCTGCCACCTTGAAGTTGATACAACGAGTTTGACTTATCTGTGGATGACTCGCCGCCAGAGCCGGCGGCCGCCTCATCATCAGATCCAGATCCGTGAGACAACCCTTCATGGACACATCCCACAAAAGCATGCCTTAAGGCCGGCCGGGCCCGGGCGGGTCGTGCACGCTGAGCCGTCTCGATGAGATCGGCGCAGAGATCCGGCTCAGGGCCCGGCTCACCGATCTTGCCAATGGAAACATGAATTCCGCCGAAGGGGACCCGGTATCCGTACTCAATTGAGCCGGCGTCGGGGCCCCAGTCTGCATCGTCACGTAGAGCCTGCCGCGACGACTCTTGGTCATCCGGCCCACTGCGTATCCCTTGAGCCCTTTGAAGCTGCCCTTCAAGAACTCAAATCCACCGTGCGCTGGCCCCACGGTGGGCGCCAACTGTCGTGGAATTGTCACGGCAGATGTCCTCGAGCTAGGACTTAGTCGTGGAACCATCGCAACTAGGAAGCTTGAAAGGGTTAAGCGGGACAAGGCACATGAGGGTTTATACTGGTTCGGCCCCTTACGGTGAAGGTAAAAGCCTACGTCCAGTTTGAGGTGGTATTGATTAGGGTTTCGATAACCAGGGAGCTTAATCGCTATGCCTGGCTCTCGATGAGATTGTTCTTGTCCCTAAACCGCTGCCGGGTCGTCCCTTTATATAGGGAGGCTGACACCCAGCAGCCCACAGAGTCCCGGCCGGCTCATAAGAGTGTCCGGCTCGGACTCTCATCTATTCTTGCCTTATACTACAAGTTCTGCCATAATAATGATTATAACTACGGGCCTTAAGCCCTATCCGGGTCTTGAGCCCATCTTTGGCCCACCGCCTTCAAGCTTGTCGTTGGGCTTCTGGCGATGACCATTACAGTAACCCGGCCCCTTCTGGTGGGTGACTCTAAGGTCTATATCCTCAACAACTTCACTTTCAGGAATTTGATTGACTTGGTGCGAGTCTTGCGCTCTGTTTCTTCAAGAATAGCAACGGGGTGCTCATGATAAGACAGATCTTCTTGGAGGTCAATCTCTTCGAAGTTGATGGTGCGCTCGGGCGTCTTGAAGCACTTGCGAAGCTGTGACACGTGGAACACATCGTGCACGTTCGCGAAGTTGGAAGGAATCTCAAGTTGATAGGCGAGGTCGCCTCTTTTGCCAATGATCTTGAAAGGACCTACGTATCTAGGGGCAAGCTTTCCTTTGATACCGAAGCGACGAGTGCCTTTCATTGGAGAGACGCGGAGGTAGACATGGTCTCCGATCTCGAAAGCCAAATCACGGTGCTTACTATCATAGTAACTCTTCTGGCGCGATTGCGCGGCTTTGAGATTTTCACGGATGACTTTACACATTTCTTCAGCCTCTGTGATTAAGTCATTGCCAAGAAGTTGGCGTTCACCAGTCTCTGACCAATTGAGAGGAGTACGGCACTTTCTGCCATAGAGAATTTCGAATGGGTCCTTGCCCGAACTTGCTTGGAAGCTGTTGTTGTAGGAGAATTCGGCATATGGAAGACAATCTTCCCATTTCATGCCAAAGGAAATGACACAAGCCCTGAGCATATCTTCAAGAATTTGATTGACTCGCTCAACTTGGCCACTAGTTTGAGGATGGAAAGCTGTGTTGAAGCGAATGTTGGTGCCCATGGCCTTCTGGAAGGAGTCCCAGAACTTAGAAGTGAAGATGCTTCCACGATCTGAAGAAATCAATTGTGGAATGTCGTGCAAGGAGACAATCCTGGAGGTGTATAGCTCTGCCAACTGAGCTGCTGTGATGGATTCTTTGATTGGAAGGAAATGAGCCACTTTAGAAAGCTTGTCGATGACAACGAAGATAGCATCATTTCCGCGCTTGGACTTTGGAAACCCAGTCACGAAGTCCATTTCGATATGATCAAACTTCCATTCTGGGATAGCAAGAGGTTGGAGGAGACCAGCTGGTCGTTGGTGTTCTGCTTTCACTCTTCGACAGACATCACATTCATTCACGAATTGAGCGATTTCTCGCTTCATTCGAGTCCACCAATACGACTGCTTGAGGTCATGGTACATCTTCGTACTTCCAGGATGAATGGAAAGAAGAGAATTGTGCGCCTCGTTCATAATGACTTTCCTTAGATCACCTTTAGGAACCACAATCCGGTCCTCGAAGAATAAAGTGTCTCTGTCATCAATGTGATAGCACTTGTATTTGGAAAGACCCTTATCGATACCACGTTTCACCTTCTTCACCATGGTATCTAGGAGTTGTGCCTCACGAATTTGATCTTCCAAAGTAGGAGAGACTATGAGGTTGGCAAGAAAGCCTTGAGGAACAACTTGGAGATTCAGCTTGCGGAAAGCTTCACAAAGATCCGGTTGGAATGGCTTGAGAATTAAGCTGTTGCAATAAGCCTTCCTGCTCAAAGCATCTGCAATGACATTGGCCTTGCCTGGAGTATATTCAATACTCGGGTTGTACTCTTGAATCATTTCGACCCAACGAGTCTGCCTAAGGTTGAGGTTGGGTTGAGTGAAGATGTACTTGAGACTCTTGTGATCGGTGAATATGTCCACTTTTCTTCCCAACAAGAGATGTCTCCATGTTATTAATGCATGGACAACTGCCGCCAACTCAAGATCGTGAGTGGGGTAGTTCTTTTCGTTGGGCTTCAATTGACGAGAGGTATAGGCCACAACTTTCTTCTCTTGCATTAACACAGCACTGAGACCTTGGAGAGAAGCATCACAGAAAACTTCAAATGGCTTGGATTCGTCAGGAGGAGTTAAGACAGGAGCTGTGACGAGTTTCTCTTTGAGAGTGTTGAAAGCAACATCACACTCAGGAGACCAGACATACTTCACATGCTTCTGGAGGAGGTTGGAAAGAGGCTTTGCAATCTTAGAGAAATTCTCAACGAATCTTCGCAATAGCTTGCAAGACCAAGAAAACTGCGGAGCTGCTTGACATTCTGAGGAGGTTCCCAATTCACAATTGCGGACACCTTCTCGGGATTAACAGCGATGCCCTTGGCAGAGATGATGTGACCAAGGTAAAGAACTTCATCAAGCCAAAACTCACATTTTGAGAACTTCACATAGAATTGATACTCTCTGAGCTTGTCGAGCACCAATCGCAAATGTTTGGCATGATCCTTCTTATTCTTGGAGAAGACCAAGATATCATCGAGATACACCAGGACGAATTCATTGGTATAGGGGTTGAAGATGAAATTCATCATCCGAGAGAATGTTGGAGGAGCATTGACAAGGCCGAAAGACATGACAGTATATTCATAAGAACCAAAGCTTGTTCTGAATGCTGTCTTGGGAATATCTTCTTCATGAATGCGAATCTGATGATAACCCATACGAAGGTCAAGCTTGGAGAATACTTTAGCACCCTTGAGTTGCTCGAATAGCTCATTGATGTTGGGAAGTGGATACTTGTTCTTGATTGTCTTCTTGTTCAATGGACGGTAGTCGACACAAAGTCGTTCCGTGCCATCCTTCTTTTGGACAAAAAGAACACCACAACCCCATGGAGATGAACTCGGTCTGATCAAACCCAGACGCTCTTGTTCATCGAGCTGTTTCTTCAATTCCTTCAGCTCCTTGGATCCAAGCTTGTATGGACGCTTGCAAACGGGTTCAGTGCCCGGCTCAAGATTGATAACGAACTCAACTGGCCGGTGAGGAGGCATACCCGGAAGCTCTTCTGGAAAGACATCTTGGTACTCACAAACGACTGGAATTTGAGAGATGGCATTCAATTCGCCCTTCTCATTGAGAGAAAATAACCGAATGGTTTCATCACGAGCGGCATAAATGATCACATCCTCAGAAGAGTGTGTCAATTGAATTTCCCTGGCAGCACAATCAAGTTGAGCCTTGTGCTTAGAAAGTCAGTCCATCCCGAGAATTAGATCAATATCCGAGTCACCAAGAACAACTGGAGAAGACAGAAATTTATAGTTCCCCATCTTGATGGAAACATCCGGAACCACCAAACTAGAACTCAAACGTTTACCCGGAGAAACAACATCCATGGGTTTACCCAGATGTGAACAAGTGAATTCATGCTTGGCAAAAAAGGTCTTGACATGAAACAAAGCGAAGCACCAGTATCAAATAAGACTTTAGCAGGAATATCATTAACTGAGAGATTACCCATTATCACATCAGTAGATTCCTCTGCTTGAGCTGCATTCATCATGTTCACCTTTGCAGACTTGGGATTATGCTTGACCACTGCATTGCTGGAAGATCTGACAGGAGGAGGAGGCGGAAGGCGCCTTTGGTTGAAGCACTTGTTAGCATAGTGACCTTTCTGCTGACACTTGTTGCAAGTCACCTCTGAGAGTGGACGATGATAAGGAGCATTCGACTTTGGATCTTGATTCTGAGACTTGTTCTGATAGCCAGAGTTGGAAGAGTGGGAAGATCCATGGCCACCTTTGTTCTTCTGCTGGTAAGGCTGACGAAACGGAGGAGGAGGCAACCAGAACTTCTGTTGCTTAGCAGCCACTAGTGAGGAAGAAGAAGACTGAACTGCGTCCCTGACTCTCTTCCTAGAAGCCTCACACTTGAGCTGAGCAGCCTCTTGCTTCAGTGCCATATTATAGAATTGATCAAACTGAGTAGGCTCAACAAGAACGAGAGCTAACTGCAGATCCTCTCTAAGGCCACCTCTGAAGTGATAGATCATGCTCTTTTCATCAGGAACGTCTTGTTTAGCGAAGCGAGCAAGTTTCTGAAACTGGATGTTGAATTGATACACAGACATGTTGCCTTGCTTGAGATTGCGGAACTCCTCACGCTTTCTCTCAACAACACTTTGTGGAATGTGGTGCGCTTTGAAGTCCCGACAGAAGTCAGTCCAAGTGATCACATGACCTCCTCTGGAATCTTTGTATTGTTGATACCAATCAGCAGCTTGGTCCTTGAGTTGAAAAGAAGCGAACTTGACAAAGTCCTCAGGCCTGACATTGCTACACTCAAAATGCTTGTTGATGTCCACGAGCCAATCGTCGGCATCTGTGGCCTCGGCACAGTAGCTGAAAGACTTGGGCTGATTTGCGAGAAACTGGTTGAGGGTGGGTCCGCGGGCGGAGGCGGCATCGGCGAGGTCCGGCGGCGACCTGCGGTGGCGGCGAGGTGGCGGCACGGTGGAGGCGCGAGGCGGCGCGGTCGGAGGAAGAAGGAGGCGCGCGGCGGTGGGGGAGCCTCGGGCTCGGGGGCCTGCTGCGGGCCAGGCGGGCCGGTGGCGCGCGCGGTGGCCGGGGGCCACGTGGCAGCCCCTGTTGGCCGGGCGCGGCGGCGCTGGTTCGTCCGGCGGCGGCGGACGCGTCCGGCCGCGGAGAGGGCGATTTTTAGGGTTTGATCTGCGAAATATTTCGGGAGGGGAGGTGTATATATAGGTAGAGGGAGCTAGGAGACTCCAAACGGAGTGCGGTTTTCGCCCACACGATCGTGATCGAACGACCTAGAGCATGGAAGTGACTTAGAGGGGTTTTTGGGCTGTTTGGAGGGGGGTTTTGCTGCAACACACAAACGGACTTTGCGGTTGCTCGGTTAACCGTTGGAGCATCAAACGACCTCCAAATGGAACGAAACTTGACCGGTGGTATACCAAGGCCACTTGACAAGCCTCGGTCCATTCCGAGAACGTTCAACACCCGCTCATGAAAAGAAACGAAAAGGGGTGCGCCGGAGGAGGTGGGAGTGCCGGATTGCAAAACGGACAATGGGGAAAATGCTCGGATGCAAGAGACGAACACGTATGCAAATGCAATGCACATGATGACATGATATGAGATGCATGACATGAACAAAATGCAAAACGAAAACAAAATCCGACCACGGAGGGAATATCATAACACATAGCCGAAAATGGCAATTGTTGGAGTTACAAATATGGAAAGTTACATCTGGGGTGTTACAGCGGGCTAAAGAGAATGGTCAAGTAGGAGGACTAGTTATGCATCTTGTGGATGAGGGAGTGTCCATACTACAATACGCCGATGGCACAATTATATTCATGGAACATGATCTCGCAAAAGCAAGAAATATGAAGCTTGTGCTTTGTTTATTTGAACAATTGTCGGGCTTCAAAATCAATTTTAACAAAAGCAAATTGTTTTGTTTTGGGAGAGCCAAAGAGGAACAAGATGCATACAGACAATTGTTCGGTTGCGAAATGGGTTCCTACCATTTAGTTACATAGAGATTCCAATTCAACATCGCCGATTATCCAATAAGGAGTGAAAGTGCATTGAAGATAGATTTGAAAAAAAGGCTAGGCTGTTGGAAGGGCAAGCTTATGTCGTATGGAGGTCGGCTAGTGCTGATAAACTCGGTTCTGACGAGTCTACCGATGTTCCTTCTATCCTTCTTTGAAGTACCGGTAGGGGTACCAAAAAGATTGGACTTTTATCGATCTCGCTTCTTCTGGCAATGTGATGAGGTTAGGACGAAATACAGATTGGCCAGATGGGATATTATTTGTAGACCCAAAGACCAAGGTGGGTTAGGGATTGAGAACTCAGAAGTTAAGAATAGATGCCTTCTTAGCAAATGGCTATTCAGATTATCTGTCGAGACTGAGGGTACGTGGGTACAAATTTTGCGTAATAAGTACCTACAATCTAAGACATTGGCCCGGATTAACGCTAGGTCTAATGACTCGCCATTCTAGAAGGGGTTAATGAGGATGAAAGCAACCTTTTTCCGGAGGGCGAAATTTATCATTGGTAACGGTAACACGACTAGGTTGTGGAAAGATGCATCGTTAGGGGAGACGCACTTGGCCTTACAATATCCCACTCTGTATAATATTGTATAATGTAAGGAAGATTATGTCACTACAGTATTACAATCGGTCCCTCTTATCCAATTCAGGAGGTCTCGGGTGGGGGGACGTTGGAACTCGTGGCTGCACTTGGTCCGCAAGTTGATGGATGTTCAACTTTCTGACCAGTCAGATACCATTCACTGAAAATTATCAACGAATGGTAGTTTCTAAGTGAAATCTATGTATTTGGACCTAATTGATTATGGGCCAATCCCGAGATCACTCCATATAGGATCCGTGAAATCCTAGGATCTGTGGAGCACATGTTTCCTCACAACGCGATTTTCAACTGCAGCCCCGGGGTCATGAAGCGGAGGGACTCCGAACATGCCCTTAAAATGACAGTTTAGATTAACTATGCACACACCATATGAAAAGTGTGGCTCAAGATGAGCCCCGCCTTAGGTACAAGACGACATGAGCAAGCAGTCTAAAATAGCCTTCTTTTCCTTGTGTGACACAGATTTTTCCACCGCAGTTTTGGCACAATGCCCGCGTGCGATTTCAACTCCGTGATCAGGGGTGCCAGTGCACGACTGAATGAAAATCTCATACTTTTACAGTATTCCCGTGGGAGTGTGCTTATACTTTTTCTTTTGAGGGGTGAGTGTGTTTATGCTTGGGTTTGAGAAGTTTGGCACTGTATTGTAGAATGCTAACATGGAGACAAACTGGGCCAATATTATTTAGAATGGGCGGTAATGATCGTTGCCTGCACACTTCACACTTCAATTGAACTCGGTCAAGAGAACAGTCATGAAAACAGTCTCTTGCAGAAATATAGAAAAAGACTACTTGCAGGTTGGACCCTTCCCTGGGCCCTGCGTAAGCAGGAGCTGCGTGCACCGGTCTGTCCTTACAAAATTCATTTGTTAATTTCGGGTGGAAAAAACCCTAAACTTCTGCAGCCATAGCGTAGCTGTCGTCGTCTCCGGAGTCTCGTAGGGCTCGGGAGAATCGCTGGACTCCCAAGCGTCACTGCTGCAGCCAGAGGGACCACTGGCGGGGCAGTCCTGGCGGCCCTGTCCTGGGTAGCACTCCAAGCGGTGGCCTTCCGCGTTGAAGACCTTGAAGAACATCGTGGAGGCGTCGTCGTACCTGAAGTGGATGGCGAGGGCGCCTTCTGTGCGGCAAACCCGGGCAACCTCGCCCCAGCCGCGGGTCATGAAGATCTTGCCCGAGGAGACGGCTTCTACCTCCGCCCCGGTCGCCGGGGCATCGCAGTCGGCGTGCTGCAGCCATAGCTCAAGGGGCCCCCTCGGCGGCATCTCGACGGAGAAGAACTGGGGGAGGCGGATCCAAGTGCGTGGAGGCATCGCCGCCCACAGCACGAGCTCGCACGAGGAGTCCATGGCGTGGACCCCTGGGGCGACGGCGTGCACCACCGAGGCGCGGCGACCACGGCCGCTGTGTGAGCGGCGCTGCTCGCCGCCTCTTCCTCCTGAGCCCTCGGCTTGGGCGTATAAAGGCAACGGATACCCAGGAGGAGGCCGCTCGTACCAAGGCCTTGTCACCTCCTGCCTTACGACTACGTCACGGCGGTGGACCGGCCTCTTCTTCAGCGGAAGCGGTCCGGGCTCATCGCGGGGAGTTTTTCCCTTCTCCGCGGCCGAGAACCTTTGGATTGGCGCCATGGTGTCTCTACTAGCAATGGAGCAAAGGAGAAGAGGCGAGCGGAGCAGGAAGAGATGGGCGACGGGGGCTCTGCCCCCCTCCTCATTTATAGCAAGAGAAGGCCAACCGGCGACCCCCACGATCGCAGGTAATGATAACCCTTTTTGCATGCAGCAGGGACTCGTCAAGTCGGGCAGTTGCCGAGGCAGCGTGGGGAAGCGGAGACGCCCACGTCCAATCAATCGTCACGCGTCGACCAAGGCCCCAGGCTGTTGGGGCCCGCGGTGCTCCGTACTTGCCCTTTGCCTTCGCCTCGAAGCCAAGCCCAAGCGCGCCTTGGGCCCGGGGGCTACTGTCGGCATTCTGGGAATGGGGGTCCCCAGACTTGCCTGCCTGCGGCCCATGTCGTGGCTCTACTTGCGGCCCAGTACGGCCCGTCTTCACCAGCAAACACTCAAGACCCTCGCGAGGGGCCAAGCCTCGCGAGGCGGACGACACAAGACCTCCTCGGGAGCGGTCTCACCAGGCTGGCTTGCGAGGGGCAGAGAGATCAAGGCAAGGCAAACCTCGCGAGGATCCAATGACGCAAGCCATGACGACCGCAACCAGGCGGGCGCTCCCGCGCGCAGTGTCCTCGTTTCCTCTTTGGTGCTAAAGGGGCAAGCACAGGCGAGGAGTCCCGAGGCATCGGGCAAAGGTTTCCCTATCGATGCAACGAGACCAAGACCAGCCGGACAGCAAGACGGAGGTCACCGTGGAGCCCAAAACGGCGTCACCACCAGAGCCTTTGGCAGACGAAGACTATTTTTGTCAGGATAAGCTGTACTAGTTGTCCCCCTTCAAACTTGGTCGTTGTGGGATCCCTTCCCGCTCAATATTTGGGAAGAGGACCCGGGCCTCTATAAATAGGACTAGCCACCATAGTTGGAGGGGAGGAAGACATCCACCAGCTCACCAAAGCACAAGAACACCTCACCTCAGGAGGTTGTTCTTCCCCTTGTACTGTTCACCCTCAGCCCAAGAGGCAATCCACCACACCACACTGGAGTAGGGTATTACACCACAACGATGGCCCGAACCAGTATAAATCTCGTATCCCTCTGTTCTTTGAGTTCGTCGAGCTAGGCCGTGAGATCCTCGAGCGATTTAGCCATCAAAGGAGAGAGAGACCTTCGTGCGCACCCCAGTATTCGAACCTTAAGGGTTTTGCCGGAACCCGTGATCCGACACAATATTATTTAGATGGGCCTCGCCACCTATCCAGAATGGGCAATAATGATCGTTGCCTGCACACTTCACACTTCAATTGAACTGAGATCTCAGGTCTCGGCTACCCCCAGAAACAATGAGAACTAATGCCGACAGTCCATATTAAGTGCCGCTGATTTAGTACATGTTATACTAAATTGGAGACACGTACTATGGAATTGAGGGTTTCCTTTTTTTAGATAACCAGCTTTGTAAGAAGCAAGGGGAAAAAAGAATATCGTCATGCGTGCATATATCAGGGTTTTTTCGGTCAGAATTTCCAGTGTGGAACCCATGAAATTTAAATATAGTCCAAAAAACTGATATTATTTGAACTTAAACATCTAGCTAATGCCAAATAGAGCCCGTATGCATATACTATCACGATCGGGTTTGCTAAATTTCAGTCGACTAAGACTCAACCAAGTCTCAGTTGATCCTATATTTGTGGGATTTTAAGTGAAGATCTGACGATATTTTTCTTTTTAGTGACTTGACTTAGAGTTGGTTAAGTCTCGGTCAACTGATATCAAGTCACACCCTATCACAGTACAACCCTCAGCCTTGTGGTAATAAGCGTAACCCATCTCACCGGTTGTAGTAGGATCGAGTTTTAGGTTATTATGCAAACTAAACCTCATGTGTACGATGAGTTAAATAGTGTAATCCTACCTTTTTGCGAGGAAAATAGTGTACTTTTTTACCTTGTATTTTTTGAATACAAAATCCGTTTGTTGCCTTGGCGTAGCGGTAAAGCTATTGCCTTGTGACCATGAGATCATGGGTTCGAGTCATGAAAACAGTCTCTTGCAGAAATATAAGGAAAGGCTACGTACTATATATAGACCCCAAAGTGGTTGGACCATTCCCTGGACCCTGCGTAAGTAGGAGCTACGTGCACAGGTCTGCCCTTACAAAATTCATTTGTTAATTTCGGGTGAAAAAAACCCTGAAATTTCTGAGATTTTTCAGAACCTATTTTCTTTTGGCCCCACCTGGAAATAAAACGGAATAAGAAAAACATTGGCATCTACTCCTTCCGTTGACTAAAACCATGACCAGTATTCTGAAATGGAGGGAGTGTGATCATGCAAAGTGGGTACGCATGTAGTATGTACCTAGGAGATCTCACAAATCGAAAGAAAATTAACACACGATGACAAGTAGAAAGACGGTAAGAGACTATGGTAGTATGCATGATAATCGAAGACCAAACAACATGAAATTAAGCGCCAGCTGCATGCTAGTACTATTATTACAAGAACACGCGCAGGAAATATCCCCGTCGCGCGGAGAGTTGTTCTGCAAAACCCCAAGACATATATGGTCCATGCATCTCATGCATGCATACGCAAGCACAGTGCAATTACACAACAGTAAACAGCAGATACTGTAGCAGTTCAGGCTTAACTTATGGAAGTTTAGTTATTATTCTTCACCGGGATTAAGTATTGTAGCTCGGTGCGCATGCAGCGGGCGGTGCCCGAGTAGCCCGGCCGGCGCTCGCTTTCCTCAGCGCCGGCGGTGCCCGGAGGGCTCCTTCTGGGAGTTGAAGTAGACGACGGCGACGGGGAGGCCGAGCTCGTGGTTGGCGGCGAAGGCGCGGGTGTTGAAGTAAGCGCGCTCCTCCGGCGGCGCCGCCTCGACGTAGGGGAAGCGCGTCTTCTGCTCGAACAGCACCAGCACGTAGCGGTGGATGCCCACCGGCGGCCGCGGCCCCATGTACGGCACCACCACCTCACCTGCATGCACCACAAATATATATACCCGGACATATGATCCATCGTTCATGCATGCATGGGCGGCAAAACGACAGAGTTTACTATCTCTCCGTTTTTAAATATAAATCTTTTTAGAGAATTCAATATGAACCACATACAAAGTAAACTGATTGAATATACACTTTAAAATATATCTATATACATCCATATCTAGTCCATATTATAATCCGTATGTTGTCTATATAGTACATACAAGCTAACTGTATGCGTCATGCATCAGGAATGTACACGTGTGACAGCCGGACACGTGGGACGCTTCCCGGACGAACGCTTGGTGGCAGCCGGGCCGTCCGGCGGCGTGGCGCCGTTGCGGCGGCCATGCTTGCGTGCATGCTCCAAAGTTTGTGCCATGCGATCGCATGCATATGGATGCACCGCGCGCGTGGTGCACATAATAAGATATATACAAGTAGAATCTTGGAGCACCGTCGTTATCTTGGATATTTTATGCACCATATCCTCTTTTCTGTGGTGATCGCAGGAAGCGGCCACCAAACAAGTTTGTTTTGTTACTTGGGCTTGGGTACATATGTAGGTGTGGCCGGTCGTCGAAGGCTGCGTTGGCACGGTGGTGTGTTATGGTACTCCAGTTTATTTATTCAATTTTTTTTTCCATTTTATTGTTTGTTCAACTCGTTTTTGCCTAAATTTATGGCTGTTTTCCTACAACATACTATAAAATTAGCACATACAAACACAATTCAGCAACCACAAACTGGGTATAGATAGAGGCATAAGTAAATGCCGCACGACGGCGGAAGGCCTTAAAAGTATGAAATTCGGTGACATGTTGTTCATTTTATGTCAGGTACATATTCTTGAGACATCAACTTTAATTATAACTATATTTATGTTCGCCAAAATAATTTATAACTATGTAGTACCAGTCAATTTTGCAAAATATGGAAACTAGGGATTTGAGTACTAACTTTTTTTTGCAAGAACAATTTTATTAAATATGACGAGGTTCACAAAAGACACTATTAGCACCAATGGATAGTATTGTAAGAGGACACGAGACCAATTGACAAACAATGTCATGCTTTGTGGTTGCTGAACTAATTTCATAATATCGTCGTTGTCAAATTACCAGTGAAAAAAGGAAGAAGAAAAAAAGATTAACTTAACGGTAGAAAGACGAATAACTTGTTCGGAAAATCGAATTATAACCGTTCATCGCAATAGAAGGCATGTGTGAGCAATCATAATTTGCATGTGCGTGTGTCGGGGCCACTGGGTATCGACATGCACCGATAAATTGAAAACGATAGGTTTGTCCGTGACATATATAAGGGCACATGGAGTGACATGAGCTATCTCTTACATGTGACGGTTGGGTCTTAGGTGAGATAGAGGACTTTACATACGATCCAAAAACGTCTCGGGGAAGAGATGGACTTGGCACAATGACCAACGTATTGGCAATATATGGTAGGTATGGAGCACGTGTTTGTGTGTGTGCGATGTGGGGATGGGGTGGAGGTGGG
Organism: Triticum aestivum; assembly: GCF_018294505.1. Taxonomy (NCBI): domain Eukaryota; kingdom Viridiplantae; phylum Streptophyta; class Magnoliopsida; order Poales; family Poaceae; genus Triticum; species Triticum aestivum. The sequence continues at coordinate 2,164,343 of NC_057802.1, read as the reverse complement.
GTTTAGTTATATGTAAGTATATTCATCAAATGTGTTTTTACTATTGTAGTGTTTTGTCTATTAAAGCACCATCATCCATAAGGTCTAAGCATACACTAAACGTGAAGATTGCTAATAAGACCATTACTAGAGACGTCAAAGAGTGGAAACATTACAGTAATTGCTAATAAGACCATTTCCTAATTTAAGTGAAAAATTCTAAAATGAGTAGCACTTAGAGTTCATGGTGTGAAGAGATATGGTAGAAGAAGCTTAAACAAATGAAATAAGAGAGAAGTCTATAGCTCCCAATTTAAAAGCCTTAACTAAGATGATGGTAGATGCAAAGTGTCAAAACAACTAGAATTCCACTCATTGAGATGTGTGAGAGCGCCCAAGGCTCAAATGGTTACTCATAAAACAACAATACTGGGTAGAACTAGGTGCGGACCCCAGACATAAAATCGAATGGGACCCCAGAAGTACGAAGTCGTTGTACTAAAATTTGAAACTACAATTTGGATATTTCTACTATAACCGAAGATGTCCATCGGCAATACCGTGAGAGACGCGCAAGAATGATAATGTAAGAGTGGAATTTACATATGACTGTTTAATTAAACTTATTGGCAGTGCAATCTATTGTGAGTGTTATATGAAATTAATGATCCGTTTGTCATAAATAAAGTACTGACCTTTAGTTGCATCTGTTCCACCCGGTATGTTAACCACTATCCTGCAGACACACAAGAATAAAACGCACACAATGAGTGCAATAGAAATCAGTTAATAAATAAAGAAGCTGGACCATGATGATACCCATATCTCCAGGGTGTGGGTGTGTGGAGATCTATGGAATTGACACTTGTTTAATTGTGAGTCAGGTGCCAAATCATACATATAGATAGCAGCAGTAGTAGTGGTAGTACATACCAGTGGAGGTACTCCCTCATGGTGGGCTCGCTAGGGCTAGGCGCGTCAGGGTCCGTCATCACCTGCAGCAAGCAAGCATGTCCATCCATGGATCACCATGCACACACATATATAAATCACGATCAAGTTCCCATGCATATGAACAAGTGTGTATATCCATGACCACGAGGCGATTGAGGCCGGCAGGTGCATGCACGCATGAGGCCGGGACGGGACGTACGAGGGTGTAGAGGTCGTTGCGGCGGCCGGAGATGCGGACGAGCGGCTGGTCGGCGGCCAGGGAGGGCTTCACGTGGCAGCCGTTGCTGAGGTCCCTGGCGCCGTAGGCCACGGCCATGGCCACCGACGGCACGAACATGTCCACCACCTCGCCGATCACCCGCCCCACCACCAGCGGATCCACGCAACGGGACATGTCTGCTGCTCTGTTCTTCCTCTCGCTCTGCTTCCGGGACTTGTACAAATGACGCATGCCCGGGTGTATATATGGCTTACGTTAGGGTTAAGCAGGTGGCTGGCGCGGCGGATTATTAACTGAGGGTTTTGTCACGGGGGTTGGGACTTGGGCTACCCCTCCCCTCCCCTCCTTGGCGCCATGCGTGCATGCAGCCGGCCTATACATACGTACGTATCGATCGCTGATGCACTGCATGGATCATGCATGTACAGCTCGAGCGACACGTAGCCGGGACACGGCCTCTGGAAGGACCGGCGTGCCACGTGTGGGGTGATGATCTGGGTGCGAACTGCGTGCCTCTTCCGCCAGCGAGACAGAGAATCCGCTGGCTGGATCCGGCAGCTGCGTGTGTACTGCGCATGCATGTACGCATGCAATGCAGTGAGCCAGTTTGTTTACAGTCACTCACCGAGCCAGGTTCATGCACTTCAAATATTATCACTTTTGTCATTGATTTAATCCCTAACCAAATCATGAACAAATCAATAAATAGTATGAAACTCACACCAAAATCAAAGCATACAGAACATACAACTGAAACATCTATAAACACAAGACATATATGACTAGCACATGAACGAGCAAATAGGGATGAACAAATCATACCCTCTAGTAGGCAAGGCTAGGGCCGATGGTTGTGGCTTCATCCGCAGCCTTCTTCTTGGTGGCGTCATCCTCGGCCATGGCGACGGTGTCGGGGAACTTATGGAAGCAGAGGGTGGAGACGAAGACGCACCGGGAGTAGTCGCGACAAGACGCTGCCCAAAAACATTATTGCCCTTCTCCCGATGCAGGATCGCAAAGGACAGGTGTCGGTGTAAAAACCGGCAAACCTTGGGGTAGGGGGTCCCGAGCTGTGGATCTCGGACAGATGGTAACAGGAACAAGGAGACGATGTTTACCCAGGTTCGGCCCCTCTTGATGCAGGTAAAACCCTATGTCCTGCTCTTGTTTATATAAATGAAGATGTATCGAGTACAGAGTTGATCTACCTTGAAATCGTGAGATGTGTTCTAACCCTAGGGCTAGGTGAATGTGATTGTGTTCAAGTCATCTAGAATCTGATCTATCGACTAGCCTGGCCTCGCCTTATATAATGTACCAGAGGCCAAGGATAACAAGCAGAGTCCTTGTCTTGATCACCAAGTCTTGTGAAATATTCCTCCTATATGGCATGGGCTGCCAGAAGTGGCCCATTAGTGAACCGCCATGGGGATCCTCGGCCCGACCCACCTGGTCGGGTGATGACGTGGTGAGTAGCCCCTAGTCCAGGACACCGTCAGTAGCCCCCTGAACCGGTCTTCAAGTTGGAGACGCTCCTCGGTTCTTCCAAACAGCTCTTCATTTTTGGTCGTCGGTCTTGAAAGCTGGTTCAACAATTTTTTCCATCTTCGATCTTGAGGATCGCTGAAGTGAATCCGAAGAGTTCACACGTCGGGCATCCGAGGAGCCCCTTTAAGTTCTCGGCCTTTATTAATGCCTTATTATTTTTACGCCATACCTCGGGTTTGAGGTTTTTCCCATGCGACGGTGTCCTCCTGCGTCCGAGCTCCAACGCTGGAGTGCATCTAAGGTGTCTTTTTGCAGCCAAGCTCCAACGCCGATCTGTATCCGAGGTGTCATAAATTACCTCCTTCTTGAAAAACTCGAAGGAATTCAACCGAGCTTAATGCTGAAAAAGCCCTCTACGGAGCCAGCCACTCGGATCCGAGCTTTACGCCGGACAGCTTCTGAGGTGGTGCACCACCTCGGCCTTGGGCTGATTTTTTATGAAATGTTTCTGATTGGTGCAATTATTGTCTGCCGAGATGTATAGCCAGTAGCCCTCAAGGTGCGTGTCGCACTGAAATCCGTGATGCACCTGAAGGATGACATAAAACCGCTGATCCAGTAGCCCCTAAGAGTCAGGTCAATTCGCGAAATCGGCCTGAGGATTGATTCCTTGCTTGGCAGCATACTTTAGGAATTAAAACGCGGTGTGCATTAGCCCCCGAGACTCAGGTTGGGTGCGGCCGACCAACTCGAGGATCGTAATCTTCTCAAAAACCGTATTGCACTTTAAAATTTATTGCATTCAATCAATCAATGCAGTAGCCCCCGAGACTTGGGTTGGGCAACATGGCCGACCCTAGGATCGTATCTCCTCGGGTACTAGTTCAACTATCATGTACGTTTTGACAACGCCGAGGTGCAGCTCGGCAGGGAAGATGCCAAACTGCGGGTCGGAAAAGATTTCCCGAGCAAAACCACCATGCAGAACACCTCGAACAAGAGGACGTCCTACCTCCTGAAAGAAAAACATAAAATAGGTTAACGGTGTCAAAAGCTTGGAAAACAAAAAAAACTCATGTAAAGACTTTACTTCTATATTGAATCAAATCTTTTGGTGCCAATCTAAAATTGGACTTAAAATTAATTTTTGTTTTTGTCGTCCTTTAACGTGACACATCCGATCTCAAGACTTCAAGTGGGCCAGCCTTCAGCTTCAACCTCCTATCCCGAAGGCAGAGTGATTCTCAGGTCAGTTTAGTGAACTAAACTCGAGCGGCTTTAGAGAGAAACTAGGCTATCCTGGTATTGACCACACACTCGAGTCGGGAAAGGAGTGGTAGAGAAAGACTTTGCAACGACTTAGAAGAAAACATTTATTATAAAACGGCTCATACAAATTTAAGAGCCCCAGTTAACTTGGGTAAAAGAAGTGTTTTTAACAAATAACGTTTTTTAACAAACGAAGTTTTTAACAACCAGCTTCTTTGTTTGACACAAATATAATGCTTGGTTGAACTGAACAAAAATTTAACATTTAAAATTTTTGAGCATGAAAGCGGCTTAGGTGGTTAATTCGCTCGGTGTTGATGACGTGGTCCGAGCTTGTGGAGGGTAGAGGTCCCAGCCCCCAAGCCAGTCCTGAGGCGCCTGGGCGAAGAGATCGGCTTGATGAAGTGATAGCACAAATTTTGGACACTACAAGAAATAATTTACCAGCAGTTTCCCATGAATTTTCACTCACAAAAAAATACTTTACCAGCAGTTTTGGTAGCATACTTTAGGAATTAAAACGCGGTGTGCATTAGCCCCCGAGACTCAGGTTGGGTGCGGCCGACCAACCTGAGAATCGTAATCTTCTTGAAAACCGTATTGCACTTTAAAATTTACTGCATTCAATCAATCAATGTAGTAGCCCCCGAGACTTGGGTTGGGCAACATGGCCGACCCTAGGATCGTATCTCCTCGGGAACTAGTTCAACTATCATGTACGTTTTGACAACGCCGAGGTGCAACTCGGCAGGGAAGATGCCAAACTGCGGGTCGGAAAAGATTTCCCGAGCAAAACCACCTCGCAGAACACCTCGAACAAGAGGGTGTCCTACCTCTTGAAAGAAAAACATAAAATAGGTTAATGGTGTGAAAAGCTTGGAAAACAAAAAAAAAACTCATGTAAAGACTTTACTTCTATATTGAATCAAATCTTTTGGTGCCAATATAAAATTGTACTTAAAATTAATTTGTGTTTCCGTCGTCCTTTAACATGACACATCCGATCTCAAGACTTCAAGCGGGCCAGCCTTCAGCTTCAACCTCCTATCCCGAAGGCGGAGTGATTCTCATGCCAGTTTACCGAACTAAACTCGAGCGGCATTAGAGAGAAACTAGGCTATCCTGCTATTGACCACACACTCGAGTCGAGAAAGGAGTGGTAGAGAAAGACTTTGCAACGACTTAGAAGAAAACATTTATTATAAAACAGATCATAAAAATTTAAGAGCCCCCAGTTAACTTGGGCAAAAGAAGTGTTTTTAACAAATAACGTTTTTTAACAAACGAAGTTTTTAACAACCAGCTTTTTTGTTTGACACAAATATAATGCTTGGTTGAACTGAACAAAAATTTAACATTTAATAAATTTGAGCATGAAAGCGGCTTAGGTGGTTAATTCGCTCGGTGTTGATGACGTGGTCCGAGCTTGTGGAGGGTAGATGTCACAGCCCCCAAGCCGGTCCCGAGGCGCCTGGGCGAAGAGACCAGCTTGATGAAGTGATAGCACAACTTTGCCAATATGTCGAGGCGAAGCCCCCGGTCTAGCCGAGGTGACAGTGCAGGTTGGTAAGGTGACGTTGTAGCCCCTATGCCAGCCGAGATGTGAAAGCAGGTCGGCGTGGTGGACATTGGCTTGAAGAAGCAATGGCGTGGCCAGGCCGACGTAGGTCGAAACATGTGACGCGGTCAATGTCATCTTGATGAAGTGACCGCATGGTAATGCCGACGCGCCGACCCATGCAATCCGTGTGGTGACGATGTTGGGATGGTTTGATACCAACGCGGTGGTGAAGATTACCTCAGAAATGGCTTTAAAATTTGTGGGCACGTGTTTGATAACAACACACAATACCCTAAGAAAGAATTCCTCCAAAAAGGATGTCCAATATCCCGTTCATGAAGAAAGATGAACTCGGGTTGGATTCATTTTTGCGTAGAGAACATATCCAAAAATTGATGCACTCATCGGACGTTTCCCAGAGTTTGAACGGCCGGATGGAGCTGAAATTGTGAGGGATGGTCGATGGGAATTCCGCAGCCGATGAAAGGTGGGATCTTCCAAACGATATCCGAGCTGGATGCTGGACTCCTCGCCTAAACTCCTCCAGATTCCCGTCTAGATTCGACACGGCTCCGGTAGATCGGAGTTTGCCGGAGATTCCTCCATCGGAATGCGATGAAATTTTATAGGGTTGTTCTAGACCCAATTCCACACAATTCCAACGAAGCAATTATCAAAGTGACCCTCGAGGAGGCAGGGAAGGCGAACACAAATCCACTGTCCAGAAATAACCATTGTCAATCCGTGGATGAACCATCGATCCTTTGTTGATCTCATAGCGGAACTCTCAATGAAAGCACAATTGTCAATGTAAAAACCGACAGACCTCGGGGTAGGGGTCCCGAGCTGTGGATCTCGGACAGATGGTAACTGGAACAAGGAGACGATGTTTACCCAAGTTCGGGCCCTCTAGATGGAGGTAAAACCCTATCTCCTGCTCTTGTTTATATTAATAGAGATGTATCGAGTACAGAGTCGATCTACCTCAAGATCGTGAGATGTGTTCTAACCCTAGGGCTAGGTGAATGCAATTGTGTTCAAGTCATCTAGAACCTGATCTATGGACTAGCCTAGCCTCGGCTTATATAATGTACGAGAGGCCAAGGATAACAAGAGTCCTAGTCGAATACGTCGGTGGAGAGGAGTCCTTGTTTTGACCGCCATGTCTTGTGGAATCTTCCTCGTACATGTCATGGGCTACCCGAAGTGGCCCATTAGTAATAAATTGTATTATTACATTTTTTATGCTATGTTATAATTTTAAGATGTTCTGAATGGGATGTTTCAGAGGAAGACCAAATAACTTTTTCTAGGCTCACCAGAGTCCGTTCAAAGACACGTGCCAGGTCCTCCCCTTTTCCGGGGGGCCGCCAGCCATATTCTGTGCATTTAGTGCATTTCTAAGGTTTAACGTCGGGAATTCAAGATATGCACCGCCGCCACATAAACCCATGGACGGATAGGGCTTTGATGTCCCTGCCTGTGGTCCTCGGTCCATGCCCAAGCCCTGTGCGCCCAATAGGGAGGGAGGGACCGGCACCGGGGGCCATGGAGGGGCCGCCGGCATGAGGTTTGCTGCCGTTTAAATCACCGGAAATACTCGGGGGGACCCGTAATTCAAGGGACCTGGCGCGGTGTCGTCGAACGGCCCCTGGAGGGCGTGGTAAAAATTTGAGGCCGTTCCGCAAAAGCATTCCCGGAGGTTGTGTGGAAACTAGGCCATCTCCGAGGAAAGATCTAGACCATGAGAGGGAACACATCCTGTTTCTGAAGTGGGTGTGGTGCCCGCTCCTCCGTTGGACCTGAAGCTTTTTCTGGGCTCACAAGAGTCCATTCAAAGACACGTGCCAGGTCCTCACCTTTTTCGGAATCCGCCAACCATATTCTGTGCATTTAGTGCATTTCTAGGGTTTAACACCAGAAATTCAAAATTTGTGCCGCCGCCACATAAACTCATGGACGGATCGGGCTAGATGACCCTGCCTGTGGTCCTCGGTCCATGCCCAGGCCTACTTGAGGCAAAACGAGTTGGGTTTTCCGGGGTTTTGCTGTTTTTTCTCTTTTGTTTTTCATTGATTTATCTCTGTTTTCATTGGGTTTTTTTTCTTTCATTGTCTTTCTTCGGTTTTCTTTATATTTTTCTTAGTTTCTCTCTGTTTATTCTTTTCTTCATTTTTCTTCGGTTTTGTTTCTTTCTTTCTTGTTTTTTCGGCTTTCTTTATTTCCTCTCGTCTTTTATTGTTTTCCTATACACATTTTTTTGTATATATCTAATACATAACGTAATTAACATTTTTCAAATGTTTGATTAACATCTTTCAAATACTAGATTAATTTTTTTCTATACACATTTATCATTTCTTGAAATACTTGATTAACATTTTCCAGATAAAATTTAACATTTTTAATACACAATCAACATTTTTTCTATACAAATTTAACATTTTTTAAATGATTGATTAATATTTTTTTTAAATACTTGTTCAACATTTTCTCAAATGCTTGATAACACTTTTATATACACAATAAAAAATCATTATTTTTTAATACATGTACCACATTTTTTCCATACACATTTAACATTTTCCAAATGCTTGATTACCATTTTTCAAGTACTTGTTTAACATTTTTCAAATGCTTGATTAATATTTTTATATACATGATAAAAAAATGCATCATTGTTTTAATACATAGTCAGCATTTTTTCTATACACATTAACATTTTAAAAATGCTTGAATAATATTTTTCAAATACTTGTTCAAAAAAATTCAAATGCTTGATTATCAATTTTTACATACATGGTCAAGAAAACTTATACATATTTTTTTATTCATTTTTCGTATACGTGATAAACATTTTTCTTTGCACACTTTTAACATTTTTCAAATGTTTGGTCAACATTTTGTAAATATTTTTTATGGAGTGTTTTTTTGTAATATTATGTATTTATAAATTTTTAAAGATTAAAAAGTGGAAAAATAAAGAAAAAAAGAAAACACAAAAGCTAAAAAATGAGAAAAAGGAGGTTGTGACCTCCCTTGCTCTTTGGCCGGCCCATCTTGCTTATCTCCTTCAGCGAGGTGTCCTAGTAGGCCCAACGCAACCCTGCTGAAGTTCCACCTCGTTTGCAGCCCGGCCTTCTCACCACGCGAACCGCAAGCACGACGGCGGCGACGAGGACCGACGCCGTGCGACGCCGCCGAACCCGACCGACGAGCCGGCGGAGATGCTGCTGGAGGAGCTTCTCCGCTGCCAGATCCAGGAGTGGTACCCGGCGTTCCGGCGCCACACGGTCCCCACCGCCATCATCCCGCTCCCGGCCGCCTTCCTCCGCTACCTCGCCGGCCGGCCCGCCTACCCCGGCCCCGACGGCCCCGACGAGGGCGATCAGGGGCCGCTCCCCTTCGTGCTCCCGACGCTCACCTCCGGCCGCGCCCCCTTCCCGCCGCTCCAGGGCCACTTCCCGGACCCCGTCTCCCTCCTCGACCGCGACAACACCGACCCCCTCTTCGGCTCGGGCTCCGGCTCCGACGACGAGGGGGGCCTGCTCCCGCCCGCGTTCCCGGAGCTCGAGGCCGCGGTGGACGACGCCATCGCCGGCCTCGGCGGCGCCGCGCTCCCCAAGCTCAACTGGAGCGCGCCCAAGGACGCCGTCTTCATGGCCGCCGACGGCACCGTCCGCTGCACCTGCTTCGCCGAGGTTGCCATGCTGCTCCGCGCCTCCGACTGCGTCGCCCACGACCTCGTCTCCGCGCGCACCTCCTGCCAGGACTTCGTGCGCGCCAAGCCTGTTCGACGGAATGCCACAGAGGGCAGTCGTGAGACCGCCAATGGTGCCGGTGTTCTGAGTGACCCCGGTGAGAACTGCAGCGAGGGAGGTGCCCACGGCGGTGGAAGTGATGCGCGGGAAGAGGATGCTGAACAAGAAAGCAGTGATGATGATGAGACTTGGGTGGACGACGGGTTCCAGTACTACCTCGCGCTCCGCAAGTGGTACCCAGGCCTCCGCCCCGAGTCAGAGTTCCGTTGCTTTGTGCGGGGGCGGAAGCTGGTCGGCGTGTCGCAGAGGGACCCGTCTGCCTACTACCCTTCACTGCCTGGGTGGAGTGCTGAGGTGCAGCCCAAGATCGAGGATTTCTTCGAAGAATTCATCGAGCCACAGTTTGGTTCAGAGAATTACACATTTGATGTGTATGTGAGAGCCGATGGTCGGGTGAAGCTGATCGACTTCAATCCTTGGGGTGGCTATACTTTGCCACTGCTGTTCACATGGGAGGAGCTTGAGGAGGAGCAGAGAGGGGAGGACGAGCTGGAGTTTCGAGTGGTGATGCAGCAGGGTGCAGTGAGGCCAGGGTTAATGACAGCAATACCGTATGATATGCTGGATTGGGGGGATGGTAGTGGCTGGGATGTGTTTCTGAAGAAGGCTGGCAATGAGCTCGACAGACAGATGGCGTCATTAGGTGTGGATTCGTAGTCGCGCCCTGCTCTACAACAAGGTGCTTGAGGACTCCAGTAGGTGAACAAGTGAAGTGATGGCTCTTGGTAATGTTCCATCTGTCGAACACTATAAGTAAAAGCTTTCTTCAGATTGTAATGCAAACCTCTCTGGGCTGTTCTTTTCTCCCGTGGCTTCTGTAATGCTAGCTAGTGTTGCTAGTATTGAATTACTTCATGTTGCTTTATGTGACTTATATCTTAAGATATTTACAGAAACATGTCTGTAGTGGAAGTTTGTGTCTCATGGCTGAAATTTCAATGGTTCTCTTATCTCTTGAACATGAATACACCCCCTATATTTCTTTGCTGTTTCATATGTATCATCAGCTTGTATCTACCCTATTTATTTTGGCATTTCAAACTGAGGCAACGGTTTCAACCTCAAACTCTCTCCCAGTTTGAATGAAAGAGTCTTAACCTTGAACTCTTCCTCAGTTCACATTTCAACCTGGAACTCTGCAATGGTCCGGTTTAGGACCTGTACACTTAATGCCGTTTGACTGAATTTAACGCTGATGTTTTACTTTTTCTACTGTTAAACTCCTTTTACTCCTGAAACAAGTGACTGTACTAGACAGTTAAAGATCTAGTAATTTAGTTAGCTGTATACTTGCTTGTGTTATTCAATTTCTGTGAGCTACTAATCTTACCCTGTAAGGTGCTCTACTGACTTATAGCTTATAGATAAGCCTGAAGCTATTTGAGCAACCAAACTAACAAGTCATGAGCTCCTGCCTAATTGTGGCCCATTTGCTTGCTTTGACTCTATTATGGCAGGGATGTTCTGCTATCGTTAGGCCCGGGTAAGCTAGCTGTTTGGTTCAAAGTCCTAACTTAACTGGTTAAGCTTATTTAAATAATAGGCCAAATCTTAAATTGGGCCAAATTACTTGCTTTCACTCTGTTATGACAGGGATGGCTGTTAAATGTTAAGCCCGGATAAGCTAGCTGTTTGGTTCTAACTTAACTCGCTATGCTTATATTTAACTAATAAGGCCCAAGCTTAAATTGGGCCAAACAGGCCCCATTATAATCTAGTGCCAGTAGGCATGTCACGTAGGCAACACGAAGCTTACTAGTATCGTTTAGTCTTTGTTTTCGAAATTTCTGATGATGTCATGTTTTATAAATTTTCTCTTTGAAGTGAATTATGATGGTTGTTTTGGTATGGTTATTGCTGAGGGTGCAATATACTTTTGTGTGCTAATTTTAACTGAAGGGTGAAAGAAGCGTTACTAGAACTGCTACCTTGGAGCTGAGGGTGCAATGTCTCAGCAATGCCTGAAATCCTGATTCACTCGGTATCAGTGACTTGCATAATGCACTGAATTTTCTGTCCCATAACTGAAGAATTTCAGAGTTCGTTGGTAGGATATGATGATGAGCTGTATCCTGCAGTACCTTGGGTGCGAGGCAAGGTGGAGTTAACACTGCCTAGAGATTATTCACGAGCATATTATTACTACTGAATCCTAAGTCTTGAACAGGTTATGTTTTGCAGGTGCATGCTTGGACCTGAACCAGAGGGGTACCTATATAAAAGTAACTGCGAACAAACATACTTGGAGACGCGTTTTGATGGCTCCACGAGGTAAAGACTCTTCACTCTTGTCTATATAAATAACCTCAGTTGCATTGCATATCCTGCTGTCAGTAGTATATATAGCCTGGACATCATTGGAATGCCGGCGTTACTCATCAGTAAGTACTGACTATTGACTAAGCTGCTTAGGGACAAGATGGTGGGTGGGTACGCGTGCCGTGGTCGGCAAAGGGGCTGCTAGCTAGCCTTGGTATCATAATCTGTAGCTGTGCAGCCATTAGAGAATTCAGATAAGAAAGAAAACCATTAGGGAATTCAGAAAGGAAGAATGAGATAGTTCAGATAAGAAAGCCACACTAGAAAATCGATCTGCCGATGCCTGGCTGGTCGAAGCATCAGCCGTCCATATCCCCCCATGCATCTGCCTGATCAACAAGGAATAGTACAGGCGTGCAGCAGTACTTGTTTACTCGAACCCTAGCATGTATGTATAATTGTAGACGTCCTTGTGTAGTCAACTAGTCACGGAGATGCCTTATTATAGTACCCTGTACGTCGTTCCCAATATGTATTCCTACAGCAGCGAGATGCACGGGGAGGAGCTAGCTCCGTCGGGTTGGGTTGGTAGGGAAAGACGATGTGGGTGCTCCGTGACTGCGTCGCACGTCCAGGGTTTATCAGTTTACTCGGGGAGGAGGGCTTTGTTTATGCTCCTGCAATAAGTGTGACACTTGCAGTGCCGAGCTCTGCTAGGCTAGGCCATGTGAAGCTTTGAGAGGCCACACCGCTCTCATTAATCAGGCCATGTACAGGGAATTTACCGGGCCGATCGTGAGCGCACGTCGAAGCTGGAGGCAGATCCTGATCCGCGTGAGATGTCCACGGAGTGTTTATCCTGCGCGTCGCCCGGCACAAGATATTCTTTAAGGTACGTGTGAATAACAACCGATTTCCCATGTGCGTAGGATATGCATGGATGGATGCTTCCTCTCAGTTAATTGCATGTCTGCATTTGGTCCAGTAGCTTTGAGCCACGTTTACGATGACTCGGTCTGAAGAACATATATCTATACAATTCTACATTGGTACCAGCTGGTTTTGTTAAGCCTGCGGCGAATTGCTGCGTGCAACTGCTGGTGATCTGCATTAGTCGCTGATAAAGCTAAAGTTTCTGTCGATGCAAAAATCAGATTGCGGTGAAAACAAGAACTTATAATTCCCTGCGATTTGAAGTAGTAGGGGGATAGTTTCTTGTTTTCACTGTAACCATTATTGGTGCTGTGCTAGCAGTAGCAGGTACCTAAACCCTGACCAATATATGTGAACCTACATATAGAAGAAACATGTACTCTCGTACGACGTACGGCCGATCAATTATATATATACCAAGGAAATAATTGAAGTTACATACCCTACAAGAACCTACACATATTTTTGCTTGGCTGCCTTACACATGGGCTAGCTATAGCTTAGCTAGCCATGGCAATGGAGGTTCCCCAGCAAGCTTGTTTCATGCATGCTAAGCCTGAATTGAATTGAATACAAGCTTGTCACAACGTCATCACCACCTAGCTCCTCCCCTTGTTTAAACTTAACTAATGTAAACAGCATCAACTTGGCCTTGAATGCCACGTGAAGAGAGAGCCCGGGTGCGAAGGAGTGTAGATTATGTGGCACTGGAACATGGGGGGAGGGGGTTAGCTCCACTTCTACTACTACTTAATCACCTTACTTAGCTGAGCATAACAAGGGAATTAATCATGGGTCCACTGCTGTCTGTCTCCCTCTTAGCACTTGACCCCATATTCCACTGACAGCTCAAGACCTTGCTGGCTCATTAAGCTCTGCACACTAGCGCCTACTCGATTAAGAAACCCCTCACTCTATATAAGTAGCCGCATGCTTGCACGTCTCATGCATTGACAGAGCTCAGCTAGCTAGCTACCTGCCAAGAGCTGCCCTGAACCCTAGCTAGTAGTAGCTCCCCGGAACACCGTCACCAGTAGCTCGGTCTCACCTAGGTAGCTAGGGAACAGTGACACAGAGCAGCTAGCTGCCTAGCCTGGCCAATGGCGTGCAAGCGGGCCACCTCGCGGGTTCTCCGGGCGATGTATGACGACGAGCCCTCCTCCATGTCCCTCGAGCTCTTCGGCTACCACGGCGTGGTCGTCGACGGCGACGATGAGGACGACGACACCGCCACCGCCCTCCCCCAGCTCTCCTTCGTCGATAACTTCAAAGGCGGGTGCGGGTCGGCAGCGGCGGACTACTACAGCTGGGCGTACAACGCCTCCGGTGGGACGCCGGGCGCCTCCTCCAGCTCCACCTCTTCGGTGCTCAGCTTTGAGCATGCCGGCGGTGCCGGTCATCAGCTGGCTTATAACGCCGGCACAGGCGACGATGACTGCGCGCTCTGGATGGACGGCATGGCCGACCATCAGCATGGCGCTGCCAAGTTTGGGTTCATGAACCCAGGGTCGGCCGATGTCGTCCCGGAAATCCAGGAGAGCAGCATCAAGCAGCCGGCCAAGTCTGCGCAGAAGCGCGCGAGCTCGGTAAATACCTACATCAGATCTTTCCCGTACATTCATATGAGAATATGTTGTTACCTACGCAAACTTTGCATCAGATCTATTTAAGTGAATAATCTGATCTGTGTTTATCTGTGAAGGGCGGTGAGGCGCAAGCGGCGGCGAAGAAGCAGTGTGGAGGAGGCAGGAAGAGCAAGGCCAAAGTTGTGCCTACCAAGGACCCTCAGAGCGCCGTTGCAAAGGTACATACAAGCAGCATGAGTTCAACTTCTCCCTATTCTTGTGGTGAATGATTCTTTGCGTGGCGAGGAAATTGCTTCGATCGAAACCAAACTAATCCAAGTTACTCCATCGATCATCCCTGTGTAGGTCCGAAGAGAGCGCATCAGCGAGAGGCTCAAAGTTCTGCAGGATCTGGTGCCCAACGGCACGAAGGTGCGCACCATGATTCCTCCTCATGCACACCATGCATGCTTTAGCACAGCTTTTTTCTGTCAAAATGTTCTGGTCATCAGTTGCTAATTTTGTGGATGAAACCAACTCGTGTAGGTGGACATGGTCACCATGCTCGAGAAGGCAATCACCTATGTCAAGTTCCTGCAGCTGCAAGTCAAGGTATGCGATCGATCAGTCATCGTTACATCGACTACTTGTTCTTCAACCCTTGGATGATCGATCTACAGTCCGATGATGTCTGATCTGCAATGTATAACTTGGTCCACGCATAATCGGCATCTATATATGCAGGTGTTGGCGACCGACGAGTTCTGGCCGGTGCAAGGAGGGAAGGCCCCGGAGCTCTCCCAAGTGAAGACCGCCCTGGACGCCATCCTGTCCTCTCAGCAGCAACCCTAGGCAATTTCATCCATCCATGTTGAATTTTATCAAAGTTTTAGATTGATCGCGCCGCGTGTAAGATCAGAAAAGAAAAGAGAGCACAAGCAGCTCTGTAAACATTCATACATGGCAGTCATGATGGATGATCATGTTTTTGTTTCACTCCTTTTATAAGTAGAAGATCAAATCCCCTTGATCCGTGTATTGGAGTCTGAAGCTCTGATCACTGTAACTAGTCCAATAAAATCCTTGACGTAGACGAGCATGATGTTTCACAGCTTGGTGAAACCTAGACAGGGTCCCGCCACAGGGTGCAAGTACAATAAAATTGTTTCTGTTGAAACACAAAATCCTGAAAAACAAATGAACTTTTTCTGAAAATAAACTTACTATTTCTTCTTTAGTCCCATAGAATTCTACTCTGTCCGATCTGTATTACTTGTCGTACCTTTAGTACAGCGACAAGTAATATGGATCGGAGGAAATAGAAGACTGAACTATATGGATTTGGATCAAAGGGTAGTACTCCCTCCATCCCAAAATAAGTGACTCAAGTTTGTACTAACTTTGTACTAATTAAATGAATTGTACCCAGAGGCTTATTGGGTGCAAACCAATCTTTATATTAGTGAAGGAAAATCCTAAGGATCCAAATTCTCTAGAATTCCTATGAGGCTGCTTCCAATCAAAGGAGCACTCAATCTTGAATCGGCAACTGAGATCAAAGCACTTGGAATTGATCTTGTCAAGGGAGTAGCAATGCATGCATGCATGATCGTGCAACCCTTACTAGTATTATGTTTCCTCTTAAACTTTCAACCGGGTCTAGATCGAGATTGGCAAATATTTCTCAGGGATCTTAATTAACTGGAGACAAAGTAAATCACCACAAAATTTATATGGAGAGGAGAATGTACTATGTGTTCTGGGCACCACAGATTTTCTGCCACGAATATTGATAGCGCAGCATCGTCATCGATCAGAGATCGTGCGGCTACTTGTGTTTTTTCTCAAGTCAAACAGTTTTGTAATGCAACTGGAATTAATTGCAGTTAGTGCGTGATTAGAGGAGGATGGAGACAAATCCTAGGATGCTTTTGATGATGCCATCATGTTGCAATGGAGTGGAGACACAATTTCTCAGCAGCAACTAAAAATGGCATTAAAACAACTAAAACTGCCGTCACTTTGTAGAATCCGCACAAGAATATACAGTAAGAGTTCAATTCCACTTCTTACCCCTTATTTGTGCCATGCGTCAAAAGTTACCCGATTAAAAATATGTTCTATTCCGGATCAAAAGAAATATATGTTCTATTTTTACTGTTTGTCATATGCATCATTTCCACATGTTACCATATTTAACAAGTTTCTCCACATCACACAACAACCTCATATGTGGAAATTTCCTCGATGCAATTCCACAAATAAATCCCTTAATCTTAGGAAAACCAGGTCTCGCCTATTTTAATTCTAAACTGAGTGGTACTTGCTCTAAAAGAACACTTAAAACCATACTTGAAATTTTTTTAGTGTTTTTTTTTTGTTCGGATTCTTTAGATGTTCTTGAATCCCAGATTCATAATTTCATTGAAGTTATTAGTTATTTTAAAATTGCCTTCAACTTCTTTTGCGGATACAATAGATAAAAAACTATAGAACTTACATTAAAGCTACTCCTTTTTGGAACAAGTACCCCTCAAGGTGGAGTTAAAACTAATAACCAAGTTCCAATGATTTGTGATGAGCTGACACATGGGTCTGATAAGTGGTCTCGAGATGTCAGGATGGGGAAGGCTTGTAAAATGACACAAATATATGGAATAATGCACAACTATAGGGTAAAAAGACGAAGAACAACTTGAACGGGGTAATCTTTATTCATTAACAGCTCGGCACAAATAGGAGTTGAAAAGTGGAATTTACTCAAATATAAGTGTAGAGATTTCTTTTCCCCATTCCAGCGGGAATTGAATTGTTTTCTGTTGATTGCTGTGTTCCAAACTATCCCGCGGCTCTTGTAAACCACATAGAAGATGATCAGAAATTATTGAAATACTTGATAAAGAAAGTTGAGAACTGAGCAAAGGAAGCATCCAGTATGATATCATAAAGTAAAAAACAACTTTCCCACAAAAACAAATTTAGCAAATGAGTTGCCAATCTAAACTCACCCTCATTTGAGAATAGTAAACTGAAACTATGCATGGTTAATTGTCACTTTCTAAAGTTCACGTAAGAATTTAAGGAAAATATGTGCAGGCAGCAATGATGATCTTTTGCGGTAAAAAAATGATGAACTTTATCTTGTGGCGCACATAGATCTGACATAATTTAAATGTTGGATGAAGAAACTTGAGAACTCAATGAACAAAAAAAAAGAGCCCATTAAGTGCTCTAAAATGCTTCTGAATAAAAGAAAGAGATTGTAGCTGACCATCCAACCTATTAATGTTAAGTGCACGATAACGCATCATCAGATGCTTGACATGTGGAACCGACTGTCATTAACATCACCCATCACGAGATAACCGATCTGATTATGATAAACAATGTCGTTGAAATGCTGCTAATCCCTAATCAGTGTGGTATAATGATGGCCAGGAAGGCAGGAAATGATGCAGGGAGATGCTGTGTCATGCAACTGGTCGGTGCCTTGAATGCAGAAAATAAAAACAGTGATCATGTCATGTGGTCCTAAGATCTACAGATTTCTAGGTTCCAATCGTGCAAAACCAAGGTCAGATCACGGTTTCGGCCATGTGACAACTCCATTACTCTAGTTGTTGACAATGGGTGCAATATGCAATATAATGTGGTACAAGCCAAACAAATCAGAATGAAGATCCAAGCATGGCTGCCATGAATCAAAGTCAACACTGTCCCATGATTTTAGCTCCACAAGATGTTTCGTTTCCCTAGGAAAATACGAATCGATTGATGTTTCATGCATCATATCTCAACAATTTGGGACACTACAAGAAATATTTTACCAGCAGTTTATACCACACATTTTCCCTCACAAAAAATATTTTACCAGCAGTTTCCCACGCATTTTCACTTGCAAAAATATTTACTGGCAGTTTTGTGCTTTGGAGGTTCTAAAACATAGGTGTCATGTGTGTGTTTCTGTGGGCATGGCAGTCTGTCCTGTGTGAGGTCACATTCCAGCAGAATAAAATCTAAAGATTCTTGCACACCATCTAGTACTTTATGCAGTATTCTCATTTCCCAGTCCATTCCCATGTGACTTTCGAGCATAAATCTTAAAATTTAAAACCATCAATACCGAGAATTCATGGCACCCCATGTCATAAAAAAATTGATTGAACCGCTGCCAAGGAGACGTGAGGAGCATTACGGCATTACCTTCCTCGCAAACTTCAAGTTGCTTTCTCTCCTCTGCAACAACAAAAATAATCAATAAAATCACATGAATTTAATGCACATAACTTGCCCATCTATTTCTTTTATTCTCTTGTTTTCTTCAGAATCAGATGCCCATCTTGTTTGGCAGCACACCATTGATATAGTTTTGGACTGAACTCTAGCAAAGTAATAATACTGCGATAACAAAAAAACTGAAGCAAACTGCCTAGAGAATTACACCATTATAGAATCAAGGGCAGTAAAAGGACTCCTCTGATCACATGAAGGGACATGTATCTTCCTTTTAAGCCATCTTCACAGGAAACAAACCTGAATTGCATTGTTGCTCCTGATTACGATGACCTTCAAGATCCTTACATGTCATGGTTCTGAAAACACAGGCTGCTCACCATAATTCTGACTATGAGATTTTGTGCAGAGACTACAAACAAACCCGCATTTGCATCTTAGATGAACTATTTACATGATGAGAACCTATGGTACATGGAACAGATGCCGCCGAACTAATCTAGGGTCCTGAATTTCTGACCATTTATTCCTCAAGAAGACTCTGGACCATTCACAGCATCAGGAGCAGTAGCAGACTCGATTAATCTCTCGAAATCAATAATTGTCGACTGAAAATTGAACTGATACCCACTTTGCATCCACGATTTTATACACATTGTAGCCTGCATGCTACTAAGAGGAAGGCAGTACTGCTGCTTGTGGATACTGTCCCCTTTGCTTGTGAACAGTTCTTCAGGATCCAACGATGTCCCTTGGATTGCCAAAAAGTCACGGGCCATCAATGAGAGCCGTGGGTAACGGGAGGAGTGCCCTCTCCACCATTCAAGAGCATCAGTGGAAATCGGTGCGGGGGGCTCCGCAAGATACTGAGTGAGCTCATCAGCGGCAGTGCTCATGCTGACACGACGGCGTTTACGAATAATCTCTTCGGCGAAGGAGAACGCGCCGCCATCCTCGGTGTTGTCTTGTTGGGTGCTGTAGCCATTTCCAGGAGCTTGGAAGATGCTGCTGTAGTCTCTGACGAAATGGTCCCTTGCATCCTCCAAGTTGCTGGTGGAGTTGAGGGCGTCAGGGATGAGCTCCCCTTTGATCCTTGGATCAAGAATCGCGGCCGTGAAGGTGTAGATGTTGTAAGCTTGAGATGTGAAGTCACGAGCCGTCTTGGACATGTCTCTGGCGATTTTCTCAAACAATTTCTGGTGGCTGCTGTCATGGCAGACATTGATCAACTCAAAGACATGGTCCATGAAGAAGAAGACCAACCCAACAGTTGGTAATTTGCAAGTACAAAGGTTGGTCGTAGTTTTATAGAATGGCTCAAGGTACGAGTGCAATGAATTCACCACTGACTTCTCCTCGTCACTCAGAACCCAGTCCCTCGGCCCAAAAATGTCTTGAAACTTCTTGATGGTGTTATCCATCGCATTAGGGGCCTGAAGAAAAAAAAAACCTTAAAAAACGTGAGCAAAAGAACTAACAACCGTGATGGAAAATAAGATGTAGGCATGGACTGTACAGTACCTTCTTTACTATGTCGAGCACATTGTAATTGCCGTTCCAGTTTGCCGAATGATCAAGAGGGAATTTACATGGGCCTTCTTGGTAAACTTCAGTCCAGTGCTTAAAATCCACCAACATCTCCTGGTTCGAATTGGTCTCAAGGATAAACTCGCGGGCCTTGGACAATACAGGCTTCACATTTTGCAGGCCATCCTCTATGATAACCTCTAGCGCCTTTGCGGCACAGGGGATGTAGCAGAAGGGGAGCTTCCGGGACTCGAGCTCCCGCCTGAGCTCTTCACAGGCATGGATAGCATGCTGGCTGTTATTGTGCGTGCAAGCAAGGGTTTTCAAGTCAATGTTAAAATCCTGCAAGACAGCCAACAGAACTCGCAGAATGTCAGCACCGGTACAGTGGCACCGAACCCGGCACACGTCAAGCAGGAGTTTCTGCGAGACCCAGGTCTCGTCGATCCAGTGGCACTTGACAGACAGGTACACTATCTGCTCGTAGGAAGTCCAGAACTCAAGGGAGATGGACAGCCGGGACCTGACGCGCTGCAGGGACGCCTTGACATCCTCCTTCATGCTCTTGAACACCTGAAGGGTGATCTCCTGAGCCTTCTCCTTCGGCCAGAGCCTGACGGCCGGGTTCAGGTACCTGCAGCTGTCGACAAACGAGCTGTCCTCGAGGGTGGAGGGCGGGAAGGAGGAGCCGATGAGCCACCGAAGGAGCAACCAGTTGACGTAGTCGACGTCCACCGCCGGCTTCGCGCTAGGCTGAGCGCGGATGGCCCGCGCTTTGGCCTGAGCCTGAACAGACTGAACCTGAACTTGTGCTTGCGACTGAGGCTGAGGTTGCGGGTGAGCTCGCGCCGGGGCCTGCGGCTTCTTGCTCCTGGCAAACATGCCGGAGATGGCGCTCTGGGCAGGGTCGCCCTGCAGGTGCAGGTGGTGGTCGGCGAGCTGGTCGTAGCCCGGGTGCCGGTTGTTCAGGTGCTTCCCCAGATTGCCTGCATCACAATTGGAACCGATGTGAAAGGGATTTTAGTTAGTATTTCCTCCCTCCGGTGATCCGGTCACAAATATAAGATGTTTTGGATATTTGAATATGAACTACATACGCATTGAAATGAGTGAACAAACACGCTGAAACGTGTCTACATACATCCGATTCAGAAAAAAGTTTGTACTGCCTCCGCCCCTAATTACTTGTCTTAGATTTGTCTAGATACATCGTTTTAGTGTTAGATACATCCGTATCTAAACAAAGGAGGAAATATCTGACACAAAGGAGGAAATATGTTCTAAAGTTGGAAATATGGTCTAAAGTACAGTAATCAATGCGCAGACTGACGGTGTTCTTGCTGCGTTCTGAAGATTTCATTCAGTAAAAAAAAAGATTGGGTTTTGGGCCATCGGGTGTGCGCTCTGCTTGCTTACCGGTGGCGGTGGTGAGGCAGTAGGTCTTGCCGCAGAGGCGGCAGGCGCGGGAGCGGCCGTCGGCGGCGGTGTCGAAGAAGGCGAGGTAGAGCGACTTCATGGTCTTCTTCTTCCTGGGCCTGGCGGCCTCCGCGCCGTCGCCGGCGGCCGGCAGGAGGGTCATGTCAGCCATCCCGGTCACGGTCGGTCGACGGAGCGCGGCAAGATTGGAGCCGGCGGCGGCGGGCGGGGCGGGGAGCCGAGCCGCCGACGACGGGAGGGGGAGGGCGGAGCCGATCTGGGCGGGTGGGGAGCTAGGGTTTGGTTTGGGCTCGGGCTCGGGCTCGGGCTCGAGCTTGGTGGCCGGGGTCTGGGTCGGAACCAAGGGGCGGCTCGAACACCAGCCGGCTCCCTCAGCAGCTGGCGCGCGCGTGCGTGCGAGCTGACCGTCGCCAATCTTTTTCTATTTTTAACACAAGAAAAAATCCATGTCATTTTCGGCAGTCAATTAAAAGGAACGGAGGAGCTTAAACTGTTATAAACCCTAGCACATTACCATCGCGGAATATGACAGCAACACCACTCGCCACCGGCACCGGCACCGGCCAACCTGGCTACTGACACACGTCGACTACAACTTCGACCTCGACGGCAAGGTACGCAAGGGGGAGAACACGGGGCTCGCGCCGACCGAGCCCTCCGCAAACAGCCATCGAGCACTACCTGGACTCGCTTCATCGTAGCTTCGACTCCACGACAACGACAAAGAGAGCCAACAATTAATGGAAGGGCATGTTGGGTTCCCGGATAGCCGATTGCTGAAGCCCAAGTTGCGGCCTAAACTCATCTCAAAGTCATCGTAGCTGCCAAATAGGCCTCGGCGGCGTCTGACATATCCCTCCAAGGCCAGAGGGGGGAAGACAATTCCATGTGATGCTTTTGAGAAAGCTCCAAACACCAAGTTGCTTTTGCTCCGTCCCTTCTCGTGGCATGTATGAAATTTTGCTTCTTTATTCTTTGAAAAGCCAACTTGAGAGGCGGGTTCTGGAAAACCCATAAACTCAGAAAAGTTTTTTAGGGGAAAGTTTTCATTTCGGATCGAATTTGTTCGTTCTGCAATCCAGTGTTGTTTATTACAAGCTAAATAAACGGATGCTGAACTCACAAGCGTGCATGTATCACTACGCCAATGAATTAATGCGTAGACTAGACGGTGTTCTTGATGTGTAACATTAAGTAAAAAAAAGGATTGGGGGTTGGGTGTGTGCTCTGCTTACTGGTGGCGGTGCTGAGGCAATATGTCTTGTTGCAGAGCCTACAGGCACGGTTCTTGCCGTCGGCGGCGGTCTCAAAGAAGGTGAGGTAGAGTGACGTCATGGTCTTCTTCTTCTTGGGACTCGCGGCTCCTCCTCCGACCTCCGCGCCGTCCCTAGTGACCGGCAAGAGGGGTATATCAGCCATCCCGACTAGTCGATGGGTGGAAAAATTGGAACCGGTTCTCCGATTCAATTTCCTCTCCTCTCCTCTGCTCTGCCTTGCACCGTGGCGAGCCGGCGGCGGGGAGCCGAGCCACCGAGGACGGGAGGGGGAGGCGGGGCCGAGTTAGGATTGGGGCTGGGAGGCGGAACCAAGGAAGACGGCGTGGCGCCGATGGGGCGGGGGAGGAGGGGGGTGGCTTATAGCCAGGGTTTGGGCTCGGGCTCAGGCTTGGTGGTTGAGGTTTGGTTTGGAAGGGGGCGGCACGAACGCCAGCTCCCTAGCAGCCAGTGCGTGTGAGTTGGCAGGCACTAATCTTGTTTCTATTTTTATAACAAGACAAGAAAAACATGCCTTTTTGTCAATTAAAAAAATTGATCCTAAACGGTCACATACCCTGCCACATCACCGTCACGGAATATGAAGCAAAAAAACTCGCCGCTAGCTGGCCTGGCTACCAAACACGCGCCAACGACATCTCCGATTTCGATGACAAGGCTCATAAGAGAAAAATAAAGGGCTTGCGCCAACCGAGTGCTCCGCAAATGACCATCGAGCACGTGTCGATGTCGCCATCTGGACTCGTTCCATCATAGATGAACTTGAAAGTTTATATACAAGTCCAGAGATGTTGGCATCCATTCATTTCCTCTTCTTTGATGATGATCGCCTCTAGATCACGCCCAGCGACAGTGTGAAGATCGGGAAGAGGATCTTGGGCGGTGGGATGTCGCGAAAATCATAGAGCACTCCCCCCCCCCCCACACACACACACCTTATGTTCGAGTGTCTGG